>NC_092130.1:179752778-180490400 GCF_043159975.1 Macaca nemestrina | reverse complement strand
TCATAGACAACACCAATAAATAGAAACACATCCCATGCTCATGGTTGGGTAGAATCAGTATTGTGAAAATGACTATAGTACCAAGAGCAATCTACAAATTCAATGCAATTCCCATCAAAATATCAACATCATTCTTCACAGAACTAAAAAAAGAAAAAAAAAAACCATAAAATTCTTATGGAATGAATAAAGACCACACATAGCCAAATAAGACTAATGAAAAAGAACAAATCTGCAGGCATCACATTACCCGATTCTGAACTATACTACAAGGCTACAGTTACCAAAAGAGCATGGTACTGATATAAAAATAGGAATGTAGACGAATTGGACGGAATAGAAAACTCAGAACTAAAGCCAAATACTTACAGCCAACTGAGCTTCGACAGAGCAAACAAAAACATCAAGTGGGCAAAGGACACTCTATTCAACAAATGGTGCTGGGATCATTTGCAAGCCACATGCAGACGAATGAAGCTGGATCCTCAACTCTTTCCTAATACAAAAATCAACTCAAGATGGATCAAAGACTGAAATCTAAGACCTAAAACCATAAAAATATCGACAAGAGAACATCGCAAAAACTATTCTAGACATTGGCTTAGGCAAATAGTTCATGACCAAGAATCTAAAACCAAATGCAACAAAAACAAAGATGAATTGATGGGATTTCATTAAACTAAAAAACTTGTGCACAGCAAAAGAAATAATCAGCAGAGTAAGCAGACAGCTCACGGAATTGGAGAAAATGCTAACAATCGATATATCCGACAAAGGACTAATATACAGAATATAAAAAGGAACTGAAACAAATCCGGAAAAAAAAAAATCATCCAGTAGGGTGTGGTGGCCACTCTTGTAATCCTGGTCCTCTAGGAGGCTGAGATAGGTGGATCACTTGAGATTAATAGTACGAGGCCAGCCTGGCCAACATGGTGAAATCCAGTCTCTACTAAAAATACAAACATTAACTGGGTGTGGCGGTGGGCGCCTGTTATCCCAGCTACTCAGGAGGCTGAGACAGGAGAAATGCTTGAACTCAGGAGGCAGAGGCTTCAATGTATCATGATCACACCACAGCACTTCAGCCTACACAACAGAGTGAGACTCTATTTAAAAAAAAAAAAAAAAAATTCCCATCAAAAAGTGGGCAAAGGACACAAATAGACAATTCTCGAAAGAAGATATACAAATGGGCCAGGCACGGTGGCTCAAGCCTGTAATCCCAGCACTTTGGGAGGCCGAGACAGGCGGATCATGAGGTCAGGAGATCGAGACCATCCTGGCTAACCTGGTGAAACCCCGTCTCTACTAAAAAATACAAAAACCAAGCCAGGCGAGGTGGCGGGCGCCTGTAGTCCCAGCTACTCGGGAGGCTGAGGCAGGAGAATGGCGTAAACCCAGGAGGCGGAGCTTGAAGTGAGCCGAGATCTGGCCACTGCACTCCAGCCTGGGCGACGCAGTGAGACTCTGTCTCAAAAAAAAAAAAAAAAAAGAAGATATACAAATGGCCAACAAACATATGAAAAAATGCTCAACATCACTAATTATCAGGGAAATGCAAATAAAAACCTCAATGCAATACCATCTTACTCCTGCAAGAATGTTCATAATGTAAAAAATCAAAGAATAACAGATGTTGGCATGGATGTAGTGAAAAGGGGACACTTTGACACTGTTGGTGGGAGGGGAAACTAGTACAACCACTGTGGAAAATAGTATGGAGATTCCTTAAAGAACTGCTACTACTGTGCAACACGTTGGAGCAATGAGCGTGCGATGCAGTGAACAGCTGTAAGAACGAGTTGGGGTTAAATCTTCCCCATGTACATGCTGTTCCATACCCAGGGCAGCTGGGTTGGGAGGATGAGGCCAACTGGGGGCAGTGATCTGTGAGGGGGAGACCCAGGAGCCACGCGGTGACCTCAGTAGTCTGGGATCCCAGGTGCCTCTAGAGGAGCTCCGAGCAGCTCCGAGCCATGAGGTGTGGGTGCTCCTTCTTCCCAGCACGAGGAGCCTCCCTCACACACCCTCCCTGCATGCTGTCCCTGTCTTTGGGCTTATGTCCACTGGGCCCTCCCTAGTTTGGCCATCTGGCTCCCCTCAGCAGCATGACCTACTGGGATGGTGGCAGAGACCCCAGAGGTCCTGGGCCAGGACAGCTGTACCTGCCGGGTGCCCAGAGTAGAGGACGGGGCTGTTCTGTGCAGGCTGAGGTGGGCGCTTCCCCTGTGGGGCCAGCTGAGAATCCCTGCAGTAATGGGGGAGTACAGCAGGTAGGGTCAGGACCAGGACGTGATGTGAGGGCAGGAAGGATGCTGTGCCACTGTGTGTGTGTGTGCGTGAGTGCATGTGTATGAGTGTGTGTATATGTTTGTAAGTGTGTCTGTGTAGGAATGTGTGTGTGTGAATGTGTGTGTATGTGTGTGGGGTGGGCGTGCACGCCTGGGATGGATTCAGTCAATGACTTTTATCTTTCAATATCATTTCATTCTAAATTGTAGTATATCACTGCAGATGAAAAGTTCCTCACGTTAGAAGGTAGAAGTGCAATATCTAAACCCTGAAACCCTGGGAAATGTTGTCTAAAGTAGCTTTTAAAATACAAAGTTAATCTGTGTTCATTATATGCAGAGGAAAATGGAACAGGAAACAAAGATTAATAAATTACTCACCATCATGTGTGACTAGATTTCCTGTTACTCTGTGTTCTGTGAGAAGTGTATTCTGACTTGAGGTTCTCTACGAAGGATTTGTATTTGTTATGGCTGTACACAGTTTCATTTCCTCATGGAAACAGGTTAGTGGTTAAAATGTGTGCTTAAAACTGGGTCATGACCTCTATAACGGTCGTCTTTCAGCTTTTGTAGTTTGGAGGGTGACACAGTTGTGTTCAGTTGGGCTGGATTTGTGCAGTGTTGGGTCAGAGCTATCATCAGTGGACATGTTTAGAGGTGAAATGACAAGACCTGTGTCTCAATGAAACACTATTAGAAACATTAAAAAAATACACAGACTCAGCCATTACATGTGTTTAAAGATAGACTTAGAAAATAACTATGCTTGGCCTTATTTTTGGTCATGAGTTCAAATGTTAGTTATGAAGGATTCTATAATTTTTTCAAGTAAGATAAGTGCAATAAGCTACATGAATGGCTATAAATGTTAAGTGAAACGTGTTGATTTTCTACTGTGTCATCAGTTTATTTGAAGACATTAAACAGATGACATATTTTCCTAAGTAATTTGAGATAAGACAAGTGTATAACTATGTTACCGATGGATAAAATAATACGATTAAACTTACAAACTCACCCAAGTGAAGACAGACTCCGGACAACATCTGCTTCCTGTGGGGAAGTGAAGCAAAATGCATAGGATGAACAAAGACGTTGTTGAGGTTAAGCTTACTCTTAGAATTCATGTTCATTACTAGTCAGTTCTGAGTAATGGTACTTCAAGGATGCCTGGATCATGGAATAGGATCTCAGTGGTGGGACAGCACCCTTCCCTTGAATCCTTGTATTATGAGCTGAACGCTATCCTCCTCCAAATTCATAGGTTGACATCCTGACACCCACTGACCTAGAATGTGACTGTATGTGGAAATAGGGTCTTGAGAGAGGTAAGTGATGTTAGATGATGAGACTATTAGGGTGAGCCCTAATCCAGAGAGACTGGTGTCCTTTTATGAAGGGGAGATTATGACAGAGACAAAAACAGAGAAAAGACTGTGGGAGGATGCAGAGAACAGGTGGCCGTCTACAAGGCAAGGAGAGAGGCCTTGGGAGAAACCAACCCTGCAGACACTGTGCTCTGGGACTTCCAGCCTCCAGATATGTGAGAAAATACATTTCTTGTTCCAACACCCCATGTGTAGTTCCTCCCTGTGGAATCTCTAGCAAAGAAAAACACCTGCTACATGTGCACACATGTTGTTTTCCATGCTCCTGGGTAAGAACCTGGGAGTGGGAGTGCTGGGTCATATGATAAGTATACGCTCAGCATCTGAAGCTTTGCCATAGTGCTTGCCGACGTGGCATCATCTTTCATCCCCATGAGCAATGGACGAGACTTCCAGTTCTCCGATGTCTTCACCAACACTTGGTATTGATCATCTTTTTAAAACTATATTTTTTAGAGGCAGGGTCTTGCTATGTTGCCCAGACTGGTCTCAAACTCCTGGCCTCAAGGGATCCTCCTGACTCATGGGCCACCCAAAGCTCTGGGATTTTAGGTGTGAAGCCTTGTGCCTGGATGGTATCATTAATCTGTTTTCTTGCAGCTATGCTAATGGGGTGCAGTGGTATCTTAGTGTGGTTTTAGCTGCTGGTTCCCTAGTGGCAAATGATGTTGATAACCATTTTGTGTGCTTTCTTTCTCATGGATACGTTTGCCTTGGTGAAGAGTGTGTTCAAATCTTTCACTGTTTAAAAACTGAGCTGTTGTGTATTCTTGAGTTTTCATGGTTCTTTAAATATTCTGTACAAAAGTGTATGACTTGCACATATTTTACTTCAGTCTGTGGCTTATGTTTTCATTCCTTTACTGGTGACAATTGAAGAAATAATTTTAAATGCTTAAAGTCAAATGTATCCTTTTTTTGTGAAATAGTGCTTTTGGTATCTATCGAAGAAAAGTCTGCCTAACACAAGACTCTGAGGATATTCTATGATTTTTGCAGGAATGTTAAAAGTTTCCCCCTCTTAATATGAGGTATGTGATGGATTCTGTGTTGGTTTTCCAAGTGGTGCTGAGCTGTGTGTTTGGCATGTCGTTATCCTCCTGCTGCAGAACGCTCAACTTACCTTTGCCGACGAGTCCCCGTCCGGGTTTACTGAAGTGCAGAAGTGACATGGGCTCTTGTAAATCAGCAGAAAGCTCTTGACCTTGGCTCTGGTGGGACAGGAAGGAGGAGAGAAACTCATCTCAGCTTTGTGAGGGGGGTGCTCAGGGCGGCACTGGAGGCTGCAGCGCGTCCTGTCAGCACCACTGCTGTGGCGCGCATGTGTCTCAGAAACGTGGAGATCAGCAGCTCCCGGGAGGTTGTTAGAGTTCTCCCGAGTTATGCGCAGTGGCAAACGTAAGGAGCTTGTCGTGTAAAGGACCATGACTCTTTGCCACTGGGACAATGCAAAGCAGTGCCTCTATCCACCGTGTGAGACCTGCCCTACACCAGTGCCTAGGACAGGTTCTGAAGGGTGATGGCAGATGGGAGTTGGGGCTGATGTGCAGCACTCACGTGGACAAACAGAACAGCATGTGGAGACTCACGCTGCAGACTTTCATCCCAGGAACCACAACGGCAGCACACGAGAAAAAAAACAGAAAAAGTCACAGAAACTTTGGAAGACACCATAGGCCACAGCAAATTCCACAGGACAGGTGACAACTCTGCTGCTCTCTCGAAAGTGCCACCTCCTGGCTGGAGGCCAACAAGTTCAGAACATAACAGCAACTCATGACAGAATAACTCTGCTACTAGGAAGGAGAAAACAAGAGCTTATTCCACCTCCGGCAACATCCTGGATAACCAGAGGTCCCGAGTGTGTCCACATGACAACTTCACTGCTAGAATAACCAACCTCTGAGAAAGTCTGCATATTAAAACTATCGACAGCTGAGGACCCCACAGAGTCCACTTCAGTCCCCTGTCACCTCCACCGGGGCAGGTGCTGCCATCCACAGCTGGGAGACCTGAGGACGGATCACATCACAGGCCTCTGTTCAGATATTCCCCAGCACCAGCCTGGCAGCCCTGCTGGGTGGAGAGACCCAGAAGAACAATAGCAATCACTGCTGTCTGGTTTGCAGGAAGCTCCATCTCTAGGGGAAAGGGGAGTGCACAAATCAGGGACCACCCCTGGGACTAAAGAATCTGACCAGCAGCCCTTGAGTTCCAGATTTTCCCACTGAAATAATCTACACACATGGGAAGGAATCAGACAAGTGATCCTGGTAATATGTTGAAACAGGGTTCTAGTCCACCCTCAAAAGACCACACTGGCTCCCCATGCTCCCCAGCAATAGGTCCAAACCAAGAAGAAATCAGAATTGCTGGAAAGAATTCAGAAGGTTGATTATTAAGCTACTCAAGGAGATACCAAAGAAAGGTGACAACCAACACAAAGAATTTAAAAAATCAATACAGGATAAGATGAAAAGTGCTCCACGGAAATAGAGATCTTAAAAAACAAAACAAAACAAAACAAAACAAAACAAAAAAACACAGTCACAACTTCTGGAATGAAGGTCACACAAAGAGAAATACAAAATGCACTGGACAATTTCAACAGTAGGATCCAACAAGTAGAAGAAAGAACTTCAGAACTCAAAGACAAGGTTTTTAAATTAACACAGCCAGACAAAGGGGGAAAAAAAGAAGAATTTAAAAAAGACAAAGCCTCCAAAAACTTAGGGATTATGTTAAATAGCCAAACCTAAAAATAGTTAGTGTTCCTGAGGAAGAAGAGAAATCTAGAAGTTTGCAAACTTATTTCAGGAAATAATCAAGGAAACCTTCCCTGGCCTTGCACGAGTTCTAGACGTCCAAAGACAAGAAGCTCAAAGAATGCCTGGGAAATTCATTGCAAAAAGATCATCACTGAGGCACATAGTCATCAGGTTATCTAAAGTCAAGACAAATGAAAGAATCTTAAGAGCTGTGATGCAAAAGCATCAGGTAACCTCTAAAGGAAAACCTGTCATATTAGCAGCAGATTTCTCAGCAGAAACTCTGCACACTAGAAGGGACTGGGGTCCTATCTCTAGCCTCTTCAAACAAAATAATTAACAGCCAATAATTTTGTATTCAGCAAAACTAACTTTCCTAAATGAAGTCGAGACAATGTCTGTTTCAGAAAAACACATGCTGAGAGAACTAGCCACTACCAAGTCAGTCCTACAAGAAATGCGAAAAGGAGTTCCAAATCTTAAAACCTCAAAATACACCAAAATAGAACCTCCCACAGGACTGAGAAAACAGTAATGCAAAGAAAGAAACCAAGGTATTCAGGCAACAACTAGCATGATCAATAAAACAGTACCTCACATCAAAATACTAACATTGAATTTAAATGGCCTAAAAGCATCAACTGAAAAATACAGAGTGGAAGAATTGAGAAAAATCCACCAACCAAGTATCTGCTGTCTTCAAGGGATGCACCTAATGTATAAGGACTGAAATAAACTTAAGGTGAAGGGGTGGATAAAAGATGCCAAACAAATGGAAACCAACAGCAGGCAGGAGGAACTATTCTGATACCAGACTCAACAGACTTTAAAGCCACAACAGTTAAAAAAGACAAAGAGCAACATTATACAATGACAAAAGAATCCCTCCAAAAGGAAAATATCACAATCCTAAACATATATGCACCTAATGAGGGACCTCCCAAATTTATAAAACAATTATTACTGGATGTAAGAAATGAGACAGATGAAAACACAATTACAGTGATGGACTCAATACTCCACTGATAGCACTAGACAGGTTATCAAGACAGAAAGTGAACAAAGAAACAATGAACTTAAACTATACCCTAGAACAAAAGGACTTGACAGGTATTTACAGAACGTTCTATCAACAACTGCAGAATGTACATTCTTTTAATCAGTACATGGAACATTCTCCAAGACACATCATACGATAGGCCACAAAACAAGTTTCAATGAATATAAGTTATCAAAATTACATCAAGTATCTTTTCAGACCACAGGGGAATAAAATTGGTAATTAACTCCAAAAGGAACCTGCAAAATTACACAAATATGTAGAAATTAAATAACTGCTTCTGAATGATCTTTGAGTTGACAATGAAATCAAGAGGGAAATTTAAAAATTCTTCAAACTGAATGATAACCGTGACACAACTTACCAAAACCTCTAGGACACAGTAAAAGTGATGCTAAAAGGAATGTTCACAGTACTACATGGCCATATCAAAAACACTGAAAGAGCACAAATAGATAATCTAAGGTCACACCTGAAGTAACCAGAGAAACAAGAACAAAGCAAACCCAAACCCAGCAGAAGAAAAGTAATAACAAACATCAGAGCAGAACTAAATGAAATTCAAACAAACACAAAAACTGCAAAAGAAAATTAAAAAGCTGGTTTTCTGAAAAGACAAACAAAATTCATAGACCATTAGCAAGACCAACCAAGAAAAGAAGAGAAAAGATCCAAATAAGCTCAATTAGAAATGAAATGAGAGATAGTACAACTGATACCACAGGAATACAAAAGATCTTATTTAAGGCCAATATGAACATCTTTATGCACACAAACTAGAAAATCTAGAGGAGTTGGTAAATCCCTGAAAATAAAACCCACCTAGATTAAATCAGGAAGAAATAGAAACTCTTAACAGATTAATAACAAGTAATAAGATTGAAACAGTAATAAAAAAATTGCCAACTAAGATGTCCATGACGTATTCACAACTGAATTCTATCAGGCATCCAAAGAAAGGCTGGTGGCAATCTTATGGAAACTATTCCAAAAGATAAAGAGGGAATCCTCTGTAAATCATTCTATGAAGCCAGTTTCACCTTAAACCAGAAAAGGACATAACAAAAAGAGAAAACTACAGACCAATATCCTTCATGAATATAGACGCAAAAATCCTCAACAAAATACTAGCTAACTGAATCAAACAGTGTATCAAAACTATAATACACCATCATCAAGCAGGTTTCATACCAGGTATGCAGGAATGGCTTAACATATGCAAGTCAATAAATGTGATACCTCAAACAAACAGAATTTTTAAAAAACCATAGATCATCTCAATAGATGCAGAAAAAGCATTTGACAAAATCTACCATCCCTTTATAAATAGAACACTCATCAAAATCAGCACAGAAGGGACATACCTCAAGGTTATAAAAGCGCTCTATGACAAACCCACAGCCAACGTTATACTGAATGGGGAAAAGTTGAAAACATTGCCCCTCAGAACTGGAATAAGACAACGATGCCCACTTTCACCACTTCTTTTTGACATAGAACTGGAAGGCCTAGCCAGAGCAATCAGACAAGAGAAAGAAAGAGCATCCAAATTAGAAAACAGGAAGTCAAACTGTCCCTGTTCACTGATGATATGGTCGTATACCTCAAAAACTCTAAAGACTCATCCAGAAAGCTCCTAAATCTAATAAATGAATTCAGTAAAATTTCAGGATACAAGATCAATAGACAAAAATCAGCAACACTGTTAAGTGCCAACAATGAGCAAGTTGAGAATCAAATGAAGAAGTCAATCCTCTTTGCAACAGCTGAAAAAACAAAACAAAACAAAACAAACTTAGGAATATACCTAACCCAAAAAGTGAAAGATCTCGACAAGGAAACTACAAAAACCTGCTGAAAGAAATCATAGAAAATGCAAATAAATGGAAACACATCCCAGGCTCGTGGATGGGTAGAATTAGTATTGTGAAAATGACCATACTGCCAAAAGCGATCTACAAATTTAATGCAAGTCCCATCAAAATACAATCATCATTCTTCACAGAACTAGAAAAAATAATCCTAAAATTCATATGGAACCAAAAAAGACAACACAAAGACAAGCAAGACTAATCAAAAAGAACAAATCCCAAAGGACTTTAAACCCAGTCCTTTGGGAGGCTAAATCATTTGCTCTTTATGATTTTGGGAGGCATCACATTACCTGAATTCAAACTATACTACAAAACTAGAGTTACCAAAACCGCATGGTACTAATATAGAAATAGGCACATATAGATCAATGGAACAGAATAGAGAACCCATAAATAAAGCCAAATACTTACTGCCAATTGATTTTCAGCAAACAAACAAAAAAATATCAAGTGGGGAAATGACACCCTATTCAATACATGGTGCTGGGATAATTCACAAGCCACATGTAGAAGAATGAAGCTGGATCCCCACCTCGCATCTTTTACAACATCAACTGAGGATGGATCAAAGACTTAAATCTGAGACCTGAAAGCATTCAAAAATCTACAAAATACCATCAGAAAAACTTTTCCAGGCATTGACTTAGGCAAAGAGCTCATGACTAAGAATCCAAAAGCAAATGCAGCAAGAACAAAGATAAATAGATGCAATTTATCTTAATTTTCTTTATTTTAAACTAAAAACCTTCAGCACAGCAAAAGAAACAATAAGCAGAGTAAACAAGACCCCAGAAAGGAAGAAAATATTCAGAATCTATACATCTGACAAGGGAATAATATCCAGAATCTAAAATGAACTCAAACAAATCCCCAAGAAAAAAACAAATCATCCAGTTGGGCATGGTGGCTCATGACTGTAAATCCAGTCCTTTGGGAGGCTAAGGGGGTGGATCACTTGAAATCAAGAGTCCAATACCAGCCTTGCCAACATGGCGAAACCCTGCCTCTACTAACAATAAGAAAATTAGCTGGGCGTGCTGGTGGGCGCCTGTAATCCCAGCTATTTGGGAGCCTGAGGCAGGAGAATCGCTTGAACCTGGGAGGTGGAGGCTTCAGTGAACCATGATCGTGCCACTGCACTCCAGCTTGGATGACAGAGTGAGACCATCTCAAAAAAAAAAATCATCCCATCAAAAAGTGGGCAAAGTTGATGAAGAGAAAATTCTCAAAAGAAGATATACAAATGGCCAACACATATGAAAAAATGCTCAACATCACTAATTATCAGGGAAATGCAAATAAAATCCACAATGCAATACCACTTTTTACTCCTAGAAGAATGGCCATAATTTTAAAAATAAAGAAAGAACAGATATTGGCATGGATGTGTTGAAAAGGGAAACTTTTACACCGCTGGTGGGAACATAAACTATTACAACCAATATGAAAAACAGTATGGAGAGTCTGCAAAGAACTAAAGGTAGAACTATCATTTGATCCAGCAATCCTACTACTGGCTATCTACCCAGAAGAAAATAAGTTATCTTATGAAAAAGATACTAGCACGCACATGTTTATAGCAGTATAGTTTGCAATTGCAAAAACATGAAACCAGCCTAAAATAAATCAGTGGATAAAGAAAAGGTGATATATATTTGTGATCTCTATATATGTACATACCATGGAATACTACTCAGCCATAAAAAGGAATGAAATATTGGCACTCACACAACCTGGATGGAGTTGCAGCCCATTATTCCTAGTGTAAGTAACTTAAGAATGAAAAACCAAACATCATACTATCTCACTTACAAGAGGGAGCCAAGCTATGAGGATGCAAAGGCGTAAGAATGATTTAATGGGCTTTTGGAACTCAGGGGAAACGGTGGGAGGAGGGTGACAGATAAAAGACTACACCTTGGGTACAGTGTACACTGCTCGGGTGGTGGGTGCACCAAAATCTCAGAAATCAACACTGAAAATCTTTTCCATGCAACAAACACCTTGTTCTCCAAAACTATTGAAATAAAATAAAAATAAAAATTATAACTATATAAGAAAAGAATGTCTGAGGATATTTATATAACCTTAGAGTAATGAAGCTTTTTAAAGCAAGACAAAAGGAAATGTTAACAAATTTGGCATCAGAAAAGTTTACAACCTCTACATGGTGAAAGATCCCATAGGGTTCCTAATATGCAAAGAGCTATTACATTTGATAATCCAAACAATCCAACAGTTGAACATTAATTCACACAAGAAAAACTGTAAATGGTCAAAACATGAAAAAATATTGTCTTAATGGTAGTAAAGAGATGCAATTGAAATATCACATTTTATTGGAATAAAACTAAACATACTCTTAGTATCTCAGGCTGATAGAGTGACAAGAGTTGAAGGAAGGGTGAACTGTACCAACCTTTTGAGACAGTCACCATACAGAGTCTGTGAAGATTGAAAATGCACATGACCTTTGACTTTGAGCCTCCAAAATAAAATGACCTACACAGTACAACACTGGCTCAAAGACACTTCTGGAAATCCTGTTTGCGAGGCCAACCAGACGAGTGTACAACTATGTTACCGATAGATAAAACATGACCATTAAGCTTACGAACTTACCTAAGTGAAGATGGACTCGGTTCATCATCGGCTTCCTGTGGGGAAGTGAAGCAAAATTCATAGGATGAACAAAGACCTTGTTGATGTTGAGCTTACTCTCTAAATTCAAGTTCATTACTAGTCAGTTCTGAGTAACAGCACTTCAGGGATGCCTGGATCATGGAATAGGATCTCAGTGGTGGCACAGCACCCTTCCTCCCAATCCTTGTATTATGGGCTGGACTATATCCTCCTCCAAATTCATAGGGACATACTGACACCCAGTGATGTGACTGTATGTGGAGACAGGGTATTGAAAGAGGTAACTGACGTGAGATGAGGCTATTAGGGTGAGCCCTAATCCACAGTGACTGGTGTCCTTTTAAGAAGGGGAGATTTTGACAGAGACACAAACAGAGGGAAGACTGTGGGAGGACACAGAGAACAGGTGGCCATGTACAAGGCAAGGAGAGAGGCCTTGGGAGAAACCAACCCTGCAGACACTGTGCTCTGGGACTTCCAGCCTCCAGATATGTGAGAAAACACATTTCTTGTTCCAACACCCCATGTGTGGTTCCTCCCTGTGGAATCTCTAGCAAAGAAAAACACCTGCTACATGTGCACACATGTTGTTTTTCCATGCTCCTGGGTAAGAACCTGGGAGTGGGAGTGCTGGGTCACATGATAATATATGCTCCGCATCTAAAGCTTTGCCAGAGTGCTTGCTGATGTGGCATCATCTTTCATCCCCACGAGGAATGGATGAGACTTCCAATTCTCCGATGTCTTCACCAACACTTGGTATTGATCATCTTCTTTTTAATTATTATATTTTTAAGAGACAGGATCTTGCTATGTTGCCCAGACTTGTCTCTATCTCCAGGCCTGAAGGCATCCTCCTGCCTCATGGGCCACCCAAAGCTCTGGGATTTCAGGTGTGAACCACCGTGCCTGGTGGTATTGTTACTCGTTTTTCTTGTAGCCATTCTAATAGGGGCACAGCGGTATCTTATTGTGGTTTTAGCTTGCGATTCCCTGATGTCAAATGATGTTACACACTATTTTATGTGCTTTATTTCTCGCGGATATTGTTGCCTTGGTGAAGAGTATGCTCAACTCTTTTGCCCACTTAAAAACTGAGCTGCTTTCTTGTTGTTGAGTTTTCACGCTTCTTTAAATATTCCCGATCCAAGTATATGACTTGCAAATATTTAATTTTGGTCTGTAGCTTATATTTTCGTTCTCTTAATGGTACAATTGAAAAAATAATTTTAAATGTTTAAAGTCAAATTTATCTTTTTTTCTGAAATAGTGTTTTTGGTGTATATCAAAGAAAACATTGCCTAAAACATCATAAAGATAGTCTATGATTTTTATAGAAATGTTAAAGTTTTCCCCTCTTAATAGGAGATCTGTGATGGAGTTTCCAGTTTGTTCCATTCATCTACTCAGGCTTTCTTCTTGGGACAACGCTGTCTGCAGCCGCAGGCCCACTCCGAGGGGAGGCGATGGACTGCAGGTCTGTGGAGCGCAGCACAGGGCTGTGCCACGGACGCGGGTGCCAGTGAAGTCACGCTCATTTTCAGACGGAATTCTCCTCCCCGATGTGAACAACGAACCAACAGAGTCTCTTCCATAGGATTGTCTGTAGCCCACAGAGATGCGGGCTTGGGATTCAACCTCATGCTGAGCGGATCTTCTCTGCTTCAGACCAGGCGTCACGTGGCTTCATGCGAGAGTGACTGTAAATCATCATCTACAGCGAGACGCTGTGGAGAGACCGAGGGGACTCACGATTGCACCCGGGCAGCAGGTGTCTACGCGGACGATCGCAGGCAGAGAAAATCCCGTGAGCCCGTGTGCCACATGGAGTGAGGGAACTTTGGTGGCTGAGTCTGGGTCGGGGAGGGCTGGGGGCTCGATCGGTTTCCACTGAGTGTGTCTCCAAATCTTCCCTGGAAGTGCAGGCAAGGGGCAAGGCTTGGACACAAGTGTTGCTATTTCTCCAGGCTGGGCTGATCCCCTTTCATTTCCAAGTCTCAAGAGCCTGTTCCCTGAAGTCCTGGGGAAGTGTGGTGAGGTGGCCCCGCCCCACAGAGAAGGGGAAGTCACCTGTAACGTCCAGAAACTGGCCGCTTCACAAAGCCTGCTCAAAAGGACCCCCCTGCACCCTGGTGGGGGGGGTTAGCTCCTGTAATCCCTGTGCTATAGGAGGCTGAGGCCAGGGGCTCACTTGAGACTAGAAGTTCCAAACAAGCCTGGACAACACAGTGAGACCCCACCGCTTAAGAAACAAAAAATAAAAAATAAATTGGCTGGGTGTGGTGGCACACGCCTGGACTTTGAGCTACTCAGGAGGCTGAGGTGGGAAGATTGCTTGAGCCCAGGAAGTAGAGGCTGCAGTGAGCCCTGATCCCACCACTACAATCCACCCTGGGTGACGGAGTAAGATCCCATCTCTAAAAAATAAATAATGACCCAGCAGAAACCTCTGGAAGCCAGCCCCAGAGCAGGGACAGAAATATGTGGCCCTAAAGCTGGCAGCCGTGCTGGTCTTTTCCTGTGAAGGACAGACACAGAGTCCATGTAACACACACACACCATTCACACACACACACGTGACCACACACCACACACAAAACCACACGCTTTTGGCTAACAATTTCCCTCTATTGTTAGGGAATAGACACGGCTAACAATTTCCCTCCATCCTTTATGACAGCACTGTCCCTCGCTGTGTCTTCTGGGCACTTCAGAGGCTGCCCTGGGCATCTGCCCATCACCGCAGCCTGACGGTGGCGCTCCAGTGCTGGGGGCTCCCGCTTTGGTACCGTCTGTGTCTCTCACCCACAGCTGGGAAACGTTCCTGCCTCTCACTCCATCTCTCTTCCGTGCTCCACCCACCATCATTCCCACGTGAGCAGCACCCTTGGACACAGAGTGCTTCCATTCTGAATACCGCCTTAACCTCAGCTTGGGAGACCTCAGACCACACATTCTGCACACGACCCCATCCTCAGGGTACATTGCCGGTGACTATAACTTACCTGTTCCGACGAGCTCTTGTCCGAGGGTAAGGGAGTGGAGTGGTGATACAGGCACTTAAACGTCAGCAGAGAATTCTTGGCCTTGTCTCTGGTGGGACGGGCAGGAGGAGAGAAACTCATCTCAGTTTTGTGGGGGTCTCAGGGCGGCACTGGAGGCTGCAGCGTGTCCTGTAAGCACCACTGCTGTGGGGACCATGTGCCTCAGGACCAGGAGACCAGCAGCTCCTGGGAGGTTGCCTGAGTGCTCCCGGGTTACTGCACAGTGGGAAACACAAGGCGCTTCCTGTGTGAAGGACCAGGACTCCTTCCCACTTCGGACACTGCAAAGCAGGGCCCCCTCCCATTGTGCGGGCCCCGCCCTAGACCAGAGCCTCAGCCAGCGTGTGTCCTCAGTCGGTGCAGCCTGGCTCATTGGCAAATGGACAGAGTGGCACTTTGGAGTCCACAGTGTTACCCATTCGTGGCCATCTCTTGCAGCAGACAGAGGACACTAAGACAGGAGGAGGGAACTGGATTATCCACACAGGCCCCATGTAATCACCTGAGCCTCAAAAAACAGAAATGAGGAGGAAGAACCCAGACACTGAAAGCAGGGGGAGGATGCGACACCCAGTGCTGACAGGAAGTTCGAGGGGCTACATGGAGCCCGAGAGAGCCATGATTCCCACTGGGTCCTGAATGAGCTTGGGGCAGATTCTTCCGCAGGAGCCTCAGAGAGGACTCTGGCCACCGACCGCGCCTCCTGCCCTGCAAGGCCCTCGGCACAGACCCGCTGGGCTAGCCAGGCCTGGACCCACGGAGCTGACTTGGAGTGCTTGCTGAATGCCTGGATTGGTAGTAATTTGCTGCGGTAAATGGGAAGCTAACACCAGCCACCTGGTGGACACGAACTGATGGGAACCCCCTCAAGTTAGACGGGAAGCCTGTGGGGCCCTGCTGTGTCCACGTTTGCATCCTGTCTGCTCCGCATGAGCACACCCCGCATTGAAACACCCGAAGCAGCGCAGAGGAAACACGGGCTGTGATGGACCGTTTCGAAGAAATGCTCTCTGTGAACCGGCCTGATAGCTACCATTGCAGCAGACACCGTGCACCCTTCCCTAAGCTCCCCCTAAACTCTGACTGTGCTTCACCTCTCTCTCTCCACGGGCATTTAGTGACAGGATTTTTTTGGTGTTGGCACAGTGCCATAGGATGCAGATGTCTTTCCCGATACGGAGGAACTCTGTGATGGGCGACGCCAGGCTTGCAGTGAAGACCATGGCTGTGAGTGGTTAGCTGTCCATGTGGCAAGTGTTCCAAACTGCCAGGTGGCCTGCAAACAGTTCCCACAACAGAAGGTGGGTGATGGGTGTCTTGGTACCCATGGCATCTAGAGGACCTGTCAACTTGCACTGTCTTTATCCTACTTGCAACATCTTAACCCTTTCCGCATGAGGTTAGCTCATCAGTCTGTCAGAAAAGCACAGACTGGACTGAAAATCAAACACACTATTCCAGAAATGGGGACCGTAACAGATCCCAAAGACGGGATGATTTATACCCATACAAGCCATTCTTTTTTCCTTTAAGAGAACAATGCTCACAATATTTGAAGTTCAAAAGCAGGCTCCAAAACAGTTGTACAAGGTGACTAGAATTTATAAATCAGCACTTCATGCACATCGGACACAGAAAAATCATTCAAAAGGACGACCGGGAAGACACCACGCCAGGTGCCCACAGTGGCTAAGGGTGAGTCAGGGACTCTACATGACTTTCATTTCTACCTGGCAATCTTTGCCATTCCCAAATTTTCTACAATGTATATACGTTGACTTGGCAATCATTAAAATTTTTTGTTTTTCATTTTGTTTTGGTTTTCGAGTGGAAGTTTACAATTCTGGTTATACTTAGGTTTCTATTAATCTTGTCCAAAATGCATCACAGAGAAAGCATTTTTCTATTTTACTTAAAGGACCACCGTTCCATGATAGTCCAAAGTGAAATTCAGACACTTTGCTGCTTCTCTGTGGGGGCTGTGATGCAGGCCCCTCCCAAGGGCAGGCCTGTGGCTAATGCAACTCCAGTTTGAATTTCATGTTTCTTGAAACTGGACAGAGTGATTTTAAAGCTCATATTTAAAAACAAATGTGTAAGAATTGTTTAAAGTAAATGAAAAATGAAAAAAAATCTTTAGACAGAGGTTTGCCTGCCAGATACTAAAATACAGTAGCTAAATAAGGTTCCATAATTTAAACAGATGGTGCATGCAGCTCCAGGACACAGACCCATGAGACAGAGACGAGCATCCAGACACAAACCTTGGTTTGCGTTCAGGGAAACACAGCGAGCCAGGAAAGGGCCTTTCAGTATGAGGGGAAAGGAATATTATCTAATACAAGAGGTGAAAACCAACAGTTACTTTGTTGGGATTAAATAACCTTAGCTCCTCTGTTACCAAATACAAAAATAAATGCCATCTGGCCTGAAAAGTCAAAATGTAAAGGTAACAAACAAAAAATAGGACTATATTAGCAAAGAGTATTGGAGGATATTTGTATAACCTTAAAGAAGACTTTTTAAGGCAAGATAAAAGGCAATTTTCACAAATTTGGCTTCAGAAAAGTTTACAACCTCTACACGGTGAAAGATCCCATAGGGTTCCTAATATGCAAAGAGTCACTATGTTTGATAATCCAAATAACCCAACTGTTGAACGTTAATTCACACCAGAAAAATGGTAAAATGGTCAAAACATGAAGAACTCTTCAGTCCTAATGGTAGTAAGCAAATGTATATTAAAATATTATATATTTTCTTTGAATAAAACTATACATACTATTAGTATCTCATGCTGAAAAGAGTGACAGGGTTGAATGAAGTGTGAACTGCTCCACCCTTTTGGGGAAGTCATCAGAAAGAGTCTGTGAAGATGGAAAATGCACATGCCCTTTGACTCTTAGCCTCCAAAATAAAACGACCTGCACTGCACAACACTGGCTCAAAGACGCTTCCTGAAACCCTGTTTGTGAAGCCAACCCTGGCCCTGCTGGGTGGGGCTCCAGGGTCAAGGCACCCCCAGAGCTCCCATTTACTTACCACTTTGACTCAGGAACGGGTTGGACTCTCAGAGCTTACAATTTACACGAAACACTATTAGAGATCATCAGAAATACATTCAGACTCACAACTACACGTGTTCATGGAGAGATGTAGAAATAAATAAGGGGGTCTTATTCTTGTGCTTTAGTTTAGATGTTAGTTATGAAGAAGGGAGTGAAGAATGTAGTTTCTGCAAGTAAGACAAGCACATCGAGATAGATGATTTGGTATAATTTAACAAAGTTAAACAAAACTATTTTATCTTCTACTGCATCATCCCATGATGTCAAAATGTCTCATCATAGGTAAATTATTTTCCAGTCATTTGAGTTAAGAAAAGAATACAGCTATTCTTCAGTGACCAAGCAACTGCAGGAAGCTGGCAACTTACCCCTGTGCAGATGAGCCCAGGGCGCCGTCTCCTTGCTGTGGGGTAAACGAAAATTCGTAACATGAAAAAAGAAGTTGTCAACATGCAGCTGATTCTTACATAAAAGTCAAGTCTATTATTAGTGGGTTTTGAGGAACGGTACCTGGAGTTCTCCTGGGTCCTGAGTTCAGATCTCAGAACCACTTACGTGTGTACACGTTTTCATTTCTCTCTGATGAGAAACTGGGAGTGGGATTCCGGTCATAGACATTTATCTTTTAAAGAAATGCCAAACTGCCTTCCAAGGTGGTAGCACTTTACACCCTCATTTAACTCCCACTAGCAATGCAGGAGACTTGCAATTTCTCTACAACTTCACTGACCCTTAGTGGTGTCTGTCTTTTTGATGACAGGCATTCGCCTGGGTGTGTGGTAGTATCTGATTGTGGTTTTAATTTGCAGCTGCCTGATGTAGAACGATGTTGACATTTTTTTCCATGTGCTTATGTGGCATCCATATATCTATATATCTACCTTGGTAAGGAGTTTGTTCAAATCTTTTGCCCATTTTATGTATGTATGTATGTATTTTTATTTATTTTTGTAGACACGCCCAGGCTGGTCTTGAACTTCTGGCCTCAGGCAATCCTCTTGCTTGGCCTCCCAAAGCACTGAGATTATAGGAGCTTCCCATTGTGCCCCGCTCTCTTGCCCATTTGAAAAACTGGGTTTCTTGTTTGTTTGTGTGTTTTTGTTTTTTACAATTGCACTTTGAAAGCTCTTTTGTGTCTTTGTGTACTCCGGACATCAGTCTAAGACCTGAAAATATTTTGTTTGTCTGTGGCTTGCACAGGAACGAACACCTTGCTTTATTGTGCTTTGCTTTACCGCACTTCACAGATGCTGTTTTTTTTTTTTTTTTTTTTTTTTTACAAATTGAGGGTTTGTGGCAACCCTGGTCAAGCAAGTCTATCGGCGCCATTTTCCCCGCACCATGTGCTCACTTTGAGTGTCGGTGTAAGCAGCTTTCAGCAATAAAGCACTTTTAATTCAGACACATAGTTTTTAGACATAATGCTGTTGCACACGTGTCATGTAAACATAGCTTTTATACGCACTGGGAAACCAGAAGTTCACGTGACTTGTTTTACTGAGAAGTTCACTTTATTGTGGTTTTCTACAACCAAACCTGCAATCTCTCTCATGTGTGCCTGTATTTTTATTTTCTTAATGGTGACTTTTCAACAGTAAATATTTTCAATTTTGGTAACATCCAAACTATGATTTTTTTTCTTTAATAGGCAGTGATTTTGGTGTCATATCAAAGAAAACCTTTGTCTCACTAAAGATCACAGAGATTTCATTACATGCTTGCTTCTAGAAGTGCTCTATGTTCAGCTTTTAAGTTTAGGTGTCAGATGGATTTGGGGCTAATTTTTGTGTGGGGAATGAAGTGGTCCTGGGTAATCTTTGTACAGGTATGAAGAACTCAAATCATTCTTTTTTCTTTTCCATGTGGATATCCAATTGTTATAGTACCACTTGTTGAACTATAATTTCTCCCCATTTAATTATTTTAGTACAATTATTTAAAGTCAATTAACCATAAATGAAAAGTTTAACTTTGGACCTTTCTTCTGGTCCATTTCTGTATATCTATCTCTACGTTGGTGCCACACTGTTTTTATTACTGTAACTTTATGTCTCTCTCCATGTCAGCGCCACACTGTCTTTAGTGCTACAGCTTTATAGCAAAATTTAAAGTCTTGTTGCATAAGTTCTCCAATTTTATTTTTTCTCAAAATCGTTTTGGCTAGTATAGTTTAGGTCTTTTGAATTTGCATATGTATTTCAGGACCACCTTGTCATCTCTGCTAAAACAGAAGCTTGCTGGGGTTCAGCAGGGATTGTGGTAAATCTGTAGATCAGGTTTGGGGAAAATTGCTCTTTCAATAGTACTTTTTTCCAATCTATGAATGTTGTATACCTTTTCACTCAATAGAGCATCTCTGACTTCTCTCAGTCATGGTGTGTAGCTTTCAGTGTATATATCTGCACAAGGTTTGTCGAATTTATTCTTTTTTATAAGACTGTGAAAGGAAGTTTTAAAAATATAACCCAGATTTTTCATTGCTGGTGGATAGAGATGTGTGAGGATGTATTTTAATATGTGCCCCACATCCTTGTTAAGCGACTTTATTATCTTAACTGGGTCTTAAAACATACTTTTAGGATTTTGTTGCCTGCAAATAAACAGTTTTACTTCGTATTCTGTGTGCCTCTATCTTCCCTGCTGCGTTGGGCCGGCCGGAATGTTCCGGCAACGTCAGAAGTAGGAGGAGGGGGTGTCATCGCCTGTGCCCAGCCTCAGAGAGAGGGTCACCAGCCTTTCACCAGGAAATGTCATGTCAGGTACACGGGGTGCTTTCCTGTCATTCCTAGGTCACTGAGATTTGTTAAAAATCATGAATGGGAACTTGCTGGTAACAAACTCTTTTCTGCATTGATTGGCTTGATCACATGGTCACTGTTCTCTATTGGACGAACGTGCTGAGCTGTAGTAATTGATTTCTAGGCCTTAAGCCACTGCTTACCCCGGAGCGATATCACTTGGCCACAGTGCATGATCCTGCCCGGTGTTGCTGGATTTGGTTTGCCAAGGTCTTATCAGTGGTCTTTGCCTGTGTCTCCTGAATGTATTGGCTTACGAACGCCTGGCTTTGGTGTCAGGTTGATGGTGGCACTGCTGAATGAGTTGGGAAGTGTTGCTTCCTTCTCTGTTTTCTAAAAGAGTCTGTGTGTAGTTGGTATTATATTTTTTCCTTAAAATCTCTGCTAGAATTCATGCATGAAGATTTCAGGGCCTGGGATTTTTCTTCACTGGGAGATTTTAAATTAGTAGTTCAGTCTCTCGGCAGCTCTATGTCTATTGAGATTTTCTATGTCTTCTTGAGTTAGTTATAATAATTCATGTCCCTTAACTGGAAAGGGAACTAACTTCCTTAAGTTAAAAAGCGTGTTTCAGGCCAGGTACAGAGGCTCATGCCTGTAATCCCAGCACATTCGGAGGCCAAGGCAGGCGGATCACCTGAGGCCAGAAGTTTGAGACCAGCTTGGCATGTCAAAACCACATTTCTACTAAAAATAAAAAAATAAAAATTTGCCGGGTGTAGTGGCACACATCTGTGATCCCAGCGACTTGGGAGGCTGAGGCAGGCAAATTGTTTGAACCCAGGAGGTGGAGGCTGCAGTGAGCTGAGATCTCAGCACTTCACTCCACCCTGGGCAACACAGCGAGACTCTGTCTCAAAAAAACAGAAATGTTTAGGAGACTCAGTTCCATTACTATCTTTGCACTAGGAAGTCGTTGGTGCATTTCTGGTATTTAAGTTCACAAAGACACACAGACACACCCATGCACATAGCCTCACACAGACACACACGCACTACACACACTCACAGCAGAGTTCATAGGCTGCACCACCCTGAAGCAAAGGAGCATGCCAACCAGAGCGACCTTAGACATTGTCCCAGGCCTGAGACACGGAACAGAGACACAAGCAGTACCTGGAGAAATCCGTCCTCTATTTGCGCGCATGGATCTTTCCTCACCACTTGGTGTTTTGAACTCTCTTCTTTGCGGGTCTTAATGAGATACTCAAAGGTGGTCAGCTTCTTGGCCTCTGGAAAGCGGAAAGGAGGAACAGGACAAGTTACCAGCCCTGCAGCTTTGCGCAGCGCCCACAGGACAGTTCAGAAAGGCAGCCAGCGCCACTGACCCAGCCCCTGCGCAGGGAGCGGTACTCCGCCCACCACGCAGGCCCTGTGAGGCCAGGATGGGTGCAGGCGCCTCGTGGGTCCAGCTCCACAGCTAGCTGATGGTCAGCAAGAGAGCTCTGCAGCTGTGACCTGGGGACCGGCACCGCTCCACACCCCCCTGCCCACCAAGGCCTCACTGAGCTGCACGTCAGTGGTGTCAGAAGAGAAGCTGCCTCTCACAGACCTGGGTCCCCCATACCATGCAGCCTGAGAGGTTGCTCCAGATCCCCTGGGAACACTGGCGGGGGTCAGAGGCCAGCTCAGGAGGGGCCGCTCTGTCTGAGGGTCCGGGTGGCCTGCGGGATTCCTCACATCTGGACACGGGGTGGGGCACACCTTGGGGGATTCACAGAGACCCCGAAGTCAGAGGACGACAGTGCGGCGGCCACCCCGAGGTGCTGGCTAGCGGGTTCTGGGACCACACACTCCTGCGGGCGCTCAGAGCCCCAGGCCCAGGAGGTGAACACGAGTGCCGTCAGTGCCACTCAGCACAGCCTCTGATGGGGCCGAGACAGGTCACATCCCTGCAGCCCTGCACAGAGCCCACCTCAGCAGGCCGGCCAGAGCCCCATCAACCCGGCCTGCACTGCAGGCAGCAAAGCAGCGCATCGAAGCAAAGGAAAACCTGAGACACCCGTTTATCTAAAAGACTCGTCTTAATAAACGTTAATAAAATGGGCTCTGCACCTATTTCAGCCACGAGCTTCCGGGGAGGTGCCAAAATCTCCATGCTGCTTTCCCTAAGCACCAACACCATGAGAGCTGATGTCTCGTGACTATTTCTGGAGACTGGGGCAGCCGCCCAGAGGCCTATTTGCAGTGAGGAGCAGATGGCGGTGGGTGCCCTATGGAGTTGCCTGCAGCCAGCCCAGCCCGTCCCTGCAGTGTTTTGGGTGTTCGGGCCTGGCCGGGCCTTGAGCTGCTTCACATGGCTCGGGCTAGTCCTCCACGCCCCCCAGAACCTGTCGTGGTTTGAGCACACGAACTTGTGCTTGTTTATATTCAAGTTAAAATATATGTTCTTTTGCCCAGGTTTGCACAAATACCATCAAAACCAGATTTTCAGCGTGCCCTGTGGCTGCCAGAGGCCCACTTGGTGCGGGTGAGCTCTGTGGGAAACAGTTAACCTGAGCGTCATGGTGAGGTTGAGGGCAGGGAAGCCGCAAAACCTCCCAGGCGGGCCCAGGGTCTCCAGCATGGCTGGGGCTCCCTGGCCGGCCGGGCAATGTGGGGAAGGCTGTGCTTCCCTGACCTCATCAAGCAGGTTTACTCTACAATCTACCGTGAATGTGGCTCCCATCCATCTCTGGAAGGCAGCCCCACATCACTCACCTGCTCAGGGAATTGTGCCCTCACCACGAGCACTGAGGACTCTCCAAGGTCCGTCCTTCAGCTTCAAAATGAAGTCTGAGTGGCCAGCTGCTTCTGACACAGCTCCCCATGGCCCCCCACCTGACACCTGCCCCCAGAGGAACAGAACACACATGCAGGCCAGGCTGCACCTCCAGGAGCCTGCACAGGAGACTGGCGACCTTGGCCTGGGGACCACCCTCCACAGCTGCCTCAGCCTCATGGAGTGGGAGGCAGATGGCCTCTCAGGCCTCTGGATGAGAGCACAGCCCAGAGCCCCAGTGGACACCTCTCCAGGGACCCTGGCAGAGACACAGCTCAGAGGTGCTGGCCTCCCCTGACCACAGAGGCTGAGGTGATGACGTGCTGCACTGAGCAGCTACGTTATGGGGCAGTTTTACCACAACTAACAATAACCAATCTACCCACTTTGTCCTGGAAATCTATTCTTTGATGTCTAAATACCCTAAAATCAACACATTCAGCCCTGGCTCCGTCAAGGTCTGAGAGACCCGTGGCCCGTGTTCCGCTCATGGAAGCACTCATCACTCCAGTTGCCTGGGTTGGGACCCAGGGGCCCGCGGAGGCCCCGTCCTCACGTTGACCTCAGTGGGCCTTTAAGTGCTGCTAGTTTGGAGTCCCAGACAGCTCCCCAGGCCACCCTTCCTTGTGTTTGCAAGCTCACCATGATGTATGGATGACTCTGGAGGCTGCCTGCCAGCTCTGTGTCCCTGGCTTCCCTCTGGGATGTCGGGCACAAGGTGGCCCGTGTTTCTCACGGCCTGTCCTACCCACATTCAGATCCTCGGGAAACGCCTCGGTGACCAGGACCCCTGACATGGTTTCTGTGGCTTCTCTGGCTCAGCTGGGATGTCTCCACACTAGACAAACTCACACAACCACAGCAGGCCACCCCGCACCACCTCCTCCTGGAGGCCACAGGCAGCCACAGGATGGGTGGGTGGGGACTGAGCCGCATTTTAGCAGGAGTCCAGGGTCTTCCTTGGAGCCTTAGCAGCTGTTTGGGAAAGGGAACTCTAGCCCATGCCCAGAGCCAGTCTCCCAGGTCCAGGGGCAGCTGACCAGCCAGGGGCAGGTGCCTAAGGTTGCCAGTACGTACACCGGGGGCGAGGCCCTGCAGAGGGAGAAGGTCCCATCAGCTGCTCTGCACTGGCCTCTTCCACACCACACAAGCCCTGAGCCAGCTGGGTGGGCTCGTGGCCACACCTCCCTGCTGTGTGCAGGTCCCCTCCTTGGCATGACTCCTCTGGGGGCCCTTCCCGAGCCCCTGGGGCCAACTGGGTGACCAGGAGAGGCTGTGGTGAGACACCTCCTGCATCGACGGTCTCAGAGGCCAAAAGCAAGGGAGGCTGGGAGTCGCCTGGGGCTGTGGAGCCGGGAGCCCTGCCAGGTAGAGAAGCAGCTCCCAGCTGTCCTGGAGTCACTGCCCAGGGAGGCTCCGGGTCATGGGGGCGGGACTAGGCCAGGGCGTCGTGCCTCCAGGCATCATGCTGTCTGCTGTGGTCGTGTGGGTTTGTCTGCCCACAGTACCCACCTGCCTGTCCTTTCATGTTTCTGCCACACCTGATTTGGGTTTTGTGTTCAAGGAGCCCGTTGCAAACGCAGTGCCCGGCTCGGAGGACAGACCAGGCCATCCCTCCCAGCCCTACATGGCTTCAGGCCCACTGCACTTCCCTGCTCTCCCCAGGCCTGACATAGCCTGGCGGGGGCATCTCCTCGCTGCTCTCTGATGTGGGGAAGGTACCACTGCAGGAGACAGGAACAAATGGCTGATGCCCCCCGATGGCAAAGGTTCGTCCTCTGGGACTTCACACCCTTCAGGAAGCAGTCTGTGTGGGCCACGCCTCCCCAAATGCCAGCAGCACAGGCTTCCACAGCACCAACGGTGCCACATCCAGGGCCAGCGTGGGAGTCACGTGCGGGTCAGAAACCTTGAGAAAGGAGAGGTACACGGTGTAGCCGTCAGCGGCGCCCCTGAGCTTGGTCCCAAATGCAGGGGCGAAGCAATAGGTGGTGTCTGCACCTATGGTCAAGCACACAGGTGACCACTTTGCCTCCAGGACTACAGCCAGGCACCCAGGAGCAACAGGGTGCTGGTGTCGGCCCTCGGGGTGGGCCGTGTGCTGGGGGCCTGGCCTTCTGCCCCTCATATGCCCACTGAACAGTGCATGTGTGAGCGGCAGCCAGCTCCTGGCATGCTCTGCACTGTGTGGCCGTGGCCAGGGCTGGCAGAGCCACTCGGGCACAGAGTGCACCAGGGGTGGATGGCCTCTCGGGCTCCAGCACCTTCCATGGGTCAAGCTTCCTCTGGGGGCTTCTGGATCCACCATAAGCAGGAGAGTCCTGGCGACGCCCAGGTCAGGCACAGTCTCCTTGGCCCCTGGGACCGCACCCCCGTGCCTGCTGCTGCCCCTGCTCCTCCGCCGCCTGAGGCGAGGGCCAGCTTCTTCACAGCACAAAGGCCGTCCACACTTGTTCCTGTCTCATTCTTCATCCTCTCGTCCCAGCGTGCAGGTGACCATGCCTCGCCCACAGAAGCCTGCAGCCCCCTCACGTGCTCAGCACACAGTTGGCATTGACTATTTTAACCCAAGGAAACATTTTGTGCACAAAGTTGGAAAAGAATGACAAGTGCAGACTTTGTACCACTGGGCAGTTTGGGCGTCCGTTAATCTGCGGCATGTGTGGAAAAGACCATGTGAGCTTCGGCCCAGGCTCGGCCGATTCTCGTGTTGTGGGGGGACTTGCCCTGACTCTGAGCCTCTGAGGGCGAGAGATTTCCTGATAAGGAGAGATGATGAATTCTGGGTGAAGTGAAACTCCAGGAAAGCCTTTGTGGGAAACCCAAAAATATTTAAATATAAGAAAGATGGCTAGATAATTCTAGAAAGTACTTTTAAAAATATTCCTGATTCTAAGAGGGGTGGAGAGTTTTGAAGGAGGCCCAAATGACTTCTCACGCTTAACCGTTTAGGCTTCAGGAACGGGCAGCCTGTGACGTTCTACAAGGCAGAAGCGTGTCTCTGTGAAGTTACATCTGAGGCTTTAGTTCCATTCCATTCAGTAAACACATCCTAAGCACCTACTCTATACAGGAACTGGTCTTGACGTCCAAAATTAAAATTCTGAAAACACCACATTCAGCACTCTGTCCGTAGGATTTAATCCAGTGATCTTCACTGCACTTTCATTAAAAAAAAATTCAACCTTCAGGCAAGACAACAGTGACTGCAAGATGTGCGTTAGAGGTGTGTGTTATAAAACATTCCCAGGGTTGTGTGGGGACGGTGGTTTGTAGGGTAACCTTTGGTTATAAACAACAAGCCTCTTGGTGGTGCATGTTCATTCTGAGCTGCGCATTCTCACCACAGCTGCAGACAGGGGCTGCTCTGCAGACGGAGGTGAGCGCAGAGGCTGACCCACCCGACTCCCTCCGCCCTGACCAGGGGTTGGCCAAGCTGTTGGGAGCAGGGCATTCTTGGGGGCTGGCCTGGACACATTCTGCTGCCCGGGTCCAAAGAAACCCCCTGAGAGGCCACAGCCTCAGGGCCACCACTGCTCAGAGAATGGAAGATGCTTTGCAGCTGGCCCACCATGACCAAAACGGCTGATGCCAAGAGCAGGGAGGTGGTTGTTACTTCCAACAACAGGTTTCCCTGGGGCTGGAGAGTTTACCCTCCCTGGTTCAGCAACATGACTGACCACCTACTGCTGTGCCCGCTGTGAGACTCAGCAAGACCACCAACTCTCGCTTCAGTTGTCTGGTTAGTGGATGACCTACCTGCCTGTAACATTTTTCATTGTTAGAATTTCTACTTGCTGCTTTTCTAAGTCCACCTGTTCTTATTTCATAATGTCCTATTCTTATTTCATAATGTCTTGTTCTTCTCCAATAGATCCCATTCCATTGTCTCTGAACATTTTAAACTTGTTACTTCAAGCACCCGGCACTGCTCCTGCAGGTCTCTGTGTGAGTTTAGCTCCTTGCTGGGCCTGCTGGGCCCTCATGGCTTTAATTTCTTCCTGTGATTTGCCCTTTTTGCCCATGATCTCATTTCTGGGACAGGCTGACCCTGAACACATGCGAACACGGGGGGCAAAGACACCGGCCCCAGGCATGGGGGGCTCAGGGTGGGGAACATACTCAGGTAGATGCATAAGATGAGCAGCTCTGACCACCCAGGCTTGGGGGAAACGGGGGGCTTAGGGTGGGGGACATACTCAGGTAGATGTGGAAGATGAGCAGCTGGCCCAGCTGCACCAAGCCAAGCAGGTCCAGCAGGAGCACGACCATCCCGATGATCACGACTATCAGGGTCTGCACCTGCACCGGGAACAGGGGAAGGAACAGCAGCCACGTGTTCGTATTCTTGACATCTGTCGAGACAAGAGAGAGACACTGTGTCCAGCACCTGTTGACGGGCGCCACATCAGGTGGACGTCGCAGACCAGAGCTTGCTGGGGATGGGGTAGCGTGGGGACAGCTGGCGCAAGGGAAGCCTCCCTGCCCAAGTGGACGCCTCCCGTACCTGAAGGCCCTGTGGGTCCTGCTGCCTGCGGTTGGTTTTTATGATCCCTGCTTTATGGATCTAGGAGGTGAGGCTCCGACAGGGTCACTAAGTGCCAGGGCCCCAGCACTCACCCCTTCCTCACTAAGTGCAGGGGTCACAGCGCCTGCCAGCTCTGCCGGGCCCCAGCACCCATCCCTTCCTCATGGCCCACGCTATGTCCCTGGGCCCTCTGCACCCTAAAACAGCCGCCTTCGAATAGAACAGGAAAGCCACAGCTCTCGCCTGGGGTCATTTCTAAGATACGGTCCTCTGAGACACTGGGCTGCCAACACTCAAAACCACACCACTTCCAAAAATCAGGCGTAATGCAGAATGGCAGAGGGTCAGACAAGGTAGAATGGGAGAGGGTCGGGTAAGGCAGAATGGCAGAGGGTCAGACAAGGTAGAATGGGAGAGGGTCGGGTAAGGCAGAATGGCAGAAGGTTGGATTCAGCGTGGATGTCATGTCTTTGGGTGACGGACCCTCTCTGGAACTGGTGGCCTCGGGGGCCATCTAGGAAGGAAAACACCACAGTCGGCCAGATGGGACCGCAGCTCAATGTGTCTGGGCCAGGCTGGACCCCACACGGCCCCCTTAGCCGTGACATCACGACGAGTCCAGCCCATGGTAACAAGGAGCTGCTTTGCTCAGGGCCCTGCTGGTTTTAAAGTCCTGCAGAATCATCTGGAACAGCAAACCCAGGAAATCATCAGTCCACAGTCACTGAACTCACACCGAGCCACTGGCACTGCCGTGTGGAAGCAGCATGTTCCGGGAGAGAAGCCAGCACACGCCGTCTCGGCCACCTCTTGCCTCTCACTCTCTCCTGGCATCCCCCATGGTGACGGCCCAGACAACGTGGAGGCTGCTGGGGAAGGTGACTTGCTCCAGGGGGAAGAAGAACACAACAGGCATCGTCCTGGGCTTGGGCCCGCTGAGGTCAGGGCCTTGCCAGGGTGGAGCTGGCTTTCAGGAAGTGCTTCCGAAGCGGCTGTGAGGCCCGGGTGGCACCGGTCACGCTTCCAAGTGGAAGGAGGAGCTTTAGGGCCTTCCACACGGAGCTGGCAAAGCTCATCCTTGAAAAAAAAGTCACACCGTGTTGGCTCTGGAATGTTCTGGAACAAGGGGCAGGCAAGTCCTGCCTCTCTTGCCACCTGGGCCGTGTGCAGTGCAGGCGCAGCCACGCCTGGGGCCGAGACTGGCAGTCTTGACCCACACCCCAAGGGGCTGCTCTGGCCCAGGTCCTCCTGGTGAGGGTCCCGGCGCTGCTGCGATAAATACAAGTGGCGGCGGGTGCGGGCAGCTCCCACGGCAGACTCTTGCGGTCCGAGGCAGGGCTCTGACATCCGGCTGGAGGACAGGCAGGCACGCCGCCTCTGCATTCCACAGCAGACTCTTGCAGTCGGAGGCAGGGCTCTGACGTCCAGCTTCAGGACAGGTGGACACACTGCCTCCACAGGGTCCAGGGAGGTCCTCCCACCTCTGCCAGCTCCTGGGGCTCCGGGCGACCCTGGGCTGTGGCCGTGTGACTCCAACCCTGCCTCCATCCTCACGGGGCTGCCTCCCCTCTACGTCTCTCCTTTCTCTTATAAGCACCCTCATGGCTGGATTTGGGCCTCCTGGGACCACCCAGCATGAGACTCCCACCTCAGATCTTAAGTCACAGCAGCAGACCCATTTCCTGAGGACACTGGCATCACGGGGTCCGGGTTTGGCGTGGACTTGCCGCTGGAGCCCAGTCCTCACCGCCACGTCTCTCCTGTGGCTCAGTGCGGGCATCCCAGGCCGTGGGCCCACTTGGCCAAGAGCCTCAGCGCTCTGCAGACTACAGCCCAGAACCCTCAGCGCTGCCTCTGCTCTCTCTCCCCGTGGGCTGCTCCTGCTGGACAGACACCCCCACTGTCCCACAGCCACGTGGCCCCACAGGACGGCGTGACAGGTGCTGCAGGGCTGACTGTGGAGGGCAGGGGCAGAGCCGGACCCCACTGTCTCTCACCTGTCGCAACCTGCAGCATTCACAGAGCAGTGCGGCCAGTGCCTTCCCCAAGCCTGCCTCCTGCACGCTGGGGGCTGCTGGGCTGTGTGGACCCTGGGCTACTGCCTTCGGCCCAGGTCAGAGCCTGCCTGGTGCTGCCCACCCTGGCCTCTCCCTGGGGCAAGAGGGGCCGACCACCTCCAGATCCGATACTACTGCCCGGAAGGATGGCTGGAGGTGAGGCTGAGGCCCCCCAAGAGTGGCGGCCACGTACCTTCATAGTTGGGGTCCGTGCGGAGCACCCCGGGGTCCACAAAGTACTGGACGAGGATGTACAGCAGGATGGTGATCAGGCAAAGCATGCCGGCTGTGGCTGAGGCCACGGTGCTGAAGAAAAACCTGCCAGGAGACACACACGCAGGCATGAGGGGTGGGGACATGAGAGCAGTGGGGCATGGGGGCAGGTGTGGGGGGAATGGGGGCAGGGGGTGTGCAGGGGCAGGCCGGGGCAGGTGTGAGGGCACAGGGGCATGGGGGCAGGTGTGGGGGCCACAGGGGCAGGGGGCTTGGGGGCAGGTGTGGGGGGCGCAAGGGTGGGGGGTGTGCAGGGCAGGCAGGGGTGGGTGTGGGGGTACAGGGGCAGGTGGGGAAGCATGGGGGCAGAGGCAGGGACATGCAGGGCATCAGGGGCAGGGGCGGGAGCATGCAGGGCAGGTGGGGGGGCACGGGGGCAGGGGTGGGTGTGGGGGGCGTGGGGGCAGGGATGCGCAGGGCATCGGGGGCAGGTGGGAGGGTGCGGGGGCAGAGGCAGGGACGCGCAGGGCTTCTGGAGCCCACAGGGTGGAGGCGACAGCTCAGCGTGGGCATCCACTAAGAGAAGGCCACTGGCCACCGCCCAACACTGGCCTCAAACCCCGCTCCCGACCGTGCCTGGAAGCTCAGGCTCCTGTCTCTGTCCCATCCTGTGACGCCCCCCCGGGTCTCCAGGCCTCTCACTGGAGAGGGGTGGCCATGGGACATTCCCACCATCTCACACTGCCCGACAATTCAGGCAGCACTTCTTGCAAACTTGGTTTCATTTACTCCCCACAAGGAACAAGGAGATTGTGAGGAGGGGAACTAGCCCTTCTCACGAATGGGGAAACTGAGGTCAGAGACACGATGCGACTCGCCCAAGCCCACCCGGCCAGTGGAGCGTGAGGGTCACACCGCGTCTCCAGCGTCACGGCTCCGGGGCCTCTGCCCGCACCTCCGACTCCACCTCATTCAGATAGGGCTCCCTCCCAGCCAAGGAGCACGCGGGGTCCACTCAGGGCGCCCTGAGCATGGTCTGTGTTGGGGTCTCCATGGCACCATGCTAGGCAAAGGCACTGAAGCCAGGGAAAGAGAGAGCCATGATTGCACCGTGGTACCCAGGAGGGCCTGCAGGCTCAGGGACCTGGATCACTGCACCCAAAGGGAACTCGGGCTGAGGAGGCCCTGGAGGAGCCCGGCTGCTCCTCGGCTGCAGTCCCCCCTTCTCCGAGGCTCTCGTGCACAATTGAGCCAAAAGTGACGTGCATACTGTAGACGTGAGACCAAAACCACTCCCAGCCTCTCGTTTTTGCTCAAAAGATGGAGAGAATAATCCATCCAGAAAAAACAATTCTGGACAGCGGTCCCTGGAACATACTTTGACTAAACCGTCTTCCTTGGTCTTTCTGCCATTATTATTTTAATAAGGATCCTTTAACCTCCTTTTTTTTTTTTTTTTTTTTTTTTTTTTGAGACAGAGTCTAGCTCTGTTGCCCAGACTGGAGTGCAGTGGCCGGATCTCAGCTCACTGCAAGCCCCGCCTCCCGGGTTCACGCCATTCTCCTGCCTCAGCCTCCCGAGTAGCTGGGAGTACAGGCGCCCACCACCTCGCCCGGCTAATTTTTTTTGTATTTTAGTAGAGACGGGGTTTCACCGTGTTAGCCAGGATGGTCTCGATCTCCTGAACTCGTGATCCGCCCGTCTCGGCCTCCCAAAGTGCTGGGATTACAGGCTTGAGCCACCGTGCCCGGCCTCCTTTAACCTCCTTTAACCTTTTCCAGTGTATTCTGTTCACCTAAGTTCACTGAAATCCCTTTTTGTATTTTCAACTGGAGACCAGAGCATGAATGCCGCAGTCTTCCGAGGAGGTGGTGCGGGGACAGCTGCCTTCCGGGCGCTCCTCTCCCTCCAAGAGTCTTCTGGATAATCCAGGGGTGCGGGGTGGCTCCGGCGTGAGGGGCTCCCTGACTGCTGCTCCCGTGTGCTGGCTTCCCTCTCACAGCGACGACCAGGCGGGTGGTCCCAGCCCTCCTTCCTGGTGTCCTGGTTCCTGACGCCACCAGTGCGCTCTCCTGCCAGCGCCGAGCCTGGGAGCCTGGCCTGGATGTGGCCACGTAGTGCGGAGGACGTGGCGAGGCCTTGCATGCCCAGCCTGGGTTTCCAAAGCAGCAGCCCCTCCAGGCGGCGGACGTGCCCTACTGTGCCCCCAGTCCTCCTGGGCTTGAGCCCACTTGTAGGGAGTAAAGACCCCTCATCTTCATCCCACTGTCTGGACAGGACTCCCCTCTTCATCCAGGAAGGAAGGCGGGTCTCTAAGACCACAGAGACCAAAGCCCATGGGATGGGGCAGAGCCATTCACGTGGGGCCTCCTCTGCCCGCAGCCGCCCTGGGCCGCTCTCCTCCCGGTTAGCACAGCCTCCTGCCCCTGCTGCCCATGTTTAGCCCGCACAGTCTGAGGCCAGCGCTCACGGTCTTCCCGGGACACCAGGGCCGCCTGCTTCTTTCCATCCCCTTCCTCTTATCACGACGAAGTAGGCAGCCTCCCTCGCGGGGCTCTGCCATCAGCTCCTCAACTTTCCTCATCTTGCTCTCAATGCCGTTGTTCTCTCCGCCTCTGGCGGATGAAGGGACAGAAGTGAGGTTGGCACAGATGCCGGCGTTGGCTACTGCTTGGAGCTCAGGGCGCCCATGACCCCAGCCCTGCTCTCCTGACGCCCCTTTTTCACTCGCAGGCGGCGTCTACACTTGGTGCCCACACGGTGCCTCTCCAGCGCCCCTCCTGAGGAAGGCAAACCCTCTCCTTGCCACCTGCCTGTGGGCCCTCAACCCCCTCACCTTCCCCGCCAGGCCCCGCCGGATTGAGCCAGCTCGAGGCACCAGAGCATAATGAGTCCAGAAGGAAGCGGCACCCGGGGCTAGCGTGACCCAGAGGAGCCGGCCACACCTCGGCCGTCCTGGAGCTGCTCCTCTCCTGGGGAGGCGGCGGGTGGGTCTCCCCCGCCCCTACCATCTCGTGCAGCCTCGGGACTCGCTCTGCAGTGACGCAGCCTCTCTGTCCCTGCCGGGCTGCTCAGCCACTCTGGACACACACTGTGCTCAAGGCGGGATGGCAAGGAGGCAGGGCAGGGACCCCACGGCACGTCCTGTGACACCAGACGACGTTGGTCCCCACTCCCACCCACACCACGGCCTCTTTCAGGTCAGCAAAGAGTAGCTGGGGGCATATGTGATTCTTTTCCCTGGTGATCTTCACAACTCAGGGCTGCTGACAGCCGGGGCTCAGAACACCGGGCCTTGAGAGTCCCCGGATCCTCCACCGCACTCAGGGGACACACCTCTCGTCAGTCCCCGCTGGATGCCCACTGCCCTTCGGTGGCCCCACCCCTGTGCTGGATGAGCCTCAGCCCGGGTGGAGAGAAGGCAGCCCGGCCCAGGACAGCGCGGTCAGGAGGCCTCAGCCAGGGCAGCCCAGCAAATGCCCATGCTGGGCCTCCAGGGACTTGCTCTGTGCGGATGACCTTGTCCAGGGACGGCCGCACCACAGCCCCAGAGCCAGACAGGAGGCCGGCGCACGCACGCACCAAGCGTCACCGCATCAGGACAGGGACGCAGCCCCAAGACGACCCTCCACCCTTTCACCACGAGGACCCCTCCCTTCCGAATTCCCCCAAGCCTGGCCCGCGCCGGCCATCCCCGCTGTGCCCCTCACCAGTAATTACGGCTTCCCACGCAGTTGTTGATCCACTTGCAGTGGTGGTCGAAGCCGGACACACACTTATTGCAGGAAATGCAGTGTTTGGTTTTCTTGTTCCTGGATGGATGAATCGGGGAACGGCTGTCAGGCCCCAAGTGCGCAGGCTGGGCCAGGGCCGGAGCCCCATCACCGGGAGCCAGGTGCCTCGGGGGAACCAGCCCTGTGTGGCCTGGGGAGTGGGCGTTCAGTGGGGAATGGGAGGCTGGGGGAGGGAGTTGAGGCCTGTGGGGAGGAGGAGAAGCAGGGCAGCTCTGGGCAGAGGTAGCCACAGAGCAGGAGGAGCCCATGTCTGTGGTGGGTGCGGACGCCGGAGCGTAGACCACCCCCCAGCCTTCCTGCACCAGCCTCACTCTGGGCAATGGCCCTGGAGGAGGCTGCACCTGCCCTATGGTTCCAGGACTTGAGGCTGGGGACTTGGATCCCACCTGTGCCTATAGGACCTCCCTTGCAGCCGAAAGCAGCCCTGTAGCCACCCCCTAGGCCATCACGGATGCCCCCAGGGTCCCTGGAGACACTGGAACCCTTCCCTCCCTCTTTCCCTGGGGCTTGCCTTGAAAACCCCCAAGAAAGACAGCGCTCTCTTGCCCTGGGATCACAGGGGAGGGACCTCGTGCACGAAATCCACTGAGGATCAAACATGCCTGAGTGCCACCGCGTTCCGTTCCAGGGGAGCAGCGGGTCACCTGCAGGTGACAGACACAGCCCTCCAGCCTCAGCCCTGCCTGCAGAGGAGTTGGGGCGGCCTGGCACTGCGTCCCCTTCACAGCGCGATGAGGGGCTATCCACCCGCAGCCACAGGGCCGGTCCCTGGAAGCTCCATTAGCGTCAGCTGTGGCCATGGCAGGGGCCCTGTGAGGCCAGCAGTGACCTGAGCCCCTGGGCCCCTGGAGGTGACCCTGACAGCACGGGGCCTCGGCGAGGGTGGGCACTCACACGGTGACCTTGCACAGGTGGCAGAACTGGTTCTGGATCACGTGTGCGTGTTTCGATCTGTCGAAGATCGGCATGGGCTGAGAGTAGTTCTTCATGAGTCTGACATTGAAGTCGGCCGGGTCGATGCAGGAGGCAATCAGGTGGACGACGAGGTGGAAGAAGAAGATCCCCCCGGTCACCTGGCACGTCAAGGAAGAACCTGGCCCAGGGCCTCGTTGGCCTGGTCAGCCTGGCACGAGGCGTCCCCATGAGGCCCAAGGGCCCAGGGGAGATGAGGCCGCCAGTCAGCCCTACTCACCCAGCCCTACACACCCAGCCCTGCACACTGGATCCCAGTTCAACCAGGCTTGGCTCTGCTCACCCAGCCCTGCACACATGGCCCTGTACACCTAGGCCCGCAGAGCTGAGCCCTGCACACCCAGCCCTGCTCACCCGAGCCCTGCTCAGTCAGCCCTGCACACCAAGCCCTGCACACCCTGCCCTGCACACACCACCCTGCACACCTGGCCCTGCTCACCTGGCCCTGCTCACCCGGCCCTGCTCACCCGGCCCTTACCACTTGGCCCTGTTTACCCGGCGGTGCACACACAGCCCTGCTTACCCAGGCCCAGAGGAGACAAGGCCACCAATTAGCCCTGCACACACAGCCCTGTGCCAGGCGGGGACCGGGATGGCTGCCCCCATGCCCTTTTTGTTCATCCCTGTTGGACACAGGGCAAATCCCCCACAGAATGCACCGCACCCCCAGAGGCTCAGCCAGCCCAGCCAAGCACAGTCACCCCAAAGCCCTTTACACCTTGAGGGACAGAGCAGGGCCGCAGGAGGGACGCCCGGGTGTAAACACAGCCAGATGCAGCCCCAAAGGCCGTGGGGAACCTGGTTCTTTCATACCAGAGACCCGCGAGCACTGGGGGAGAAGCACAGCCTCAGACAACAGGAGGGGGGAGGAGGCAGGGAGGTGCACAATCTACCTGCTCCCTCTAGACCCCAGACGGTCGCTCAGGGACCCTCTCCCCGAGACTCGCTCAGGGAAGCCCCCACTAGACTCGCTCATGGACCCCAGACTCACTCAGAGCCCTTCTGGACCCTCTCAGGGACTCCAGACTCTCTCAAGGACCCCAGACTCACCTGGGCCTCTGTCTCCGAGCCTGGCTGCGGGGCCACTGGGGAGAGGGTCCTTGTCCCCTGGAGCCAGGAGAAGCTGGGCTCCCCATGACCGGGACATCAGCTCCCGCCCTCAGATCCTGGCTCCCTCCTCCTTTCACCCTGGGACCAACACAGACTCCCCATGGCAACCAAACAGAAGGGGTGGAGCGCGGGGCCCTCCCATCACCCTGCCTGGCCCCTGGACCGCCTTCTAGCCAGGAGTTCAGGGTTGACAGCCGTCTCCGCGGGGTGGCCCAGAGGCCCTCACCGTGTGGCCTAAGCTTGGCATGGAAACCCAGGCTGCCGACCTGTGGGGCACAGCGCTGTCCTCCTTGGCACCAGGGGCGAGGAGGGAGGTGCTGGCCATGTGCAAAAGGCTGCACAGGGATTTTAGCAGAAGGCTGCCAGCAGGGTGGGTCCTGTGCCAGGCCAGGGGGCTGTTGTCCCTCCTGACAGAGTCCCTCTCTGGAGCCCCCTAAGGCAATGCTGTCCTGCCCACCCTGACCCTGAGCAGGGGCTGCACAGAGCACCAGTGGCCACTGGGCCCACCTGCAGGCTCGGGGGACACAGTCTGGCCCAGGGCAGGTGACTGGTGCCGCCGGGCAGCCATGGACCAGATCCCAGAGCCAGGTCCACTGCAGGGTCCTCCAGGCACCCCTCCCGCTCAGACCGTGCCACGGTGAAAAGGATACCACGTAGGCGATATATTTCCACACATGAGGCAGGAGGGGAATGAAGATCCCGAAGGTGGCCGAGGAAAGGCCCAGGAAGACAGCCCAGGTCACCACCTGGAAGTAGTGCAGGGGTAACGACCAGCCGTTCACTCTGGAGATGCGGGGCGGCAAGACCAGATCTCCGTTGTTGAGCACGGCTTCTGGGGCGACGGAACACTGGCTCCCGGAGCGGGTGTCCATCTGCAGGATCCAGAAGGGGAGACCAGCCCCGTCAGCCCCAGGGAGGGCTGGCCCCGCCCACTGTCAGGGAGACCTCAGGGACTGGGAACATCATCCCCGAGGACCAGCACTGAGAGCCAATGGCCCAGCACTGCCTGGGGCCGCGTCCCCGGGAGCGGGGCCTGCTCAGGGGAATGAATAGACATGCTGCAGAATCTGACCCCAGCCACAGCCTAGCGGCTACAGAAAACGGCTCTCCAGGGTGTGGGGGCCCCTGGGCGGAGGACCTGGCCAGGCACCCGGTGCTGGTGCTACCGCCCCTCAGTTCCCCCGAGGATTTAAGTTCTGGGGAGCCCTCGACAGCCCCCACACAGCGATAGGTCCCAGAACCCGTTCACGAATACACAGGCTCACCCAAGACTCCCCAGGTGCCAGAGGAAAACCCACATCAGAAAGAGACCACACGGAGCAGAGGGGTGCGCCTGAGAGAAACTGAGGCAATGCCGGAAGAGCTCCTGAGCTGTTACTAACTGCTGCAACACTGAAATCTCCCAGATCCTCCCTGAGAAGCCTCCCTGAGCTTCCCAGAGGAGCAGGACCTGAGAGCTCACTTCACAGGGTCCTGTGTGTCTCCCCTTCCACAGGACAGGGTAGCCCGTCCAGCCACACGGGGCTGGGGCCTGTCCAGGTGGGCAGTGGCTGCGAGGTTCTGAACGCACACTGCGGCGGCTCCTGGTCAGTCAGGTGGGGAGGGAGGCAGGGGAGGGAGGGACGTGGTGTCAGGAGAGGGAAGAACGTGGTGTCAGGGGAGGGAGGGACGTGGTGTCAGGGGAGGGAGGGAGGGGCAGTGAAAGGCACTGAACAGCCACTGCTGGGTGGGGGATCTGGAGGGGCTGGGCGGTCTCAACAGGAGTGTTAGGAAGCTTCCCCCCGTTATGCCTCGTGCAAAGCCCTTATTGTCTCTTTGGGAAAAAACCTTTAGAAAATGAAGTTGGTATTACATGTACTACTTTGGGAAGAGAGACACTGAGAACTAGTTCACAATTCTTCTTCCTTGCAGTCGTGAACGTCCATGATTCAGTGGCTCTGCGCTGCCTTTGGGGCTCCTCCCTGGTCCTCCAAATGTGACGCCAGGCGGATGCGGGGCCATAGGGCCCTGGGGCTTGAGCCACACAAGAATGTCTCAGGGAGACCCGAAAGACTCACAGCTGTGAAACAAGACCATGGTGCCTGGGCCGGGCGCGGGGCTCACCCTGTAATCCCAGCACTGTGGGAGGCCGAGGCGTGCGGATCACCTGAGGTCAGGAGTTCGAGACCAGCCTGGGCAACATGGCGAAACCCCGTCTCTACTAAAAATACGAAGATTAGCAGGGCATGGTGGCACATGCCTCTAATCCCAGCTACTCAGGAGGCTGAGGCATGAGAATTGTTTGAACCTGGGAGGTCGAGGCTGCAGTGAGTCAAGATTGTGCCACTGCATTCCAGCCTGGGCAACAGAGGGAGACTCCATCTCAAAAGAAAAGAAAAGGAGGGGAGGGGAGGCGAGGGGAGGGGGAAAGAAAAGTCCAAGGTGCCAAGGACGGAAACAGAAACACAGAAAGACAATCTTGTACATTAAAAACACAACTCCCAATTAAAAACAAAACCCAAATGAAAGTGCCAACAAACAGAAATGTTGCTGCCAAAAATCACATGGTAAAACCTGGACGATCACATCCAGGAAGGACCACAGATCTCAGAGAGGAGGAGAGAGGAATCGCTCAGCGGCCTGGAGCCTGGAGCCTGACGCTGTGCATCTGTCAGGCTTTCAGAAGAGGAAGGTAGAGCGTCTGTGAGAGAAGAAAACACTGAAGAACTTTGAGAAGATTGAAGGCTTCAGGTCCACACTGTGCACAAGGGCCAGAAAGGACGATTGGAAAAAGAAATACATCCACACCGGTGAAAATGTGAGCGGCAAGGATGTAGAAAAAAATTCCGCAGTGTTCTCAGAAGAGAGATTCATTACAACATATGGATACCTGCAAATTGTACTGCATTCGTTTATATAAAAATACAACATAGAGCAATTCTCCAAGTTCTGAGAGTATTTTCATCTTAAAATGCATCTGGCCAAAGAATAATCAAAGTTTGAGAGAAAACAGATTCTTTCGGAATGTGTGAATATTCAAAGTACACCAACCATTAATCATTTCCAAAAAGAATTATTTAGAGATTTACTCCATCAAATAAATTATCACAGATAAAACATGGTGAGCAAATTAATCTAAAATTATATCTAAATTAAATCCAAAACAAAACCAAATCTAAGTGACAGACGACAGAACCATGAACCTGCACCACTGGCCGCAGGCGTGGAGTGTTGGGGTCGCGCTGTTCCACGGAGCCACGCGCGGGGGCGTGGGAACTCCATGCTGGCCAGCACACAGCCATCTCCTCACAGGATCTCGGTGCGGCCCAGGACAGCGGAGCAGCCCAGCAGCAGGGGCCGCACCTGCCCCACGGAGGACAGCGAGCCGGGGAGAGATACCCCATGGAGGACATCAAGCGAGTGGGACAGACCCCATGGGGGACAGTGAGCCGGGGAGAGATACCCCATGGAGGACAGCGAGCCGGGGGACAGACCCCACGGAGGACAGCGAGCCGGGGAGAGATACTTCACGGAGGACAGCGAGTGAGTGGGACAGACCCCACGGGGGACAGCGAGCCGGGGGACAGACCTCACAGAGGACAGCGAGAGGAGGACACAGATCCCACAGGGGACAGCAAGCCGGGGAGAGATACCCCACAGAGGACAGCGAGCCAGGGGACAGACCCCACGGAGGACAGTGAGCCCGGGGAGATACCCCACGGAGGACAGCGTGTGAGTGGGACAGGCCCCACGGAGGACAGCGAGTAGGGGAGAGACACCCCACGGAGGACAGCGAGAGGACACAGATCCCACGGAGGACAGCGAGAGGAGGACACAGATCCCACGGAGGACAGCTAGCCGGGAAGAGATACCCCACGGAGGACAGCGAGCCGGGGGCACAGACCCCACAGAGGACAGCAAGTTGGGGAGAGATACCCCACGGGGGACAGTGAGCCGGGGAGAGATACCCCACGGGGGACAGCAAGTTGGGGGCACAGACCCCACGGAGGACAGCGAGTCAGGGGCACAGACCCCACAGAGCACAGCTAGCCAGGGACACAGACCCCGGAGGACAGCAAGTTGGGGAGAGATACCCCACGGAGGGCAGCAAGCCGGGGAGAGATACCCCACGGGGGACAGTGAGTCGGGGGCACGGACCCCACAGGGGACAGCCAGTCGGGGGCACGGACCCCACGGGGGACAGCGAGTCGGGAGAGACAGACCCCATGGAGGACAGCGAGCTGGGGGGACAGACCCCATGGAGGACAGTGAGCCAGGGGCACAGACCTCACAACAGCCAGGGAAGACTCCAGGACGGCTCCTTTCCCTCAGGCCCACGCTCAGCCTCGATACCACCGTGGCCTGTGAGCACATTCACAACCCCCACACCACACACCCCACACCACACACCACAGGTCACACACCACACAACCCACACATCACACCATACACAACACACCACACAACCCACACCACACACCACATACCACACCACACACCCCACACCACACCACACAACCCACACCACACAACCCACACCACACACCACACACCCCACACCACACCACACAACCCACACCACACCCCACACACCCCACACCCCACACCACACCACACAACCCACACCACACAACCCACACCACATACCACAGGCCACACACCACACAACCCACACCACAGGCCACACAACCCACACCACACACCACACAAACCACACCACACACCACACAACCCACCACAGGCCACATACCACACAACACATACCACACAGACCACATGCCACATACCACATAGACCACACAATACACACCACACAACACAAACCACACAAAACACACACCATACATACACAACACACAACAGAGACCACACACAACACACACGACACACACACCACACAACACACTACACACTATATACCACATACCATGCAATACACACCACATACATCATACAACAGATCACACACACGACATACAACACAAACCACACAACAGACCACGCACACACCACACATCATACAGATTACACACCACACACACCACAAAACACACCAGACTACACAATCCACAACACACACCACACAAAACAGAGCACACACACCACACAAAACTCCACGCACCACACCCCACACACGCACCACACACCACCCAAACCACACGCACACACCTGCCACACTGCACATGCATATGTAACACAAGGAAAACACACACACCACACAACCCACCACACACTGCACATGCACCACATGACATGTATCAAACACCAACCCCAAACACATCACACTCCACACACCACACATGCACACACCACACACGAACCACACACTACACAGGGACCACACAATACACACAACACAGAGCAAACACAGAATACACCACATACACACCACACACACCAAACCACACACCACACACACCACTTACTGCACACATACTACACCCCCCACAAAATACTCCATACACAACACACAATGCTCACACTCCCACACACACCACACAATGCACACACACACCACACAATGCACACACACTCCCACACACACCACACAATGCTCACACTCCCCCACACACCACACAATGCTCACACTCCCCCACACACCACACAATGCACACACACTCCCACACACAATTCAAGCGAAAGGAGCATCTGTGAGTCATGCCACTGAAGACTTGTGATGTTGGGTTCAGGAAGTGAGCACAACTGAGGATGGATGGGCCCCCCGTGTTATGACAACTGGCAACTGGACTGAAGCCCGGGGAACTGGCTGTCGTGCACCGGGACCGGCAGTGCAATCCTGTGTGGTGGACCCCAGGTGCCTCCTGTCTGCCCCCATCTGTGCATGTGGACACGGCCCCCTTCTCAGACTGGGCCTCCATCCTTCTCTGCACGAGGACCAGCCCCTGACACGCACCCCAGAGACCACAGGTGCCCATCCCACCCTATCAGGTCTTTAAGATGCCATGGCTTCCTGAGTCTTTCCTGTTCCCATCTTTGTATATGTCACCAGGCCCCGAGAGTCTGTCCCGGCCCTGTCCCTACGTTTATGACTCCGTGGTCCCCCAAGTCTGTCCTGGTCCCCGTCCTGTCTTGATGTCACCAGGCCCCGAGAGTCTGTCCCGGCCCTGTCCCTACGTTTATGACACCGTGGTCCCCCGAGTCTGTCCTGTTCCCCGTCCTGTCTTGATGACACCAGGCCCCGAGAGTCTGTCCCGGTCCCGTCCCTGTCTTTATGACACCGAGGTCCCCCGAGTCTGTCCTGGCCCCTGTCCCAGCTTTATGACACCATGGTCCCCCAAGTCTGTCCTCTTCGTCCCTGTCCCTGCCTTTATGATACTGTGGTCCCTGAGTCGGCCCTCACCCTGTCCCTGCCCTTATGACAGTCTGGCCCCCCTGACATGTCCTCGCTCTCCTCCAGCCCCCCAAATGTGTTCTCGTCCCCCTCTGGGCCTGCTCAGCCATGCTTTTTCCACGGGGACCCTCTGGAAGCCACTCCACCCTGGTGAAACCTTCCATTCCTGTACTCCACACAGCAGAAACGGCCTTTTCTGAGGCCCCTTAGGAGACAAATCCTCATTGCCCGAGTCCCCGACAGTCTTGCTGTGTCGCCTTTACTGCTTGACTCCTTCAGGGTGCAGGGATTGCATCTGCCTTTTGGGAACACGGGAAAGTAAGCCCCCACTTTCCTTACCGCCAGAATCCACAGTTCCCTCTCACGCCAATCACATCACAGGTCCAGGCTGAAGAGCAAGAGAAAAGCAGCGTCGCTCTCGCTCACTCCAGACCAAAGTGAGAGGTGGGTGGGCCGCCCTGGTTGACACGGTAGCCACGGAACCCAGGGCGCCTCATAAAGCCATGGCAGTTGGGAGGTTGAGGGGACAAAGGGGCATGAGGAGGGGGGAAAGTGTGAAATGGACTTGGGCGTTGGTGAAATAATGCATGCAGTGGTCTATTTCCAAGACAAGGTGCCTTGAACCGGTTTAGGTCAGCAAACTACAGAAAATCAGGATGTACTAGGCCCCTGCTTGGATTGCCGATGCCTGCTTGTCGGCCTCTCCTTCCCCACCTTCCTACCTGCTTAGCTGCCCTCACCTGAACCAAAGAAGTTTAGTCTAAGATCAAAGTTTATCAACCTGCAAAAGAGCTTGCTTTGTCTGTTATCAGTCTGCCCAGTTACTCAGCTCCAAAGTCAAATACCTGAAAGCCCCTGAGCTGACTAGGATTGCAATGCACTGTGGTCCGCAACAAAATGCAGCAAGACAACCCTAAAAAAAAAACCACCTAAAACCCAACAACCAACAGGCAACGTCCAGGAAGACTGCGACCCCAGAGTACTCAGCCTAGGAGGAGCCAGGAACACTGCGAGCCCAGAGTACTCAGCCTAGGAGGAGCCAGGAAGACTGCGAACCCAGAGTACTCAGCCTAGGAGGAGCCAGGAAGACTGCGAACCCAGAGTACTCAGCCTAGGAGGAGCCCAGGAAGACTGCGAACCCAGAGTACTCAGCCTAGGAGGAGCCCAGGGAGGGACCTCCGCAGCTGGTTCTGAGCAAAGACGTCAGCCACCATGGTTCTGACTGAATTCGGCGCGTTTCTTCTCAGTCTCACAAGTGGAGGGAATTTCAGCATTTTAGCAAGTTGTTTCATTGGCCGTCCTGTGAGCTCAGGAATTCGGTCACTGGCTTAACTCAGGGCACAGTTTCACCATGACCCACGCCAAGGAAGGGTTTCTCCTGAGAAGGGCCAGCAAGTGTGTTGAAGGGCATCCTCCCTCTCGTCCCTGCAGCCCTCCTCCCTCAGCATTCCAAGCATTTCCAGTTCCTGTCAGCTGGGGGTCTCCACTGACTCCTATCTGAATGCCTCCGATGTGGGTCAGCTGCTGACGCTGCCTTTGGGGATGAGGATGGGAAGGTGGACAGGGATGCACCCCTTTCTGTTAGCAGTAGCCCCTCCAGGACCCCCACCGTGAGGAAGTTGCCCACAGTCAGGGGCCCTCTTGCCGGCTGAATCCTGCTGGGTCTCACTCTGGTGCCCGGAACCTGCAGTGGCCAGAGGTCTGCTGCCCATGGACATCCTGTCTGTCAGGGGCACACACGAGGTACGCAAGTACGAGGAACAGCTGGGCTGGGGCAGGTGCCCAGGACGACACGGGGAAGGGGCAGGAAAGCCTACCTGACAGTTCTCCAGCCCTCGGGGCCTCTGCAGGGCAGCCTGCTATGGCCGGAGAGGCCGAGATGGTGTTGCTGGACCACTAAGGGTGAGAGCAGGTCCCCCAGGACAAACGCCCCATCTCGTAGCCTGAACTGGCGGCGAGGGCCTCTTCCAGGGGCTTTCTTGCCCAACTCAGGACAACTGGCTTTTATTCACCAAGGTCTACAGTTAATGTCCCCTGACACCTGCAGGTACTGTGACCCCAATGCCATCTAAAGATTGAGGCAAACACCCTCAAACACACCTGCACACCCTCCCCCCACCACCTGCACACCCACTTAGTCCCCATGTGCTGCTGTAACAAAATACCTGAGACGCAGTAATTTTAAAGAACAGAAACTTATTTCTCCCTGTTCTGGACGCTGGAAGTCCAAGATTCAGGAGCCAGCAGGTCTGGTGACTGGTGAGGGGGGCGCTCAACTTCCAAGGTGGTACCTTTCTGCTGCATCCTGTGGAGGGGACAGACACGGCGTCCTCACGAGGAGGCGCTGGGAGCGCGAGAGGTCTCTGCTGACTGAGGCCTGGTCTGCAAGGCCCTTCATCCCCTCCATGGCCTAACCACTCCTAACACCATCGCACTGGCCATTGGGTTACCACATCTAAATTTTAGTGGAGACGAAACCCACAGCACACCCACACCCCCCAACCCCCCATAGCACATACACCACGCACTTGCACACCCACACACCCCACACCCGCACCCCATACGCACCCACACACCCCATACCCGTACCTCATACACACCCACACACCCCACACCTGTACCCCATATGCACTCACACACCCCATACCTGTACCTCATATACACCCACACACCCCACACCTGCACCCCATATGCACCCATACACCCCATACCCATACCTCATACACACCCACACACCCCACACCCGTACCCCATACACACCCACACACCCCACACCTGTACCCCATATGCACCCACACACCCCATACCTGTACCTCATACACACCCACACCCCCCACACCCGCACCCCATATGGACCTGCACATACCCCATAGCTGCACCCCATACACACCTGCACCCCATACGCACCCACACCCCCCATACCTGCAGCCCATGCACAAGTGCACTCCCTGCCCACAGACTGAGACCTCGGAGGAGACCCCTTTGCCCCCCTCTGCCTCCTGATTCAGAACAGGAGACTGAGCTTGGGGAGGGGTCAGGCAACTAAAAGTTGACAAGCGCCCAAGATTAACAGCTGGTGGGGAAGGCTCAGCCACAGTCAGAGAACCTAGGGTAGTTCTGGATGACGGGGCATCTGCCTCAGTATCCCCATCCGCAACAAACCCCTGAGGGCACCACGGGGTGAGCAGATCATGGATTCTGCAGGCCCTAGAGCAGCCAAAGGGTGGGAGGCGCTGGACAGAGGTTGGAAGTGTGGCAAGCCAAGCCCAGAGGATGCCACCTCACACACAGCAGGTCCCACCACCCTCCTGCTTCCTGGCTCAGACAAGCACGGGTGTGCAGGGCCCTGGCTGGGGATGAACAGCTGCTGGCCCTCACGCCCCACAGTCTGCAAGTGGCCCCTGTCACTGCCGGCCTCTGTTCCCAGCCGCCTCCCCCTCCCCTGCCCAGGTTCTGCCCACATCAGCTGGGGAGCAGGGTGTTGGGGGCGGGGGGCAGTGGCTGTCCCCGCCTGCACTGGGAGAGCTGGAGCTGCACCCCGAGCTGCTCCCCAGGCTGACACACAGCCATGTCTGTGGGGCCTCCCTGGAGAGCTCTTGTGTCCTATCGGACACAGACGTGGCAGCCTGTTCCCCTCTGGCCCTCCTCCGGCCTCAACGTGAGATGGCTGGCACAGCAGCAGTCACTGTGTGACCACAAGGGAAGGGCCCAGGGACCAGAGAGATGCTGAGCTCAGGGAAGGCCCCAGCCCCTACTCCCTTCACCATGGCTGCTCTGTGCCCTGGCATGCAGGCTTGGGGACACCCAAAGGTGATGTACCCACAAAAGAGGGTAGAGTCCCACAGGCTGCCAGCAAGAGCAGAGGCTGCCGGAATCCCGGGAGGCCACGCACGACTTCCCTGGACGGTTCCGGCCACCACCAGGGCCCTCTAAGTCCTGCAGGTTCAGCTGGCCTGGGTGGCCCCGTATCTCTGCAGCCCAAGGGGCAGTGGGAAGAGCCCTGGCCCCTCTACCCCACTGCCATCTCCTGACCTGAAGGGAGCCTCTCAGCCTGTAGGCCACCCGTAGGCCTCTTCAAGACGTCCCCTCACTGCACACTAAGACTGAAGCCATGTGGCGGCTGCTGCCCAGTGCCCCCCTCTGCTGGGACCCCATGGACCAACAACGCCGCCCACAGGGACAGCCAGTTTTGAGGGCTCAGGGAGTGAGGGGTGCAGGAACAAGGGCCACCAGGAAGCGGGGCAGGGTGGCCGCCTCCTGCAGCTCAGCACTGCCTGTGGGCTGCACCTGACCTCCACCCATGAACTGCTTCAGAGAGGGCTAAGAGCCCGGAGAGACAGCCGCCCACGCCTCCCCACCATGAGGGCACAGCTGTGTCATCTCGATAAAGGCTACTTTGCGCTGCTCTAACACAACGCCTGAGACTGGCTCACCTGAAAGACATGAGGCTTATTTGGCTCATGGTCCTGGGGCTGGAAAGTTTAAGACGGGCCCCAGCATGTGGCGAGGGCTCCTCCACTCACAGTGGATACGGAGGGAGGTGTTCAGAGCTCGGATGGTGGGAGGAATCCCGACTCCACAGCAACCTGCTCTCAGGAGCCACGCTGTTCCCGAGAGCCCAAGCTCTCCAAGGCCGTACCCTGAGGACCTGGCTGTGGGAAGTGTCTGTCAAGGGAATCCTGGCCTCTGGAGCCCCAGTGGAAGCGGGGTGCAGTACACAGCCCCACTGAGCTTGGGACTCCAGATGCTGCCTTTCCCAGTCTCCCTGCAGCCAGGGTGGCCTCCCAGAGTCGGGGGTGGGGAGCAGAGCCTGCAGGCAGCCACTGGAACGGGTGCACGTGGCGGCATCCAGTGCCAGGACGGCAGGTGCAGCTCTGCGGACACCTGTGGAGTCTGCTTCCCAGCCAGCACGGAGGGTGCAGCCCAGGCTCTGACGCTCGTCTGAGCCCTGTTCACGGACTCTTCCTGTGAATCAGAGGCTGTGGCTTCCTCATGCTCTGTCCAGAGGAAATGGTTTTGCTCCTACTTCCACCAGGGCCCAGAAGGGACCTGAGAATGCTCACCCACGCCACACACAGCACCGGCCACCCTGCTCACCCGGCGTCAACGGCCTGCGAGGGTCAGCCCTGGGGTCCCGTGGTGTGAGGGCCCAGGCACTGCATACTGCCCCCGGGGCCTCTTCAGAGTCACAAACGCCTCTGCCTGCAGGACGACTGAGCTCCCATCTGTGCCCGGCCTCTGGAAGGTGTGGCTTCTTCACTTTCAAGCTTCCATGGTCACAGAGCAGGGCACCCTGCAGGAGGTGCGCTGGGCGCACAGGCGCACCCGACATCACTGGGCATGACAGCCGGGCCAGAGGACCACCACCAGCTGGCAGGCCACAGCACTCTTGCGTGTGGGGAGCAGTCGGGTGCGCTTTGGCGCTCTGTGTCCTGTGATTGGGAGCTGTGTTTATGGCATTTTGCAAAGACTAATATGAACGGGCACCCAGTAGACACATCCAGTTAGAAAACGTTTTATGGACACGGAACGCTCCACTGTAACGGGCAGGCAGAAGCACTCCTTTCTCAGGCTCATCAAATGAACAGAAAACGGGGGGGCTCTCCTCACCCCAGCCTGGCCCTGCGCTCCCCACTGGCCCCTGCGAGGCCCCTACCACGGCCTGCCTGGGAAACACGAACGATGAGAGGAACACGCGGGACTGATACAGAAGGCGGCCAGACGCACCCATGCCTGTGCCTCCCAAGAGCGACCCCAGGACAGGGGGGCAGACAGAGGTGTCTACACTGGCAGAAACAAGGGCTGGAGCCACACGTGATATTTGGACACAGATTGCACACAGTTCTGTGGCCCGGCCATACGCCCTTCACGCATGACTCCACTCCCCTGGGTTCACGGGGCTGTGCAGAGACTCTCGCTGACATGATACCACAGACAATTCGTTACCTCCCCAGGGTTGCTTCCCGCATGCCAAAGGGGGAAGATCAAAGTCCTTGTCCGATGACAAAAACTCTACACATGCAAATTAAAACTAAAAAAATGAAACAAAAGAGCTGCAGGTGGTCTAGAGTTAGGTCTTGGTGGAGGCCGCAGGCTCTGGAGACTGAAGAAACTCATAGGGGTCGTGGGTGACCTCTGGCTGCTCCCCAACACTCAGGCGAGAAGGGCTTCCTGCAATTTTCAGAACACAGGACTTAACATACAGGACAGACCCACAGCACACGTGGGGCTCCTGGAGCCCAATGTCTGCTTCATGACCCACCGCCAGGGCTCAGGGACTCCCAGGACACAAGGGCACCTCTCACTCCCTGCCAGGGAGGGCTGTGTGTGGAGACCCTGGAGCGAGGGGTCGGCCCTGACCCGGCACACAGCACGGATGCCGCTCCTGAGGGAGAGAAAGCTCCTCGGCCAGCAGTCCCTCAGACCCAGCCCAGACCCCAGGGCAGTTCCTCAAAGTCACACTGGGATATCAGGGGCCTCAGACTTTGACCCACAGCCCTCCAGAGCTTGCTCCATGCACTGTTTAGTTAACACCCTGATCGTAAGGTTAATGGGATCGAAATACTGGTCCTTTTCCAGATGGTTGTAGCTAAACCTCTGCAGCTGAAAAACTGTCAAGATTAACTCTGTCGATGGAGTGATTCAGTGTTTACACGTGAGAACAAACCCCCCACCCACCACCACCAACACCCCTACAGGACACACGGCCAAGGAAGCCATGCTCTCTCTCCAGCAGAAACACTGGAACCAGGGTCCACAGAGGGCACAGGGGTGGACACAACTGGGGACGGAATCTGGCAGAAAGCCTGTAATCCAGCGTGCAGCCAGGCCAGCATCCTAGCTCCTGCTCCGGCTCTGCACCCTGAGGCTGGGACCTGAGGAGTCTGCGGAAACCGACCTCCACAACAGCACAGCTGCCTCTGCAGCCTCCAGCCTTTCCACAACGAAAATGCTGCCCACTACCTTGTCTAGACGTCACATTGACCGTGCTGGGGTCTCTGGGGATGTGGCGTGGGTGGGGGCGTCTCACCCAGGTGGTGCTGGTCCCTCTCGGAGGCGTTGGACAGGGAGCTGAGGTTGGACGACGGCCGAGAGCCGCCGCGCTCTGCCTGTGCTTCGTGCAGGTCCTGCAGGAGCTTGGCTGTCTCATCCAAGTTCAAATGGCTGTCGTCGGGGTCCAGCTCCTTCTTCACCTTCCCTGTATAAATAGGACAAGACCCGACGTCAGCTAAGCTCAGCCGGCCCATCCACCCTAAGGGCAGGAGTGCACTGCCCATCCAGATCTGACCTCTCTGCTCAGGACAATAATTGCTCTGGAAGCTGAGTGGACAAGCTCACGGCAGACACAGAGTCCCCACTGGGGGACTGCCCAGTGCAGCTGTGAGAAAAGGGCGACTGTCCCCCAGACCCCAGAATGGTACATCTGACAGCTTGCACCATGTCATCTGGAAAAGCTGCAAGCACTCAACACCAGCCCGGGAAAGCAGCCACAGGGGCTGTACCCTGCAGAGCCACAAGGACGGGGCTGCCCAAGGCCGTGGGAGCCCATCCCTCACATCAGTGTGGCCTGAATGTGAGACAAGGAATCAAAGAAGATTATTTGGGGGCCTCAAGATGTAATGACTGCCCTGCTGGGTTTCAGATTTGCAGCCTGCAGCCCCTTTGTTTTGGCTGATTTCTCCCTCTTGGAATGGGTCTATTTACCCAAGGCCTGTACCCGATTTGTATCTTGGAATTAACTAACTTGTTTTTGATTTTACAGGCTCACAGGCAGAAGGAACTTGCCTTGTGTCAGATAAGACTTTGGACTCTGGACTTCTGAGTTAATGCTGGAATGAGTTAAGACTTTGGGGCACCGTTGGGAAGGCACGATTGTGTTTTGCAATGTCAGAAAGACAAGAGATTTGAGAAGAGTCAAGGGCAGAATGATCTAGTTTGGCTCTGTACTCCCGCCCACATCTCACGTTGAATTGTAATTCCCAATGTTAGGGGAGGGTCCTGGTGGAAGGATCATGGCGATGGATTTCCCCCTTGCTGTTCTCCGTTCTCACGATAGTGAGTGACTTCTCATGAGATCTGGTTGCACTTCCCCTTTTGCGCTCTCTCCTGCTGTGCCATGTGAAGACACGCATGCTTCTCCTTCATCTTCCACCATGACTGTAAGTTTCCTGATGCCTCCCAGCCAGGCCTCCCAGCCAGCCTGAGGAACTGTGAGTCAATTAAACCTCTTTTCTTCACCAATGACCAGTCTCAGGTGGTTCTTTACAACAGTGTGAGGACAGACTAACACACCACAGCACTTCAGCACCGAGCTGCTGAAAAGTAGTAATAAGGTCAAAATCTCAGAAGCGCTGAGAAAAACAGCCGCTGTGCAGAAAAGTGCTGTCACAGCAGCCTGGGGCCAGGGTCCCCTGGAAGGCGAGGCCAGTCACGGCTGGCGTCTGGGGTCCCCCCCACCGTGCTAGGGATTGTTCACAGCTCCAACGACAGGCACAGAGCGGTTTATGCTAAAGCTCACCTTCCCTCTGGGGTCTGGATTTTGGTACCTGCCTGGCAAGGGGGTGCCCTGTGACCAGACCCCAGTGACCCTGGGCACCAAGCCTCTGATGAGCTTCCCTGGTGGGCATTTCACACGTGTTCTCACAGCTCACTCCTGGGAATTAAGCACGTCCCATGTGCCTCTGCTGGGAGCGGATCTGGGGCTCACGCTGGATTCCCTCGGACGTCACCCACGCTCTTGTCCCTCTGCTGCGGTTGGCGCCCATCCCCTATAATCAATCATGGCCATAAGTGCCTGAACAGAGCCAGGGGAGACAGGTGGAATGTCACCATGGGAACCAGTGGGACCCATGGATCCAGGCTCCACAAATGCCGCTGGAGGTCAGAACAGCTGGGAGGCGCTGCACAGGCAGCCTTCCAGGTGAGGGCTCAGTCTCCAGGACTACCCCACTGGCTGATGCCAACCGAAAGCCCCAGGCTGTGGTCTGTGCTTCCGACTAACCAGCTACCAAATGGCGTTGCCACAAGTCCTTACTTGAGTTCTATGAATTTGCTAGAGTGACTCACAGAAGTCAGGGAAACATCTGTAAACGAAAAATAAAATGCTAAGCCCCACGGACTGAACGGACTCCCACTCTAGGCTACGGGCACTCCAAAGTCAACCCAGAACATGAGTTCAGGCCATGATGTGAAGCAGGACTGGACCTGCCTCATTATCCCCCTTTTGGAATTCAGGCACAGCTGACCAGCATTAACATGAAAACAGAAATCTTAAGGCTGACAAAGCAGACTCTGTGGTAATAAGACACCACATTCCGATCCAACTCCAGTACAGCATCACGTGATGGATGGCAGGCCCTGAAAGAAACTGAGTATTGTAACTCAAAATATATGTCTTTGACATAGTTTGAAATGGCCCTGCAAAGCTGTCTCTTATGGGGAAAATCTACATTCTACAGAGAATCTCCTTCCCCTTCCAAGTCTCTTCCTGACCCAGGAGAGATTTAACTAAGAACCTGGTACCTTTCAGGGCCTGATAAGCGACATGTGCCATCTACTCTATTCTTTTTGACGCCTGCTACCTGAAGCCTTCATCTGTGTGACAAGAACCTTGGCTTCTACAAACCCTTATCTTAAGCACGCACATTTCTTTCTGACTTCAGCTCTTCAGAGCTTAACCCTTTCAGCCAAACGCCAATGAGGAAATCTCTGAATCCACCGATGACCCAAAGTTCCTCACTTCAAGTTGTCCCACCTTTCCAAAACGAACCAATGTAACACCTGACACGTACTGACCGATGTCCTCTGTCTCCCTAAAACACATCAAAACAAGCTGCAGCCCAGCCCTCCTGGGCAAATGTTCTTGAGACTTCCTGGGACCATGTCACAGCCACGGTCTTCATTATTTCACTCAGAAATAATCTCTCTAAATACTCTGCAGAATTTGACTCTTCTGTTGAAACACTCGGCTTATTATGCGGGGTGGCACCCAGGATACGGATCAGCCCCAGGTGGGAGCAATGCAAAGGGGGACCCGTGAGAAGGGGCTGCCTTCTTCCCAGGGCCTCCAGGCGTCCAGCACTGAGGAGCAATGCAAAGGGGGACCCGTGGGAAGGGGCTGCCTTCTTCCCAGGGCCTCCAGGCGTCCAGCACTGAGGAGCAATGCAAAGGGGGACCCGTGGGAAGGGGCTGCCTTCTTCCCAGGGCCTCCAGGCATCCAGCACTGAGGAGGCTCCCAAGGGAACCCCAGCTTTTGGGATTTCATGGAGGTGGTAGGCAACACTGATGAAATCCACAGCCACTGGGGATCGGCCAGACCCCATCCTGAGGTTACCCAGGGGCTGCAACGCTACTCATGAGCTTAAAAAAGACACTTAACGCTCAGGAGATTCCAAAGGTTTTAGGAGCTATGGGCCAAAAACCTGGGACAACCACCAAATACTGTAACAAAACATTTTCCTTGCATCCTGTCTAGTCAGGAAGGGAGAAGAGGTGGAGGCCAAGTGCTTTCTTTCTCTCTCACACTTTCACCAGGTCGCGGGGGAAAGCCCCTGCTACAACTCACCCAGAGAGCTGAGCATGGAGATATCTACAGAGACGTCGGGATACGACTTCATCGACATGAAATCCAGAACAGAGCCACTGCTGTCTCCTAGGGCGTCCCCAACCTGGGGGGACAGACACGCATCAGGTGCAAATGAAACATCAAACGAAAAACGAAATGTTAGTTAATACTCGCTACTGAAATCACTCTATTTGCTAAACGTGAATCCACCCCTCAGGAAGTGACAAGAACAACCGTGTTCACTGCAGCTGCTGTTCAAGGGACTGTCAGGATTGAGCTCATGACGCAAATCCACATCAAAGGAAAACCTACTCAGACCAACAATGCGAACTAATAATCCTTTACTAACTTTTTGGGGCTCAAGAAATTGGGGAGGGACATTATGCAACAGGAAGACACACGGAATTTAAGGCACTATTTTTCAGGCGCTTCACAGAGCACACCACGTTCCCTTTCCTTTCCCAGCAAGGCGTGTCCTCAGGGCTAGACTACAGCCACACTAACACACACTCTCTCATCAGCTCCCGGCAGCCCGGCCTCTGCCCTCGGACAGATGGTAAGGGGTCTCTCCAGGTTTCCAGGGACCTCAGACCAAAGCCCATGCCTGCTGACTCCCAGAGACATACGCCTGCCAATCGGCAGGCGCAGCAGTCTGGGCTCACAGCACTGCCCTGCTAACACTGGCCCCAGAGCCCACTGTGCTTGGGACACCTGCTACTCACCAAGCAGGTCCCGAGCAGGCCCATCCTGCCCACCCCTTGCAAGGGTGTCCCATGAGGACAGCACCCAGCGGGGCCAACCGCTCTGAAACCACCATTTCTGAATTTGGGAGAACGTACTGCGCTTCACACCACTCACCTCAAGTCATGAAAAGAGCAGGAGAAACACCTGATCTCACTGATCAGAAACGGACTCCGTTTCTAAAGGCCATTGTACACACAGTCCTTCCCACCTCAAAGGCTGGACACAACTTTCCCTACAGGAATCCTAGCATTAGGCTCGCCCTTCCATGTTCAAAAACTCACCTTGGCTTCATCTGGAGGTTTCATGGGAACGTTTCTTCTCTGCAAAGTAAATGAGGAGAGAAACTAGTTTTTCCAGAGCGACTGTATAGAAACGGACAATTCACTGACATTACACACACGTAAAAATGGCTGGTGCACTTCTGCCAATTCTGCTCCCCAGTCACGCCATCGTCATGGATTCAGGCTGGGGGTCCTGCAAGGCTTCTTCATCACCAGCCACTGACCCAACCACGGCCAGCCCACTCCTCAGCGCCAGGACCGTGTGCCCGGGAGAGCACTTCACGGGGTGAGATGGAGAGGAGAGAGAGAGAGGACGCTGACGCTGTTTCAGCAGCCTCGGGTGGCTTCAAACAAAAGAAAAAAGATGTGCCTAGATCCTGTGGGCAGCTTAGGGTAAAAAGGGCCTGGTGGGTTCCACCTGGAATATGACCAGGTGTCTAAGACCAGCTCGAGTCCTGCAGCGGTGGATTTACCCACGAGCTTCCTGGCCCTCCTTGCTTGGCGCCCTGCAAATACACGTCTCCTTTCTACCACAACAAAACCTCGGCGTGGGTGCCTGGGATTCCTGCACCAGGCACGTGGACCCCAGTTCGCCTGTAACAAGCACAGATGAAACCGTGCGGTCAAGGGACTGACCACTCCTCGGGAGCCACGAGCCAAACGTTCTCAGAGCCTGCGCGGGACAGAGACTCATCTGAACTCCACCCACAGCAGAGACTGCGCTGAAAAGTCAGGGCCCAAGAGCTCGCCAAAGGGCCACTCCTGAGGATTAAGGCCACACGAACCCTAGAATAAGGCTGCCCCGGACCCACCCCAGATAAGCCCGGCATGATCAGGACATCCACAAGTAACAACTGCCAAAATGATCCTCAATATTCTCTGGAAGAGGGCAAGAACCCAGATCAGCCTTGCCCAGCAGACATAACGCGAGCACACACCGCATTCTCAATGCTTTCTTTACCTTTTTTGAGACAGGGTCTTGCTCTATTGCCTGGAGTGCAGAGGTGCCTCCACCTCCCGGCCTCAAGTGATCCTCCCACCTCAGCCCCCTGAGGAGCTGATCACAGGTGCACACCACTGTACCCAGCTCTTAAAATTTTAGCTGCCACATTAAAATTACTCTTAACATTCAACTAACTAATGCATTTTACTTAGACAAATTTATTGAAAATGTGTTTATTCCAACATGTAGGCCGTAAGAAATCGTTACTCATATTTTTACGTTTCTTTCTGTATTCGTTTTTTAAGATCTAGTTTGTAGCTCACACATCACATCTAAATTCAGACTGGCCACATTCCAATTTCCCATCGGCCATGGGAACCGTGCTTTTTTATCAGACAGCGAGGGTCTGGACTGTCCACCAGGTGCGTGCACAAAGGCCCACAGCTCCAAGTGCAGCAAAGTGGCAAAGAGAAACAGAACCAGAAACGGCAGAGGTGACACAGTCAGTGACTGAGGACTTCAAAAGCATCTGCAATTAATATGATGAACATTGCTCAAGGATGTAAGGGAAAACATACACATAACACGAGAGAAGAGAAGATACACAAAAGCAGCAAACAGAGCCCCAGCGGTGAGCAGCGAGAGGCAGTATCACCACTGAAAACTGAACTGGGATAACAGGTTCAGGTGTGGCCAGAGAACACGTTAGTGAACTTAGCCCACAGCATCAGCAACTAATCTGCACTGCCTGGTGCAGCAGCAGTGCCTGTGCCATGTGAGATAACACGAGCTGTCCTCAGCGTGCCACAGTCCAGCAGGAGGAGGAAGAGGCAGTGGTGGAAAATGACATTTGAGTAATGGCTAAAAATCCTCCAAATATGATGAAAACTACAGACAGATCCAAGAAACAACAAATACTATGTAGAACACAAAGAACCTGGAAAATACAATGCTGAAAATCACTGATAAAGAAAGATAAAGGTTTAAAAGCTCCTAGAGCACCGGCCAGCGCCCTGTCCTGCCTAGGGCCCAGGAGGGAGTAGCCGAGGCTCTGCGAGGCGCACGCTGCCTGCAGCATCTTCTTCCTTTTTTCTTTAAACAGCCTTTTAAAGATGCAAAAGACTTTCTTGGTTTGTGGCCTGTACAAAAGCAGACTGCAGGTCAGATCTGGCCTATGAGCTGCAGTTTGCCAAAAAGACACATCACATGTGGAAAACAAAGATGAGAATGACTTCAGATGCTTTTTTATAGCAAAGATGCAAGTCAAACGTATTTTACAGTAGACGGGAAAAAAGATCATCTAAAATTCCACACCCAGGGAAAATGAAGGTGAAATAAAGACTCTCAGACAAGCCAATGCTGAGGGTTCACTGTCAGTAAGCCTGAACTACATGAAGTATTCTTTTAAATTCTTCAAGATGAAGGAAAGCGACAGAGAGATGAAGATGGGAATAGAGAGTTACGAAGTGCGCTGGGAGTGGTGAGCAGCACACAGTCACGGTCTCTGGGGCACGCCCGCCCGTGCAGAGCAGCGCGCAGATCCTGACGAGGAGCCGGCAGCAGAGTCCCTGCGACAGCTCCTCATCCCTGAGAGCCTGGTCAGACCGCAAGCTCTTCCCACCAGCAGCACCCCAAGGGCACCTGCCCCTCCCCAGTGCGAGTGCAGCCCACCTGCTTCAGCTGGAAGAGCGTCCTGGAGTGGTCTCCACCTGTGATCTGGTCCAGGAGGTCATCCACCACTTTCTTGCTGTAGCTCCCAGCATCCTTCACAAACTCCTGCAGGCTAGAGGGGCCGCAGGAGAAGCATGCTGAAAGGCAGGCTGTGTGCTCCACGCCACGCCCTTGCTGCCTGGCCCTCGCGGCGGCCCTGATCACAGAATCCTGCTGTGCCAGCGTAGCTCCTCAGTCCCTTGTGACCCTCCCAGAGTGGGTATTTTTGGGGGAGTGGCTGATAGTTCTCATTAGATTTTCAAAGTGGTCCATGACCCAAAAAGGTTAAAAAGATCTCTGAGGGGGAGGGGGAGAACAGCATGAATACACACACACACAGCCTAGAAACACGCGTGCTGCGCTATCATTTGTAAAAGCACACTCCTATCTTTCCACTAGTTATGCGTTTAAATACACAAGTGGGTGTGGACGGAAGCACGGTGGCGGGCAGCGTCTGCCGGGGAGGAAGGGGCACGTGGGGCAGGGGTGGGCCGAGACTTCCAAGGCTCTCCTTTTAGCATCATCCTGACTCTTGGCCATATAAATGAAACAGCTTAAAAAGTAAAATATAACACAATTTAAAAAGTAGGCCAGGAACAAAAATGCGTAGTCTTAGAATCAAAGCAACAAGCAAGGGCCTCAGAAGGGCTCCCCAGACTCCAAAGACCTTCGCAGAGAGGAACAGGGACGGCTGCCAGTCAGAAGCTGAACCACGGTCACAGGAGGCAACAAGCAGACTCCACGTCTTTGTTAAAACACCCACAGCCCAGGCCAGGCCAAGCTCAGCACTCGCAGTGTGCTCGGGAAAAGCGCTCGGGGGCAGAGGATCTGGGTGTCTGTGCACCGAGGCTGGCGAGGGACCACACAGCCCACACCAGGCCCTAGAAGATGTGCTTCTGAGTGTCTTCCCTGCAGCCACAAGGCAGGGGGGTCAGAATGATCTTTCTTCACAGAACATGGAACCTGACGCGTTCTAGGAGCACACAGCCGGGGAAGGCGGGGGGGTGCGCACAGCCGGGGAAGGCGGGGGGAGCGCACAGCCGGGGAAGGCGGGGGGAGCTCACAGCCGGGGAAGGCGGGGGGTGCACACAGTCCACTGATGACGCACCACATGGACAACAGATGACTGATGTCCTGAAAGAGCCAGGATCTGTGGACAGGGGAGCCAACTGCGGACAGGATGGCACCAGGGGAGCTGCGGCCTTGGCCCAGGCTGGGCAGAGGCCCCACAGCAGGGGTGAGGTGAGGGCTGGCGGAAGGGCAGGCAGCGACCAACTCTTTAATTTCTGAGTTATGACACCATCGTCTCTTACTAGAATTTCCTCTTCATTTTCCACGTTTACTTCCTTTTTTGACACAAATATCGGGGTCATGTTTTCACTTATTTTATGAAGCGCTAACTGGATTATTTATTTTTCAAATGTATTCTGCATTCTTGTTGGAATAAAATGAAGACCTGATGTCAAGATTCCATTTCTTAGAGGCTAGCAAAATTAAGTTGCTTTCCCTATAACAAACTGCCAAAATTTTACAAGAGTGACCCACATTTATTTTGCCACAGAAAACAAAAAATACACATGACAACATTCTATGGAAAAGCAGCTACTACATTTGTGATTTTTGTTATTATACTTTAGTCTGCCACGGCCTGAACTATGTCTCCCACTCAAAGTTTGCAAGTTGAAATCCTGACCCCAGTGCCTCCAAATGTGACTATACTTGAGGCCTTTATGGCCTTCAGAGGTAACTGCAGTGACATGAGGCCATTAGGGTGGCCCTGATCCAATATGACCAGGGTTCTTGCACAACGGTTGGGTCTCCAGGAGAGCTGAGGACACAGGACGGCTCTGGGAAGGCACAGGGAGAAGACAGCCCCTATAGGCCCAGGAGAGAGGGCTCGGGAGGAACCAGCCCTGCCCACACCTTCATGGTAGACAGCAGCCCCCAGGACTGTGACCCCAGTCTTTGGCACTTTGTCACTACAGCCTGAGGTGGCACAGTCACTTAAGAAACACAATTCAAAACCATCCAGTGCGCTGAATACACCCCAACCCCTTCACAAGCTACGTCCTGATCGCCGCCGCCTTGCAATTCTGAGTTACCCAAATTTCAGGACTGGCCTGTGGCAGACCTGGGTGGGTGACGGAAAGCAACAGGAAGACCTGAGCTGCCATCTGGACGGCCGCGGGATGGCTCTTCCCCCACCCGCACACATGTGGGGCTCTGGATCCCACACCAGGATGCAGCTCAAGCCGCACGGCAGCCAAGGGCTCCCGGGGGCCGACACTTGCCTCAGCGCACACTGCACGCCTGTCTCATCTCCGTAGGCTGAATACAGCAGCTCCATCTCGTCCGACTTCAAGTCACCAAATACTGAATTATTCTGCATCGAAAGCGCAGTAGTGGCACTGGAGAGAAAGGTGACTGGGAGGAAGAGGAGAAAGACAGCATCACTGGGCTCACTGGAAGGACTCGGTGTGCAGGCCCCATCCTGCTTCTGCAGGGGCTGAGGGACCGCCTGGCTGGCAGTCAGCACCCCAGTCTCGCCTCACTTGCTCTCCACAAAATTCTCGCTCCTGAGTGTAAGTTTTCCATGTGTTAGTAACCAGCAGGGGTGTAATTCACCCTCGTTTTACTTCTGCAGGCCAAAGACTGCAGGGAAATGAGCTCTCTGCAAAGAGGTGAGCTCCACAAGTAAAAGAGCTGCGTGGAGACGTGGGCAGAGGGCACCGTCTGTCAGTGTGGAGGATCCCAACCAACACACACCGCAGGGAGCACGCCTGCCCAGGGCCAGCTCTCTCTGCGGGGCACACGCACCAGCTGTGCTGTGCGGAGTCCCATAGGGCGTGAAGCAGCACCCCTGGCGTCTCCCCACCAGATGCCAGCAGCACGCCCCACCCCACCGGGACCATTAACACGTCTCCGGACGCTGCCAAACGCCCCCAGGGACAGAAGTGCTGCGGTTGACAACTGTGTTAGAGGATGAGAACGAGGAGTGTGTCAAACACAACGAAAAAAGTATCAACCATAAGAGCCCCAAAAGGAAGCGGGGAGCAGGGGCTGATGAACGCAAGTGGTCAAGGCGAGAGGATCCTTCCCTGTGGAGGGACCGGGTCCTTTAACAGGAGACCCAGACCAGGCAGAATTCCAGCACCTGGAGCTGGAGGAAAGAACATTCCAGAAAGAAGGAAGCTCTTGGGCCAAGGCCATGGTTTGAGGGAGCTATCCCATTAGCAGATGGTGTGAGTGGCTGAAGGAGAAAGGGCCGGCAGGAACAGCGTCCACGCAGCTGTCTGCACAGAAGGGACCCAGCAGACGGAGAAGTGGAAGGTGGGGCCGTACGGGAGGTCTCAGCAGCAGCACAGCCAGGAGACAGCCGTGCAGATGGAGAACAGAACACACAGGCCAGACCCGAGGCCCAGGGGCCACACATTCTGATCCCCGACAGGATGTTCAGTAAACGCGACAGGGACAGAAACACAAGGACGGCACAGCACTGACCAACGTGAAGTCCAGTGATGCAACCAAGGTGCCCGCTGTGTGTGTCCCCAGCAAACCATCCAACACAAGTTTTGTTCCTGTCACTGTAACTGATCTCAATCCTACCCATGTGAAAATAGGAATCCAGGCGAGTGAGGAAACCCTGAAGCAGGCATCAGCAGTATTTGCCATCACTCCCCTAAACCCCTGCTCCAGCCGGCTCCTGGGACAGGACTATGGATTTACCTTTGTTTCTTCTCTCATCTTTGAAGCCCAGCGTGGTGAAGCCTGGGAGCAGCTTACTGGAGAGCGAGCTCAAGTCCACCGGGTGGGTCTCCTCCTCTGCAACACGGACATGGCGGGCCGTAAGCGGCAGGCGTGACCCCAACGCGGTGCCCCGTGCAGTGCCACGAGCCCTTTCTTCCACATCACAGTGGATTTGATTGGTGGGAGTGGAGGGATTTTAGAATGATCACCTGAAAATGAATTTGCAAAAGCCAACTACCATTCTCAAAACTAACTGCATTTCAATTTCATTTCTTTATCACCCCAAAGTCAACACAATAAAAAATATCACATCTTAGGCCACCACACCAGCAATACTTTGAGAACATTTTCAAATAGATCACTCAACAACTCCAAGAAGAAATCTTGTCCTATGTGCTCTAACAGCGAAATGGTGGCGTGTGCAACCGGAACGCATGAATCTGACAGCACGTCTGCCACGCTCAAGTCACCATCCACACACCATTCGTGGCATCAGAGCAGGAGTTCCTCAGTTCCCAACCGGTACCTCAGTCTCAACACTCTCTTAAGCTAAATATGGATCAACAGTCTATCCTCTTTATGAAAATAAACTGGAGATTAAATAGATCAGCCAGTTTATATTCTTCACACACTGGCATGTTGGAGCGGGTGAAAGACCACCAGCAGGCATGCGAGTGAGACTGAGGGAAGCGGAAAATCTAAAGGCAACCCTTGCCGGGCTGCGTGTTCCTCGTGTGAGCCTGTGCGTGGTTTCAAACTCAAGTGCGTCACACTTTTATTCAAAGGACAAGCCTCTTCATTACTTCCAGGCCAAGAAAGCGCCCCTGACGGGCTGGACAGGCCTAGTGTGCGCCATCCTTCAACACTGTCCTGGACATAATCATGTAACAGCTCTTTTTTTCCTAAGACTGCTTTCCAGATTCAAGCAGCAAGGTGGGCCGGCACTCTGGTCTTTGCTGAAGACAAAGCTCGGGGTGTGAACCCTTCCTGATGCTAGTGAGGTTCGGCCTTAAAGGCCTCTCGCCAGCTTTTCAGGAATGAGGCTCGAGTCCCCCCGCTCCCAAGGAGCCCTGACCGAGGTCTGACCAGCACCCCAGCCCTGCGAGACAGCCGTCCATGCCTCTACTCGGAGCACGTGTCACGTCGGGGTGTGCGCAGGGACGGGAAGCCGGGCAGCTTCTCATGCTGCCCCCTGGCCAATGGCTTGGCTTTTCATCACAGAACATGAATGGAGGCCCGAAAAACAGTGTACAGACAGCAGAAAGCCAGCCCCGAGCGGGCACCCACCATCAGCGTCCGGCTCGGCCGTGTTGACCACGCTGTAGAGCAGGCTCCCGTCCCCGTTCCTCTTCAGATAGCCCATCTGGAAGGAAGCACTGCCTGAGCGTCTGTCCCTCAGGAGGGGCAGCGCAGCTCAAATGAAACGAAGGCCAGCAAGCAGGGCTTAATGGGGGTAAAACCAAGTGTGTCCAAGAACAAACACCAGAGGGCCCCACACGGTATTCCCTGGAATTTGACTCACCGGCAACAGCAGAGTACACACAGGCACGAGGAGAACTCTTAGGCTCCCCATGGCCCTGCTAAAGGGGGAACAGCTGAAACAAAAACCTTCACCCACAAGCATTTAAAATTGCTCAGGAGCCTTGACAAATGGAATGGTCGGCAGGTCAGCATGGCACTGCCCTGACGGCAGGCAGCTCCGGCTCTCAAGCATGTGCGGTACTGGTTTTCATTTAAAAACCCGCCACCCCCACCCCAGTTCTGTGTACAGGCCATCAGGAGGATCCAGGCAGAGGAGGCACTGGTGTGTGCAGATGTGGGGGTCAAGGGGGAAGACAGCTGTCACGCAGGGGTTGGCTGGGCTCCAGTGCAAGGGTCACGTCCATGCTGTGGGCAGGGCAGCCACCTGGCCTGAAAGGAGCCAGATGTTTGTGTGGGGGCAGCTTCCCACCGCCGATCCAGGCAAAGTATCAGAGCCCACAGGGTGGCCAGGGCCCTGGGGGAGAGGTGGAAGATCAGGTACAATGGGACACGGATTTGATACACAGATTAGGGAGTCAGGTCCTCAGGGTGCAGATACAAAACTGAAAGGGAAGAAATGGGGTGGACCCACAGTGCAGGATGGAACTGGAAGTTTCACTGTAAAAAGTTTTCAACACATGTAAACACAGGTGCCAACAGAATCCGTCTGCACAGTGTTCACATATGTGGTGCAGACACGTGCACAGGCATTTCCCAACTCTCTCTGCAGAGAGGGCTTCACCCAGCACCCAGCTCTTGGCTTCTAAACAAGGCTCTCTAGTAAAGAAACCAGGGCTCCTTGGAGAATGTGGCAATTCCAGGGCTGAAGCACAGAGTGCAGAACAAGGCTGTCCAAAAGAACTACAGTGCAAGCCACGCAGACCACAATCTCCAACAGGCAAGCCATGCAAACAATTTCCCAACATGAGCCACACAAACCATAACTTCCCAACACAAGCCACGCAGACCACAGCAACTTTTCAACACGCGTGCCACATAAACCACAACCTCCCAACACACAAGCCACGCAGACTGCAACCTCCCGACACACGAGCCACGCATACCACAAGCTCCTGACACACGAGCCACACAGACCACAACCTCCCAACACGCGAGCCACGCAGACCACAACCTCCCAGCAAACGAGCCACACAGACCACAACCTCCCAACACGCGAGCCACGCAGACCACAACCTCCCAGCAAACGAGCCACGCAGACCACTGCAACTTCCCACCAGGCGCAGGCAAACAGAAGCAGACACCTCTGAAATGCCCCCACTTCAGCATTCTTTACATCCCACCCCATGTGCATTTTGAAGACTCACTATGAAAAAAAACCATAGTTCAAGTTAACGTTTTCTACGGACTACATGTTGAAACAAAACGTTGGATATAGAGGTGAAATAAAACCTGCCGGGATTAATGTCACCTGCATTGTTCTACTTCTCTTATCAGGGCTAGTAGGAAGCCTGAGACTGCAGACAGCCTGTGCTGTTTCCATTGGAGACACTGGGTCTAGAACGTCTCCTGCCAGAAAGGAGAGTGCAGTCAGCTGAGTGGGCTCCACCACCACACAGACCACCTGTGGCAGGAGCCACGGGAACAGGGTCGGTGGCCTATCATGGACCATCTGTGGATCCAACACCAGTCCCCGCTGGAATAACATGAGGCGGTGCCTCACGTCAACACCCAGTGACAGAGACATAGAAGTCAGCATTCACTCCAAGAGAAGGATGAGCCTGCAGCAGGGCCTCCATCAAGGAAATGAGGTCAGTGACCACGAGGCCTCCATGATGCGTGAAACACCAGCAGCGGCCCTGCCAGAGGCACCCGGACTCCAACTGAAGAGACCAGCCTTGTGTGTGTCTGACCCAGGCCTCCCGTCGGGGCCCCACGCTGACCTCTGGATCCCGGTGGCTGTGCTGGATCACACAGCACCAACCCAGAGGGAGAGGCACACGGAGAGTCGGGGGCCACGCAGCACCCTCTCTCGGTGGCCAGAGAGCACTACCTTGCCGCCTGGGAGGAACCGGTTGATCCTGTCCCGAGCCTCGTCAGCCGCGTGCTCCACCAGCGCCAGCACGTGCTCCTCTGCGGTGCTGTCCGTCAAGCTGCAGGCGTTCCCTTCAGGCTCAAACATGCAGCTGTGAGGTGGGGACAACCAAGTCACCTGGAGGCAGCGTCCCCACTGCGCACCTGCGCCCCACGCACTGGCACCTAACCCAGCCTCTGTGACCCTGCCCTCAGACACAGAGCTGGCAGAGCGTACCTATCTCCTTTCAGGTCTCAAAGCATCCCTTTCACCCTAACCAAGCAACAAAATAAGACACTTGTATTAAAATACAGAGTAAGTGTAAGCCAACTAGACAGACTCCCTGTTTTCCAACGCGGTGAAAACTCAGTTAAAGTGCAGTCACTTTAACAACAAAAGCAACAAAATAACAGATGCACGCACTGGTTAGTCCTTAAAGCCCTCATCAGAAAAGCGACTGGAAAAGCGCCCGTGACTACGTGACTACGCAGGGCTCACAGCAAGGCCTGCAGGATGGGCGGGGCCGCTCGCCTGAGGTCTGATGCTGCTGGGCTGGATGGACAGCAGCCCCCTCTGCTGTGGCCGCTGGGTGGCAAGAAAAACACACAAGGACGTCAGCAAGTGGCCCCAGGTTCCACCTGAAGCAGTTCTCAAACAGCTGAGGGGCGCAGGCTGCAGCACCCAAGGAGTGTGGAAGGTTCTAGAAGCAAGCGAGTAGGCTCCTTTCCACCCTGGGCACTTGCCTGGGTGTGGGTCTGAATGGCCTAGGGACAGGTGCAGACCGAGGGCAAGCCCTGCCCATGACAGCGGCCCTGGCCTTGCCTGAGCTACAGTGCCAACCTGGCAACCCGACACAGGAGTCAGAGCCCCATGAGCTCCGCGGGAGGGCTCCACTCAGGCAGCTGCGTGAGCCCATCGCCGATGCACACTCTGCGACACCAGGTGAAGGTAAGGGCCAGAGCTCGGCACGCTCTGCCGACTGCAGACTGACAGCTGGGGATCCATCTAACGGGCCTGGATGCCACAGGCAAGGGTGGGGCCACAGCACCAGAAATACCCAAACTCAACCTGGGGCAGGTCCGCCAGGACACGACCCCCCACGGCCGAGCATGCTGGCCGACACCAGCTTCAATTCCCCCTCAATGCTCAGCCACCATGAGGCGGCAAAGGGCGGCCATGAATCCCTAACCCTGAAGGCCAGCAGCACACTCGAGTTGGGGGCTGAGGTCAGACACAGCCACCAGCCAACCACGCAGCGAGTGTTCGCATGGCAGCAGCGTGGGAAACACACTGCACGTGGGGAGACCACCTGAGGAGACTGTTGGCCGTTGCCAGGCAACACGCTCTGGCCGCAGAGCACCCTCCGTCTCCTCAGCCAAGGCTGCAGGACCTGAGGGGCTGGTCTCAAGACGGCTCTCCCTTTTGACTGTTGGAGGGAGCTGCTCAGAGCAGAAGCACCGAGCCCAGCACTGCTGCTGCCCCACCTGTTAAATCCACGCGAGTCCCACATACACTGTCAGAAGGAAACAAACAATGGAGGGCCATGACCATCAGAATGGCCTCAAGGACATTCAGCACCAACTCCAGACGGTCCCTGACTTTCCACAAGACGGCACAAAAGCAGTACGCTTCAGTAGAAACCATCCTTCAAACCTGATCTGTCCCAGGCTGGCAACAGGCCACCGTCCTCTCAGGACAATGGGAAGTCAGCGAGCCACAGTGCTGTCAGACACACGGCCACGAGGACGGATGTCCCAAGACCGCACTCCCTGAGGCCTGCATTCAGCAAGTGACATGTGACGAAGCAGGGTCTGTGCCAGGCGCCTCTGCCCACTGCAGGCTATGGTAAGTGCTCTCGGAGCCTCTAAGGTCCCTGGAGATACTCTAGCTTTCTTTGGTCCTATCAGGCGGCCACCTCAGGCAGGTGGAGGAGCATCTACAGGAATGACATGCGACAGACTTTGACAGATCTCAATGCTCAGCCACTGTGAGACAGAGAGGCCCCATGAAAACCACTGTGGGGTTTAGAGAAAAAGGAAGAAGGTTCCCTGATGGACCACCCAAGTCAGCTGCTCCCTGTGGGAGGGAGCAGAGCTACAGGGAGCTGCGGCCTGCAGTCCTCACCTGCTTCCCCTGCAGCATCCACACCTTCCTGACCACCGGGCTGCACCTGCTCCACTCCAGCATCCACACAGACACGGAAGTGAGCAGTTCTGGGGTGGGCGTCTGCCCCATGGCAAGAAAGAAGCCCCCTGCCAATGCTGGCTGCCCAAAGTGGGCCTGCTTGTGTGGCACAGTCTGGGACAAGGGCACAGCCTTGGCTGCCAGCCGGTGGTGTGCAGGAGAGGGAGGGGCCGGTGATCTTAACAAACGGCGTGTGGAGACAGAGACCACCAGTCAGTAGCAGACAGGGGCAGCGGTGAGAGGACAGGCTAGGGTACCACACCTGGGTCAGAGTGCATGTGGCCGGTGGGCGGGAGGCGCCGTCTGACCACACTCCTCCTGCTAGAATAAGCCCCTCCAAGGATGTCTAAGTGACATGACATCCGTTCTCCCACTCACTCTCTCTCCCCCACAAAGCACCTGCTTTCCTGGTTGTGGTGCTCAACTCCAAAAGCAAACGCGGTTTCCACACAGCCTTTACCTGATCACTTCTCTACTCGGCTTTTTGGATTTCTTGGCAGTTTCTACTTGTACGGGTACAACTTCAGGGACAGGTTCCTCAACAGCTGTATCCTCATTGCCCAGAAGAGCTGCCTGCTGAGAAAAATCCATGTCCTGCATAAACGACATGCTGCGCTTCAAAGCTAACAGCCGCTCCTAGAATCAGAAAGGACAGAGCAGCAGGGATTTACCTCTCCCTCACAGCCAGGGCGCCGTGACGATGGGATGGGATGGGGATGGTCACAGCCTCACCTAGCCTAAGAGCTAACTTTCGACGCAGAGCAGAGGGAGGTGGTTGCGGGGGCTGGACCCACTGCCAGAGTGCGGCAGGCACCGCGCCTCCCCTTTACCTTCACCTACGTGGGACGCATGCAGCCTGGCTCACGGCACAGATCTGGGAAGCCACTCAGGATGGCCAAGGAAGACAAGGATGTCCCATCTGGATTCAGTGAGGTAGCCACGCAAAACAAGCCCGCAATGCTGGCTGCCATCCAGCAAGACTGACACCCAGGCTTAAGAACAAGAGATGCGGAACTTTCCACCAACCCTAAATGAGACGTCACAACTAGGTCATGAGCAGAGAGGGCGGCCGGGGACATCTACCCTAAAGCAAAGGGGGCAACACCATGAGGGTGGCGGGTGGATGGAGCATGTGTTCACTGTGAGGCTCCCCTCGGGCACAAGCGACGGGGGGCAGAGCCCCTGCTTTCCGTAGCTCGCTGCTGCCACTGAGTTTCTTACTTTGCTCATCATCTTAAAGCCTGCGTGAAGTATCTTCTTCGCCAACTTGTAGTACACGGTATCTGGCCTATTGTATGTCATTGCATTATCACACATCAGTTTGAAATCTGCCTGAAAAGAACACAGGAAAGACTTACCAAGTTTGAAATGCCACAGACAACAGCAAAGCCCTAGATGACTGTCAAGAGACCAAAAGGAAAAAGCTACAATTGAGTAGGAAACAATTCAACTGGGCTCTCTGTTCTAAAAATAATGTTTAAGAACTTAGAGAAATTTTCTTAGTTGCACGTCAGTCTTGCATGAAAAATGTTACAATGAAGAGTTGGCCAAGCCTGTAACTTCTAAGCATCACATACAAACTCCGTGCGAGGAAAAAGGAGCATTTACTGCGCTTCCTGCATTTCTCCAGAACAGAAATAGGAACAAGAAGCAACAATCCGATTCTTTCAAGTCAAAGTCGAGAGATAAAGGCAAGCACGGGGCACAGTGATATCCTCTATCACTAGAATTTCTCCACAGAATAGAATTTAAAATTCTGTCACCAAATAGTTCCCTCAAACTATCAGAAAAAGACTTTGCCCCTCAAAAGGAGAGCCTTATTTTGTAATTTATGGTAAAAATACGGAAATATCAGTATTTTATTATCATAATCAGTTTCCCCAGCACAGGCCTCTCACAGGTGAGTACCAACGTCAGGGTGGAGCATGGCCCTACAGGCCGGCCACCCTAACTGAGAATGTGCCATCTGGACCCTCCCCAAGCCCCGGTTCTGGAGCCAGCGGCCCCAGGGCCTGGCCTGAGGCCATGGACCCCACCGCAAGACTCTACTGCGGACACTCCATGGAGTGAGTGCTGCTCCCCTTCTCACTTTGTTGCTAGGAATGGCCAGACTGGGGCCCAGAGCAGGGAATACCGAGGGCTTTAGCGCATGGAGTGCTCTGAACATCTGCCCTAAGGCGCTGCCTGATCCTCTCATCAAGTTTCCTTTTCTCCCACTCTCCTTTAAGTCTGTTCTGTTGTGTTTCTGGGAGTCAGCAAACCCTTCAGTAAATGTAAAATAAATGAAAATAGAAAAGTCAAGCTTTCCCAAGCGGAATGGAACCTAAGAGAGAAACCTAATGCCTTTCTAAACTACACTAATGCCAATTTATCAAGCATCTATTTTACTTTCTTCCCCTGGGTTGCAAAAACAATGCGCAGTTGCTGATTCTCATAGCCAGTAGCAAGAAACAGAGTTAAGAGCAAAGTACTCAGGAGACAAAAAAACTTACTATGCTAAAAAGACTACCTGCTCAATTAGTATAAGACAAAATCAAGAATTAAAAATAAGCATGTTTTAAAAAATGTCTAGTCTCAAACTGTGCCACACCGGACACCTCATTGCTTGAAACATGTCCTATTTACGCCAGTGCAGTAACATAGAAAAGAAACAGCGTGAAACCTGGCCTAGTTTCTAAACCAAAGCACAAAGAAAATGTTTATGACCAATCATTTCCTTAATGCTGTGTCTGTAAATAACACCCAAACACAGAAACACCTGTGAAAGCTCAAAAACTAGAAATGACCTACGTTGAATGAAGTCTTCACGAGACATAAATACACAGAACTATGCCACAATTACTTCGGGCAATGAAAGTAACTTACCTTAAATTCCGTAACTGATTTGTATTCATTAGCTACAATTTTGTCTTTCATGGTGCCAAAATCCATGGGATGTTTTATTATCATTGAATATCCGGGAGCAATTGCATCCGTGACAGGAAAAGCAAAAAATCCATGGGGATCCTTTCTGAAAGCAAAGATATCTTAAAGTGGAAAAATCTAGATTTCTAAATGATACAAAATCTTCTACAATCCAAAAATTGGATACAAGTGACCGAATTTTGTTTCTTAAAAATATAAAAATTACCAGGGTTTTTTAATTTATTGTGATAAGTATTTCACACATAATAAAAATTTCCCCCAAAGCATCCTGGCGGCTCAGTGTCCCAGCTCTAGCCTTGACTTCCCTCACCCTATTCTGACTTCAGAGTGAGCCACTACCGAGTCCATGAGCTCCTCCTGCCCACCCCGAAGTGGAGTGGGAGTCACCAAGAGAAGGTGCAGGGTCTGTTTCACAGCTGACAGGGCTGGGGTGGGGAACAAGGCCTCAGAAAAGATGACACCACACACCCCCAGACACAGGCTCTTCAGAAACGCCCAGGTTTACCTCTGGAGCTGGCGGAGGAAGTGTTCCAGGAGTTGCTGAATAGGTGTGCTCTCATTTTCGGCTGACAATTTAAGGAAAAAAAAATTGAATACAAAGACTTTGGTATCCCTTCATTAGACAGCTCCAAGTTCACAGTATCTGTCTGTATGGTGTCTCACAGCATTTTAAGCTCCAGCAAGAACTAGGGATATAAAGATACACCCAACTCAGCCTTGGCTCCCACAGAGCTCAGCTGGGTGGGAAAGGGCACCCCCCTCCCCGCAGCAGGAGTCATAAAAACCCCTTATAATAACCGGTAGCCCTGACATCAACAATGTACGGTGATCACTTATCAATGTTTTCGGCTCATACCACTGCTCTAGACAAGGAATGAAGGACGGAACAAAGGCTCTGGACATAAGGGTTGATCCTATATTCACCGATTATTATTTCACTTGAGGTCCCTTAAAATTCAACAAAAAGTAAATAAATAAATGGCTGGTGTGGTGGTGCATGCCTGTAGTCCCAAGAGGCTGAGGTGGGAGGATCGCTTGAGCCCAGGGTTATCTGAGCCCAGGAGTGAATCACGACACTGCACTCCAGCCTAGGGGACACAGCAAGACCACGTTTCAAAAATAAATTAAAAAAAGAAAGTGCCTGAAGAGCCAAATGACCACAGAAGCTCAGAAGACCACTAGCTTTCCAGAACTTTCCTTCAGTGGAGCCAGCAGGGCTCAGATGGTTTCTGATGGCCTGAATGATTGCAGCACTAGCCTCCTCACTCCCTGATGTCCCATGTCCCAAAGCCCAGCTGTCTAAGTTTCCCTATAATCCAGGAACCACTAGATGCTGAGAGGTGCCAGGAAGAGACACCCCTTGTCTTAAGTACAAACGCCTCATCACTGTGAGTTGTGCACAGGAAGGCTGGGGACAAGGAGAACCCAGAGGGCAAGTCCTTGTCAGCTGGAAATTCCAGCCCAAAGCCATCCTTGGCAGACGGTGCCCATGACAGAAATTCTACTGAAGGCCTTCAGCTTCCTTTGTCTCAGCCTATGGTCACTTTCAGCAACTTCAGACCCATCATTTGGGGTTTCAGGTCCCCTCTTCCCAAGAGGAATTACCTGCGTTTTCACTGACATGCATCTCTCTCACCAGTCTGACCCATGTGGGGCTACTCTTCTGATGCTGTTCTCTTTGGGTGCTAAGTGCAGATAAAACCAAACTTATAGACCCAGGGCTGGCAAACTTTTTACATAAGGGCCAGACAAAAAATAGTCCAGGCTTTGTGGGTCACATATGATTGCTCTCTGCAGACATGCCTTTTTTTTTTTTTTAACGAACCCTTGAAAAACATATAAACCATCCTTAGGTAACAATAAGTTACAAAACAAAACTTAACGGCACCAGTGGTAACTGGCCAAGCCTTGCTCTAGACATTCAGAGACACTGGAGGAAACCTCAGATCCAGAGGACACCCGGGATGAGGCCCTGGAAATACCAGCTCTCCTCCCTCCCATGCTTCTCCCCAAAGCAAGAGGACACGGTGCCGACCCTCATTTACAATGACGAGCTGTGAATACCAGGAGAGTCTCTAAAGGTCCACCCTTGCCTGGCTGTGTCCGGCACGCTCGGACTGGCCGATCTGGGGGCGGCTCCACCTCCACCTTCTTCCCAGGATCAAAGTCGTCAGCCTCTCCCTCCGTGTCACAGTGCTCCCTCTCTCGCTTCCGCTTCTTCTCTTCCTGGGCGGCAGAGTCAAGGGAGTGAGAAGGGCACGAGTAGGTGGGATCCAGACACGTCTGCCCAATCCCCTCGCAGTTCTCAGGGGAGGGACAGAGCTAAGGGAAACCCCCTCCGAGACCCTCCTCAAGCCGGGCTCCCTCCTCACGGAGACCCTCGCAGGGTCCGCTGAGGAACAGCACACCCAGGATCCTGGAACTGAGTCTGCTGGCCTCAGCGGTTTGCGTTTTGCTACCAACGGAACACCCCTCCCCTCCTCCAGCCACGCAGGCGCACTCTGCCTGGGTCCTGTGACCCGGCTCCCCATGGGGTCCTCGTGGGGGGCGTCCGGGCCAACGCCGCTGCCGCTGCTCCTTTACCTTTCGCTTCCTCCTTTCCTCATCGTCCAGATGCTTCTCTTTCTCGGATTTCTTCTTCTTCTTCTTTTTCTTTTCTTTGTGCCTCTCTCGCTCATGGTCTGACCTGTCATCATAGTAACTGGAGTCGTGGCCGGATCCTGAGAGTTCAGTCACTTCACTTCCTCCGACTTTGAGGACTAGCTTCAGGGGCTTCTCCAGGGGCTTGTCGGCATAATCTGCACAGACACAGACTGAGTTCCACCCGCGTGCTCAGGTGCAAACGCCACGCAGCCAGGTGAGACATGAAGGTGCTAAGAGGTAAAGGCCGCCCTGAGGAGTACAGCGGGGCTGCCAACCACCAGGGAAAGACGGAAGGGAAGACCACAGTGGCGGCATGTCACTGCCTCCTTGTTCTCCCTTTCCCTCCACAGGGAGCTTCAGGTCCCTTTCAAGTCACGGTGTCCTCACCAGAGGAGGCCCTGTGGGATGTTCACATCACTCGTTCAAGAAGATGGATTAAGAGGGAACTGGAACCCCGGAGCCCGATCTCCCTCCTAGAAACCCCCAGCACTGCGGTTCACCCTCGCCTGACTTCCTGCAGGCGCCCGTGCTGCCCGCTGACACCCATGGAGCTGCTGCGGGAGTAAGGGAGAGGGAGGGAAAGGCGGGAGAAAGGGCAGCCTAGCTTCTCCCTTAGCTCCACACAAAAGCCAGCACAGACGCTTCCCTGGTCTCCAGGACCGGGGTGAGTGGGCTTGCAGCCTCGAGCCCAGAACCCTCTACCAGGACCCCTCGCGCGTGCCCGGTTCCCTGCCCGAAATCTCAGGACCACCTCCCGCGTGCCCGGAACCCCTCCCCGGTGCCCGGGACCTCGCCCGGTGCCCAGGACCCCCGTCCGCGTGCCCGGAACTCCTCCCCCGAGCCCGGGACCCCGCCCGCCGCGCGTCACAAAGCGCCGCCGCCTCACCCTCGTAGGACGAGCGCCACTCGGCCTTGTGCTTCTTGTGCTTCTTGCCCATAGCAGCGCCGGCGGCAGGCCCGGAGCGGGGGCCGGGAGCAGCGGGAACCCGGCCGGACAGTAGCCGCCACTGCCCCCTGGCCCTGGTTGGCCGCCCGCGCTCACTGCGCCGAGGTTGCCGAGCCCGCGGGGCCGCGCCGGAAGCAGGGCGGGGCGGGGCCGCGGCAGGAAGTGGGCCTACCGGGCCCGAGCGCTTCCGGGTCAGGGGGTGGTGCGCCTCGCGCGGCAGATTCGAAGCTAGGGAGGGGCCCGCGGGCTGAGGCGGCGGCTGTGGCGGCGACGCTGGGCGTGAGGTGGCGGCTGCCACGCTCCAGTCGGGTCCCCACTGCTCTCGGGGGCGCCATGGACGAGGCCGTGGGCGACCTGAAGCAGGCGCTTCCCTGTGTGGCCGAGTCGCCGACGGTCCACGTGGAGGTGCATCAGCGCGGTGGCAGGTGAGCCGGTCCAGCCCGACACACCCTCTGGGCACCCACCAGCCCCGACCCCAGCTCGTGCACCGAGCCCGGACCCAGGGGCGCTGACCCGCCCCGACCCCAGCGCACTGACTCCTTTGCGACTGAACCCCAGGGAACTGACCCGGCCCGACTGGACCCCGGCGCGCAGGCCTCCGGGCCCCGACCCGATCCTAGCGCAATGACCCAACCCCACCCCAGGGCACTGACCCTGCCGACCCGAGTCCTGCGCGCAGGATCCCAGCTCCCCGACCCGACCTCAGCCCACGGACCTGGCCCTGACCGTGCCCGGCTGTTCTCCAGTGCACCGATCTGACCCTGAGTCACACGTTGGAGGATAGGATGGCCGCGCATTACAGAGAGCTCTAAAGTCGCAGCCGAAATTGGGTTGTTCTTTGAGCCATTATTTCTCAGACCCTTTAATTGTTCCCGTTCCTCACAGACTTGATGTTAAATTTTTAGGGTTCAAAGCAAATCCCACTCATTTGTGACCGAGTCAGTTCATGGGATGGTGGGGCCTATGGGCTGTGCTGCTCCCTGGAGTTGGGGGAGCTCAGCAGCGGGGCCAGACCTTCACAGACCCTCCTCATGACCATGGAGGGTGGATTGAGGTCTAGTGAGACCACCAGCCTCAGAGGGATGCAGAGGAAGAAACCTCTCCTTTAATAGAACAGTTGTTGACTGGTCACTTTCTAGGTGCTGGAGTTGAGACACGTCAGCATAATTGCACCAGGGCCCAGAGACATCTGCACAAAGCCCCAGCACAGCCTTGTGACCCTGTGTAAACACCTTAGAGCTCAGAGACACCTGTACACAGTGTCACCGCAGCCTGGAGACACCCCATGTACAACCACCCCTGGGCCCAGAGACGCTAGGCATAATCACATCAGAGCACAGCTGCACCTAGAGGACAGACACCTACGCACAACTGCCCCAGAGTTCATAGACACCTGCACACAACCACACTATCTATGCATGGTGGTCGCTGCCTTGTAGGGTGCTGGGATGATTGCAGAGGGGCCACAGATCACCTGCCTGGCTCTGAGGAGCCTGTCAGAGGGAGGCAGACATTAAATAGAACCTAAAGGGTGACTGCAGTTGATCAACCCAGTAAGCTGGAACAGTGCACAGCGGGGCACAGAGCTGTGATCCAGGACCAGGTCACTGTTGTAGAAAGGGGAGGTGTCAGGAGGAGTGCAGCAAGGTGGGCCAAGGGAAGCCCTGGATGCCAAGCATAAAGCATTAGATTTTCTCAGCACGAATCACAGCTATTGAAGACTTGTTACAATGCAGACCCCAGGCCTGACCCCACAGCTGTGGAACTTCCTTAGTAATAGTGAAAGCCACCATTATTGACTGCTTACTTTGTGCCAGGTATCGTCCTAAGCACTTTGAATGTATTAATGACTCTTCACAGTAGCCCAGCATAGCAAGGACTCTTACTGTTGTCCCCTTTTTCTAACTGGGAGCTGGGGCACAGCTTCTTCAGGGCACAGCTGGTAAAGGACCCATAGGCAAGGGGTGGCTCTAGATTTGGTCTCCAGGCAGGCCAGTTCCAGCCTGTCCTCCTAACTACTGCACTTTCTTATGTATTGTCTGAGTTTTTGAAAACACTTAATTTTAACATTTTGTTTTTGAATGAAAATCATTTATGTGTGTTTTGGTGCTTTTTTTGTTGTTGTTTTTGTTTTTGTGGTTTTTTGTTTGTTTGTTTGTTTTTTAGCACTGCAAAGAAAGAAGACATAAACCTGAGTGTTAGAAAGCTACTCAACAGACATAATATTGTGTTTGGTGATTACACATGGACTGAGTTTGATGAACCTTTTTTGGCCAGAAATGTGCAGTCTGTATCTATTGTTGACACAGAATTAAAGGTTAAAGACTCACAGGTAAGTTACTAATTTGCTGGGCCAAGAACAGTTAGCTGAATACAAAGGCTGTATCATGAATGTCTTGCCGTTTTCATAGCTTGTTTTCAGAAACGGGTTCACGTCTCTGTTGGTTTGGGTGGCTAGACAAGTTCTTCTCACTAGCTGTCAGGAGCCAGGTGCTGGGAGCAGGAAGTGGCCCTGATGTCAGGGTGCTGTCAGTATAGCAGGGGACAGATCGGAAACCAGGAATGAGAATTCAGTGTTGTAGAATGGTGGACTGTGCTGGTAAGGCCTGTGTACGGGTGTCTCATTCTTACAGTCAGCAAATGTTTGTGAAGTGCTCACTGTGTGCTAGGGCCATAGGAGGTGTGGGGGCCACAGAGATGAGGAGATGGGCTTGCCTTGTAGAAGTCCTTCATCTCATCCCATGCATGGCCACCTCATCCACCTTGGAGTTCATGTGTATGTGTTAGAGGAGCTTTGTGTGGGGCAATTCTGGCACCAGTATAAAAACAACCTGAAACATATTTCTAGGGAAGACGTATCACAGCAGTACAATTCCTGTCCTGTAAAAACCAGCTGTGAAGGACAGGCTTGGTACTAAGTTCTGCTCATGAGGTGGACCTCCCCATTCATACATTAGGACTCATGTTTGTGCATGCTCAGAGCTTTGTGCACACTGAGATCTGATACTGCCATGGTTTTGGCCAGTCTGAGGGAAGGAAGAGCTTCCCACACTGTTGTGGAGGGATGGACACCCTAACTGGAGGGCAGCGGGGCTGCCCAGGGTAAGTTCTAATGTTCTCTATCTGACTGCAGATTCACCTGTAGGAATTTATCTTAGCTGATAATTCTGCAATTTTGTAGATCTTTCTGAACAGATGTTTGTTAGATGCTATTAATAATAGCCAACAATTTGAAGTATTTTAACTGTCCACCAAAGATCACTTAATAAATGTATGAATTCCATGTATCTACACTATGTACGATGCAGCCATTAAAAAGAATGAAATAGATTTCTGTCTACCGGTGTAAACATTTCTCTGAGCTATAACAACTGTAAAAAGACACAGTTAGGAAGCCGGCCGGTCAAGGTGGCTCATGCCTGTAGTCCCAGCACTATGGGAGACAGATGGAAGGATCACTTGAGGCCAGGAATTGGAGACTGGCCCGGGGATCATAGCAAGACCCCATCACTAAAAAGAGTTTTTAAAAATTAGCCAGCATGGTGGCGCACACTTGTAGTGCCAGCTACTCAGGAGGCTGGAGGTGGGAGGATCACTTGAGTCCAGGAATTTGATGTTGCTGTGAGTTGTGATCATGCCACTGCACTCCAGCCTGGGTGCAAGATCTTGTCTCAAAAAATAAGTTAATTAAAAAAACAAACAAAACCCTATGTGGTAAAACTCCATTTTTGGTCCAATCTGTGTGAGTGTATCTATAGACTATGGTAACATCCCAGAGGTTGGATTTAGGGCACTTTTTCATTCTGTAGGTAAATGTAGGGCCCAAAGGGCAAGGGATGGGTATTAGCTTTCAGAAGAGCTAATCCTCAATCTGAAATAAAATAACAGCCTTCTCATCTAATCTGAGAACTAGTTTTTATTGTACTATACATTCAGTTTTTATTTGTGGACCTTAACATCTAATTTGTATGGTTGGAATTAAGTGAGAGATTATAAATGTGTGTGGATTTATTTGGCTTTTCCCTCATTTTAGCCCATCGATTTGAGTGCATGCACTGTTGCACTTCACATCTTCCAGCTGAATGAAGATGGCCCCAGCAGTGAAAATCTGGAGGAGGAGACAGAAAACATAATTGCAGCAAATCACTGGGTTCTGCCTGCAGGTATAGGGTGTGATGGAAGATGAGGGGGAGGCCGAGGTCAGAGGACTGCATACTCCATGCCATGTCAGTTCCCGGGGGGTTCTGTTTGTCCGTTTGTTTTGTAGGATTTTAGGATGTTTTCTCTCTTATGAAATGGAAAGTATATCACAAAAGAGGAAAGTAGAGATTTCTAGGGTGGGACCATACTGTTCCTTTGGGCGGGTACCTCAGAGTTCACGGCTAATGGAGAGTGCCCATGTGCTCTTCTCACATGCCCGGTTGGTCTCCTGCTGAGTGGCTCCTTGCTATCTGCTTGATGCTTCTCCATAGGTGTCGCTGATGGGCTCCAGCAGGCCGAGCCCAGGGCTTCGTTCAGTCAGCCTGTGGAGAAACGGGTGGATTTAGTGTCTGAACTTGTGTTGAAGCATGGGTAAAAGACAATTGAAAATGGTCATGATCATAAATTTTATAATGTGTTTACCACCAAAAAAATGATATGAAAACATATTGTAGGGATTATGATATACATAAATGTAAAATAAATGACAACAATATTATAAAGATGGGTGGGAAGTTTAAAGTTTTTTTAACAGACCATTGCACATGATAACGAGACATAAAGTGTAATTCTTTGACTCCAATTATCTGCCAAAAGTTATATGTGACTGACATTTATTTTACATCTTTGATTTTAATAAAAACTAAAATTTGAAGAAAACTTTGCAGAATTTATACTTTCCTGTAATCGGAATTGTAGTCTTACGCCGTGCAGCACAGTGGGAAGCTCAGGCTTAGGCTCAGGGGAGACTGGGGTGGCTGCAATTGCATTCCTGAAATCAGGTCTTTGTTTAATTCTGTCACAGCTGAATTCCATGGGCTTTGGGACAGCTTGGTGTACGATGTGGAAGTCAAATCCCACGTAAGTTGCTGTGCCTTTTCCCAGAATGCCCTGTTATTTGAAGAGGAACCGTTACTGTTTTGCTCTCCAGCACCCCCGAGCAACTTGATGCAGGTGGATTTTTGGGAGCCCCTGTCTGCTGGCAGCCCTTGTCCTGGACATCTGTCCTCTAGGATTGCTCCAGAGTAGAGCTGGTCTCTGGGGAGCTCCCTGAGGGAGAAGAGGGAAAGGGAGAATGTGAAGGCAACTTAGAGAATTGAACCCTCTGGAGATGGGAGGAGACCTGGTCCGCACAAAGGAAAGGCTAGTGTGTCTTAACCCCTGCACCCTCTGCAACGGGAAGGGTCCTTCCCACACAGGCAGCTTGATAGAATACCATCACGCAGCTGTCCCAGGCTGCTTCTCCACATTGTGGCTGTTGATATTTTGCGAATAATAACTGCTGTATCATTCTAGAGGAAGGAGCTTACTCATTACTTGATAAACAAACCCCTTAGTGGTTTTGTTTAATGTTGGCACTTTAAATAAAAGTGATCATTTTGTTTCTCTTCTTATAAAAGTAATAGCCAGTGTTTTTCCTTTTCCCTTTTTGAAGCACCTTCTCTTCTGAAATGAAAGCGTTTGGAGGTGATGATCTCTCAGGAGGCGGCCTTGCTTCCTTTGCTCCCTCTTCTCATGTAGGATCAAGCCCTGGGGGGTCATATTTCTTGGGGACCTTTGCCTTGTTGGTACCTTTATCTAGTTCTTTTTCTTCTATCAGCTTCTTGATTATGTGATGACAACTCTACTGTTTTCAGACAAGAACGTCAACAGCAACCTCATCACCTGGAACCGGGTGGTGCTGCTCCATGGTAAAGCATGCAGGCTTTTATTTGACCAGATAAGTGGCGTGAAATTCAGCCTTTACTTTTACCTTTGTTCTTCTGCAAGGAGTTCCAGCTTTTTGTTTTCTGAAGGAGCCACAGCTGTCCTAGAATGTCCCCTCTCTGTGAAGCAGATCCAGCTCATGACACTTGGACATTTATTTTTTATTGTTTTTGAGACGGAGTCTCGCTGTCATCTAGGCTGGAGTGCAGTGGCGATCTCAGCTCACTACAACCTCCACTTCCCAGGTTCCTCCAAGGTTCCAGCAACTCTCCTGCCTCAGCCTCCTGAGTAGCTGGGATTACAGGCATGCGCCACCACACCCGGCTAAGTTTTGTATTTTTAGTAGAGATGGGGTTTCGCCGTGTTGACCAGGCTGGTCTCAAACTCCTGACCTCAGGTGATCCACCCGCCTCAGCCTCCCAAAGTGCTGGGGTTACAGGCGTGAGCCACTGCTCCCGTTCCTTGGGGTACTTATTACTTCGTACTTCATCAAGTCTTCCTGTGGGGTGCCGCATTCCAAGACATCCTCAGATGCCCCAAATGTGGATAGTACTGAACTCTGTAGACTGTTTTTTCCTATACAGACTTTCCCATGATAAACCTTAACTTATAAATTAGGCACAGTAAGAGATTAACAATAATAACCAATAGGAAAAGGGAACAGTTATAATAACTTACAAAAGTTATTTTAAACTTGTGAATTGTTTATTTTTAGAGTGTTCCATATAATATTTTTGGACCGTGGGTGACTGCAGGTAACTGAAACCTTGGAAAGTAAAATCTTGGATAAGGGGGGACTATTGTGTTATTAAACTTTTCCAAAAATTCTGCCTTGTTTCCCCAGCTGATTGTAATTCTTTAGAATTCTGCCTGTTTCCCGGCTGATTGTAACTCTTTAGAATTCTCCGTTTTAGGCCAGGCGCAGTGGCTCGCTCGTTGTAGGCCAGGCGCAGTGGCTCAGCACTTTGGGATGCCGAGGCAGGCGGATCACAAGGTCAGGAGATCGAGACCATCCTGGCTAACATGGTGAAATCTCATCTCTACTAAAAATACAAAAAAAAATTAGCCGGGCCAGGTGGTGGGCGCCTGTAGTCCCAGCTACTTGGGAGGCTGAGGCAGGAGAATGGCGTGAACCCAGGAGGCGGAGCTTGCAGTGAGCCAAGATCACACCACTGTACTCCAGCCTGGGCGACAGAGCAAGACTCTGTCTCAAAAAATAAATAAATAAATAGATAGAATTCTGCCTTGTTTCCCAGCTGATTGTAACTCTTCTTTAGGATGGAAACTTCCTTATATTTCTTTGTAGTACTCAGCTTTACTTTGTGAGGAGTAAACTGAAAAGGCCATATTTTAAAGAAATTCTGTCTGGTTCTTCTCAGGAGAAAATATTGATGATTTGTTGTTTTGTTTTGTTTTGTTTTCAATATCACTGGGTAGAATGGGGACACAGGAATTGAGTGGACTCAAGAGTATGAAACTGTAGCAAAGTGTTAAATAGAAACTTGAAGAGTACTTAACTTCAGTTAAGATTGCGTGACGACATGCCCTTAAAACACAATGTTTTTTTAGATAGCAGATATGCCCCACATACTGTCCTCACAGCACGATCAGAGTAAGCAGCGGGTGTTTTAATTAGTGAATAAGTTGTTTCTGTTTGGAACCAGTTACATATTTCCTCTTTAATCCTTGAAAATGCTTGCAGAAAGTGAGAGTTGCATGTCTCCATTTTCTGTTAGATGCTTTCCTTTTTTCCTATTGGTCACCTCACAGCTTCTGGGAGGCATCGTGCTAGGGGACGCTTGGCAGGCAGGCGTGCAAGAAGAGCACTGGCCTCTGCCACTCTTCGAATTTAGTGTGGGGTACTAGCCCACTGAGAATCGTCTTAGGAAAGAGGGTGGTTCTGGGGGCAGCAGGAACAACACATGTCAGTGCCTGAGGAGGGTAGGACCTTCCACCTCCATTTATCAAGAAAGGTGTGTTTGGCCTCTGAAAGGTTCCTTGATGAGTGGCTTTCATAGAGGAAATGTGGGGACAAGGACAGGTGTCAGCAAAGATGTAGGCTAGAAAATGCAATGCTCCCTCCCAGTGCTAAGCGGGACTGCAGGCGAGTGCTGGGGGTGGGGAGGTGATAGAGGCTGAGACTAATTTAGTACAAATTAGTAAGAAAGAGGGGGAGACGTAAGTGTATTGGTAATATTTCACAGCATTTAAGCTTCTAAGCAGACTTCATTGTAGTATCACATCAATAGCTTTTAACTGTATTCCTTATATTTTATGGAAAATGGAAGTTACTGTTGTTTTAAGAAATTTGTTGCAGCACTGACTAAAAACATATTTGCTCTGACCTTTGTCACAGGCCCTCCTGGCACTGGAAAGACATCCCTCTGTAAAGCGCTGGCCCAGAAACTGACGATTAGACTTTCAAGCAGGTAACCTGGTAATTTGTGAGAGGAGAGCCGTGGGAATGGGATTTATAACAGGAGGTTGTTTTCTTCCTAAGTCATTTTACACAAGTAATAGATTCCTTCTCTCCTTCACTGTAAGTCACTTGATTCCTCTGTATTCAGCATAGTTTTGAGTTATGATTTCAGTCTTTTAAGATTTGAGACTTATTTTATTGCCAGCATAAAATATTGCTGGTGAATTGCACTTCAGAAGACTCTACTTTCTCCGCTTGCTGGATGGAGTGTTCTGCAGATTTCAGGTCAGGATACTTGGTAGCTTTGCTGATTTTCTGTTCACTCATTTTGTCCATTACTGAGAGAAGAATGTTAAGTCTCTAATTATGGATTTGTCTTTTCCTTTTGAGTTCTGTTTGGGGCTTACGGTTTTCGTCATACTTGGAAAATATCTGGTCACTATTTCCTCACTGAATTTCCTTGCCCCTCCCCTTTATCTGGGACTCTGTCTATTTTCATGTTAGACTGATGTTGTTCCACAGGCCACTCATGTGCTTTTTTGTTTTTTTCAGTTCTTTAGAAATATCTGTTTTATTCTAAAGTTTCTGTTGCTGTATTTTCAAGTTGACTGATTTTCTACATCGTCTAATCTGCTTTTAATTCCATTCAGTGAAGTTTTTATGTCTGATAGTGTATTTTTCTGCTTTGAATGTTCTGATTCTTTTTATACTTTTCTTTCGTTATGTTCTTGTTCACATCTTGAACAACTTTATAATAGCCGTTTAAATGTTCTGTCTGCTAATTCCATCATGATTGTCATTTCTGATTCTGTTTCTATTGACTGGTTTTTCTTCTCGTTATGGGTCACATGGTTTTGCTTTGTTGGCATGTTAGGTAGTGTTGGATTAATGTTGAACATTGTGGTTTGAAGTGTGTGGATTGTGTTTTCTTTAGTGAGTGTTGAGTTTTGTTCCGTTAGGCCTTTCCATTACCTGTGATTTGGTGTGATCCTTTGAGGTTTGGTTTTTTTAAGCTTTCATTGGGAGGAGTTTAGGTTTAGTGTTAACACTAAATTGTGGTCCTCTGGGGTCTACACTGAGTGTTCTGAAGGATCGGTGAGCGCTCTCCACCCCAGCGGTTGGGATGCACTCCTCCCAGCCTGCGTGAGGTCCAGGAGCCCTTCAGCTCACAGATCGTAGGCACCCTTTACGTAGCTGCATGGAATGTCCCCGGCTTATACGCACTTGAGTATTCATCCAGGACACCGGGGGTGCCATGAGGATTCCTGGGCACTCCTTCTGAGGTATTTCTTCATGTTTCCTTCCCCTCTGGAATTCTGTTTGCAGCCTTCAGTCACCTCAGACTCCCTGAACTCCATTCTCTGTCTCCTTGACTCAGCAAGTGGCCATACTCCACTTGGGTTCCCTCCTGTGCCTGTCGTTGGAAGACACCTCCCGGCAGACAGGGCATTTGTAGTGTGTCCCTGGTCTTCCGACTCAGGAGTCCCAGCCCTCACTGCCTGTGTCCAGCAACCTTACCAGATGGTGTTTCATCCATTTTGCCTGAAATGAGGTTTTCTTATTTAAGATTAGATGGTAAATCTGCTTCCTGTTACTCCAGTATGACTAGAGGAAATCCTGTGAGGTTTAATTTCATATACATAATTTTAGTTCTTCAAAAATGTCTTGTAAATGTTTTTACATAGGGAAGTTGCTTTATTTTGACCCCTTAGGTTATGTTTAGCAACTTGCCCTTTGCTTTGACATACTGAAATACATGTGTGTTTTCAAGATCTCTAGGGGCATGCCAGCATGGCGGCTCACGCGTGTAATCCCAGCACTTTGGGAGGCGGAGGCAGATGAATCGCTTGCAACCAGGAGTTTGAGACCAGCCTGGACAACATGGAGAAACCCTATCCCTACAAAAAAGTACAAAAAATTAGCTGGGCGTGGTAGCACATGCCTGTGGTCCCAGCTGCTCATGAGGCTGAGGTGGGAGGATCACCTTAGCCCACTAGGTCCAGGCTGTGGTGAGCCTGGGTGACGAGAGTGAGACCCTGCCTCCAAAGAATAACCAAAAAAGATCTCTAGGGGCAGAGAGGGAAACACAAGAGAAGGAAAATGTTATTATTTGGAATATAACTTCTTCCAGTAGAAAGATCTGGAAATATGCTTTGGTTTTATGACTTAGAAATGACAAAAAGAAGTCTTAGCAAGCCTTTGTTCCTCACTCTATTAAAGAACCAAATGTTATATAATTAATTGTTTAATGTTCAACCTAGTTTTTGTTTTGTTAGATTGTCTGTATCCCTTCACTGTTTTATAAACAGTATCAGTAAATGGTCTCTCTCTTTTTTACGTGGAATGCCAGTGATGCTTTTTGAATGTAATTCTTTTTCTTTTGTGGACTTTTGATGTGGAGGAAACTGAAAAGAGGACTTGGAAGTCGGCTTTTCTCTGGCCTCAGTCTTGTTCTCTGGTGATTTAGTCAGCAGCTAAGCGCGCCCAGATCTGTCTGCAGGCTTCTGAACGGATAGCGGAGTGTTCTGGGTTCCAGTCCGTCTGTGTGTGTTAACGTTAACTTTGGACCACCTGAGCATTCCTGGGCTCTGGGGTCTGTGCTGGAAGGCAGATTATCGTGCTCTTTAGGGTTCTGTGGATGGAGGGAAAAATGCTCAGCTTCTGCCAAAAGCTCTTGATGCTTCTGTTTTGTTTTCTATGTTATATTAGTACTGCTAGTATTTTTAAATATAGAAATATAATTTGTAAATAGATTTAAAATAGGAATTTTTACTCTTTAACTTAATTGGTACAGTCTAGAACTACTGATTGAATCTTGTTAGACTTTTTCATAATTATCTAATACACAGAGGGCTGGATTCCTCGTTTCTTTGTCAGTAGCTGTAGTTCCCCCAATGCTGGACACTCGAGATGTTGCATTCAAAATGCATGAATAGCTGTCGCTGAGGATCCACAGGACCGATTAGTAATTCTCTCAACTCCTTTTTTCTGTCTCAGGTACCGGTATGGCCAATTAATTGAAATAAACAGCCACAGCCTCTTTTCTAAGTGGTTTTCGGAAGTAAGTTAAATATTCTAATTATCTGGATTGTGTAGCTGAAAAAATGTCTTGTATATTAGGCAAATCCTCCTCCAGAAGCTTCAGGAGAGAACTGGGTGGGAAAGGTGTGTGAGGATCAGGGCTGACTGTGATCAGAGAAGGTTCCGGAGCTGGGCCGCCCGGGGACCCTCCCTTGGTTCTCCCCAGACCTCCGACTGGGTGGGATAGGGCATTTGATGGACTTTCAGGAGGGCAGGACTGGTACTCAGGGGACTGCAGCCCTGCCACACATGTCCTCGGTGCTCATGCGCCCTAGCGCTGTGAGCTGAGGGGGTCAGACAAGGTGATGTCACAGGTGATTCTTATGTCTGAGGAGCTGTGCCCAAGTCACCTGGCATCCGCACATCCCTCTGGTGAGGTGAGGTGGGACCAGGCACACAGGGCACAGGAGAGCCTGTGAGGAATGCATCCCAGCCTGTTTGCATCTGTGGTCTGTCTCTTTTCCTCATCAGAGAGGACATACAGGTAAAGCAGAGGTACAGGTCACCCTCACTGTGCCGCCCTGGGCAGGGCAGGTATGGTCTCAGGTCTCAGCACCCTGGCATTCAAAGCAGAGGGCAAGAGTATTAGGCTGGCCTCCTCGCATGCTGCCCTGGCTTCTCTGATTTAGGGAGCTTTCTGAGGGGCCGTCAGGAGACAGTGGGCTTGTGGGGACAACCAGGGCAGCAGGCCACGTCAGGGTCCCCCTGTGCACCTGGCGGTGTGGTCCCTGCACGTTGACACTAAAAGGGTATTTGGGTTCCAGAGTGGCAAGCTGGTAACCAAGATGTTTCAGAAGATTCAGGATTTGATTGATGATAAAGACGCTCTGGTGTTTGTGCTGATTGATGAGGTAGGCATTTCCAGATAAGGACATTCATGACAATCGCCTTTTGCTGTTGTGGGGACACAGCCTGTTGCTGATGCTCCTGGCTTTGCCCTCCTACGGCCGGTCCGCCCTCTAGCCCTCCCTGCATTGTGTGCCTTTCCACCTTCCCGCAGCATCTGCAGGCTAGGCATGGGAACACCCATTCATTCAACTTTTTCACGTGCTCAGGGGGACGTATCCCCATAGCTGCCTGTGAGGTGCCAGGCCCTGTCCCTTTTGACCCCATTGCTCCCTCCCAACAGGTGGAGAGTCTCACAGCTGCCCGAAATGCCTGCAGGGCGGGCACTGAGCCATCAGATGCCATCCGCGTGGTCAATGCCGTCTTGACCCAAATTGATCAGATTAAAAGGTAACCAGGACATGCAGCGATTTTCCCTGAGAAGTGATGATAAGTTTGTTGCAAAGAAATGCGTGATACTTGTACAACTCTAGATCTTAGCCCCCAGTTCTTTTACCTAAAAGTGCATTTGGCATTGAGTATTGACTCCTTTTCCACATTGGAGGCAGCATATCGTAAATGCTTTTTAAAGGAATTGTTTTTAGTTTATTAAAAATGTAAAAGAAGGCTGGGCATGGTGGCTCACGCCTGTAATCCCAGCACTTTGGGAGGCCGAGGCGGGCAGATCACGAGGTCAGGAGATCGAGACCATCCTGGTGAAACCCCGTCTCTAGTGAAAACAAAAAAAATCAGCCGGGCGTGGTGGCAGGTGTCTATAGTCCCAGCTACTTGGGAGGCTGAGGCAGGAGAATGGTGTGAACCCAGGAGGCAGAACTTGCAGTGAGCCGAGATAGCACCACTGCACTCCAGCCCGGGCAACAGAGCAAGACTCCGTCTCAAAAAAAAAAAAAAATGTAAAAGAAAACTCAGGCATGCTAAGAATTTTATGTAGCACAGAAAAGCATGAAATGAAGAACTGCTACATTCAGGCCTTATACCACCCACTTCTCTCCTATCCCACCCAGTGTCTGCACCAACTGGTGCAGCTCGTAGATGAATGGCTGTCCCCTGCTCGCCCTGCTGGCCCAGGACAGAAAGCTTCATGGGCGGATGGTCCACATCTCCACGGTCCAGCCTCACAGGACCAGGGCCTGTTGTCAGTGTAGCCCAAGTTGATCAAGCTTAAGGAGGGACAGCTGCTGGCCAAATGCCCAAGGAAGCGATGGGCGAGCCAGAGCCTGTCTGTGCCTGTGCGGTGCTCAGCCAGGACTCAGGCTCCTTCTCCGAAGTGCTCTTTCTGCCCTCGGTGCCTGGGGAGTCCTGGGCATTCTCAGAAGCTGGATTGTTGAGTGTGGGGTGACAGCAAACTGAACTGTGCAGAGGAACATTCTGTCCAGGCCATGACCACTGTCTCACCACAGAGAACGTATCTGGCTTCCTGAGAAGCGCTCGTCTTGGGGTCAGCTGCAGGAGTGTGCAGGTCCTGGAGGGGGGCCTTCCCTGCCTCTGACTTCCTTCTCCTTGTGTCCACTTCCTTCCCTACCCGCCTTGTCCCTCAGTCTGCTGCAATCTGGCTCCTACCCCCACCGCAGCCCCGCAGCCCCGCATTCACACGCGTGCTCACGTTTCTCTTTCTGGAACTCTGCACAGCGCTGATGCCCTGATGGCCCCTTCCCTGAGTCTCTTTGTGCCTCCCTCCCTGGCCTCCATTCTCCTGTCTCCCTGGTTTATGCTGCTGGCATCTCTCCGCAGGGAGGAGTCTACACAGCTTGGCTGAGGCCTTCTCTCCTGGCATGTGTGTGTTCCTGGTGTGTGCCCCTTCAGCGTAGCTCAGGGTTCTGTGGGGGGAATCCCAGACCTGCACATCCACCTGTGACCAGACATCACGGCTTAGATGCCCAGGATGTCAGGCACACTCCCACACTGCTCATTGGGCCCCAAATCCCTCACTTCCTGGGATTCTGTGTGACACTGACGGCCTCACTGTGCACCTACCACTCAACCAGAGGATGGAGGTCACCGTGACTTCCCTGTCAGTCACAAGGACGTGTGGCTCAGGAGGAAACAAGGAGACACCCTTGCCTCTCTTGCCTTCACTCCCTCGTGCTCCTGGTTCCAGCCCCTCTCTAGAGGACTCTTCCTTTCCCCTGCCAGTCCTGTCTACTCCTGCGTCTCTGGATTGTCAGCCCCTGGGTCGTGATCGCCAGGCCTAGGCCTCCCTCTGGCCCTTCCTGCAGCCGCACCCTCCTGGTGCTGGACTGAGCAGCTGTGAGCCCACCCGGCCTCTGTACCTTGTTGTCTCTACCGGGGATCCATATGCTCCCTGCCCTGCCTCTGATTAACTCACCCTGGCTCACAGGCACAGGGCCTGCCCTCCCTTGTCCAGGGTCTAGGTAAAGCTAACCTTCCCCAGGCAGCAAGGGCAGCACTGCCACACATGCAGCCAAGCCCCACCGGGCCTGTACAGTATGTTCCCTGGGGACACCTTGTGCCTGCTCTGTGCTGGCTCATGCTGGGCCCTTGAGACCAGACAATGGGCTGTTTCTGTGGAGTTTCGACACTAGAGGGGAAAGCAGATCATAAACACGGGAAGTAACTCAGCTCTACGGTGTGTCCAGGGATGATGAATGGCCATGCCCAGGTGGATAGTGGGCACCAGAGCCTACAGTAGGTGGCGTAGTCAGGAACACTGTGCAAAAGTGAGATCTTTGCCAAGGTTGAAGGCAGTGAGGGAATGAGCCGAGTGGGGCTGTAGGAGAATTCCCAGAAGGCCAAGTGGCAGCAAGAGCAAAGGCTGGGGGCATCTGTGTGACCTGTGTTGGCACAAGGCCCCTTTCCTTCCTGTTGGCAGCCTGCTGATCATCGTCCTGCCAACCCCCTTGCCAGATAGGATAGAATTGGGTCGCCGACAGCCATGATGACCGTGGTGCTTGCTTCTCGGCCACAACAGGCATTCCAATGTCGTGATTCTGACCACTTCCAACATCACCGAGAAGATCGACGTGGCCTTCGTGGACAGGGCTGACATTAAGCAGTACATTGGGCCGCCCTCTGCAGCAGCCATCTTCAAAATCTACCTCTCTTGTTTGGAAGAGCTGATGAAGGTACGTTTATCTTTTTTTTCCTGTTGATACAAATGGATTTCTTATGTGTTCTTAATTAAGATAGCTTAAAATAAGCTTGTTCCAGTATGGAGGATTTCAACATACGCATTAACTCCCTTCTTAAATTGAAAACTAGTTTTGTATGTGACAGGTTGAGCTGATAGTTGAAACTGGGGCCACCGACTCAATATTTTTGTTCTTTTGGCACAATACAGTCATCATTGTTCATTATTTGAGGTACCAATCAATGTGGGGCACATCAGTGACCGGCTGTGCTCACCAGGCTGGCTGCACAAATCCTGGTTCTCAGCTTACTCTGGGCTTTTCCAATGCCCTGCCTCTTGCGGGCCTGGATCCTTACCTGAAAGAGCAAGTAAGGGCATAGTACGAACTGGCAGTTGTGGTCACAGGGTCCATGTGATGTCATGTTCTTGAGTCGCCTGTTGTGATGATAGGAACGCCATCACCCTGGCACAGTGACGCGTGCGGGGAGTGTGTGTGAGCCAGGGACGCCGTTCCCATGGGCACAGTGATGTGAGCGGTGTGTGTGAGTCAGGAACGCCATCACCCTGGCACAGTGACGTATGCGGGGAGTGTGTGAGAGCCAGGGACGCCGTCCCCACAGGCACAGTGATGTGAGCGGTGTGTGTGAGTCAGGGACGCCATCACCCTGGGCACAGCGGCGCGTGCGGGGAGTGTGTGTGAGTCAGGGACGCCGTCCCCACGGGCACAGGGAAGCTGTTGCCATGGGCACAGTGACATGTGCAGGGAGTGTGTGTGAGTCAGGGAAGCCATCGCCATGGGCACGGTGGCACATGCAGTGTGTGTGAGTCGGACACTGTCGCCCTGGGCACAGCGGCGCGTGCGGGGAGTGTGTGTGAGTCAGGGAAGCCGTCGCCCTGGGCACAGCGGCGCGTGCGGGGAGTGTGTGTGAGTCAGGGAAGCCGTCACCCTGGGCACAGTGGCGCGTGTGGTGTGAGTCAGGAACGCCGTCGCCCTGGGCACAGTGGCGCGTGCGGTGTGTGTGAGTCGGACACCATCGCCCTGGGCACAATGACGCGTGCGGGGAGTGTGAGACAGGGATGCTGTCACCAGGGGCACCGTGGTGCATGTGGTGAGTGTGAGTCTGGAACACTTTTGCCATGGGCACAGTGATGCGTGTGGTGTGTGTGAGTCAGGCTAACAGGGAACTGCCCCGTGCTTGTGTTTCTGCTGCTCTAGCCCCTGTGGGAACAGGCCTGTCCCAGACAAATCATCCTGTGGGAGCGTACTTGGACCCTTCGTTTAGGGGAGTTGGACAGTAACCAAGCAAACCAGTGAATGGGGATTTAAACAGTGATGAGTTTAATGCCGTTGTTTTCACTTGTGGGTACCACAGAGCAGGGGCCTTAACAAGGACGGCACTGCCTGCTTGGACTGGGAACTGGTCTCAGCCATGGACCCACGGGGCCTGCCCAGGTCAGCACAGGCATGGTTTTCTCAGGGGTTGGGGAAAGGAGACAGAGCTCTGTGGAGCTTTGGCTGGAGAACACCAGTGATCTGAAGACTGATTTTACAGCAGTTTTGCTGCCAAGGAGCCCACGTGATAGCAGATCCTGTGAGGAAGTTGTGTGTGTTGGGGGTCCTCACACACCTTCAGTGTGGGTTCCAGCCTCGCAATGTGACATTTATACACTCATACACTTGTGCTGTGAATCTAGGGGATGTTTAAAGTTTTAGCTAAGAAGGATGGACTTTTTCTGGGACAGTGTAGGACAGAGGTAGGGTTTTTCTGTTGGTTTTTTGTTTGTTTGTTTTGAGACAGAGTCTCACTCTTGCCTAGAGCTGGAGTGCAGTGGTGCGATCTTGGCTCACTGCAACCTCCCCCTCCTGAGTTCAAGCAATTCTCCTGCCTCAGCTTCGTGAGTACCTGGGATTACAGGTGCAAGCAACCACACCCGGCTAATTTTTGTATTTTTAGTAGAGACAGAGTTTCACCGTGTTGGCCTGGCCGGTCTCAAACTCCTGACCTCAAGTGATTCGCCTGCCTCAGCCTCCCAAAGTGCTGAGGTTACAGGTGGGAGCCACCGCGCCCAGTGATGGGGTAGTTTCTTATTTTAGGCAGTTTATACGAAATTCAGATATGCAGATGTCACGGTGGATATTGATCTGGTCTCGAAAGCTGTGGGCATGGAAGTGGGGACCCTGCACTGTTGAGGCCAGCAGGGCCTGGAGAGGTGTCGAGGGGAGGCCCAAGCACTCCAAGCACAGACAGTGTGTCTTCATTTTGCTTACACCCCTCAACAAACCTCCAAAATGTTCAGACGATGCTGTTTTCTTCCTTCTCCTGGTTCCTGAGTCAGAACGGTTCATATTGGAATTCAGTCATAGTAAGTCAGTGTGCCCACCTGACTGTTGGCAAGGCTACTTGGAAAAGCATGACTTCCAGGAAAACTGATCTCTGAGGTGAACTTCTGGTGCCCAGCTCCTCGGTCAGTCAGACACTGTGTCGTGCCGCCAAACAAGCCTCACCCTTAAAACAGACAAACTAGAACCCTGCTTTGGAAGTCAGTGGAAGTCCTGGCTCTGAATCCCAGCTCTGCCCACTGTGGGCTCTGACGTCTCCGAAGGTGACAGAGTGGACTGAGTGCCTCCAGGTCCCTTCCCTTCCTGACACACAGGGAGGAAACGTTTTGGCCCGAAACACAGAGGAGGCTGTGTTGCTACTGGTTTCTGAGGCATGTTCCGTTATTTGTATTTGTTTGAAAAAGCAGAATGTGTACGCTGAGGGGCATGAGAGAGCAAGCTTGTTCACTATTGCAGCTGTGCATCTTGAGTCATCACTGTCTGGATTTCTGTGAGACGTGACATGGTTGACACTTTACCTGCAGGTGCTGTCCCTCTTGCCGACGTGCCTACGCCCAGGCCTCTGTGGACTCTGCTAACCGCCTGTGCCTCTGTCTCCCCAGTGTCAGATCATATACCCTCGCCAGCAGCTGCTGACCCTCCGAGAACTGGAGATGATCGGCTTCATTGAAAACAACGTGTCAAAATTGAGCCTTCTTTTGAATGAAATTTCAAGGTGCAAATTGACCTCATTTTTGTAATCAGGACAAATCCATTTGTGATATTAAATAGGGAGTCATTGTTTCCTTTGAGGAGACCAGGGAGGGCTCTGGGTGTGAACTCTCAACACCCAGTACAGGTGTGAACGTGCGTGTATGTGTGCGCACGCGTGCACGCATGTGAGTAGAAACACTCAGCACAGCCACCTCCTTCCAAACGTGTAACCCGTGAGCCCGGAGGGCGCTGGCTCATGCACTGGAAGCCTGCGACCCTACGGCTGACAGCACTTCCAAGGATTCGCAGAGTCCACAGAAAGGAAATGGCTTTGGGGGTCCGGAGAGGGTGGAAGGGAAGATGGGGAAAATGATATGGTGCCTTGAAGGATAGAGTTTGGTTCCAACAGGAGAGAAATCAGGAAGGCTGCTGGAGCAGTGTGTTCAGGTAACCTCCTAGTGGGTTGCAGTGCAAAGGCTAGGGAGGTGCCGGAGAGGCGGGGGGTGGAGTAGACAGAGCCTTGGGTTTCTGGCCAGAGTTTTAATTTTATTTTGAAGTTGGCAATAGTGTGGAAGGCTTTAAATAAGGGATAACATGAAGAATGCAGTATTTTTTAAGGATTTGGATTATCCGTTGAAGAGATTTAAATCAGTTAAGATGAGAACGAAGAACAGTTCAGAGACTTCTACAAAAACTGAAGATGTGAATCCACCCATTATTTGGGGAATCTGTGCCTCCTGACCATGTGCCCGCTGCGTCCTGCCCTACGCCTGGTGCTCCCAGGCAGGTGATACATTCCCTGAGCGCGAGGACGCTGGCCCTGGGCCAGGGCACAGAGGTGCGCCTTGGGTGTGCTTCAGAGCAGCGAGGACACTGCCTCCCGAGCAGGAGCTGAGGACGGGGAGAGACCGGCAAAGGGATGTTCACAGGACAAGGCTGAGGAGACCAGTGAGGGGCAGGAAGTGCCCTGTGAGCCCCAGGGTGTGCCTGGGGCGCTTTGGCTTGTGTTCCCAGGGATGCCTTAGCCAATGAGGAAAATTAGTCCTGAAACATGTGATTGCGTAAATTGCTGTCTCTGAACTGGGTTTTCTTGACACAGGAAGAGCAAAGGCCTCAGCGGCCGGGTCCTGAGAAAACTCCCCTTTCTGGCTCACGCGCTGTACGTCCAGGTGAGTCTCCACTGCGGTCCTCCAGCACCCACCCTGTCCACAGGTCTCAGCCTCGCTGGAAACTCCACTTAGTAGCCCTGGGGTATCAGCCTTATTTTATCTCAGTTTCCAAACCACAGGGTCCTGGGGCAAGAGGAGGAGCTGACCTTGGCACCGAAACACTGGGGCTGTCAAGTCCTTTGGGAGAGGCGGCTGTGCCACGTGCCTCTGCTCACACGCATGCATGCACACACGTGCACGTCTGCCTCTGTGGTGTGCTGAGCTCGTGGCCGGGGTCCTCGCTGGCCTCGCCAGAGGTTTGTGCTCTTGCAGTCTGGGCTCAGCCCACACAGAGCAGGACCTGGAGCCACAGCTTCACCCACTGGGTGCTGGGCCCGTTGCAGACGCTTCGGCCCGGGGCACTCACCCCTCTCCTGCACTGTGCCCAGCAGCTGGTTGGGGTAAGGACTCAGTGTCTGGCAGAGCAGATACACTTACATCTGAGAAGAGAAAACCCCCATCTTGGAATGGTTCCTTTCAAATCAGAAGTGACCCAGGCTCTGGTCAGTAGCAGCCTCTGAGCTGGACACAGTGCTCAGCACAGAGGTGACAGTGGCCATGGACCATGAGTGGGAGCCTTTTGAGGCAGGGAGGTGACAGCTCTGGGCACCGGGACCATGGGAATTCTCTGGTTATTAGCCCGGGACATAGGGTGGGTCCTTTGGAAAGGACTCCAGGGTCTGCTCCCAACAGCTTCTCATCCTTCTCAGTGTGTGGGTGGCTGCCTTGGTGCCCCCCTGCCCACCCCCACGGCTGTTTCTGACCTGTAGGACGGGGGGAGGGTCACGTAGCCACCTTGTTCGCCTTTTCTGAAGTAAAGGGCATGGTTCATCTGCGCCCTGGATGTGTGTGGTGCGCACTCACTGCTCAGCCCATCAGCTGCAACCCCCTTCTGCGCTGTCTGCACTGTGGGTGGCGGCAGGGGCTGTGGATGCCAGGTGGCCCCACTAACGGTGAGTTGAGCCCTTCCAGCGATGACCGTGTACCTTCCAGGCCCCCACCGTCACCATAGAGGGGTTCCTCCAGGCCCTGTCTCTGGCAGTGGACAAGCAGTTTGAAGAACGAAAGAAGCTTGCGGCTTACGACTGATCCTGGGCTTCCCCATCTGTGCTTTTCCCATGGAGAACACACAGCCAGTAAGTCAGGTGGCCCCACATGGCCGTCTCCCAGGGAATCCCTTCTGCAAACATTGCTTAGACTGCAAGCTAGAAAGCCACCAAGGCCAGGCTTTGTTAAAAGAAGTATGTTTTATTTATGTTGTTTTAAAATGCATACTGAGAGACAAACATTTTGTCATTTTCACTGTTTGTAAAAGATACTTCAGATGGTTTGTCTCCTTGTGAAGAACCATCGAAATGTGTTTGTTCCCAGCCCACTTGCAGTGGATGGGATGCGTAATGCCAACAAGCTTTGTTTAATAGCAAAAAATGAAGATTAATGCAGGTGTTATAGAAGCCAGAAGAGAAACTTTGTCATCCTAAAGAAGCATATAATCATAGCATTAAAAATGCACACATTACTCCAGGTGGAAGGTGGCAGTTGCTTTCTGATATCAGCTCATTTGATTTAATGCAAAAATGTTTTCAAGACTATTTAATGGATAAGAAAAGTCTATTTCTATATTATACCAACTGAGAAAAAAAGGGTCGTTAAAGTATTCTTTCATAATAAATCATCAGACATGGTCCCATTTGCAGGAAAAGTGCAGACTCTGAGTGTTCCAGGCAAACGCATGCCAAATGTCCCTTGTCACCCAGTGTGGGCACCCCTGCATTGCTGAGATGTTTCTGCCCATGGTTTTGTTTGTGCAATAACGTTATCACATCTCTAACGAGGATTCACATTAATAGAATATAAAATAAATGGGTCAGTTACTGGTCTCTCAGAATATTATGTTTTGCTTTTATCTCACACTAAAATAAATATCATTAATGCTTTGCATGTGAAATTCACTTTCAAAAGAACATGTTACATTTTGTTTTAGAACTTTTTAAGTATTAAAATATTTTTTAGAATTTTCTTGTTTTGATTCTAAGTATCTCTTCCAAGTGCTTTTAATTTTACTGAAGATTACTCACATGATTACTCAACTTTAAGCCTGATTTATGCTATGAGGACCTTATGGTGTAACTGCATCTCCAGAAGAAGCTGGGAAGGTGCCAGCGACCCAGGTGCAGATTCAGGAGGAGGATCACCAAGGCCGAGGCATAGGCAGGTTCTGGTCACTGCGCCGTCTGCTAGGCCCTGGGGGTGGCAGGTTGAGAAGTGGGCCCAGTCCTTGCACGTCGGTGCTGTTAAAGGATCTTTTCACCAGTGGGTACGACCCTAACAGCTCCCCACCTCCACTCTCCAGGAGTCAGCTTGGGGTCCACAGTGGCATGCGGCCTTCATACGCAGAAGTTCTTCGAGAAATTTAAAACTGTTGGGGTGGGGTATAGTGAATAAGCCAAAAGACTCATCTGAGAGTAAAGGCAGTGTATTAGGGTTCTCTAGAGGGACAGAACTAATGCAATAGATAGATACATATATAAAGGGGAGTTTATTAAGTATCAACTCACATGATCATAAGGTCCCACATTAGGCCATCTGCAAGCTTGAGGAGCAAGGAGAGCCACTCCGAGTCCCAAAACTGAAGAACTTGGAGTCCGGTGTTCAAGGGCAGGAAGCAGCCAGCACAGGAGAAGGTTGTAGGCTGGGAGGTTAGGCCCATCTCACCTTTTCACATTTTTCTGCCTGTTTATGTTCTAGCCACACTGGCAACTGATTTGATTGTGCCCACCCAGATTGGTGGTGGGTCTGCCTTTCCCAGCCCGCTGACTCAAATGTTAATCTCCTTTGACAACACCCGCACAGACGCACCCAGGTTCAATACTTTGTATCCTTCAATCCCATTGACATTTAGTATTAACCATCACAGGCAGACACATGTCTAGAAGACAAAAGGTGCAGTATTTTTGCTGCAGAAGAAAAGAAAAAATTGCCAAACCTTAATTGCCGAGAAGGACATAGCTTGGAAGGCATAACAAGGTTCCCTGCAGTTGTGGAGGGTGAGTGTGGGTGAGGTGCTGTGGACCCCAGCTCCAGTATCACCGGGCAAGTCTTGACAGGACACCGAGGTCATGGAGGTCAGCCTTGTGGAGCCCACTCTGCTCAGATGAGATCTGCTGGGTCCAAACAGCTCAGGCCATCTGAGTTTGTGCTGTTTGATTTGCTTGTTATATAAAATCAGTCAAAAGATAGATAAGTGATAAACGTGCCATTTCATTTACACCACTTCTGGAACCGCACTTGAATTCTGGAGACCGCTGGCTCGTGCGTCTCAGGCAGGCCCACTAGATGTGGTGGGACTTGGCAGTGGCAGGGACTTATCATGGAGTCATCGCAGGTGTCAAGTTCCTGAAAATAAGATAACCTGTGGCAGGGAAACCAGGCTGTGTCCTTGAAGTCCCTTCAGGCTATTAACCAGAGTGGGAATTCAGGGAATTTCACATGTCAACAGTAGGATGATTGTTGTGTTTAACTGCATGACCTCTGCAAAATGGGGATAAGAGATCAACTGATAACAAAGTACTTGCCGGAGTTCAGAGACCTACCACAGCACAACTTCACTAAGAAATAGAGGTTGAAAATGGCAATTTCAGTATAGAAATAAAACTTTTAAACATATTCTAGTAGTTTTTTCATAGCGTTCTTAACGATTTTTTTATGCACTTAATTGTGCCAGCTGTGTATAAAGACAATTTGCTTATTTTTTTAATCTGTATGGTTTTTTGTTTTTTTTTTTTTTTCCATTTTCTTGCCTTGCTGCATAGGCCATGACAAGTATGAGGTTGAATAAAAATGCCATAGTGGATGTCTTGGCCTCTTTCCTTCTGTCTGTAAGCTCTGGAGCGATGTGCCACTTTCATTCAAGTACCAGCTTTAGGTTTCAGAGATTTTATCTATTGTTTGTTTTCTATTTTATTAATTTGGCCTTTAACTTTCTTTTCTTCCTTCTACGTATGTTAGATTTGTCCTTTTCCCAGCTTGTTAAAGTGGAAGCTGAGCCCCTTGGTTGAGAGCTTTGTTTCTCAGCATTGAAAACATTGTTTGCACATTGCACAGCTGCTTCCCACAGATAGATGGAAATGTGTGACTTTTCATTCATCCTGTTCAAAATATTTTCCAATTTCCCATGTAATTTCTTCTTGGACCTATGGGTTATTTAGAAGAGAACTGTTTCATTTCCAAATACTTGGGGATTTTCCAGATAGCTGTCTGTTACTGATTTTCTTTAAATTGGTTGTGGTCAGATAACATGTTGTATTATTCTAAATCTTTTAAATGTATTGAGAGTTATTTGGTGGCTCAGCATGTGGTGTGCTCTGGAAAGAATGCACCTCCTGCCGTCGGGCACAGTGGTTCCTACATGCAAGTCGGGTGTCATGACCTGTCACTGATTTTCTTCCCCGTACTCTGTCAACTGCTAGGACAGAAGTGTTGGAACCTCCACTGTGAGCGTGGATTTGCCTGTCTTCTTTCAGCACCATCGGCTCCTACACTGTATTTTGGAGCAGTCGGGTCGTAAACATGTGGGACTATTGTCTTCATTGTAAATTGGTGCTTTATCAAGGGATTTCCTCTTTTATCCCTTGTTCTAATGTCTACTTCCATACTAGGTTAGCCATGCTGGCTTTGATTAGCATTTACGTGGTATCTCATTTTCCATCCTTTGACTTTTAACCTATCTGCTTTTATATTTTAAGTGAGTTTGTGGTAGTTAGCATATAGTTGGGTCTCATATTTTTATCCAGTCTGACAGACTGCCTTTATTTAGAGTATTCACCATTTTTGCTATTCATTGTTCTTTGTTACCTCTTTTCCTGCCTTCTGTATTAATTGAATATTTTGAAGTATTCCATTTTATCTCTACTATGGATTTACTTCCTATGTATCTTGTATTATTTCGGTTGCTCTAAGACTATACTGTCTGATGTGGTAGCCACTAACCACAGGTAGCTGCATAAATTAATTAAAATTAAATTTAAGTTCAATTTCTCTGTTATGCTAGCCACATTTGAAATGCTCACATGTGGCTAACAACTACCAGTTGCTCTTGTCACACAGGTGATTGAAATGTTCATTTATTTTTAGTCTTTTTTCTCTTTGCTTCCAGTGTGAATACTTTCTATTCCTGTCTTCAAGTTTACAATCTTTTTTCTCTCTACAATGTCTACTCTGCTGTCCTGTCAGTGAGATTTTCATTTTGTGTAGTTTACTTTTCATTTCTAGAACTTGTTTGGTTTTTTGTTATATCTCCCTTTTTACTTACATTCGTGTTTTCCTTTATATCCTTGAGCATAAAACAAGCATTTCTCTAAACTCTGTAATGTCCTTGTATTCTAATCTCATCATCTTTATTATTTCTGGATTATTTCTCCTGACTGAATTTTCTTTCCTTCAGTTTATATATCACAATTTGCTACTTCACATATCTAGTAATTTTTTACTGGATGCCAGACATTGTAAACCTTATATTGTTGAGGGCTAGTTTTGTCTTCCTTTAAAGAGTGTTCCGCTTAGTTCTAGCAGGTAGTTTGGTTACTTGTGGGTCCATGTATGCCCTTAAGTCTTGTTTTCAAGCCTTGTTGGGAAGTCTCAAGTAGCTTCTCCTCTGGAGCTGGTTTAGCCCACTTTCAAGACGTGGCTCCTCTGGGTATCCACTCTTGATCCTTGTATACTGTTGTTCTTGGTATATGCCGAGCCCTCCTGACTCTGGCTGCAGGACCTGGAGTGCTTCCTGCCCTGTGTAAGCTCAGTGGATCACTTTGCTTACTGCTTCTTGGTACAGTTGTCCTCTGTATCTGTGGGTTCTGTGTCTGTGGATTCAACCAACCACCGATCGAGAACATTTGGGGGAAAAGCAATTAAAAATGCAATGCAACAAGAAAAAACAATACAAATTTTAAAATAGCGTAACAATTATTTACATAGCATTTACATTGTGTTAGGTATTAGAAGTAATCTAGAGATGGTATAAGGCAGCAGTCCCCAGCCTTTTTGGCACCAGGGAACCCAGTTTTGTGGAAGACATTTTTCCACCAACCTAGGGGTTGGGGATGGTGGGATGGTTTCAGGATGAAACGGTTCCACCTCAGATCATCAGGCATTAGATTTTCATGAGGAGCACCCAACCTTGGTCCCCTGCATGCGCAGTTCCCCACAAGGTTCATGATCCTGTGAAAATCTGCTGCTGACCTGACAGGAGGAGGAGCTCAGGCAGTAATGCTCACCTGCCATCGCCTGCCACTCACCTCCCCGGTGTGTGGCCCAGGGGTTGGGGACCCATGGTATAAGGTACATGGGGGGATGTGTGTAGGTTATAAGCAAATACTACACAATTTTATAGCAGGGATTTAAGCATCTATGGACTTTTGGTATCTGAAATCCCCTGTGATACTGAGGACCAGTTGTAACTATCCTTTTCCCAGGAGCTGTTTTCTGCCTGGCCTTGAGGAGTTTTATCCCACTCGTCCGAAGGCCCATGCCGCTGCCTGGAGCTCACTCTCTGGTTTCTGGCTCTCTGGTACTCTGCCCCCAAGTTCCAGCAGCCCTGTCCTTACTGAACTCTGACCTCTGTGCCTCCTCTCCAGAGAGGCTTCTGGGCAATGCTTGCCCCTCTGCATCAGACTCCACAAATCACATCCAGGTGATGTGATCGTAGGGCCCCCACATCACAGCCCTGTTGCTGCTGCCAGTGTCTACAACAGCTTTTCCATGTGTCTCTCTTGGGTTTCTGGTTCTTTATGGCGGGGAGGTAAGTCTGGACTCTGAACTTTCATGGCTGGTAGTAGGAGCCCTCGTCCATGTTTTATTTGGTGAGATGATGACATTTCCAGGTGCAATTCCCTCCACTCTGCCTTCGATGCTGCCTTCATCCTCAAGCCAGCCTCGCTCGTGGTCATGCATGATAGTCAGCAGCCCCAGGGCTCCATGCTTCCTTGCTCGTATCTTGGGGTAGAGAAGGGAATGGCATCAGCCCCTCAAGCTAGACAGGCCACCTTTGAGTCCAGAATGCACACCTTGGGTCTCTGGACCAGCTGCTGTGGCCCGGGACAGCACCTTCCTGATTGGCTGGACCCAGGGTCAGCGAGCTACAGCCCTCAGCCTGAGTCTGGCCTGTTCCAGGTGTGGGGACACACAGCAGCAGCCCAAGGTGTCTGGGTGACTCCAGGGTGGAGCTGGTTCCATGAGCAAAGTTTTCTGGACACGGCCACACTTGGTTTGAACAACAGCAGCAGCGTCAAGGGGCTGACAGAAGTCACAGCTCACAAAGCCTAAACTGTCTGCAGTCTGGCTCTTTAAAGAAACATTTGGTAAACAATGCTCACAGTCACGGAAGGCCATGGGCAACCGCTGGGCACCCGTTCCTCAGCGTGGCCTCAGAAGAGCTGCCATCCAGAGCCACGCCTGTGCCCTGTTCCCTTCCAGCCCCTCCACCTCCCACTGCAGTCAAGGCCCCATCTGCACCATTTGCCATGGCGTGCACAGGGTGATTCACACCTTTCCCACTGTGCCCTGTGGTCACTGGTCAGGGACGAGGTCATGTCCTCAGACCTCAGAGACACAGCTGCTGAGGCCATGGCCCTTAAGGAAGCCCCCGCCAGAGTGGCCTGGGGATGTCCAGGCAGTTCCAGAAGGAGTCCAGAGCAGCTGCCCTTGAGAGGGAGGTGGATGTGCCCTGAGGAGGGGCAGGAGAAGGGGGTGCTGGGGGCAGCCCTCAGGTCCCCATGCATGGGCCCAAGGACCAGAACCAACTTGCACCCAGGCCCTCCCAGCCAGTGCCCAGCCCCTGGCACTGCCGCCTGTGAGTGAGGACAATGATGCCAGCCAGAGAACAAATGGGATGCACAGGGGGTCCCCGTGCCCCCCAAGGGAATGAAAGAGGGGTCTGAGGGCTCTCTCACAGGAGATGGGGGGCGCCCCACGCTGCCCAGGTCCTCGAACCCAGGTGGAAGGAGGAGGCTGGGGACTGAGGGGAGGAAGGAGGAGACAGGCCTGTGGACAGACAGGCGGACCCGGACAGGCCCAGATAGGAAGCGCGTTGTGGTGTTTCTGCTGCGGGACCCCTTTCCCTGGCCCGCTAGAGGGCGGCGCCGCCCCAGAGACGCACAGCCGGCGGCTCAGCCAGGGCCCCAGCACCAGCAGCCTTGGGCCCTGCCCTGACCCTGTGCTGACTTTGTGGTGGCCTCAGCTCCGAGTCTGAGTGTCTGTCATCTGAATTATGATTTATGACTAAAACCTTTCTCTTTCATGTGAGTTATCTGTGACTGGAAGCTTTCTTTCTTTCTCCCCTGAGTTATCATTTATGACTAAAACCTTTCTCCTACTGCCTCTGGGTCATTTTTTACTAAAACCTTTCTTTATCACCTGAGGTATCACTTGTGACTGAAAACCTTTGTCTGTCACCTGAGTTATTTAATTTTGATTGAAACTTTTTAAATCATACCTATAATAATCATAAATTATCATTTATGATAACTCAGGCCCTAGCACCTGAGTTACCACTGTGGCTGGAAACCTTCCTCATCACCTGAATTGTCATGTGTGGGTGACACTTTCTTTTCTGTCACCTGGGTTACAATTTTTGACCAGAAATCTTTCTTTCTCTCACCTGAGTTAGCAATTATGACTGGTAGCTGTATTCTTTCTAGCAGCTGAGTTCTATTTATGACTAAAAACCTTTCTTTCTCTAGCATCTGATTTAACCCTTATGACTGGAACATTTCTCTATCATCTAATTATCATTCATGACCTCAAGACTTCTTTCACCCAACCGAGTTCTTATTGAAAAACCTTTCCTTCTTCACCTGCATTGACTGATGACAAAAATCTTTCCTTCTCTGTCCATTGCCTGAGTTATAACCTGTGACTGGAAAACTTCACCCAGTTTTCATTCATGACTGACAACCTTTCTTGACCATCGAAATGATCATTTATAACTTGAAAACTTTTTCTATCCCTTGAATCATAATTTATAACCAAAACCTTTCCTTTTCTACCACCTGAGTTATCACTTATGACATAACTTTATGAATCACCTGAGCTATAATTTATGACTAAAACTCTTATTTCTGTAGCAGATGTGTTATTTATGACTAGAAATCTTTCTTATTACCTCAGTTGTTATTTGTGACCTTGCTCTATCATTTCAGTTACCATTTGTTACCTAGAACCTTTCTATTTCTCCCATTTTCTGTCAGAATCCTTTCTTTCTCTATTATTTATGACTAAAACTTTTTTCTATTACATGAGTTACCCTTATGGCCAGAAGCCTTCTTTCTCTGTTATATGAATTGTCACTTATTACTAAAACCTTTATTTCTCTTTTAGCTGTGTTATCCTTTATGACAGGAAACCTTTCTTTTTTTTTTTTTTTTTTTTTTTTGAGACAGAGTCTCGCTGTGTCACCCAGGCTGGAGTGCAGTGGCGCGATCTCGGCTCACTGCAAGCTCCGCCTCCCGGGTTTACGCCATTCTCCTGCCTCAGCCTCTGAGTAGCTGGGACTACAGGCGCCTGCCACCACGCCCGGCTAGTTTTTTGTATTTTTAGTAGAGACGGGGTTTCACCGTGTTAGCCAGGATGGTCTCGATCTCCTGACTTCGTGATCCACCCGCCTCGGCCTCCCAAAGTACTGGGATTACAGGCTTGAGCCACCGTGCCTGGCCAGGAAACCTTTCTTGATGTATCACCTGAGTCATATATGAATAAGGCTTTTTTTCTCCATTATCTGAGTAATTTATGACTAAGCCTCTTTCTCTATCACCGGTTTATCATGTATTAATGACCGAATACTTTATTATGTGATCAGTCTTTCTCTTCATCTGTGTGATGGTTGGAAACCCTTTTTCTCTTATCACTTTAGTTTGATCTTTTGTTCTCTGTCATTGAGTTGTCATTTGGGACTGGGGCCGTCTTCCCCATCCCCTGAGTTCTGCTTTATGACAGCACCTTTCTCTCTCCAAATCGTGTTGTAGTTTAGGGTTGGACACCTTTCTCTGTCTCCTGAGTTGCCATTTATGATGAAAAATCACCACTCATCTATTGCACTTGTTCTTCGTTTTGGAAGCCTCCTTTCTCTATCACCTGATTATTATTACTGGAAATTTCTGTCTGTGTCACCTGAGTTATGGTTTTCCTCTGGCGTTATTATTTTTACTGGAAACCTCCTTTCTCTGCCCCGTCCGAGCTGTTCTCGTGGCCGCAGCCTCCTCCTCCCGCCCTGCAGGGGCCGCCATGCCCGCTCCCCGCCCGCCCTTCCTGGCCCCCTGGCCTCCCCGTTCCCTGTCAGCCGAGCTTTATGACTGAAGCTTTGCTGCGTCTGTCATCTTGGTGTCCTCTACGAAAACCTTCCCAGAGCTCTTCACACTCCACACATGGTTTTTTATTTAGTGTTTTTTTTTTTCCTACCTCGACAGCGTTTTCCTGGGGAAAGCAGGCATCGAGAGGTTCCAGAGGAACGTGGCGCTGTGTTCCCGCGTCCTCGACTTCCCTGTTGTACAGATTTATTTTTTCCTCACTTTGTGTTTTTTTTTTTGCCGTCAGCTGGAGAAACGCTCTCTGAATATTTCCCGGGGAGGACGGACTTGAAGGCCGCGCGAGGCACCAGACGGGAACGGGTGGAAAGGGAGGAACGGCTGGATGGCGCCTGCGCCTGGCGACCCCGCGTGCCCGAGGCCGGAGGGACCCGCCCCAGCCTGTGGGCTGTGTCAGGGCCGCTCTCAGGGCGGCTTCGTGGGGACTCGGGCCCTGCCCCAGGCCGGGCAGGGTGTGACCGCCCCAAGTGCGGGAGGCTGCGTCTACACCCGCGCCGAGGACCCTGGATGCCAGGTAACTGGCCCTACCCCACGCACCAAGTCCACGAAGCCCGCGCCCCCAGCCTCGCCGGCGTCCAGACCTGTCCTGAGGTCCTGTTGTCCACGGCTCTGGGTGGGCATGGGTGGCGCTGGGGCGACCCCAAATCCAGGCCACAACCCCAAATCCAGGCCAGGACTTCACATCCAGCCCAGGACCTCAAATCCAGGCCAGGACCCCAAATCCAAGAAACAATCCTAGCCCAGCGACCTGGGGCTTCCCTTGGGCCAGTGACTGACTCTGCACTGGCAGTGCTGTTCCAGACCCTTCTGGCCTGCCTCTCCCCCCACGCCTCTCCCCCTCCCCCCACCTCTCCCCCCACCTCTCCCCCCACCACTCCCCTGACCTCTCGCCCCACCTCTCCCCCCACCTCTCCCCTCACCTCTCCCCTCTCCTCTCTGGGGGCCCCTCCCCTGGCCTTTTCTGGCAGTCTCTCCTTCTGGCCTTTGCCCACGCAGCCTTCATGTCCTCTGGAGCCAGAGCAGGGATGCCTTCACTGGGAGAATCTGCTCAGAGCTGATTTAGCTATTGATGAGTCCTTCTAACAAAATATTATTTTACACTGATTTGTTAGTTTTTTTTAAATGTGCTTAAGCCAGGAGCCTTTTTGGGATATCTTAACTTCTGCTGCTCAACAGCCATCTAAGAACTTATAAATCTTGATATCCAGTTGTGTTTGGGGCTAGAGAGAGTGCTGGGTAACAACATCAGTGACATCCTCAACAGATCTCTATTTACAATGCTTAAAAGTTGCTCTTGTCAACCAACAGGTAGGTACTTTAAGACCATCGCCAACATTTAGTGTTAGAATTTCACACCTGCCTTCATGATGTCCAGGGAGCGGAATACTACAAACAGGCTGATATGCTTTGGATTTGTGTCCCCACCCAAATCTAATGTCAAATTGTAATCCCCAATGTTGGAGGTGGGGGTTGGTGGGAGGTGATTGGATCATGGGGGCTGATTTCCTCCTTTGGTGCTATTCTGATAGAGTTCTCCTCAGATCTCCTTGTTTAAAATACATGCCTCTCCCTGCATCTTCCTCCTGCTGTGGCCATGTGAAGACATGCCTGCTTCCCCTTCACCTTCCACCATGATTGTAAGTTTCCTGAGGCCTCACCAGCCATATATTCTCTACAACCTGTGGAAACATGAGCCAATTAAGCTCATCATTTCTTTATAAATTATCCAGTCTTGGCCGGGCATGGTGGCTATAGCCTGTAATCCCAGCACTTTGGGAGGCCAAGGCGGGTGGATCACCTGAGGTCAGGAGTTTGAGACTAGCCTGGTCAACATGATGAAACCCTGTCTCTACTAAAAACACAAAAAATTAGCCGGGCCTGGTGGTGGACACCTGTAATCCCAGCTACTCAGGAGGCTGAGGCAGGAGAATCACTTGAACCCAGGAGGTGGAGGTTGCAGTGAGCCAAGATCGTGCTACTCTACTCCAGCCTGGGCAAAAGGAGTGAAACTCCATCTCTAAATAAATAAATAAATAAACAAACCAGTCTCAGGCAGTTCTTTATAGCAATGAGAGAATGGCTAATACAGAAAATTGGTACCTAGGAGTGGGCATTGCTGTAGTGATACCTGAAAATATGGAAGTGACTTTGGAACTGGGTAACAGGTAAAGGTTGGAAGAGTGTGGAGGGCTCAGAAGAAGACAAAGATGAGGGAACTTCTTAGGGATCTGTTAAATTGTTGTGACCCAAATGCTGATAATGATACGGACAATGAAGTCCAGGCTGAGGTGATCTCAGATGGAGATGAGGAACTTATTGGAAACTAGAGAAAAAGTCACTTCTGTTATGCGTTAGCAAAGAACTTGGTGACGTTTTGCCCCTGCCCTAGAGATCTGTGGAACTTTGAACTTGAGAGAGATGATTTAGGGTATTTGGCAGAAGAAATTTCTAAGCAATAAAGCTTTCAAGAGGTGATCTGGCTGTTTCTAAAAGTGTACACTCATATGTGTAAAGAAAGAGATTATCTGAAACTGGAACTTGTATTTAAAAGGGAAGCAGAGCATAAAAGTTTGGGAAATTTGCAGCCCAGCCATGTGGTAGAAAAGAAAAACCCATTTTCTGGGGAGAAATTAAAGCCTGCTGTGGAAATTTGCATAGCATAAGAGGAACCAAATGTTAATAATCAAGACAATGGGAAAATATCTCCAGGGCATGTCAGAGATCTTCACAGTAGCCCCACCCATCACAGGCTCAGAGACCTAGGAGGGAAAAATGGTTTCACGGCCCAGGCCCACAGCCCAGCTAGCTCTGTACAGTCTCAGGACAAGTTTCCCTGTGTCCCAGCTGCTCCAACTCCAGCTGTGGCTAAAAGAGGTCAAGGTACAGCTTGGGCCATGGCTTCAGAGGGTGCAAGGCCCAAGCCTTGGTGACTTCCACATGGTGTGGGGCCTGCAGGTACACAGAAGTCAAGAGTTGAGGTCTGGGAACTTCTGCCTAGATTTCAGAAGAGGTATGGAAATGCCTGGATGTCCAGGCAGAAGTCTGCTGCAGGGGCAGAGCCCTCATGGAGAACCTCTACTAGGGCAGTGCAGAGGAGAAATGTGGGGTTGGAGCCCCCACACAGAGTCCTCACTGCAGCACTGCCTAGTGGAGCAGTGAGAGGAGGGCCACTGTCTTGCAGATCCCAGAATAGTAGATCCATCGACAGCTTGCACCGTTTTCCTTTCCATAAACTCAGCCAAAGAGAGTCAAAGGCTTCCTTTAAGACACTCTCTTTTCTGTATTTGGACCTGCAATGTGGTCTCTGGGAGGTGGACAGTGACTTCACTCTCAGCTTACAGCATCCTTGTGCTCTGTGTCAGGGGAGCAAAATCCCATGTGGACTGAGCACCCTCCCTTTCCACAGACATTAGCCCCCAAACGTGAGAGTGGGCTCCCAGCCACCTGGAAGGCAGCAGCATCCATGCCACTGGAGCTGGTGTCTGGGGAGCAGATGGCATGAACAGGCTTCTCCCTTCAGGCATCACTATGTCCTGGGAAGGAACAGAGAGAGGAATAGGAGGGTGATGGGAGTCAATTCAGTAAATCCAAGTGGGACATTAACATGCCAGCTCTCTGCTCACCGAGGGACAGAGTGGTCTGCCCAGAGGAAGCACAGTGGCCTGGGCCCGAGTTGCGGGACTGAGTGGCTGCCCTCCTGAGACCCACCTTCCTCTGTCCAAGAGCAGGAGCTGCGTTCAGCTGGGTGAGGCTGATGGCTGAAGCCTGGCTGCTGGTGCCTGGGAATAAATCAGAGGCTGACAATGGTCATTGGAGAAGAACAGCAACAAGGCATCAGTAACAATTGCCACCTGTCAGTCACGTCCTCAGGACCACATCCTGAGCTGAGCCGTGACTAACTTGACCTCTGCACCTCCGTGAAAAAGGATATGGCTGTCCGTTTTCCAGCAAGGAATGAGGACTGAGGGCAGCTCTTGGCTTTGGTTGGCCAGGGCTTGAACCTTCTGTTTCTGGGCAGAGTTAGAGCCATGAGGGGTGATCCAAAGGGAAGCCAATTCCTGGATTCACCCATAAACTCATAACAGAGTTGTTATACTTTCTGCTGAGATAAATGACTTATTTCCCTTTTGGAGAACAATTGCCCAATGTTCTGGCTAGTTTTTATTTGGCTTAAATTTTGGAATAGAAGGAAAGTATGACCCATTAGTGAAGTTGGATGTGAAGATGGAGAAACTGTGTATACCTGTGTCTTCATGAGAAAGACAAGACTAAGAAAGAAATACTAACCCCTGAGCAGCAGGTCAGGCCCTCTTCTGGAAATGAACCTAAAGTTAGGTCTCTGTGTACTTTCCAATTATATTAGTCTGTCTTCACACTGCTATAAAGAACTACCTGAGACTGGGTAATTTATGAAGAAAAAAGATTTAATTGACTCAGTTCTGCAGGCTTAACAGGAAGCATTACTGGGAGGCCTCAGGAAACTTATGGTGGAAGGTGAAAGGGAAGCAAGGCACATTTTCCCATGGTGGAGCAGGAAAGAGTGAAGGGGGAAGTAAAACACACTTTAAAACTTTCAGATCTCATGAAAACTCACTCACTGTCATGAGAACAGCAAGGAGGAAGTTGGCCCCCTGGATTCAGTCACCTCCCACCAGGCCTCTCACCAATTCAGCATGAGATTTGGGTGGGTACACAAATCTAAACCACAAAATTTGACCCCTGGCCCTTCCCAAATCTTATGTCCTTCTCACATTGCAAAATGCAATTATCCCTTCTCAACAGTCCCTGAGTCTTAACTCATTTCAGCATTAACTGAATTCTCCACAGTCCAAAGTCTTATCTGAGACAAGATAAGCCCCTTCCAGCTATGAGCCTGTAAAATAAAAAAGAGTTAGTTACTTCCAAGATATAATGGGGGTATAGGCATTGAGTAAATGCTCCCATTCCAAATGGAAGAAATTGGGCAAAAGAAAGGGGCTACAGGCCCCATGCAAATCCAAAACTCTAAGCAGAGCAGGCATTAAACCATAAAGCTCCAAAGTGATCTCCTTAGACTCTGTCCCACATCCAGGCCACTATGGTCGCTTTGATCCAGGAGTTATTTTGAATGTGTTTTACGATTTCAGAAAGCATTTCAAATAGTTATTTTTGCAATTCATTTTCACACTTTTCCTCTCTCTCCTCTACCTCTCCCCTCTTGGATCTCTAGGAATGCATAGATTTTTAGAAATTCAGTGTTTTATAATCCATTGTCTTCATTTTTTTTCTGTTGCCCAAATTGTTCTGAATTTGGTCCATGGGAGCAATGTAGAGATAGGAAATTTGTCTCTTTATCATATTTCAGGGATCGTTTATGTTTTTCTAAAATAAAAAGTAAACTTTTTGAAGTATAACATACATAGCAAAAAAAGTATACATATCCCAAGTTTATAGCTTGTTTAATTTCACAAAGTTAACCACGCTTGTAACCAAACCCAAAATAGAACATGACTGGTACCTACAAGCCCCTGCCCCAGTCTTCCTACCTGTCACCATCTATCTCAGTCAGCTTGGGCTGCCATAACAAAATACACCTGGGGGACTTCTAGACAGCAGAAATTTATTTTCTTCTGTTTCTGGAGGCTGGAAGTCCCAGGTCTAGGTCTGCTAGGGTTGGGTTCTGGCGAGGAACCTCCTCCTGCCTCACAGTCCTGTCCTCACTGGCATGCGGAGGGCGGGGAGAGACAGAGAGCTCTTCCTCTTCTTATAAGGCCACCAGTTTTATAGGGTTAAGGCCACTCCATGACCTCATTTGACAGTTACCTCCCAAAAGCCCTGTCTCTAAAGACAGTCACACTTTGGGTTAGGGAGTCAGCACACAGAGTGTGGAGGGCCCAGCCCACTCCATGGTCCTGCTCCATCCCACAGTGAGGGCAGCACCCCTCTGAATTCTGACACTCTCCATGGGTGTGACCTGCCTGGGGCTGTCTGTAAACAGGGTCGTGCAAAAAGCTTCTTCCTTTGCTCCTTTGTGAGATCCAGCCGTGGTTTTGCATGTAAGGAGGTTCCGTTCATTCTCAAAGGTGCCGTGGGGTGAATACGTGGCTATTCATCCATTCTGCCGTGGATGGACATTTGCACTATTTAAGTATGGGGCGATTAGGAGTCGTCCTATGAAAGTTCTTACACAGTTTTTTGGTGAATAAAGGTTTTTTACCGGGTATACCTAAAGAACGGAGTTGCTGAGTCATAGAATATGCATATATTTAATATGAGAACATGCTACCGAGCTGCTTCTAAAATCCTAGCCTAACATTCACTATAATATAAATATAACTTGAGCATTCTGAGGTTTAAAGAAGTATATTTTAATTCCCTCCCTTATTTCCAATCAACTCATCTTGAGTTATATGCTGTTAATGTCCAGTATTCTAGTTCTATTTTCTTTTCTTTAACTTCCAATAATGTTTAATTTCTATTGTTTTGTACGGTTTTTTGTTTGTTTGTTTGTTTGTTTTTGAGACGGAGTCGTGCTCTGTTGCCCAGGCTAGAGTGCAGTGATGTGATCTCAGCTCACTGCAACCTCCACCTCCTTGGTTCAAGCGATTCTCCTGCCTCAGCCTCCCAAGTAGCTGGGATTACAGGCGCCTGCCACCATGCCCAGCTAGTTTTTGTGTTTTTAGTAGAGACGGGGTTTCACCATGTTGGCCAGGCTGGTCTTGAACTCCTGACCTCGTGATCGGCCTGCCTCAGCCTTCCAAAGTGCTGGGATTACAGGCATGAGCCACCGTGCCCAGCCGTACAGCTAATGTTTAACGACATTGACCATGTGTCTCTCTCTCTTTTTTTTTAAGTTCTGGGCTACACGTGCAGGATGTGCAGGTTTGTTACAGAGGTAAACATGTGCCATGGTGGTTTGCTGCACCTTTCAACCCATCACCAAGGTATTAAGACCAGCGTGCATTAGCTCTTTTCCCCAATGCTCTCCCCACCCACACTTCCTGGACAGGCCCCAATAAATGTCGTTCCCCTCCCTGTGTCCATGTGTTCTCATTGTTCAGCTCCCACTTATAAGTGAGAACATGCGGTGTTTGGATTTCTGTTCCTGCGTTAATTTGCTGAGGATAATGGCTTCCGGCTTCATCCATGTCCCTGCAAAGTACATGATCTCATTCCTTTTTATGGCTGTGTAGAATTCCATGGTGTATATGTACCACATTTTCTTTATCCAGTCTATCACTGATGGGCATTTGGGTTGATTCCATGTTTTTGCTATTGTGAATAGTGCTGCAATGAATATACATGTGCATGTATCTTTATAACAGAATAATTTATATTCCTTTGGGTATATGCCCAGAAATGGGATTGCTGGGTCAAATAGTATTTCCAGTTCTAAATCTTTGAGGAATAGCCACATCATCTTCCAAATGGTTGAATTAATTTGCATTCCCACCGACAGTGTAAAAGCATTCCTATTTCTCCACAGCCTCACCAGCATCTGTTTCTTGACCTTTCAATAATCACCACTCTGACTGGTGTGAGATGGTATCTCATTGTGGTTTTGATTTTCATTTTTCTAATGATTAGTGATGTTGAGCCTTTTTTTCATATGTTTCTTGGCCGCATGTATGTCTCTTTTTGAGAAGTTTCTGTTCATATCCTTTGCCCACTTTTTAATGGGGTTGTTTGTTTCTTATAAATTTGCTTAAGTTCCTTGTAGATTCTGGATATTAGACCTTTTTCAGATGGAGAGATTACAAAAATTTTCTCCCATTCTGTAGATTGTCTGTTTGCTCTGATGATAGTTTCATTTGCTGTGCAGAGCTCTTTAGTTTAATTAGATCCCATTTGTCAATTTTTGCTTTTGTTGCAATTGCTTTTGACAATTCCCTCATAAAGTCTTTGTCCATGCCTGTGTCCTGAATGGTATGGCCTAGATTTTCTTATAGGCTTTTTATAATTTTGGGTTTTACACTTATGTCTTTAATCTATCTTGAGTTAATTTTTGTATAAGGTGTAAGGAAAGGATCCAGTTTCAATTTTCTGCATATGACTAGCCAGTTCTCCCAATTTCTTTTTTTTTTTTTTTTGAGACTGAGTCTGGCTCTGTCCCCCAAGCTGGAATGCAGTGGCGCGATCTCGGCTCACTGCAAGCTCCGCCTCCCAGGTTCACACCATTCTCCTGCCTCAGCCTCCCGAGTAGCTGGGACTACAGGTGCCCGCCACCGCGCCCGGCTAGTTTTTTTGTATTTTTTAGTAGAGACGGGGTTTCACCGGGTTAGCCAGGATGGTCTCGATCTCCTGACCTTGTGATCCACCCGTCTCGGCCTCCCAAAGTGCTGGGATTACAGGCTTGAGCCACTGCGTCCGGCCAAGTTCTCCCAATTTCAAATTTTATTCTTTGCCGTTCCTTCTGATATCTCAATTATCATTTAGGGATCTTTCTCTCCTTCCTGAAGTTTGCCCTTGGAAACTCCTTTAGGAAACATCTATTGATAGTAAACTTGCTTTTTTTTTCTTTTTTGAAAAACAAAATTATCTTCAGCCCTCATTCTTGAAAAATGGCTTTGCAGGATATAGAGGTCAAGGTCAAAGCATTTCCTTTCAGTCCTTGAAGGTATTATTCTGACCTCTGTTGTTTCTGTTGAAAAGTCTGCTGTCAATCTAACTGGCATTCTTTCCAGGAGGTCTGTGTCTTTTCTCTATGGTTACTTTAAAGATGTTCTCTTTGTCTGTATTCTATAATTTCACTAAAATGTGTCTAAGTTTGACTTTCTTTTATTTACCCTGTTTGGGGTTTATCAACCCTTCCAAATTCTCAGCCATTATCTCTTCAACATGGCCTTTCTCTATTTTCTTTTTCTAGAAGTCAGATTAAATGAACGTTCTTCTTCTTTGCTCTGTTCTTCATGTCGCTTATCTTGAACCTGTTTAGAAATCTCTTTGTCCTGCAGATTTGTCTTCCAGTTCACTAGTTCTCCCTGAAACAGTGTCATATCCTCTGTTAAACACACCATTGCACTTCTAATTTCAGCTATAATTTCTTTATACACACACACACACACACACACACACACACACACACACGGCGTTATAAGTTCTGTTTATCTCTCTTTCAAATCTGATTGATTATTTTGGGTAATCTTTTGTTCCTTAGTCATATTTTTTATATCCCCTCCCATATGTAAATATATAAAGCATACTTATTTTTTAAAAAGTAATTTGTATCCAATGTACATAGGTCTTATTCTGCTGTTTGCGCCTTCTGGTGAATCTCACTCATGTTGGGTAGTTTATCAATATATTCTGTGATTTTTTTGAAGAGGAATTCTTGTTGAATAGAGTTCTATCTGGGAGAGTCTATGAGTCTGGCTTGGGGTGGGTTTTTCCAGAAACAACTCACATAGGCTGCCAGATGCCTTGGAATACGACAAACTGGAGCCTCTATTAGCCTCATTCTCAGCTTGAGTTTAGGACACACAGGAAACATAAATTCTGATGTGGAGGCTGCATGAATATGGGCTTATAGTTAGGAATTATTAGAAAAGTCCTTCCCTGCCCCTTCCCAGAGCCAGGGCTAAGGCAGGCAAGTTTCCTTATTGTCTCCCTTGATAAGCATTTTTTATTAAGTTGTTCATCGAGGGTTTCACCTTGTGGAGGTGCCGGCTCCCTGTGGCACTCTCAGGCCTCAGTTTCCATCCTGCGTGGTCTCAGATTTTGATGCCGTTCTGCATCCAATGCGCCTGGCCATAGGGGACTGCTGTGGCTCCTCTCGCCTTGACGCCACTTCCCTCTTTGAACTTCTGCTCACTCTTGCCCGCTCAGCCATGCATTAAAACAGGAAAAAAATAACTTTATTCAGTATTTTACGTGTTTTGTACCAGGGGTGTTTTTCTAGATATCTAATCTGTAATAGTGCATGAATGAAAGTCTCTCATGGCTTAATGTTTTGAAATTCGATCTGGTGTTGGCATTTTTTGTGAAACAGATGGCATCCTGAAAGCAGAGACCATCAAAGCCATCCTGACCAGACATTCCTTCCTAAGTTCAAGAAACAAGCAGCACAGGAAGAAACAACTGTCTTACAAGAGTAAATGCTTCTGAGAAGAAGAAACTCTACTGAAAATGTCTGCATAAAGAGGTTATAGCAAACCAAGAAAAGAAGCACAAAAATAATTCAGAACTCACAGAATCAAAGCGGAGAGTTTAAGAAGTGGGGCTGAAGAGGCTGACCTGGCCCGAAGCAGGCATCTGGAGGTTCTCATTAGTGACAAGGGGTGGAGGTGGCTCCGGAGAAGCAGGAAGCAGACAGAGAGAGAGGGAGGGAGGATGGCAGGAAAATGCAGGGAACTTTGTGCTCATTCAGAAGAAACCCCTCTCATTTTTAAGGATCTGGCTCCTTGAGAGAAAAGCACAACCTCAAATCACAGAGGCTCAAGGTAGAAGCAGAGTTCAGTGGGGCCCTGGGACGGTGTCACCCAGGCGGATGAGCAGCCCTCACAATCTGGGGATCAGGAGGGCCAAGGGCTATAGGGAACTGCCTGGTGCCAGTGGGGAGGGTCCCCAAGGCCACAGCTGTTGTGCCCTCCGGGTGGTGGAGGCCACACACGTGCCCAGGGCTGTAACTTCCAGTGCTCTTCATGTTCCCCACCTGGGCAACCCCAGGGCTCCTTGTGCTCCTCAAGTGCCCTGCACTCCCCTGCTCTCTGTGCTCCCTGCTCTGTGCTCCCCATGCTCCTTGTGTGCCGTGTGCTTCCAGGACTCCTTGCATTCTCCATGCTCTCCCTGCTCCACATGTTCTCTGTACTCCCCTGCTCCTCGTGCTCCTGGTGCTCCCCGTACTTCTCATGTTCCCTATACTCCTCGTGTGCCCTGTGCTTCCAGTGCTCCTTATATCTTCATGCTCCCCATGCTGCTCCCCATGCTTCCCATGCTCCCCATACTCCTTGTGCGCCCTGTGCTTCCAGTGCTCCTTATATTCTCCGTGCTCCGTGTGCTCCACATACTCCTCATGTTCCCCATGCTCTCCGTGCTCCTTGTGTGCCCATGATCACTCTCCATGCTCCTCCTGCCTCCTCTGACTCTGACTCCTCCTGCCACGGGGGATGTGGGCCAGGGAGGAATTGGAGTGGAAGGAGAGTGCGGTCTTGTCCGACTCTGGTTAAAATTTCTCTTTTTTGCTCATCACTGGGATGTAACTGTGGGAACACTTTGCTAAGGTCCCTCCCAGGACGTGTACATGTGCAGCCTCTGGTCTTTGTGGTTTTGCATAAGTGCATTGCCCCATAAAAAGCAGGTTCCAAAGGGTCAATTGCCATCAATGTGAACTAAGGTTATTAGGAAAATGTGGACTCCACATTGCTGTCTGAGACTCAGATTGGGGATCTGGCTGGTGCTGCGCAGGGTTTGGCAGATGCTTCCTGGCCACGCTGACCCTGAGAGAGACAGAACCCACAGAGACCGCAGGGTGCTGACCACAAGGGCAGTCTGTTGGAGGCACCAGCCCTCCCCACAACTTGATGTACTGTGTGTTGCTGTTGGTGATGTCCCGATGGCATCAATTCAACCCACCACCAAGGCACTCCTCTTGGAGAGTGAGTCTGCAGAGATCTGAGACCAGGTGTGCTCCAGGACGGAGTTAGGCTGACTGGCCGCTGCTGCTGGAACTCTCCTGGGGAGCCGGAGCTACTGGGTTGGAGAGGCCTGGCGGGGCTGCCCGTTCAGCTCTGGAGCCTGGCAGGAGTGCCAGCTCCACACAGCAGCCCACGTGTTCTGTGGCTTCAGCTCCGTTTGTCAGGGTGCAGGGTGGCGGCTGGCTGACCAGTGTCCCCCTTGGCCGCGGCTTCTGCCAGGAGCGCAGAGAGGAGCATCAGCATAGCTCTGGCGGATGCCCCAGGTCCCACTTTATCACCTCTCCCCGTCTCCTGCCTGGACTGCAAAATGAAAAATGCTGAACTGGAAAACCTGCCAGCAGATGTCCTGGACGCCTGTGAAAGCATCAACCTTCAAGGCGCCAACGGGGTGCAAAGTGTTCATTAAACTTCGTGGCCCCAAGCTCACATGTCTGTGCCAGGAACACAGCCGCCACCCTGGAGCTGTCCGGCTCTGTAATCAATCTCAGTGCAGAACACAGCAGCCAGACGCAGAGCTTTCAATAAAAGTGTGGTCTCAAGGATGTGCCCTGTAGTGCTCAGCAAAGGGCTGCTCTCCTGGGGAGAGACACACGGGACAGCCTGGTTTTCCTGGTTCCTCCACCGCAGGCTGCTTTGGAGCAGGAAATAACAAGAGCTGGCGATGCAGCCTCGCCTCAGTAGAGCCAGGCGTTGTTCTGCACCGTTTTGGAGGAGGGTAAACCTGGGTAAACACAAAGCAGATTGGGAGCGTGTGTTCTGAGCGCTGTCGTCCACAGCCTGCTGCAGGCGCTGAAATGTACCTTGGCGACTTTTTAAGGTGACCCCATTGTTCCCAGGCTGCTTTTGTAACTGGAGAGCTGTAGTGCTTCTTTGCTACATCATGGAAACTGCTTTAACAAAAATAGACTTCTGCATCCAATTATATGGTTTTTAAAGCCTTTTTCTCCAAATGAGGGCCATTCAAAGAGAACCACCCTCAGCCCTCACGGGGCTCAGCTTCTCCTTCCAGCTCTAGGGGTCTTTACAGCACCATGCTGGGAGTGGCTCTGGGGTCCCCTTGGTCCACCCCGAGCTGGGCATCTGAGGCTGTGTTTCTCTGGGGCCGGGTTTGCAGCTGCTGCAGAAACTGCCTGTGCTCAGCCTGTGCGTTTGGGTCTCCTGAGGGCAGGCGGCATCGCCCGTGCTGTTAGGATTGCATGTGGATTCATGCTCCTCAGTGTGACCTTGGTCAAGCCAGCGAGGCCAGGAGGGATGATGGAGAAAGCTCCAGCTCTGTGCTCCTGGCCCCAGCCGAGTCCCTGTTCTGATGTCTCAGAAGTGAGGCAGGCGGTAGTGAAGGATCCAGCTCAGGGCCGGAATCGGGCTGGGCTGACCTTCAGCCTCGATGCCTGCTGGCTCTGTGGGCTCTGGCACCTTGTGTGACTCCCCTGTGCCCTCACGGCCTCTTTCTAAAATCCAGCTGGAACTCACAGGTGGAAGTCTGTGTGGTTCTGCTGGGCCCCAAAGCCTGCTCTGAGCTTTCTGTTGACTCCTGGCACACAGTGCGCACAGCACTGGACACACACTGACCCTCCAGGTGTGGGTGTGGGGCCTGGAGACAGACATGGCTTCCTGTGGTCACACAGCCAGGACAGGAGCCTTGGGCTCCCCAGGCTCTCTGAGATCCGGGACTGTGGAGTCTCTGCCCTGCTGTCTCAGGTCCCTTCCAGCCCTGCAGGTTACACCCCCAAGTCCACCACAGTCCAAGCTCTCTTCCCCACAGGAGTGAGTTAGCACCATGGGCAGGGCTGGGGTCCGATCAGAACTCAAGAGGAACCATGGGATACTGGGGCGGGCAGGGACTGCAGGCTGATTTAGTTCAAAGACTGTATTTTTCTGGTGTCAGTGGAGGTCCAGAGAGGTTGAGTGACTTTTTCTGGGGTCACACAGCTGGGGAGTGGATAGGAGAATGTTTCAGATGTAATATCTGGTCCTCAAAACCTGGACCAGTTTCCAGACATGGGTGTGGGTGGCAGAACATGTCTGCAGCGCCTGAGTCTCTAGGGACTGTGATGGGCACTGCTGCTAACCGCTTCCCTGTCGTCACCTCTGCAGAGACCACACAGATCCCTCCCTGGAATCTGATTCAGACAACAAGACCTGTGGCAACTCCCCCCCCCCGCCACCCCCCGCGCGCCCACACACACACACACACACACACACACCAGGAGGATGTGAAAAGCTTCATTCCTCACACTGCGATGCTTCTGGGGAGAGCAGGTGGCTCCGAGCTGCCCTGAAGATGGATTGAGAGAGTGGGGCGGGGAGGCGGGCCTGGGTTCCCACGGCTCAGGGCTGGGATTGGATGAGGGTCCTGCCTTGTGTGGTCCTGCCAGAGGGAGCGGCCCAGGCGTGGGAAGGAGGAGGAAAGGCTGGGCTTGACAGATGGCAGCCCAATGTCAGAAGAGAGGTGGGACTCCCACACCCCCAGAGGGCCCCTACGGGTCTTCACCAGTGGCACTTACAGCAAGGAAAGCGCCTGGTGGGAACTGATGTGCTCCATGGGGTGTCACTGTGGGCGTCACTCGTTGGCACCCAGGAACGCAGGCTTCTCAGTGGAAAACAGCAACGGCTCTTCTCTGATCTCGAGGTCTCTTAGCAGACTCCAGAGGGAGCCAGAGAAGCCTCGCTGCTCTATCGAAATACCACCACCGAGTCATTCTGGCCCTACTTGGTGAAGGCCGGCCGGCAATGCCTGTTCTCTCATAAGCACCCTTCGCCTTGGCCTGGGGCTGGGGGACCTGCTGGGCCTCCCAGGCTGGTCGTCATCTCAGAAAGTTGCCCTTTCTTGTCTTTAATTGCATCATAAAGCCCAAAGGCCATGGTTTTAAAACAAAACCCCAGTGGGGCTTGGAGTTCCTTCTGACGCGTGGGAGGCGGGGGGCTGACGCATGCTGTGGGATCCAGCATCTTCTGCTCAACTTCGGGTTTTCAGGGGGTGCGGAGTGGACGGTGCAGGTGCAGGTTCTGCCCCCAGTTAGTCCCATTCATCCAGAGCCACACGTGAGCTTGGCACAGGCCTCGGTCTCTCACTGCGTTTCCCATTACCTCACGTCCTGCTGAGCTGGCCCTGCCCTGCGCGATCCTCTCCTGATGGTCGGATGCAGAGCTCTGGCCCCCGTGGGCCCCTCCTCACTGGCCCATGCCTCTGCCACCACCTGCACCACCAGAACAGGCACCACGCCCACGGCTGAGAGACGGGAGGGATGGAAGTGGGGCTTTGAGGAAAGCCAAGTGAAGTCACCCCCAGAGCACCTGGGTGAGTGAACAGGAGGTGGGGAGCTCTGAGCAGGCCTGAGGACCAGGCAGACCAGGCCTGAGGGTGGCTCCAGTATTGGGGATACCTGATTCCCAGGTGAGGGGGCAGATGGTTGCTCCCCCGAGAGGTAAACTGAGCAAAAGAAGCCTTGGCCTGGGAGGAGAAATTAAATGTAAGGGATGGCAAGATTTGAACACCTCGGTGGGTCAGGGCAGCCATTTAGCATGATCCAGGGTCAGAGCTGGAAGGGTGCCCAAGGACCCGCTTATCCAGTTATCGTTTTCCACAGATGAGGAACCTGAGGCCCAAGGGGCTTGGGAGATGCTGTCAAGGTCCCAAGACTGGACCCAGGGCCTGGGTCCTCCTGCCCACTGCTCTGTTTGGGCCTCTTCGTTCCATATGGACAGGTGGCCTCTTTCCCCCAGCCCAGTCCCACACATGCCTCACCCTTCCTTGTTACCCTAAGGGTTGCTTTTCTAATTTTTAGCTTTAAACACATTTTTTCATTTATTTCATTTTCACTTCTAGAATTTTTATTTCTTTTTGAGCATGTTTATTTCTCTTTGAAAATAGTTTGCCATCTTTTCATCTGTATATTTAAAAATATATTTTCTCCTATATTTGAAAAATGTATTTTTTATTTTAAAACAGTTTTGAAGCTATAGAAAACCTGCTAGGATACTACAGAGAACTGGTATACTCCTTGCACTCAGGATTTCCCTACTGCTAACGTCTTACATTCATTTGCTAGATGTGTCCTAATTAGTGAGCCAATATTGACACGCTGCTATTAACAAAAGCCCATAGCCTATTCACATTCCCTTGGTTTTTACCTCATGTCCCTTTTCTGCCTCAGGGCCCTGTGCAGGATCCCACATGACACGTCGTGGTGACAGTTTATCGGGCTTTCCTTGTTTTTGATGATTGTGAGTACTGGTCAGGTGTTTTGTAGAATGGTCTTCAAAAAAGATTTGCCTGATGTTTCTTCATGATTAGGCTAGAGGTAAGTGTTTTTGGGGGGAACGCCCGAGAGGCGAGTGCTAGTTTCACTACGTCTCACCATCCCGAGGAGAAGTCCAGTGTCACTTCCGCCTCTGTCCCCCTAATACCGAGGCGTTTTACCCTCCGGCTTCTTTCACCATTTTCTCTCTGTCTTTGGCTTTCTGTCATTCGAATATGATATACCAAGGTGTAGATTTCTTGAGATTTATTCTGTTGATCTCTGAGTTTCCTGGATCTGGATCTGTGGTTTGGTGTCTTTCATTAGCTATGGAGTGTTCTCAGCCATTATTACTGCAAATATTTCTTCTCCCTTCTCTCTTTCTTCTCCTGGTATTCTAATTATGCATGTGCTACACTTTTAAAAATTCTTCCTGCAGTTCTTGGATGTCCTGAATTTTCCCCATTCTTTTCTCTCTTCGTAAATTGAAGTTTGGGATATTTCTGTTGGCCTATTGTCAAATGCACTAATTCATTTTCAGCTTTGTCCCATCTACTGATAAGCCCAGAAAAGGCCACCTTTGGTTCTGTTACAGCTAATTCCTGGCCTTTCCTTATGATTCTTTCTTAGAGCTTCCATCTCTCGGCTTACGTCACCCACCTGTTCCTGCATGCTGTCCGATCTTCCATGAGAGCCTTTAACATATTACTTTACATTCTCTGCCTGGTAATTCCAAAACCTCTGCCACATCTGAGTATTGTTCAGATGATTGTGTTTGCCCTTCAGACGGTTTTTTCTTACCTTTTGGCATGCCTTGCAATATTTTGTTGAAAGCCATACGTGATGCATTGAGTAATAGGAATGGGGGAAAGTGGGGATTTAGAGTGAAGTTTATTTTAATCTGGCTAGAGTTAGGCCACGTGTAATATTTTCCGTAGCTCTAGGTGCCAGAGACTTCAGATTCCCCTAATGTCCTTGCGTGTGTCTCTTCTTTTGACTTTGGACTCCCCTAGGTCTTCCTCCTTAAATAGAATCCATGTCTGGTAGCTCACTCAGCTACAGCCTGGCCATAACAGAACCCTGGTTATGTGGTAGTCAAGCGTGTGGGAAGGGAGCATGCTACAATCTTGTAATGAAGTCTCTGTCTTCCATGGGGTCTGCCTCTTGGCCTGTGGCCTTCACTAGTGTTTCTTCAGTGGCATATTGTCCCCCACTGCGGTGAGACAGGAAAGCTCCAGGGGGCTGGAGTGGGAGGAGTGCCTTTTGTCCAGGTGGGATAAGGCCCTGCTAAGGTCTGTTTGCCTTGGAAAGGCAGTTGCTGTGCTGAACGCCCTGGCTGTGCTCCACAGTGATTCCTCCTCTCCTCCCCTGCCAGACCCAGATCTTTTTGGATCTTTGAGAACCCAGCAGGGTTCCTGAAAGTAAAACCCATAAATGTGAGAGCCCCAGGACTGCAGCTCCAGGGAGATGCTCACCCTCACATGTTCCATGCCTGGCCTCTGCCACCTCCTCAAAGCCATCATTTAAGTGTCTGCACTAGTTTCTGGGTCCAGTGGATCTGGCTTTAGGTGAGCAGATCTCAGCTGTGACACTCTGTGTTCACCTGTTTCTCCAGGTGTCAGGTGGCACTCTGCCCTTTGACCTTGTTTCTTTGACAGGTCCAAGACAAATTGATGATTCTCACTTTGTGGTTTCCAAGCTCTTTACATGTTGGAGCTGAAGGGAAAGTTCATCCTGGGATTTTGGTCAATGTTCTGGAAAACGAGCTCCCTCCTGGCTCAGCCAGCCCCTCCCCTGTGAATTCCTAATGGTCAGCTCCTGAGGCGAGGGAGGAAGCCCAGAGGCTGCCAGCCCCTTCCCACAGGCCCTGTTCCCACCCCCCCGTTCCCTGGGCAGAGTCAGGGACACGGGCTCTTCCCACAGGCTCCTTTGAGGAGTCCTCATTCAGACACCGTGACTGGGGCTGAGCTACACGTGTGTACTGCTGTCCTGGCACGACCCTGACCCCTGGGTGGGCTCATGTGGCCCTGGGAGAGCTGGCGGCAGCACAGGAGAGGTCTTGGCCGCCTCCCGCCTCCCTCCCTGGCTGTTCCCCAGCACTGCTGTTGTCCTTTCCACATCTGCTGGTGGCTCCTCCACACATGGGCCCTTTTGGCCTGCAGCCTGGGCCAGAGCTGACCCTACACCCACAGTTCCCAGGGCCTTGGCTGTGGCTGTGGGTACCTGTGAGAATGATCCTCTTCCCAAGGCCCCAGGCAAGGGGTGGGAACGGCCCTGCCCCTGTAGGGCCTCCCTGAACCTGGTGCCCCTGAGTCAGGAGCACAGGCCCCTGCCCTGGACGTCCTGTGGAGAAGCCGAGCGTGGTTCCACCTGCTTTCTGGGGTCCAGAGTCTGCCCCCCAAGGCTTTGCCCTGGAAAGATCAGGCGGCTCCACCTTCTATGCCCACTCTGCCTTCATGGTTACTCCCTCAGCCCCTGTTCTCATTTAAGCCTGTTCCCCTCTAACCACGGGCGGGGAACCAGAGGCTGTCATTCACACTCAGCACAGAGGCCTGGGCAGGGTGTTGGGGCCTCTTTAGGGCAGGAGCTGAGACACTCCTGCTGGTAATGGCCCTCCTGTCCAGTGAACACAGGCCCCGGGCTGGGAGCACAGGGGGCTCCAGGAGGACAGCCCTGTGGCTCTGAGCATGCGGAATGCACCACAGGGGCAGGTGTCCTTGAGCCAGGACAGACATCCTTGAGCCAGGACAGGCCTGCAGGGTCTCTGCACAGGGAACAGGCACACATCCTGGGCACGAGGGGAGGTTTGGGTCTCACAGGTCATGCCAGGGAGCAAAATGTTCAGTGCAAGGCAGAGTTTGTCTCCCAGCCAGGGCCCCTGAGCCAACTTAGAGAGCCTGCGGCTGGCTTGGCAGCTCCTGCTTCTGGGGTTACAAGCCTAGGCCTGAGTGTCAAGTGCAGAGGGCACAGGCACGGGGGCTGCTGGCCCCTGAAACCGCCGCTCAAAGCTGGAGGTTCTACAAGTGCAAACGGGCCAGGGTGGGAAAAGGCAGGAGGGGAAGAAAAGGCAAAATGCTTCAGCAACACCCTTTATGTTTTGCTCACATGCTGGCATAATATTTGTTACACTGGGTTAAACAACACATATTACAATTAATACCTGCTTCTCTTTTCTTAGTGTTACTTAGCTACTAGAAAATGTAAAATGTCATATGTAGGTGGCAGTGCATATTCCATCGAATGAATCCTAGTGCAGCAGAAACACCATCTGGGCAGCATCAAATCGCCCTCACCTGTGATCTGTGGGCGAAGGGACGCAGCAGGAAGGAAGCACGGAGGCTTTGCTGAGGGTGTGCAGTCCCGCCTGGAAACCCCTGGCACAAGTTCACTAAAATGCAAGCACTATGCACTTCCGTAAGAATTTGTGCCTTGAGGCAGGGCTGGCCGGCAGGGACTGTGCACACACTTTCCCCGCAGGGTGTCCAGGGCTGTCAGATAAGCAGGGCCCACAAGCACACGGCCTTGCTGAGAGAATCCAAGGAAGGGAACCCAAGGGGAGCCCACGACCAGGGCTGCTGACTCCGTCCCAGGCTCTGCAAGACTCAAGTGCGATGACTAGGAGAGAAGGCAGGCGCCCCCAGCCAAGTCCACTCACGTTCTCTGATGAATTAGAGACGCTCTCAGGTTGTGGGACCCTGAGGTTGCCGTCATGGAGGGTCTCTGAGAACATGTGGCTGAGGTGGAGGGGGTGCTGGCCTGGCTACCAAGCCTGAGCTAGACGGGGCCCCCAGAGAGAGAGCCTATACTCCGGAGGACCTTCGCCCCACTCCTCAAGGTGAGTCAGGGGAAATGTGTGGGAAACGGAGGCCCAGACTGCAGGATAAAGTAAAAAGTAAAAATGCAACACACATCACACACACACACCACAACAACTCGACCTCGTACGCATGCGGCTGACCCTAGCCTCAAAAGAGCAAAACACATAGATGGGCCGTGCCAGAGTACCAGTCCCCACAGCAGAAGGGGCAAGCATCCCTGAAAATTAATTCCTTCATCCATTCGGTACCAGCTGATGATGCAGAAAAGAGATGCAAAGTCATGCTCTGCTGCAGATAACATGCTCCACATCAGAAAATTCACGCAATAGACAGGGAGCTCCACCCACACCATCAGTCAGGAGTGATGTGGGGTGGGGGAGGGAAGACAGTGAACAGGTCTCTCAGGAAAGTTTTATGATGTTTTCCTCAATTGTTCTGTGCATCTTTTATCGATTTTTAAATTTTAAATGCTTTTTTCAGCCAGGCGCGGTGGCTCACGCCTGTAATCCCAGCACTTTGGGAGGCCAAGGTGGGCAGATCATAAGGTCAAGAGTTCAAGACCAGCCTGGCCAACACGGTGAAACCCCGTCTCCCACTAAAAATACAAAAATTAGCTGGGTGTGGTGGCGGGCACCTGTAATCTCAGCTACTCAGGAGGCTGAGACAGGAGAATCATTTGAACCTGGGAGGCAGAGATTGCAGCGAGCCGAGATCATGCCACTGCACTCCAGCCTGGGCGACAGAGCAAGAACCTATCTTAAAAAAAAAAAAAAAAAAAAAAAAAAAAAAGCTTTTTTTCTGGATGATGGAATTATGATTGATTGATTGTGAATGCTGGGTTTGCATCCAACGTACTTGCTACTTTTTATTATATCTAATAATATAAGTGTAAATCCTTTTAAATTTCTATGTTTATCTGTTTCTTATCTGTGTTTTTTTCTTTTCATTTTGTTCATTTTCTCCCTGACTTTTATAACTATACTGCTGTAGTCGGTATTGAGCTTCCTCCACAACCAAATTAATTTCTCAGGAGGGCCTCACCTCTTAACACTCTGCCTCCACTCTGCACCTCATCTGGAAAACGGCAATTAAGTTTCAACATGAGTTTTGGGAGAGACATTCTAACCACAGCAAATGCCATTTGTGAAGAACATTTCTCTTTTAGTCCAGATATTGTTTCATTATCTCCCTGCAAATGCCTTGTCTCTCTCCGTGTCTCTGTCTCTCTCTGTCTCTCTGTTTCCCTATGTCTCTGTCTCTGTTTCTCTCTGTTTCTGTCTTTCTCTGTCTCTCTGTGTCTCTGTTTCTCTCTGTATTTCTGTCTCTGTTTCCCTATGTCTCTGTCTCTCTCTGTCTTTGTCTGTCTCTCTGATCCTGTCTCTGTCTCTCGGTCTCCTATGAATGACAGCCATAGCCTCTCTTAGAATGCTAAACGGAAGCGTTGTTAGAAGGCCTGCCTACTGTATTCTGGTCTAAGGGGGACAGTTTCTCTGTCTCGCCATTTAGCGCCGTACTGTATTTGCTGAAGGATTTTTTAAAAACCCTTTATCCAGTGAAGGAAATTCCTTTCTATTCTTAGCCTGCTGAGAACCTTTTCATGAATGGTTGTTGAATGTTCCCAGATGTTGTTCTGCGTTTGCAAAGGTGGCCACGTGCTTTTCTCCTCGACTGTGCTAGCGTGAGCTCCAGGAAGGCAGGTCTGTCTGTGTGTTCGCTGCTGAGCCCGCCTGGAAGGCACTGTTTACAAAGCACCTGTGCGTCCGGCTCGGTTCTGCACCCCGGCTTCCTCATCTGGAAAATGTGTCCATCTCGGTGATCTGGGCTGGAGACCTGGGACTCAAGGCAGTGCCAGCTGGGCCCCAAGTGGAGGTGACAGCCGGGGACCAGAAGGGGCTACCGCATAGCCGGAGAGTGAGGGGCTGGTGCTGGCCAAGGCGTCTCTGACTGACCTCTGCTCTCTCGCCAAGTACCCAGGAGATGTTCCAGAAAGGACGGCAGCTGCACCGAGATCTTGAACCTCAGAGACCCCTTCCCAGGGCTCTGACACGAGGTGTCCATGGGGTCTTCAACTCACCCGTGAAGACCTGGTACCCTCTGAGGGCGACTCCACCCCACCTTGCAGTTCCACAGCAGCCGAAGCCCAGGCGGGGCTGGGGGCTGACGACCCTCCAGAATGGTTCTCAGGACCTCGGAAGGGGCAGGGGAGGTGGGCTCCCTGCGGGAGATGTTGGCACTCCCCAAAAGACTCTTTAGGGTTGGGGGTGGACGTGAAGGGAGGAAACCCACTCACCCTGCTTGAATTCTGAAAACGCACACAGATCTCACTTCCACCTCCCTTTACAGTCTGTTCAGGTCCTGCTCCACCTTGCCCATGAGCAGGGCAGAAATTCCCAGCATCGTGGTGGGGAAAGTCAGCGGGGCTCAAAGCTCCAGCCGAGAACGGCCCTGCATCTGCCTGGTTCTCTCTTCAGTCAGCGTTTCCACAGCCAGGACGCTGGCATTTCATAAATAATTACACATTCCTTAAACTCTCGCAAAGCCAAGAGAAAACAAAACTGCAACGCTGAGATTCCTGGAATGTTTTCCAGTTATCTGGGCCAAGCAGAGGCCCGGTTGGGGCTGTGCAGCGCGCTTAGCCTGGGACTCGGCGGCAGTCCCCTTTTTTGTGGCATTTTAGTTAAAAGACCTGAAAGGAAAATGAAAGGTGCTTTATGACTGTGGTGTTCGTCAGGGTCCCCAGACAGCGGGGGAAGCCCGTCCAACCCTCAGAGCTGGCTCGGGGTACTCCCATGGAGCTGTGCCCTGGGACTGACCTCGGGTCAGTCTCAAAGGCTGAGGTCTCCATCCGCTGTTACCCCACCAGGGTTGATTTAGGTGTGGCGCCTCCTCCGGACGCCCCAGGATTGCCCGTGCGCCCCGGTCCAGAGCTCTTGTTCTGAGCAGGGAGCATCTCTGGTCCCTGCCCTCATTCCTTTGAGGTTTTCTGTGGCGCACACCACAGTTTAATCCGACTCACCCCAGCCGTGCTGGGACTGGTTTCCTGTTACAAACACAGGCTTAGTTTTAAGATCAAACAACTGTTTGGGTTCTGGTCTGACCTCGCAGGGGATGTGGCTCGGGGCCGGGTGCAGCCTGGCCAAGGGGTGACGTCAGGTCATGCTGGCTTCATTTCCTGAGCACTGTGGCCTCCTCTGTGTCCCCCGTCCCTGCCCACCCGGTCCCCTGAAGCCGCTGTCCAGCCCGGGTTGCATTCAGCAGTGGCTCATTGGCCCCTCTGCCATCCTCGCCACCGATGCCCAGCTTTACTTATTTGGGGTATTTCTGGGCCATTCCACCCACTCCTCTTGAGGGCACCCAGCATGTCCCCTGCCCTGTGTGGTTGGCGCCCACCTCTGAAGTGCAGGAAGCAGGAAGCAAGGCCTGCTCATGGGAAGGACCCACAGCTCTGGCTAGAATGGCTTTGGCCCTAAGCCAGAACCTAGGGTGTGGGGAGGCAGGAAATCCAGTGTGGAAGCCATTTCAGACGTCAAATCAGTGGGGCGGAGGCTGCTCACACAGGGTCGTCTTATTGTGACTTTTTGGGGGCTTCCTTCTACCCTCCTTCTCTGGTGAGCTTTCTAGGCAAGCCTGCGACATGACATTCTCATTCTGTTTGGAGCAGGATGAAGGGTTTGTGCCTAACACCGTGAGGTGTGGACGGGGCTGAGAACTGGCGCACGGCTGTCACCTGCTGTGGTGACCACCAGGAGTCTCCCTCGCAGGCTCTCTGGCTCGAAGGGTGACCAAGTTCCAGCCACAGGGTCCCTGCTCAGCCCTGAGGACACCCACACTGGCACAGGGTCTTAGCAAGAGACTGCAGCACTCGGGTCTAAGGTCCACACCTCCCCACACTGGCACAGGGTCTCAGCGAGACACTATGGCACTTGGGGAAAGGCCATTTTGTCATTGACTGCAACTTTCTCAAGAAAGCATTTTCCACTTGCGTTTCCACAGAGGGCGGTTTTGCTGGAAACTCACAGGACCCTGTCCTCCACCAGACACGCAGTGTGCAGAGGCGTGTACCCAAAAAGCGAAGTGTGGCATCACACGGTTCTTTAATCTTGAGCCAAACTCCTGGGAAACAAACCAGACAGACGCAGGTACGTGCTCAGCTCTGCGGCTGTGGTTTGGTTCAGGGCTAGGGCCGTGCAGATGCCTGGCAACCCAGCTGGGCCTCGCCACGCCTGGGGGAGGACGCAGTGCTGGGAGCCCGCGGGCCGGGAGCAGGCGCCCGGGGAATGCTTCGGTGGTTCTGGAGGGACTGGATGTTCCCGCCGTGGCGTTGCTGTCCAGGGGGACAAAAAGCAGTGTGAATGGGAAACGGAGCACTCTGTCCAGTGAATCCACATGTGGGCGGCTGTGTTCTGTGCTCCCTGGCAGCGAGACCGTAAGCCGTAAGCCGGACACCACATTCCCAAAGCCAGGAGGGCCACGACACCTGCGTGCAGTGTCCAAAGGCCAAACCAAGGCTGCGGTCCCTGCCAAGCAGGCAGTGATTCACACCTGGAGAAGTGATGTGATTGGACTTCTACTCAAATAACATAAGCGTTAGGGACAGAGAACGCCAGTGCTTACACTTGACAAATCTCTGGGCATTTTGCTGAGGGCCAAGCTCGGCTCCCCCCTCCCAGCCCTGTCCCCCACATGACAAGGCCTCATCAGCAGCAGAATCCAGGCTGCTTTCGTTTTCTCCAAGGAGTGCAGTTGGGTTCGGACAGTTTGAGCTCAAGCATTAGGTCTCTGTGGCTCTAAGCTGTGAAGCAGGATCACAGCTAGTTATTGGGAAATCACCAGAAACACATCGATACACAATTCTAGGTTCCTAACAAGAAGAGAAAGAACACGTTCACTTTTAAAAGAAGGAAGATACAAAGCCTGGCAATGGACAGAAGTTTACAGAACAGAAAAATATGGGGTTGTAAACAGCCAACGGAGTCTTCCTAATTCTCATTCAGAGAGGGGGGCATAAAAGCCAACAGAAATCGATGGTGATAGGAAATGAATGTCACTGGAGAAGGTGAGGGGATTTGCAGTGGGAGTACTATTATTTGGGAACTGTCACAGCATGGCCGTTTTTAAACTTATGTTTACAGCGTCTCTCCTCCTAAGCAAGAGCATGAAGAGCACAGAGAATGTCTGTTTAGTGGCCGACAGCCATCACAGGGTCTCTGTGCCGGCCAGTCCTCACCTCAGTTTGCATGCATTTATGAACTTAGTCCTCCCTCTTCACCATGAAGGGGTCCTTATTGTCCCGTTTCACAGGTGTAGAGACAGAGGCTCGAGGGGAGAAACAGCCCTGGCAGGCAAAGGCAGAGCTGAGCTTCCGAGAAGTGCGTTCGGAACTTCCAAAGTGGAGGTAGAAGTTATCCTGTGGGAGGGGAGGGAGAAACTCCCAGATTACAGGAGTGAGCTGCGGCCTTGTGCTGACATCTACAATGGGACCACGGCATCTAGGGGCTTCTTTCTTGCGGAAGCACCAAGAGCAGAAACAGGCAACCGTGGTTGTCTCTCGCACAGGATTAACTGTTGCTTTTCAGCTTTTTTACACTTATTCTTTTTTAACCTATGGTCACTATACTTTTTTTCTCTGAAATAATGTTAGACTTACGGAAGAGTTGCCAAGATTGTCCAGGAGTCCCCACCCCCTTCAGGCAGCTTCCTCCTATGTCAGCACCTTGTGTACCCGACCTTGACCACAAGGATTGTGGCCAAGAATTAATACAGGCGCAATTAACCACACCGTAGCTTGATTCTGATTCCTCCAGTTCTTGGTAACATACACCTCCTGCTTTAGAAACAACACTGGGTTCCATAAGCACGCAGGCGTCATCTCCCGGGAGGCTCCAGCCCGTGACAGGTCCCGTCTTTCCTTGCCTCCCACAGCCTTGCCACACGGAAGAGCACTGGCTGGGTGTTTTGAAGAATAGCCCTCAGTTCGAGTTTGTTATTTCATCATGTCTGGATCAAAGTCACGTGTCTGTGCCAAGAAACTGGCCGAAGCCCCATGCCCTGCTCAGCGTCCACAGCAGCGACTCACAGGCCCGATGCTTCGCCTCATTATGAGTTGTTTTGGTCACCTGGTGATGGTGGGATCTGCCGGCTTCCCCCACTGTAACATTACTATTCTTCATTTGTAATGTATTGATCTGTACTTACTTATTTTGGAACGGGGTCTCTCTCTGTCCCTCAGGCTGGAGTGCAGTGGTGCAATTTCAGCTCACGGCAACCTCTACCTCCCGGGCTTAAGCGAGCCACTCGCTCAGCCTCCCAAGTAGCTGGGACTCCAGGTGTGTGCCACTGCACCCAAGTAAGTTTTGTATTTTTTTAGAGACAGGGTTTCACCTTGTTGCCCATGCTTCTCTCAAACTCCTGAGCTCAGGTGATCTGCCACCTTGGCCTCTCGGGGAAGATACTTTGAGACTACAAGAGTATCCTATTTCTCCTCAAAGTCTTTTCCGATAATTTTAGCATCTGTTGGTGGGTTTTGTCTGCAACAATTACTGCCGTGGTGTTCTGAGGTGATTTGTTTCCTCACCACTCTGCTGGAATTCCTCGGGAGGAAGGACCGCCCCTCCCCTCACTGATTGATTCAATCAGGTGTGTGCCTCCATGTGAACTTGTGCGAATTTTTGCTTTGGGTGATCATCCTACACTGTCATTATTTACTTAGTTGCTCAAATTTACCTAGCTCTGGCCGCTGGGCTCTTCCAGGCAGGCCCTCTGGAACCCTCCCATCCTTCGGGAGCACCTTCTCACTTTCTGGCATAACCCCAGACTGCCCTGGTTTTTCCCCCAGACCTGGAATCTTTTCCCCAGCCCTGGAATCCATCACTTCTCCAAGGAGCTCTGCTCTTTTCTACTGGAGAATGAGCTTTAGAGACCAAGGTCAGGGCACTAGCTGTGCTCATTGCTGCTGGGGCATCATTGAGAAAAGAGAAACGTGAATAGCAAATTAGCCTATAATTATTAATAAATATATATTGATGGATAAATGAAGGAATGAATGAAGGAGGAATTATTCAAAATACTCAAAAGATGGATGTTGAGTAAGACAACTTCCTCCCTGTGAGAAATAATTTAAATGTAAATGTACATGTACCTAACTTACACCAGGGGCGGTGCCTCTCAGTGTTTTCCTGCGTAACACGTGAAAAACGGAGGGACACCCAGAGGCAACGAGAAATGCTGAACGACACAAAGCAAAACAAAAGCAAACATTTAAAACAAACTTCTAAGTTTACAAGAAAGAAAGAACAGACTCGGAAAAGATACCCACCTGTCAATAAAATGAGACAAACTGACCACAGATGAGCCTGCTCGTCAAACAGTCTGGGATCCATATTTACATTATTTCTGTGATGCTGGAACTACCAGGGTAAAAAGAAAAACAAACAGAAACGGTCCCAGACTGGTGACAAGCCAAGACTGCCTGCCAAAAACCAGGGCCACCTGCTCTGAAGGGGCACTCCCCCACCTGCCTCCTGCAATTCCCACAAAGTTCCCCCGAAGACGATCCTACAGTCCTTGTGATGAAACACCCAGGGAAGCCAGCCCCACAGCCAGAGCTGCCAGAGGCCGCCTGTGCCCAGACATGAGCCCTGGAGTTCATCTGTAGTGACCAACTTTAAAGTTATTAACTCTAGAAGAAGGGTTCAAAATCAAAGGAAAACATGGGACACCATGAAAAACACAAAGAGTTTTAAAAGAATAAAATAAGGCTTCTAAAAATGAAGTGTACAGCTACTGAAATTTCTTATTTTTCTTTGAATGGCCAAAGGGGGTACTTCCCTTGGTCTGTGGGTTTTCAGCAGTTTCCCTGGGATTTTCGATAGGAAAAGAAACAGATTCGGCACAGCTGAAAGATTTCCCCTACAAAATAGCCCACAATGTCCACACAGAGAGGGAAGGAGGTGAGAACAAATGAGAGATGAAGACGCACAGGGGAGAGAATGAAAAGCTTCCACTGGTTGTTAACGGGATTCACAGGAGAGCAGGAAATCAAATGTTATGGGCTGGCAGTAATAGAACAAGACAGATAAACTCACATCCAGACACATTGCAATGAAACCACAAAACACAGAAGACTGAGATCTTTAAAGCAAAAAACAATTGTATTAAGGTCCACTAACTACAAAGGGGTATTTGAACTGATGGAGGCTTCCCAAGAGCAGAAGCAGGACAGAGACACAAAGTTCCTTCCACACAGTGGGGGAATGGCAGTCAGCCTCAAATTCGATACCCAGTTTGTGGGGTGAGAGGTTTTTCTCATTATCTTGATTGTGATAATGGTTTCATGGGTTTATATCTATATTTCAAAACCTACCAAATTGTAGCCTTTCAATATAATCGTCTTTGTATGCCAGTTGTTCCTGCATAAGGCTGTAAAACCAAAACCAAAAACAAAATAAAAAATAGAAGAAGAAAAGGAAGACAAACCCTAACAGACAGGCTTCACAGCAGATTAGACACAATCGAGGAGGAGACTGGGAAGCCAGACCATGAGGCACTGGAAAGCATCTAGACAGAAGAACAGAGAGACAAACCTAAACCCTAAAATAAAATCCAACAATTTAAAAGATGGAAGACGTGTTGGAAACGACTAGCAGCAGCGAGGTGTTTGTGGAGTCCTGGAAAGAGGGCCAGGAAGCGTAGCCATCCTTGAGCCAGATAAGAACAGAGGGAATGGCGTAGACAAATCACAGGAGAACTGCTGGGAACCACAGACCAGGGGAAATATCCCTGAGACATTCAAAGAAAAGAAATGCCATTTTACAAGGAGCAATAAAATGATGGAATCCAGGAAAGAAGGGACTTCCATCTTCCTAATGTGAAGAGAACACAACTGCCAAGCCAGGCTTCCCTGCCCAAAACAAACATTCTCCATGAGTGAAGGTGAAACAGACATTCCTGATTAAAAAACAAATCGAAAAACAGGAAAAACTCTTTGGCAAGATCCTGAACTGAAGAAGACGCGATATGAAGTTACTCATGCAGAGGAAGTGTATCACAGATGGAAGCAAGAAAGTGCCAGACGGACTGCAAAGCACAGGAGGACAAATGCAACACAAACCCACACACTGGCAAGTGCTCCAAAGCAACTCTGTGCGTCAGACTGCGTGTGGGTAGAATGGGACAGACAAACTCACATCCAGATACATTGTAGTGAAACCACAAAACACGGAAGACTGAGATCTTTCAAGCAAAAAAAAAAAAAAAAAAAACAATTGTTTTAAGGCACATTAACTACAAAGGGGCATTTGGACTGATGGGGGCTTCCCAAGAGCAGAAATGGGGCAGTTAAAGCACACAGCCACCAAAGCACAGAAGGGGCTGTGCACATCGGATGCCATGAGCTCCACTGCATGAGCCAGGATCTGTGAAGGAGGCACTAAGCTGTGTTTGACTAACAAGTTCACGGAGGGAAACTGGAATATGTAAAACACGACAAGGTTTCTTTCTACTTAGTAAAGTCAGATGATCAATTTAAATACAAATATATTAGGAATTGCACTAAATACTCTCGTTAAGAGGTAAACATCTCCAAGGTCAGGTTGGACTTGAAACAAAACAAAAACTTATGCATGGCTTTTGAGAGATATGTCTTAAATATAAGTATATTAAAGGTGAAAAGTAAGAAGGTAGAAAAAGACATGCTATCCAAATTCCAAAGGGAAGCTGTCACAGCTGCACCACTGTCCAAGCTGATGTTAGGACAAGAGGCATTCATGGTGATGGGGGACCAGTCCCCTAGGAAGGCATAGCAATCTCCAAGTCGCGTGCACCTAATCACATAGCCTTATTATAGGATGTAAAATTTAACAGAATCTACAATCATTGTAGGAGTTTTAAGCACAGGATTCTCAGTAATTGTTAAACCTGCTAAGAAATTGTCAAAAGATACTGATTTGTAAAACATCATTTACATAATCAACAAATATAAGGCCCTGTATTGAATGTGTTAAACGAAATGCTCATGTGCACACAGAACGTTTAAACTAAATGACAATAAACTGTTCACGAAGCAAGACGACACTGTAGGATTAAAACCATTTAGGATGTTTTCTCTGATCCCAATGCAATAAAGAAAACCTAAATTTTAAAAACCATCCAAAAAAAATCAGTGTTTGAAAATTAAACAATGACCTTCTAAATAGTTCAAGGGTTAAAAAATAAATCACAACAGAAATTAAAACATATTTGAATGAAACAATAAGAATATGACAAATTAAAACTTGAGAGATGTAGTGATTTTATAGCCTTAAGTAAATATTTAGGGGGAAAAAATGATTTAAAAATAGTGACCTATTATCCATGTTAGAAATTAGATTAAAAAGGCAAATTAAAGTCAATGAAAGCAGTAGGAAGGAAATAATAAAGATAAGAACAGAAGTTAATAAAATAAAGGAGACACAATAGAGCATCTTGAAAATAAAAGATGATTCTCTGAAAAGAACAAAAACACTAATAAAATCTTGCCAAAGGTAATAAAAGAAAAAGAGAAAAGGCACGAAGTAATAATTTTAAAAATAAAAAGAGAGATGTTACTGTATATTCTAAGGATACTTAAATATAATGAGCTTATTTTGAAATAATGTCCCATTATATTTGACAATATAGAGGAAATGAATTTCAGATAAACACAGTTTTTCAAAACTGAGGCAAGAATAAAAGAAGACTTGAAGAAATTAGAGAAGACACAAGCAAGTGGAAAAACATCCCATGCTCATGGATAGGAAGAATCAATATCATTAAAATAGCCAAACTGCTCAAAGCAATTTACAGATTCAGTGCTATTCCCATCAAACTACCAACAACATTCTTCACAGAACTAGAAAACAACTATTTTAAAATTTATATGGAACCAAAAAAAGAGCCCAAATAGTCAAGGCAATCCTAAGCAAAAAGAACACAGCTGGAGGCAACACATTACCTGACTTCAAACTATACTACAAGGCTACACTAACCAAACAGCATGGTACTGATACAAAAACAGGCACATAGACCAATGGAACAGAAGAGAGAGCCAAGAAATAAGACCACATATCTATGACCATCTGATCTTCAACAAAGCTGACAAAAACAAGCAATGGGGAAAAGATTCCCTATTCAATAAATGAATGTGGGATTACTAGCTAGCCATGTGCAGAAGATTGAAGTTGGACCCTTCCTTACACCATACACAAAAATCAACTCAAGATGGATTAAAGACTTAAATGTAAAATCTAAAACTATAAAAACCCTGGAAGACAACCTAGGCAATACCATCCTGGACATAGGACCAGGCAAAGATTTCATGACAAAGACACCAAAGACAATCACAACAAAAGCAAAAATTGACAAGTGGGATCTAATTAAACTTGGGAATTCTGCATAGCAAAAGGAACTATCAACAGAAAAAACAACAAACAGAATGGGAGAAAATATTTGCAGACTTTACACCCGACAGAGATCTAAGATCCAGCATCTATAAGGAACTTTAACAAATTTACAAGAGAAAAACAATCACATTAAAAAGTGAGCAAAGGACATGAACAGATACTTTTCAAGAGAAGACATACAGCCATAGAAAAGAATGAGTTCATGTCCTTTGCAGGGACATGGATGAAGCTGGAATCCATCATTCTCAGCAAACTAACACAAGAACAGAGAGCCAAACACCACATGTTCTCACTCGTAAGAGGGAGTTGAACAATGAGAACACGTGAACACAGGGAGGGGAACATCGTACAGTGGGGCCTGTCTGGGGTGAGGGTCAAGGGGAGGGAGAGCATTAGGACGAACACCTAATGCATGCAGGGCTTAAAACCTAGATGATGGGTTGATAGTGCAGCAAACCATCATAGCACATGTATACCTATGTAACAAACCTGCATGTTCTGCACATGTATCCCAGAACTTAAAGTAAAAAAAAAAAAAAAAAAAAAAGACATACATGCAGCCAACAAGCATAGGAAAAAAAGCTCAATGTCACTGATCATTAAAGAAATGCAAATCAAAACTACAGTGAGAAAACATCTCCCACCACTCAGAATGGCTGTGATTAAAAAGTTAAAAAAAAACAGATTCTGGTGAGGTTGTGGAGAAAAGGGAACGCATGATTATACATTGTTGATGAGAGTACAAACAAGTTCAACCATTGTGGAAAGCAGTATGGCAATTCCTCAAAGAGCTAAAAGCAGAACTACCATTTGACCCAGCAATCCCATTACTGGGTATATACCCAGAGGAATACAAATCATTCTACTGTAAAGACACGTGCACACGAATGTTCACTGCAGCACCATTCACAATAGCAAAGACATGGAATTAACCTAAATGCCCATCAGTGACATATTGGATAAAGAAAATGTGGTACATATACACCATGGAATACTATGCAGCCACAAAGAAGAATAAGATCATGTCTTTCAAGAGAACATGGATGGAGCTGGAGGCCATTATCCTTAGCAAACTACTGCAAGAACAGAAAACCAAATACTGCATGTTTTCACTTATAAGTGGGAACTAAGTGATGAGAACACATGGACACAGAGAAGGGAACAACAGACACTGGGGTCTACTTGAGGGGGGAGGTGGGAGGAGGGGGAGGAGCAGAAAAGATAACCATCAGGTCCTGGACTTGATGCCTGAGTGATGAAATAATCTGTATAACAACCCCCTGTGACACAAATTGACCTATGTAACAAACCTGCACATGTACCCCTGAACCTAAAATAAAAGTTAAAAAAATAAAAAATCAAGATTATTTCATGGTGTTCTAGCACCTTGAAAAAAAGAATTAAAAAAAAAAAACTGAATAGATTCCTTTAAGAAATGGAATCTGGGCTGGGCGTGGTGGCTCACACCCATAATCCCAGCACTTTGAGAGGCCGAGGTGGGTGGATCATGAGGTCAGGAGATCAACACCATCTTGGCCAACATGGTGAAACCCTGTCTCTCCTAAAAATACAAAAAAATTAGCTGGGTGTGGTGGCACACACCTGTAGTCCCAGCTACTCAGGATGCTGTGGCTGGAGAATTGCTTGAACCTGGGAGGTGGAGCTTGCAGTGAGCTGAGATCGCGCCACTGCACTCCAGCCTGGTGACACAGCAAGAGTCCATCTAAAAAAAAAAGAAAGAAAAAAAAAGAAAAGAGATGGAATCTGTAATTTAAAATTTTACCACAAAGAAAACTCTAGACCAAAGTGGTTTTACTAGTGAATTCTTCTAAACATTTAGGAAAGAAGTAAAACCAAACTTGTACAATGCTTCCACAGAAGAGAAGCAGGAAGGATTTCCCAAATAATTCTGTGAGGCTTGCATACCTCCATGTCCAACAACTAGACAAATTACAAGAAAAAATATTACAGCTCAATCACTCTCGTGGTCATGAATGCAAAAATCCTCAACAAAATATTAGCAAACCAAAGTCAGATTTATATAAAAGGCATAATATATAATAACCAAGACGTATTTTTCTAGAAATTCAAGGTTGGCAATTTAACATATTAACAGACTAGAGGGGAAAAATCATATAATCATTTCAACTGATGATTTTTAAAAAGCATTTAATACAAGGCAACCCCACTCATGAAAAATATGTTAAGTAAACTAGAAATAGAATGTTACTGCCTTAATTTGATAAAAAGCACCTATAAAGCCCCGCAGTAGGCACGATGGGAAGACACGGTGCGCCTTCCATGAGATTGGTCGGCTCTCACCAAGTCCACCCAGCAGGGTGCTGGGGTCCTGGCCAGTGCTGACAGGTAAGAAAAAGAGAAAAAGAAGTAGCACAAAATAAAACTAGCACTTGCCGAAAACACAACCATGCCAGTAGAAAATCCAAATGAATCTATGGATCCTCAGAATTAATACATTTAGCAAGGTTATTGAGTACAAGGTCAACGTACAAGGTGTATTTTTACAAATGAGCAGAAGCAAACAGGAAGTGTTTTAAAATGTAAGGTTTTATAAATGGCAGTGAGCCCATGAAAAGATGCTGAGCCTCACTCATCAAGAGGGAAACTCAATCAAAACTACAATGAGATGCAACCTCATGCCCATTAGAAGGCAAGAAATAATAATAATAATAATACATGCTGGGGAGGAAGTAGAGAAACTGGAACCTTGTGCACATTTCCTGGGAATGTCAAACAGTGCAGCTGCTGTGAAAAGTATTATGGCAGCTCCTCAAAAAATTACGAATAGAACTGCCATATGATCCAGCAAATTCGCTTTGGGTCCGTACCCAAAAGAATTGAAGGCAGGGTCTAGAACAGACATTTGCACACCCCTGTTAATAGCAATAGTACTTGCAATAGCTGAAAGGTGGATGCAACCCCAGTGTCCACCAATGGATGAATGGGTACATGCAACGTGATCTATTCACACAATGGACCATCACTCAGCCCTTCTCCATCAATGGAAGAATGGGTACACACATTGTGGTCTATTCACACAATGGACCATCGCTCAGTCCTTCTCCATCAATGGAAGAATAAGCACACACGGTGGTCTATTCACACAATGGGACCATCACTCAGCCCTTCTCCATCAATTGATGAATGGGTACATGGTCTATTCACGCAATGGAGTGTCACTCAGTCCTTCTCCATCAATGGATGAATGGGTACATGCATCATTATCTATTCACACAATGGAGTCTCTCAGCCCTTCTCCATCGATGTAAGAATGGGTACGCGCATCGTGGTCCATTCACACAATGGAACATCACTCAACCCTTCTCCATCAGTGGAAGAATGAGCACGCACATCATGGTCTATTCACACATGGACCATCGCTCAGCCCTTCTCCATCAGTGGATGAATGGGTACGTGCAATGTGGTCTATTCACACAATGGACCGTCACTTAGCCCTTCTCCATCAATGGAAGAATGAGCACGCACATCGTGGTCTATTCACACATGGACCATCGTTCAGCCCTTCTCCATCAGTGGATGAATGGGTACGTGCAACGTGGTCTATTCACACAATGGAGTGTCTCTCAGCCCTTCTCCACTGATGTAAGAATGGGCACACACATTGTGGTCTATTCACACATGGACCATTGCTCAGCCCTTCTCCATCAGTGGATGAATGGGTACGTGCAACGTGGTCTGTTCACACAATGGACCGTCACTCAGCCCTTCCCCATCAATGGAAGAATGGGCACGCACATTGTGGCCTATTCACACACAGACCATTGCTCAGTCCTTCTCCATCAGTGGATGAATGGGTACATGCAACGTGGTCTATTCACACATGGACCATCGCTCAGCCCTCCTCCATCAGTGGATGAATGGGTACGTGCAACGTGGTCTATTCACACAATGGACCGTCACTCAGCCCTTCTCCATCAGTGGAAGAATGAGCACGCACATCGTGGTCTATTCACACAATGGAACATCACTCAGCCCTTCTCCATCAGTGGATGAATGAGTACGTGCATTGTGGTCCATTCACACATGGACCATCGCTTAGCCCTTAACAGGAAGGAGATTCTGACACAGGCTACCACATGAACAAACCCTGAGGACGTGATACTGAGTAAAATGAGTCAGTCACAAAACTACAAATTCTGCATGATTTCACTTACAGGCGGTCCCTGGGGTTGTCAAATCCACAGAGACAGAAGGTAGAACAGTGGGTGCCAGGCTCTGGGGGAGGCAGATGGGGAGTTAGCACTTATGGTGACAGAGCTCCAGTTTTGGAAAATGAAAATGTTCTGGAAATGGTTGTTGGTGATGGTTGCATGGAATAATAATGTCACTGAACTGTGTACTTAAAAATGATTTGGATGGTAAATTTTATGTTTATGTATATTTTATCAAAATTTAAAAAATGGGAAACTATCACATTTTGAGCTGCATAAAATGCTATGGCAAATCTAGCTAAACTTGCATCTAAACAGAAAATGACAAGGTCTGATTGAAGGCCACAGGCTATTCAAGGAAAAGGGTTTCTGGGGGCAGCAAGCCAGGGGCCCAGGAGCCGGGCCCATTTGAATTCTCCTTTGAAAAGAGGGCCAGGAGAGAGCTGCCCCAGAGGCCCCTCTGCAGGGCTGGAACACATTCCTACAGAGCAGGATGGAGCCGAGGCAGTGGCCCCTCCTCCGGGGCCTGGTGGTTCCCAGGTTCTGGGACCTCCTTACCTCGGGCAGGGTTTTTCAGCGTGGGAAGCTGGAGGCCCTGGGAGATGGGAGGCTGGGGGTTCTGGGCAGCTGTGCCACACAGGCCTGGACCGCTGGGTCCTCAGGAAGCTTTCGCCCTGCGAGGACATGTGGGCTGTGTGGCTGGAGAAAGAGGACTAGGGCTCAGGACATGAAGCGGCCTGGGACATGACTCAGGGGTTCCACGGCCCCACTGTTGCCTGCTCTCCACAGAGGCCCCGCTGCCCACCTGACACTCCTGGTTTCACCAGGGACTCACTCCTTCCACACACATCCTCAGCATGGGCACTGGTCCCTTGCCCAGGACCAGATGCTGAGCCCACCCTCCAGCTGTGGCTCTTGTGACCCCAGTGAAGGCCACAGAGCCACCCCTTGTGGTGAAACCTAGAGCACGTCTCGATTATACCAACGTCACTGACTGGGAAAGGCCAGCCCCAGAACATAGCACCCGTGAAGGAGCCGCCATGGGCCAGGGTAGTGGCTCTGTGGACATAGGCCCTGGGCTCAGGCCACCCTCTTCTGTGGGAGTCAGCACGGGGACCAGCCCTTCCCTCTTGGACCTGGGTGGACCCTGTGGTATGTGGGGTGGCACTGGCTGCCTGAGCACAGCTCTCAGCGGGAGGGTCAGGTCCCAGGAAGTGAGGCAGGGGCTGCCAGGCCCCCACAGGCCACCTCCCCTGCAGCTCCTCTTTCTGGCCCTCTGCACGCAGGGAAGTGGTGGTCAGAGCAGGGGCACACGGGCGGACTGGCAGCCGCCCTGTCCCCATGCCCCCACTCCAGATTTTCCCCTTCCCATCCTTCCCAGAGGACCCAAGGGAGGACCGCCTTTTAAAATTATTTTTAATTTTTTGGATACATAACAGTTGTACATATTTATGAGGTGCGTGTGCTATTGTGATGCATGCACATAACACCTAACGATCAATTCAGGGAAACTCGAGCGTTGATCATTCTTTTCTGTCAGGAACATCCCAGATCCTCTCTTCTAGCTATTATGAAATAAACGATAAATTATTAACTATAGTCACCCTACTGTACCACCAAACAACAGGTCCTATTTCTTCAACCTGGCAGCATGCCTGCAGCCCTTCATCTCCCCCTTCCCTTCCCAGCCTCCATGGCCACCAATCTACTCCATGAGACTCACTCTCAGCTCCCACAGGAGGGAAGCGTGGGCTTCATTCCAGTTCCATTCACACTGCTGAGAATGGCAGGATTTCGCTCTTTTTAGCTGGAGAGTAACCCACGGTGTCCACGCACCTTGTTTTCTCTGTCCACGCATCTGCTGATGGACAGACACCCAGGCCAATTCCACATCTTGGCTATTGTGATTAGACTGAAGTAAACCCAGGGCGCAGGCATCCCTCCATAGACTTCTTTCCTTTGGATGGGTGCCCGGCAGTGAGATTTCTGGGCCCTGTGGGAGCTGGGTCTTTAGTTTCCTGAGAAGCCTCCATACCATTACCTCCCTGCCAAAGGTGCTCATGGGTTCCCCTTTCTCCACACCACGGCCAGCACGTTTTCTGCATGTGTCTCTGTGTGGGCATGTGTGTGTGTGTGTCTCCATGTGTGCGTGACACACGGATTTTTTTAATCGCTTCATTAAAGTTTGTAAAACTGGGTTTAGAAGCAGTTCTTGAAGAAAAGCTCTAAACGCTGTGACTGTTTCCCTGTAAGCTGAAGGCGTGGGTCACTGTTTTGGGTGGAAGCAGGTGGGGCTGGCTCATGCTCTGGGAAGGTGGGATTTGAAGACATGGCTTACGGAAGGTTCCTGTGGGTCTCCTTCAGGAAATGGGGAATGTCCTTGTTCCCACCCCCAAGAGACACAGTCTGGAAGAAGGGAAACAGACAAATTGGTTACAATCCGCAATGTGGGCGCCAGGCCCTCGCGAGCTGAGAGGAGGTGAGAAGAGGGGAAGGGAAGCCAGAGGAGCTGCGGGCACGTGGGCGGGACGACGCCTGCACTGAGGAAGGCCAGGACCCCAGACAAGGACACCTTTTTGGGTTAAGCTATAACTCCCTGCAGGAGCCCCACGCCTCCAGGAAGCCCAGCTACACAGTGGCCTTCACTGTCCCCTGACAGCCAGGTGTCCATGATCCCTCATCTGGTGGCCTTTGTGACAAAGGAAAGTGGGCTGGCTGTGAAATAACAGCAAATGGATAGCAAGTGTCAGAAGAACTGTATTCCTATGCCCATGCACACACACATGCACACACACGCACAGAGACACACGCACACACGCACGCACACATGCACACACATGCACACATGGAGACACACACATGCACACACACGCACATATACACATGCACACACATGCACACATGGACATACACGCACATACAGACACACGCACACACATGCACACACGGAGACACACATGGAGACACACACATGCACACAGATATACACATGCACACACATACACACACATGCACACATGGACATACACGCACACACATGCACACACATGCACATGCACACACATGCACCCACAAACACACACATGCACATGCACACACAGACACACACACACGCAAACACACACGCAATACACGCACATGCAGGAACTCCACCTCCCCTTCCCACTTTGTCAAAAGCGAGCCGGATGAGAAGCCGGGAAGGTTTGAGTTCTGTCTCCATGACGGTAAGTCTGAAGCCACACAATTGTGTGATGGGTTGTGTGATCTTCCTGACAAGGAACCTGTTGAGGGCTGCTGACTGGGAAGCTGTGCCCATGACCGGCCATCAGGATGTGCCCGAGGTAGGAGCAGCCCTTCCGGGTTGACTGGGGCTGTGGCGCCCAGCTTGCCCCACCCTGGCAGAGCCCAACACTCCTCTGGCCTGACGTCATAATGACAGGGGATTGGGGTGCGCAGCCAGCAGGTGCCCCCACATTGCAGGGAGGATTCAAAGCGAAACCACTTCAGTTTGCTTCCAGGAAGGGGTGAGCAGGCTCCTGGCACCTCCAGACCTAAGCCAGCCTGGGAGGGGCTCGCTCCAGAAGGGAACACGGAGCCAGGAGATAAGGAGAACCCTCACCATCAGCACCACTTCCAGCGAGGACACCAGGGGACAAGTCCCAGGAGCAGAAGGGGGCTGGCTCCATCCACATGGGCTCAGGGCCACTGCCAGGCCAGGCTGAGAGGACAGAGAGACCCGTGTGCTCCACTGTTTCCCACTGCAGCGTGGGACAGGGGCTGTCAAGGGCAGCAGCTGTGGCTGGGACCCTGGATGGTGCTGGTCCTCCTGCAGCAGAAGCAGTTCAGGAGATGCTGGGCGCAGTGCAGGGCCGCTGCACAGGCGGGCAGAGGTGGGCAGAGGCGGGCGAGGACCGACCCTTCTCTCCCTCCTTTCTTTGCTTTTCTCCTTCTGAGCTCCCTGATCTTTTACAGCAGGAACTGTCTTCCTGATGACTTCACTTCCACCCCAGTGCCTGGTATACAGTGGGCGCTCAATAAATGTTGGTGGAGTGAATGGTCACTGGCAAGAGCAGATGCCATAAAGAGGAGAGATTTTGGGCCTCAGCCAAGAGCTCCTGGCCACCGTGGGGCCTCCTCGCTCACCACACAGGTCCTCCCACCTGGCCTGGGCGAGGGATTGTGGTGTGAGTGTGGACTAGGCTTGGGCGAGGGGTTGTGTGTGAGTGCGAGGGATTGTGGTGTGAGTGTGGACTAGGCCTAGGCGTCCTGAGACCTCAAGTTCCCATTTCCTCAGGAGGGAAGTCAATCCCGTGAGGGCCCCAGGGCTCAGTATTCGCCTTCCGAACTTGGGGGAAGAAAAACCAGTCCAAGTTACATCCAAGGAGTGCTGTTGAGACACTTGGTCTGGGAGGACAGTGATAATCAAAGCCTCGCGTCCCTGGCGGTGCGACTCCACAACTGCTCAGCCCCACACAGACACAACATGTGGGCGGGTGATTCGGTTTTTGTGGAATTGACTTTGTGTGTGGATGTCATGGAGACACTTCCTGGCGGGCGCCGAGAAAGGGGGCATTGTTCTTCCCGCCGGAGAAAGGAGGGCATTGGGGGGTCCTTGGGCAGTCCCCTCCGTGGCCAGAGGAAGAGGCTGGGAGGTGTCCCGGGGGCCTTTGATGCTGGGCGATTTGGGGTGCCAGAGGCCACTAAAGCAACGGCCCACTGCCCAGTTTATGTGTGTGCTAAATCACGACCATGATTTCTGCGTGTTTTCTAGAATAATAGCCAGCCATAAAACACAGGACGTGGTCTCATAATGTTCCAGATTCTAAACATTTACAATCAATCTCTATGCTTTTTAACCAATATCTCATAAAATTAAACTCATCTTTTTAATATATTTTTAGTGTTCTGGTTTCCATTTCTGTTTAGGCACATTTGTCATGGCAAAGCCTGGAGCAGCAGTTATCAGAAACGTCTAAAAGTTCAGAAGTTGATTGCTTTTAAAAGTAGCAAAACTAAGACAAAAACCTAACACCAGGTTGCTACATTTTGGGAGGGGTCTCCATGTGGACTCCTAAATTATTGTTTGAGGTCTGCTTACTCCAAGAGGCATTTCTCTTTTTAGAAAATTAAAAACATTAAGTACTCCATCTGGACACAAAGCGTCTCCATATGACAGAGTTTTGTTACTGTGGGGAGAGGACAAAGCGCCAGCCACACCCCTCATTCCACAGCCTTTCCCAACCCTCCCCTCGAGATGAAACGCCGGCCATCTGTAGCGCTTCACCTCTGAGCTGGAAACAAGCTTGTTTCTTTTGCTTTGATGAGGTTCTGCTGGTTTTGGTGGGACTTTGAAGTTTATTTATTGTCATCAAATTGCATTAATTATTTTTGAAGTTTATAGTTTTGTTCACAACTTTAAGACTTTGTGAAGGGCATAAAATAAGCATAAATTCAAAAAATTCCAAGAAATGGATCCAACAGTTACTTTTAATTGGCAGCAGAATACAGCCCCCAATTTATTACAAACTTACATGCAATGGTTTAGAACTAATTTTAACTTCCCCTTGAAGTTGGAATTCAAAACCTCACTGGTGGCTTGACATGGTATTATCCAAGGAGGATGTTTGTTTCATAATTTGAAACAAGAACCTGGATCTTTTATGAGGTCCAATATTATTTCCATATGAGGGAGCAGAGTGGGAAGAAGGCAGCTGGAACAGACGCCAGGGCCAAGCTGGGATCTGGGGCCCTCTTGATCTCCCTTATTATCGGTGCTCCTTCCCCAAGGGCCAGCCAGGGGCCCTGCACAGCGCGGTCTTTTGGCTGGGGTCAGAGAAACCTTATGGGCAAGGGCAACAATAAAACTACCACCTTACCACCCCCAGAGTGCATTCCCCTGAGCAGAGACCCCAGACTGCATCAGCCCCACCCCGAGCAGAGACTCCTGCCTGCCTCAGTCCACCTGTCCAGAGACCCCAGCCTGCATCAGCCCCACCCCGAGTGGAGACCCCAAGACCCCAGTCTGCCTCAGTCCACCCATCCGGACACCCCCTGCCTGCCTCAGCCCACCCTGGGCAGAGACCCCCAAACCCCTGGCTGCATCAGCCCACCTGGAGCAGAGACCTCGAGACCCCTGCCTGCATCAGTCCCACCCCGAGCAGACTCCAAAACCCTGGTGTGCCTCAGTCCACCTGTCCAGAGACCCCTGCCTGCCTCAGCCCACCCCGAGCAGACTCCTGCCTGCCTCAGCCCACCCCGAGCAGAGACCCCAAGACCCCTGGCTGCCTCAGCCCACCTGGAGTGGAGACTCCGAGACCTCTGCCTGCATCAGCTCCTCCCATCCAGAGACCCCCTGCCTGCCTCAGCCCACGCCAGGCAGAGACCCCAAGATCCCTGCCTGCATCAGCCCCACCTATCTGGAGCCCCTGGCCTGCCTCAGCCCACCCATCCCCTTCATTGCATTGGTCTCCATTCCTTTCTCCACAGCTTCCCAGCACTCCTGTGCCAAGGCCTTTCCCCAGCTCCAGGTCCAGCTGCAAGTGAGGTTCAGGCCTCCCTTGGCCTGTGCCACGGGGAGAGGCAGTCACCTGGCGAGGATGCCCGGGTGTGGAGGAGGGACCTGGGCTGGGGCTGTGTCATGGGGAGGGACCGGGGATGCCCCCTAGCGGACCAGGATGGGGACTCTGATGCAGGGATGTGCGGGGAGGTGGTCGCAGAGGCAAAGGGAGGGCAAACGGAGCTGGAAACGGGGAGGGGAAAGGCCCCTCACACTGGGTGCCCGCCCTGCAAGTGTTGTGCTGGCCAGGATGAGAAGCTGCGGCCACTCAGCAGCCCTGGAGCAGCCCATGGACGGCCCAGGCCACTGGGGAGGCTCCAGGGAGGGGCTGGCAGGCAGAGGCCCAGAGGCAGGACCCACAGCTCAAGTTGAATGGGCACCAGGGCCACAAGGAGGCTGAGGCCGAGGTCGGGGCACCGTGGGACCCCTGCCCGCAAGGAGGGGTGTGCCCCGTGGGCTGTGCAGGGCTGGGTCTTGCTGTTTTGGCCCGTGCTTTCCCTCTGTGCCTCTGCCTGTTCGGAGCCCCTGGAGCTCTGAAGGAAGGTCTGGGGGCAGCAGGGGACCTGGATGGCTGGGGTGGAGTGGGAGGGGAAGGTGGGGTCCAGGGTTTTCCTCTTAGCCCAGAGAGTTGGCCGCGGGTTTGGGGGACAGAGCCCTGACAGGGACATGAGGCATTGGCTATGAACTCGAGGGGACATGCTCATGGGGGCCAGGGCAGAGAGAGGGGAGGCTTGGAATTGCAGTCTGGGGCCTCTGGGAGAGGAGCTGGCTGGTGAAGAGGTCCAGGGTGAGGGCGGGGGGCATGGCTGCAAGCAGAAGGACCCCTCCCCACTGACCCATGCCGCTCATCCACAGCAGAGGCTCAGACCCCATTCCACATGGGAGGTGGAACGTGCTGGGAGGAGGGGAATGGCAGCCCAAGTGGGGACAGAGGGGGTCCAGCAGCCTTGCCCCGCCCCACCCCCCGACCAGATCCCAGGGGTTCAGCAGTCCCCTTGCCTCTGACCAGATCTCAGGGTCCAGCAGCCCATCTGCATCACAGGGGCAATGTGTGGCTTTTAGGTTTTGGTGTGTGTGGTGTGTGTGTGTGTGGTGTGTGTCTGTGTGTTTGTGTATGCACATTTCTTTGGTCCTGGCCTTTTTTAATGGTGGCAACAAACTTTACAAGAGTTTAGTTTTCATCTTTCTTTCTCTCTTCTCATATCTCTCGCAGCTTTTCCTGGATTTGTTTTTCTTTTCATTTTGAGGTTTTCTCCAGAAATGTTTTCATTGTGGGTTTTGTTGGCAAATCTTCTGAAGCCTTATGAGACTATTTTTATTATACCCTCAAAATACTTCTTTCTTTCAACTATTGTATTTTTTTACAGCCACTATTTCCACTTTGTTCTTTATTCAGGACATTTTTCTTTTTCACACCACTAACATTTTTTCTTATTATGTTAAATATGAGCATCCTACTCATTTTAAGTCATGTGTCTATTCTAACACACCTGCTTCAGATGTTATACACCTTCCAGTTCATGGCTTTTTCTTTTGTGACATTTAAATGGTTTGGGTGTTTAGTTCCCTTGACTCAAGAGCTCACCTTCCTTTACAAGTGGGTTTAATCACCTTTGGAGGAAGATACATGCTCCAAAACTTCTATTTTTGTGCATAGCATCCAAAACACAAACTTCCAGCTACGCCAATGAATGCTTCCACCCTTTAGCATAGAGCTTGCTCTTCCAAAGGCCATGAGGAGTTTTAGACCCTGGACCCCAGACATGTTCCAAGACTCTTTTACATTATGTCAGACATGCAAGCCCTGCCTCAGCTTCTCCCAACACTCAGCTTTCCTCCCAACATTAACAATATCAGAAATGAAAATGGAGACATCACTAAAGATCCTACCGATACTAAGTTAATAATAAAAGAATATGCTGAACAATTTATGCCAATAAATGTGACAATTTAGAAAAATTGAACAAACTCTGAAAAACACAACTTGCCAAAACTGATGCAAAAAAAATTTATGAGTCTGAACAATCTTATTTAAAATGTTCCCACAAAGAAAACTTCAGGTCCAGTTGGCTCCACCGGCAAACCATTCTTCCAAACATTTGTGGGAGAGAAAAACACCAATCTTACACAAACTCTTCCAGAGAAGAGAAAAAATGAGTACTGCTTTGCAACTTTATTTAAAAGACTAGCTTGACTTTGTTATTAAAATCTGATGAGATCACTGCAAAAAAGAAACATTGCAACAATCTCTGACATGTGCATGGACCAAATATTGTCTAAAAATGGGTGAATCACTGATAAATGAATTCAGTGAAGTCTCAGGTTACAAAATCAATGTACACAAATCAGTAGCACTGCTATACACCAACAATGACCAAGCTGAGAGTCAAATCAAGAACTCAAGCCCTTTTACAATAGCTGCAAAAAATAAAATAAAATTCCTAGAAATAACTTGACCAAGGGGTGAAATATCTCTACAAGAAGACCTAGCAAAAACTGCTGAAAGAAATTGTAGATGACACAAACCAATGGAAATATATCCCATGCTCATGGACTGGAAGAATCAATATTGTGAAAGTGACCACACTATCCAAAGCAATCTATAGATTCAATGCAATTCCTATGACAATACCAACATCGTTTTTCAAATAATTGGAAAAACAATTCTAAAATTCATAGAATTAAAAAAATGCCTGAATAGCCAAAGTAATCCTAAGCAAAAAGAACAAAGCTGGAGGCATTACATTACCTGACTTCAAATTATCTTACACGGCTGTGGTAACCAAAACGGCATGGTATTGGTGTAAAAGTAGATACATAGACCAATGGAACACAATAGAGAACCCAGAAATAAAGCCAAATACTTATAACCAATTCATCTTCAACAAAGCATACAAAAACAAAAAAATGGGGAAAGAACACCTTATTCAATAAATGTTGCAGAAAAAAATTGGAAAGCCAAAGGTAGAAAATCGAAAGTGGGTCGCTATCGCTCAGAATATACAAAAATCATCTTAAAATGGATTAAAGACTTAAATTTAAGACCTGAAACCATAAAAATTCCAAAAGATAACCCAAGAAAAACTCTTCTGGACATTGGTTTAGGCAAAAAATTCATGACTAAGACCCCAAAAGCAAACGCAACAAAAACAAAAAGAAATAAATGGGACCTAAATAAGCTAGAAGGCTCTGTGCAGCAAAATAAATAATCATCAAAGTAAACAGACAACCCACTGAGTGAGAAAAAATATTTGCAAACTATGCATTTGACAAAAGACTATATCCAGAACCTACAAGGAACACAAACAAATCAGCCAAAAAAACAATCCCATCCAAGGGTGGGCAAATGACATGAATAGACACTTCTCAAAAGAAGACATGCAAATGACCAACGAACATGTGAAAAAATGCCCAACACCACTAATTGTAGGAAATGCAGTTTAAAATCATAATGAGCTACCACTTTACCCCAGACAGCATGGCCATTACTAAAAGGGTACACTTATACACCACTAGTGAGAATGGAAATTAGTACAACCTCTGTGGAAGACAATATGGATATTTCTCAAAGAACTAAAAGTAGATCTACCATTTGATCCAGAAATCTCACTACTGGGCATCTACCCAAAGGAAAAGAAGTCATTATATTAAAAAGACATCTGTACACATACGTTCATCGCAGTACAATTCACAATTGCAAAGATATGGAACTTACCCAAGTGCCCATCAACTGATAAGTGAATAAAGAAAATGTGGTGCATATACACCATGGTATACTACGCAGTCATAAAAAGGATGAAACAATGTTTTTACAGCAACTTGGATGGTGCTGGAAGTCATTATTCTAAGTGAAGTAACTCAGGAATGGAAAACCAAATACCATATGTTCTCACTTATATGTGGGAGCTAAGCTATGGATACAAGGAAGGCCTACAGAGGAGCAGAATAGACATTGGAGGCTCAGAAAGGGGAGGGCAGAAGCGGGTAAAGGATTTTAAAAACCCTGCATATTGGGTACAATGTAAAAAAGCTATTGAAATAAAAAAATTTAACAATTAGCAAATCACAGTCAGCATTTAAAAATATACCACAGCTAATTAAGGCATAATCCAGATATATAAGAATGGTAGGCCGGGCGCGGTGGCTCACGCCTGTAATCCCAGCACTTTGGGAGGCCGAGGCGGGCGGATCACAAGGTCAGGAGATCGAGACCACGGTGAAACCCTGTCTCTACTAAAAATACAAAAAATTAGCCGGGCGCGGTGGCGGGCGCCTGTAGTCCCAGCTACTCAGGAGGCTGAGGCAGGAGAATGGCGTGAACCCCGGAGGCGGAGCTTGCAGTGAGCCGAGATCGCGCCACTGCACTCCAGCCTGGGCGACAGAGCGAGACTCCGTCTCAAAAAAAAAAAAAAAAAAAAAAGAATGGTAAAAATTTAAAGTAAGTAAATAAATACAGATAACATATATTGAAATGTAAGTAAGAAAATAGCACATAATTATCTCAACAGATACAGAAAAGAATTCTTTTTTTTTTTTTTTTGAGACGGAGTCTCGCTCTGTAGCCCAGGCTGGAGTGCAGTGGCTCAATCTCCACTCACTGCAAGCTCCGCCTCCCGGGTTCAGGCCATTCTCCTGCCTCAGCCTCCCGTGTAGCTGGGACTACAGGTGCCCGCCACCGCGCCCGGCTAATTTTTGTACTTTTAGTAGAGACAGGGTTTCACTGTGTTAGCCAGGATGGTCTCAAGTCTCCTGACCTCGTGATCTGCCCGTCTCAGCCTCCCAAAGTGCTGGGATTACAGGCGTGAGCCACCGCGCCCGGCCAGAAAAGATTTCTTTAGAAAACTGACCTCCCATTCAATATGGTAACTGTAAAAAAGGAAAGAAAAGCAGGTGAATTCCTTAGCATGATGAAAGGCATCACACACAGCACCCAATGTGGAGATTCTGGGGGAGCCTCACACCACAGCCAGGACCACACGGTGAGCACCAACTCTTAGCACTTTAAGCAAATGCTCTACTAGAGGCTCTTCCCGGTAGAAGAAAACAAGATAAGGAGATCAAAGGAATTTGGTTTGAAAAGAAAGATAAAAGTATTAATTTATTGACAATATATAGAATATATACAAGAATCTATTAAACTATTTGTGTATATATTATTTCAGCAAGTTCACTGAATACAAGGCCAACCTATAAAAATTGTTATTCTATATGTTTGAACAAATAAGGAAATTTGAAAAAATTAGGAAATGAAATTTTAAGGAGCTAAACATTACAAAAGTATTTTTTTAAAAACATTCCAGAAAAACTCTTTTTGGCAACAGGCACAATCTTGAGCTTGTCCCAGTGACTTGAGGGGCTGAGGTGGGAGAACCACTTGTGCCCATGAGATTGAGGCTGCCATGAACTATGATTGCATCACTGCATTCCAGTTTGGGTGACAGAGCAAGACCCCACTGGAAAGAAAGAAGAAGGAAGGAAGGGAGGAAGGGGAAGGAGGGAAGGGAGAGAGAAAGGGAAAGAAAGGAAAGAAAGAAAGAAAAAAGAAAAGAAAGAAAGAGAGAGGAAAGAAAGAGAAAAGAGAAAGAAAGAAAAAGACAGATGGAAGAATGGAAGGAAGGAAAGGTAGAAAGACAGGAAAGAGAGGAAAGAAAGAAAGAAAAAAAAGAAAGAGGAGAGGAAGACAGAAAGAGAGAAAGAAAGAGATAGAGAAAAGAGAAAGAAAGAAAAAGACAGATGGAAGAATGGAAGGAAGGAAAGGTAGAAAGACAGGAAAGAGAGGAAAGAAAGAAAGAAAAGAAAAAAGAAAGAGGAGAGGAAGAGAGAAAGAGAGAAAGAAAGAGATAGAGAAAGAGAGAAAGAAAGAGAAAGAAAGGGAAAGAAATCATTCCAGTGGAAAGCCCCATGTTAGAGATTGGCTGGTGGTTTCTGATTACCTGAACTACGACCATGAACACTGAGTTGGACTTTGGTTTGCTTAAGTTGAAACCCAAGGTGCTGTGGTCACCTCAGTCTAATAATCTCCCAGTTAATTATTTTAACCTGTGTGTGTGTTTACTATGTGTACTCACACAAGCACAACTAAGAAGAACTCAAATTCAGAATAAAGAAATTCTACAGGCTGGGCGCGGTGGTTCAAGCCTGTAATCCCAGCACTTTGGGAGGCCGAGACGGGTGGATCATGAGGTCAGGAGATCGAGACCATCCTGGCTAACACGGTGAAACCCCGTCTCTACTAAAAAATACAAAAAAAACTAGCCGGGTGAGGTGGCGGGCACCTGTAGTCCCAGCTACTCGGGAGGCTGAGGCAGGAGAATGGCGTGGACCTGGGAGGCGGAGCTTGCAGTGAGCTGAGATCCGGCCACTGCACTCCAGCCTGGGAGACAGAGCGAGACTCCGTCTCAAAAAAAAAAAAAAAGAAATTCTACAAATCAATAAAAGACAAAAATCCAAGAGAGTATCCAAATTGCCAATACGCATATACAACTGTGCTCAACTTCAATGACTGTGGGAGCAATGAGTATCAAAAACACAATAAAATACCAATATACACCCAACAGAATGGCTAAAATTTACAGCTGACAATTGCAAGTGTCAGCAACGGTGTGGGGCAACTGGAACTCCCGTAGACTCTTGGAGAGTGTCAGTTGGCACAGCCACTCTGAAAAGCCATTAAGCAGTGTTTGATAAAGCTGAGCATGTGCATATGCTATAACCCAGCCCTTCAACTCCAGTGTATGTTCCACATCCGTAAAAGAATTCCATTCACCACAAAGTACACATGAGGCTGTTTGTGACACCCTTACTCACAACAGGTAAAAACTACTATGATTAATGGAACAGATAATCAACTGTGTTCGCATGATGGAATACTACAAGGCCACTTATATAAATGAATCACAACAGGTAAAAACTCCTGTGATTAACAGAATGGATAATAAACTGTGTTCATATGATGGAATACTATAAGGCCACGTATATGAATGAACCAGTGCTGTGTTCAATAGCATGGGTGAATTTCACACTTATATGAAGTTCAAGAAGAGCTGAAGCTAATCTGTGTGTTAAAAGAGGGGTTGTGGAGCCCTACTGGGTGGAGGATTCTGGGGGCTGGGGTTGTTCTGCGTCCTGGTCTTGGTGGTCTTGATGCTGTAACAATTCACCATAATTTTCTTATGCATAGTATACTTCAAAAAATTGCCTAAAAACAATAAAAGAGTTAGGAAACTAAATAAATAAAATTAAATTTAAAAATAAATTCCCGGCTGGGCACAGCGGCTCACACGTGTAATCCCAGCACTTTGGGAGGCCAAGGCGGGTGGATCATGAGGTCAGGAGATCAAGACCATCCTGGCTAACACAGTGAAATCCGGTCTCTACTAAAAATACAAAAAATCAGCCGGGTGCGGTGGTTCACGCCTGTAATCCCAGCACTTTGGGAGGCCAAGGTGGGTGGATCATGAGGTCAGGAGTTCAAGACCAATCTGGCCAACATGGCAAAACCTTGTCTCTACTTTAAAATACAAAAAATTAGCCAGGCGTGGTGGTGGGCACTTGTAATCCCAGCTACTCGGGAGGCTGAGGCAGGAAAATTGCTTGAACCCGGGAGGCGGAAGTTGCAGTGAGCTGAGATCACACCACTGCACTCCAGCCTAGGCAACACAGTGAGACTTCATCTCAGAAAAAAAGTAATACAAAAAATTAGCCAGGCATAGTGGCGGATGCCTGTAATCCCAGCTACTTGGGAAGCTGAGGCAGGAGAATTGCTTGAACTAGGGAGGCGGAGGTTGCAGTGAGCTGAGATCATGCCACTGTACTCCAGCCTGGGTGACAGAGTGAGACTCCATCTCAATCAATCAATCAATCAATCAATTCCCACATTGATTCTTTTGGGGGGAAAAGCAATAAAATGCATGAACATGCAAACAGACTAATGGAATAAAAGAAAGTGCCAAAAAGGGCCCCCTTTATGGGAACCCCAATACGACAGGACCATCACCTACGGGAACCCCCCTATGATGAATGTGGACCCCACATCCCTGGAGAAAAGGTACCAGGGCCAGCATGAGGGATAAGAGCTGCCTCACCGCCTGGGAAACGTGAAGGTGGATCCCTGCCTCATGCCCGATTCAAGAGGGGAAACTGGGACCAGGTGCAGTGGCTCACACCTGTAATCCCAGCACTTTGGGAGGCTGGGGTGGGTGGATCACCTGAGGTCAGGAGTTCAAGATCAGCCTGACGAACATGGAGAAACCCCGTCTCTACTAAAAATACCAAATTAGCTGGGCATGGTGGTGCATGCCTGTAATCCTAGCTACTCAGGAGGCTGAGGCAGGAAAATTGCTTTAACCTGGGAGGCGGAGGTTTTGATGAGCCGAGATCACACTAATTCATTTCAGCCTGGGCAACAAGAGTGAAACTTCATCTCAGGAAAAAGAAAAAAACACACACACACACACACACACACAAAAAGAGGGGAAGCTGGTTTCAAACCTAACGTGAAATTAAAGCCTTGAAGCTCACAGGAGAAAACGTCACGTAGCTTCACAACCAGAAAACCTCACGCCACGCGGTGAAAAACCACTGGGTACCACCAGTGGGCTTGTGTATTCCACAAAGGACATTAACCACATCATGCCTGCACAGCAGACAGAGGGGCCGTTTCCAGATCCAAACCCTGCAAGGGACTCATCTCTATGACACACAGCAGCATCCGTGAACCATGAGCAAAAGGCAGCCTCTCAGTCCACTTCATGCTGCTTAACAGAATTCCAGTCTGGGTAATTTATAAAGAACAGAAATGTATCCCTCACCAATTCAGAAGCTGAGAGTCCAAGCAAGGCACCTGCATCTAGTGAGGTCCTTCTGGCTTCACCATCCCAGGGCAGAAGGCAGAGGGTGGAAGTCACGGGCATGGGTGGGCATCCAAACTCATCCTTTAATCAGGAACCCCCTCCTGGGATAACAGCACTCATCCATTTATGAGGGCGGAGTCCTTGTGGCCTCACACTCCTTAAATGTCCCACCTCTTAATACTGCTGCAATGGTAATTAAATTTCAACATGAGTTTGAGAGAGGACAAACATTCAAACCACAGCAGATGAGAACTAGCATTCGGGCAGAGGATAGACATGGACGATTCACAGAAGGAACAACCGATAGGACTCACCTCAGCCTCTGTTCAGCCTCCTGTGATGGGTGAGTGGGAAACGCTCAGCCTCCCGTGACAGGTGAGTGGGTGAGTGGGAGACGCTCAGCCTCCCGTGATGGGTGAGTGGGTGAGTGGGAGACGCTCAGCCTCCCCTGTGACGGGTGAGTGGGAGACGCTCAGCCTCCCGCAACGGGTGAGTGGGTGACGCTCAGCCTCCCCTGTGACGGGTGAGTGGGTGATGCTCAGCCTCCCGTGATGGGTAAGTGGATGGCACTCAGCCTCCCGTGATGGGCAAGTGGGTGAGTGGGAGGCACTCAGCCTCCCGTGATGGGCAAGTGGGTGAGTGGGAGACGCTCAGCCTCCCGTGCCGGGTGAGTGGGTGACGCTCAGCCTCCCGTGCCGGGTGGGTGGGAGACGCTCAGCCTCCCGTGCCGGGTGGGTGGGTGACGCTCAGCCTCCCGTGACGGGTGGGTGGGAGACGCTCAGCCTCCCGTGACGGGTGGGTGGGAGACGCTCAGCCTCCCGTGACGGGTGGGTGGGAGACGCTCAGCCTCCCGTGACGGGTGGGTGGGAGACGCTCAGCCTCCCGTGACGGGTGAGTGGGAGATGCTCAGCCTCACCTGTGACAGGAGGCCGGCAGGTACACTCACACTAACTGAATGTTTCGTAAATCTGGGTACTGCATGCTGCTGGTTGCTGTTAAGAGTGGGGTCTTCCCTCCACGGTGTGTTTGACAAGTCCTACTTTCCCCCCAGCAGTTCAGGAGCCTTGCAGCCATGCAGCACTGGCCTCTTCACATGCCAGTAGCGTTCCTGTCCACTTTGCGGGTGGCCTGTGCTGCCAGGTGAGCCACAGCCGTGGTGGGCCCTGCTTTCCTTCTCACAGCTCTGCCTCCTTGGAGGGCACAGATGCCTCAGAGCCGCTCAGCTGCAGCAAACCGCTGCCTTCCTCCTTGGGTGGCTGTTGCAATGCAGCCTCTGCTCAAGACCCTGTGCTCGTCCATGAGACCCCCGGGTGGAGGGCAGGTGGGTGACAGGATGGTCTAAGCTTGGCGCTCAAGACCCTGTGCTTGTCCATGAGACCCCTGGGTGGAGGGCAGGTGACAGGATGGTCTAAGCTTGGCATTAGCTGATAAATCACTTGATTCCACGGCTTTGGCATCAAATCTTTTCTTGTCTCTGTAGGCACTGCCTGTTGGCCCTGCAAACATGTGTTGCACTGCCTTTTGAAATAGGAGTAAGGGCCGGGCGTAGTGGCTCACGCCTGTAATCCCACCATTTTGGGAGGCCAAGGTGGGCGGATACGAGGTCAGGAGATGGAGACCGTCCTGGCTAACACGGTGAAAACCCGTCTCTACTAAAAATACAAAAAAATAGCCGGGCATGGTGGTGGGTGGCTGTAGTCCCAGCTACTCAGGAGGCTGAGGCAGGAGAATCGCTTGAACCCCAGAGGCAGAGGTTGCAGTGAGCTGAGATTGTGCCACTGCACTCCAGCCTGGGCAACAAGAGTGAGACACTGTCTCAAAAAACAAACAAACAAACCAAAAAAAAAAAAAAAAAAGAGAAAAAACAGGAGTAAGTTTAAAATGTTCTAGTTTACTTGCTATGTTTTCTTTTCCTCTTGATTTTGATGGAAATAATTTCTTATTCCTGAAATTGATATTTAATAAACAGCTTATGTGAGAACTGAGAAGTAACAAAGGAGACAGGCAGTGGGGAAGCAAGACAGTGCCAGGACACGGGTTTAAAAAATAGTAGAGCTGGAAATGTCTAAAAGAAAAGGTTCGATTGTGCCTTATTTATTTATCGTATGCTGTCTTGGCTGGTGCGTCTCATTAAATGCTTTCCCGAGGGACGATGCATTCTTCTTTCAGAGCAGGCCATGGAAGTCTCGTGGCCATAAATGGTTTTCTGCAGAGTCTGTGGCCCCAGGTCTGCGGGTGGCAGGTGGGGGTCCTTTCTCTGGGCCACAGCAGGATGCCAGGGAGGTGGAAGAACCAGTTGCCCTGAGGAGGTCTCTTCTGCGCTTCCCTGCAGACAGTGGGTGATGGGCTAATCTGCGCCCCCCTCCCCCCGCAGGACAGCACTGGGGACGCAGCCTGCAGGGGCTGTGGACACCACGGTGACACCAGGAAGCTCTTCAGGGGCTCCTGCATTCCCTGCCCCGAGCTTAGTCCTGCTCAACCTCATAGGCCTTCCTCCCAGGAGTGAGCTCTGGAAGGTGCCACAGAACCCGCTTCCCCCAATATTTCTCCAGGCATGTAGGTGGCCCGAGACACCTCCCATAGTGACCCTCTTGTGACAACCTTGCTCCCACCCCCTTTCCATCCATGCAGCCACTTCTAACCATGTCTCTCAAAACCTAGGTCCCTCCAAGGCCAGGCCACCCAGACCCGACCCCACCCACACCCCACTCCTGCCAAGCCCCATTAAAGAGTTCAAGGCCGGGCGTCACAGGGGTGTCATCAACTTACCCCCACCACTGGCCCCACACCAGCTTGTCATAGACTGCCCCACCTCTAGAGGGGAGGCCTCCTGTGTCCTAACCTCAGTCTCAGAGAGAGATACAGACAGACAAGGAGAGACAGAGACAGACACAGAGAGAGACATGAAAACATGCCTCTCCCACCTCCTGTGGCTGTGGGTGTGCTCATTCCCAGTCTCCCCACTGTTCATGCCCTGCCTTTAAATACACGCACTTCACATCCCATTAAGTGACTCCTCTGTGGAAGAAGATGCGTTGACTGTAAGTGACAGCAAAGTAAGGGACCGCCTCCCATGACAGCAAGTCCACCTCAGGGTGGGTTTCAGGCACAGGGTGCTCAAGGCTCCAGCTCTGCCCCTTCGCCCATCAAGCTGTGGAGCCCCTTCCTGTCCTCCGCCTGTCTCTTCAACACTCCGGCTCTGTTCAGCTCTGGGATTAGCTTTGTCCTCAGGCTGGCTTCCTCGGGAGGGCAAAGTGGCTGTCAGTGGCAGCTGCAGCAGCCCACTCCCTCACCGCACACTCCAGGGAGGACAGAAGAAGGGGACTGCCCACCTGCTGTCCCTGAAGCAGTTTCCTGGAAGCCACAGAAGTCCCCTCCCTGAGTCTCACTGGCCAAAAGCAGACGTGGATCTTATGCCAATTCCAGAACAAAGATTGGCAGGGGAAATGGTGTTCCCAAGATTGGCTAAGGGTAGTGGACCAGGAGAGAGAGAGAGAGACAGAGAAAGTGAACTTTGGCCCACACTTCACGTGATAAAAATAAGTTTAAAATGGATCTCAAACCTAAGTGGGAATGCTGAGAAGGTGAAGCTGTGGGAGGGCAGGGCCCCCACCAACGTCCAGACGCACCCACCCCACGGCCAGTGGCACCCGATGTGAGAGACTCCACAGGCCACCGACAGCCCCAAGCACGAGTGTCCTCCGTGCCGCCCCCACACCACCACCAGGGGGGGAAGCTGCCCTCACAGCCAGCAGCAGAGAGAGAAACCGGAGCCATCACGCCAGGCCGCCCCCGCAGCAGGACAGCCGAGAGGAGGGGGCAGGTGTAGTTGTGTCTACCTGAGGCCAAGGCACAGCAGAAAGCAGTGCGGCCGCAGTGGAAGCAACCATGGGGGTGTCTGGTAGGGGGCCCACGGTGCCCCCAGAGATGTCTGCACCACTCTCTGTCTTGACCTGGGAGTGGGTAAAGAGACGGATACACAAATGCCATGGACTGTGTGTCTGTGACACACCCCCCCGCCACGAAATTCACATGTGAAGCCCGCATGGGACAGCCTGGCAGGCCGCAGAGAATCGGGCTGGGATCCGCTCCCCTGGGTTAAAAGCGACTGGGAAATAAAAACAATGCGTGAAAACTTTCCCAGGACTGCATCGCCAACAGCCAGTTCTCACACCTGACACGGGCCACGACGGGAAAGCAAGCGACAGGCTGTTCCACCAGGGTCTCCCTGCCCCCGACACCCCGGACCCTCCCCACACAGAGCCAACCCTCCCAACACCCCGGGACCCTCCCCACACAGAGTGTTGGCAGGAGTGGGGAGGAGCCTATAGGGGAGGCTCCTGCAAAGCCATTGGGTGAGGAGACATGGCCACTCCACCTCTGTGTCTTGCTGTATGTCTGTCTCTGTCTCTCTCTTTCTGTCTCTGTTTCTATGTCTCTCTTTTTTTGTCTCTGTCTCTGTGTTTCTCTGTCTCTCACTCTCTGTCTCTGCTTCTTTTTCTGTCTCTCTGTGTCTCTCTGTTCCTCCCTGTCTCTCTGTCTCTGCCTCTGTCTCTGTGTGTCTCTCTCCAGCCCCCTCAGGAAACCCCGCAGTCCTAGCACATGGCTCTCACAGGCCCTTTCTGGAAAAGTGAAGATGGGGACTGAGGTCCCAGGAGCTGCAGAGACGGGCGTAAGGGAAGCAGGGGTGGAGAGAGTAGGTGTGAAACTTGGTGGGAGGAGGGCCCAGGAGCTCTGGCTCCTCTAAGCAGCTGGGGGGCAGCCCTGCTGCCCCTGAGTCCAGAACCCTCTTGTGCACATTCTCCAACATCATTTTAGGTGGGAACAAAAAACTAAGTGATCAGCCTGGTGTGATCGGGAGGGACGTCCACATCCTGATTATGTCAGGTTCTACAGCGCCGCGGCTGCCACTCACCCGAGTGGAAGTGAGGACAGGATCCCAGGGGCTGCAGGCGGCCCAGGGTGACCACCGGGTCCTTCTAAGCAGGAGAGAGTGGGAAGGAAGGGTGGGAGGAGGGCTCCAGGGGCCACTGCTGGTGGTGAGGATGGAGGACAGGCCACAAGCCTGGCACCTTGGGAGTTAGAAGAGGCGAGGAACGGAGTCTCCCCTGGGTACTCCAAGAGGAGACAGCCCTGTCCAGATCTGGACCTCAGCCCAGTGAGACACACTCTGGACCTCCAGCCTCCAGACTATGAGAGAACACGCGTGTGCTGTTCTGAGCCACCGAGTCTATGGCAACTTATCATAGCATCTGGCTGTGAGGGCTGAGTGCAACCGTTCCCCTCCCAGGAAGCTCCTACAGGAGCAGGCCTTGGAGCAGCGTGGGGCAGGGCCGTGGACCTGTCCTGGCTGCAGCCGCACCAGCTCTGTCACCAGCCCCCTAGGTCTGGGCTGTGGAGGAGAATTCCTGTTCCCACAATCGCTGGGGGCTGGCTCTTGCTTTTGGAATTTGGGGCGAGGCTGTTAGCTTTGGCTCTAGCACAGAGAAGACCGCAGAGGTGGGGGTCCCTGGGGAGGGGGTGCAGGAAGCCCTCTCCATTCTTAGGGCCTGAAGGTGCCTGTTGCTTCCTGGCTGCCAGCAAGGAGCAATGGGGCGACCTCATTGTGCACACAAATGTGTGTGCATGCATGTCCATGTGTGTACAGGTGTGTGTGTGCTGAGCCATCCCAACTTTCCCTCTGGGTCATGCTGCTTTCAAAGCTCTCTGGTGGCCACCCTGCTCCTGGTGTCCTGGAGCGTGTGGTGGAATGAACCACAGGGGAGGGACTTGTCCCCTGAGGAGCAGGGCTGGGAGCCCAAACCGTGGGAAGGACATGAAGTGACCGGGTGAGAGGCGGTGGCATGGGTGGGAGGGGTGGGGAGAGCCAACAGGCAGAAGCTTTGACATGGGGTCTTGTCCACTAGGCTGGGGACCCCCTGGGGCCTGTGTGGTAGGAGGGTGGGGGCTGGGGGCCCCTGGGAAAGGCCGTGTGAGGCAGGGGTGTGTCGGGGCTGCCCCAGCAGCCAGGAGCGTGGGGTGGGCCATGGCGGGAGGTGGGGTCCTGTGGAGGCTGGTGTGGTGTGAGGGGCTGGTGCGGGGCTCCCACCATGCTTGGGAAGAAGGTTTTTGTGGCTGCCCCGGGTCCAGAAGCCCCTCCTGTGCTTTTTGGGATCACAGTCGGCACGGAGTCACTGCCCGTTGAAAAGCGGAGCTGGAATCGGAAGCGCTCAGCCTCACCTCACCCGCGCCTCCTTTGCCAAACAGTGTGAATAGGAGGCAACCACCTGAGCTCCGCAGCTGTTTATAAAACCTGCTGAGTGACACCCAGAGTCCAGTCACGCAGAGCTCAACCCGGGGACATCACTGGTACCGGGCGGGAGGAAGAACCCGGCAGGCTGGACTCTCCTCTTCACAGCTCAGCTGCATCCAGGACAGACTAAGCCTCGGAGTCTTCGTGAGACGCCCTCTCCTTGCATAAGACAGTGGTCGGCGAAGGTCAGAAGCGTGGCCTCAGCTGGAGGTCTGGACTGAGTGTGGAATTCCTGCAGGGTGAGATGCAGATGCCAAGTGTGCCCTGTCTTCCCTTCAGTGGGCTTTGTCCCTGGTCACAAAGTCAGTGGAAGCGCAGCCCCGAGGCAGGCGCCATGCTCGCTCTCTATCCCATGTGGGCCCCCCAGATGTGGGCAGAGGCTCGGCCCTGCGGCCTGGCAGCTTCTCCCTTTCTGGCCCCAGGGCCACCTTGCTGTGGGTTCCTGAGGGGAATGATCACCCCTCTTCTCGTTCCATCTTCCCAGGTTTTCAGGTGCACATCCAACGCTCGCTGAAGCTAAACGGCATCTCAGTGAGCTTCCAAAAATGCCTGCCAACCGCCTTCCTTCTTCACCAGGCCAGGCAAGGGCTCAAAGCACTTTTCCTGCAGGAACCGAGGCACTAGCTCCTTTAACAGCCACCAGCGAGTCCCACCTCCCCCTCCCCCTCTACCAGACATCCCCTTTCATCCTCAGGGGAAGCACCCGGCCCCTCCTTGGCCTGGGCCCCCTGGAATGGGCTGCCTGGTGCAGCTGCATCCTGTAGGAGCCCGTGGGTGGCTGGCGCTCCGTGTCTTCCAGGCACTTCTGTTGAAGGCATTTTGAGGAGGTTGGAAGACAAGTGTCTAGTTAGGCATTAGAGAGAAGTCTCCCTTCACGGTGGCAAAGTTAGGCTGTGTGTCTTTTCCTGTCTCGGGAGCAGCCGCTCTTGCCCCAGTTGTGGATGCTGGGAGTGAGCGAGGCCTTCAGGCTGGCCATGGGCTCTGTTCAGGCTTAAGGGGGAGCCATTGACCTGCAGCCTCCCAGAGGAGGGGCACGAGGTCTGCCACTGGCCTTTCCAAGTCGACTTCCTTCTTTTGTCCTGCCAATTTTCTAGGGAAGAAAGCTGCCTTTTCTCTGGAGGCTGGCAAGAACTGTCTGGGAGACTGAAATACAGCCCCTTCCTTTCTGTCTTTAATTTCCCTTCAAAACTGAACAGGAAAAAATGATGCCTTTTGGTCTGGGGCCCTTGCGGGCAGCATCAAGCCCCCAGCACCCCTCCCCTCCCCTCACTGTGCTCTGAGCGAACCCCACATGCACACGAGAAAAGGCGGGAGAAAAAGGTTCGAGAACAAAAGAACAGGATGTTCTCCTCTTCTTCAACTGTCTTTGAGTCGGAGCCACTCGTCTTTAGAGCCAGAGAGAAGCTCTGTTTCTCCTTTTTTTTTTGCTGAAAGAGAAAACACTGTTCCAGCATGCCTGCTTAGAAAAGAGACATGTTTTGTGCCAGCTGATTTTCAAAACCACCTGGAAAAGCGAAGGACCTGCTCCTGGAATCTGTCCCCAGCAGACCCTCCTGCCCCACCTGCACTATCCTGAGCAGTGCGGGGGGCACTTCTGACCGCAGCCCCCAGCCCCACTCCTGCCCACCCTGCGCTTCCGACAGCAGCTCTCGGGTGTCTGATGGGCCCAGAAAAGAGGAAGTGGCCCAGATGTTTAGATCTGGATGTGCGCCCGGAACGCCATGATGTCATGTGGTCAGGTTTTAATGTGGATGTTGGGTGGGGGAACCGAGTGCTTATTCTACTTACTCCTTTCAAGCAAATTGATTGATGAAACAGCACCAGGCTGTCTAGGTTCGGTTTCCACAGAGCAGTCTTTGAAGAAAACGAAACATCTCCAGAAACGTCTTTACCAGGCCCTTTCCCTAATTTCCACTATTCCTCAGGTGAACCATCTTTCCCTACCTGGGGCTGCAGAAACTCAGCCAGTTACCTCGGAACCACAGCAACCCTCCCGAGGACCACTGAGGTGGGCCTGGCCACCAGCATGGCCACAGAGGGGTCCTCGCCCCAGAACAGCTCACGGGGGGTTTCTCAGAGTGAGTACGACATGCACCTTGCCATCTGCCTTCCCTTCAACTTTTAACTTTTGAAAAGTTTGTCCCCATCTATTTAAAGTGTGTTTATTGTCAAAAATAAAAGTTCAGAACTGAAACAAGAAAAATTCCCGTCCTCCTTGTAACAGCAGTCACTTCTGTTAACACTTTAATATGCACCTTTTGAGACATTTGCTCGGCATGTACAGTCGGAAACATTTTTATGTAGATGGAATCATGTCAAAAATATGTTCTGAGATTGGCTGATTTCATTTAACCATTAGCCCTGGACATCCTTCCACTGGAGTCTGGCTAACATCGTGAAACCCCGTCTCCACTAAAAATACAAACAAAAATTAGCTGGGAGTGATGGCAGGCACCTATAGTCCCAGCTACTTGGGAGGCTGAGGCAGGAGAATGTCGTGAACCTGGGAGGCGGAGCTTGCAGTGAGCCGAGATCGCACCACCGTACTCCAGCCTGGGCAACAGGGCGAGACTCTGTCTGAAAAAAAAAAAAAAGAAATGAACAAAACAGGCCAGGCACAGTGCCTCAGGCCTGTAATCCCAGCACTTTGGGAGACCAAGGCAGGCGGATCACCTGAGGTCAGGAATTCAAAACCAGCCTGACCAACATGGTGAAACCCAGTCTCTACTAACAAAACAAAAATTAGCTGGGCTTGGTGGTGGCTACCTGTAATCCCAGCTACTTAGGAGGCTGAGGCAGGAGAATTGCTTGAACCTAGGAGGCTGAGGTTGCAGTGAGCTGAGATTGCACCATTGCACTCTAGCCTGGGTGAAAAGAGTAAAACTCCATCTCAAAAAATAAAAAAAAAAAAAAAGAATAAAAAGGGAAGAAGTTATCTGTTCAAACATAATTTTCAATTAAAATATTCTGTACAACATGTTTGCTTCCAGGCAAAATGGAGTAAAGAGGTCAGATTTGGCCGGGCGCGGTGGCTCAAGCCTGTAATCCCAGCACTTTGGGAGGCCGAGACGGGCGGATCACGAGGTCAGGAGATCGAGACCATCCTGGCTAACACGGTGAAACCCCGTCTCTACTAAAAAAATACAAAAAACTAGCCGGGCGCGGTGGCGGGCGCCTGTAGTCCCAACTGCTCGGGAGGCTGAGGCAGGAGAATGGTGTAAACCCGGGAGGCGGAGCTTGCAGTGAGCTGAGATCCGGCCACTGCACTCCAGCCTGGGCGGTAGAGCGAGACTCCGTCTCAAAAAAAAAAAAAAAGAGACCAGATTTACCCTCCCAACTGAAACAACTAAAATATCAGACAAAATATATGAAATATTGGTTTTCAAGACACTGTACGGAAGGCACCAAAGGAGAGCGATACCTAAGAGATCGAAAATGCACAAGATGAGCCTGTGTTCGCCCTCAGCATACTTTCTACAGGTGTCCAAGTTGCAGGGCGAGGCATGGTTACCCGAGAGGATCCAGCAGACTCCCTGAGTTAAGGAGGTAAATGTGGGAGTCTGGGTGTGCTCAGGATGCCAATGGTCACAGAAGACTATAGGAGACAAGAGGGCTTTACAGAGAGAAGGGTTGGGAGATGAGCACATAAAGAAAAAAGACTGAAAAAGTGAATCCAGCACAAAAGAACAGTGGAAAAACTGGAAGTGGACTATATGTGTGAAGTGTAATCCTAAAGGAGGGAAGGATATATAATTTACATTTGAAAAAACAATGGCTGAAATATTTCCAAATTTGATGAAAACTATAAACTCATAGATCTGTGATCCTTAACAAACTCCAAGTGCAATAAACAAGAAGAAAGCTATACCAAGGTAATGCTTAAAAACAATACTAAAGAGAAAATCTTAATAGCAATCACAGAAATAAGTCACATGATGTAGAACAATAAATATTGGATGACAGCAGATTTCTTGCTGAAAACAATTCAAGCAGGAAACAATGGAGCAAAATTTTTAAAGTGCCAACATTAAAAAGCAATCAAGCTAAAATTCTTTACCCAGTGAAATTGTCTTCTGAAAACAAAAACAAAATAAAGATTTCTTCAGACAAAAGCTAAAATAATTAATCACAGCAGATCTGCACTACAAGAAATGTTAGAAGAAGTCCTTCAGATGGAAATCTGGATTTTCACAAAGGAATCAAAAGGATCAAAAGTGGTAAGTGTGTGGCTAAACAGAGACTTTTTCTCATTATATAAGTCTTTATAAAAAGATAATCAACTGTTTCAAACAAAAATGATAGCAATGTACTTGAGATTTGTAACATATGTATAAGTAATACAATACCATCACCATAAAGGTCAGGAAAGGAGATATGGAAGTATAATGTCATAAGGCCCTTACACTACACATAAATTGATATGATATCACTTGAAGATAGACCATGATAAGTTAAAGACGTATGCTGTAACCTCTAAGGCAAACACTAAAATAACGAAATTATAGCTAATAATCCAATGAAAGAGAAAAAATCATAAACAATATTCAATTCATCCATAAATAAGTCATAAAAATGAAAAAAAATGAATGAAAAACAGATAGGACAAATAGAAAACAAATAGTGAAATGGAAGATTTAAACCCACATATCAATAGTTACATTAAATGTAAATAGTGTAAACACCCAAATTAAGAGGTAGAGGCTGTCAGATTGGATAAAAAAGCAGAGCCAAATATACGCCTTCTTTAATTAAAAGGGCACAGATAGTTTAAAATTCAAGGAATGGAAAAAAACTCCAGCTAGTCCAATCAAGAGAGGGCTGGAGTGGCAATATTAATTTCAGATAAAGTACATGTCAAAGCAAAGAATATTACCAAGGGTAAAAAAGCAACGTTTCATAAAGAGGCAATTTATCAAGATGACATAGCAGTCCTAATTATTTATGCACGTAATTACAAAGCTTCAAAATACATGAAACAAAATTGATAGAACTGCAAGGAGAACATTTTAAAATCACAATTACAGTAAGAGATTTCAACACCACTCTCTCAATAATTGAAAAAAGAGCAGGCAGACAAACTGGCAAGAAAGAACACTGGACAACATCGATCAGTATGACCTGACTGATGCCTGCAGAACCCTCCAACCAGCCACAGAGGAATTCGTGTTCTTCTTACCAGAACACCTGACTGATGCCTATAGAACCCTCCCCACAACCACAGAGGAACTCATGTTCTTCTTCTTTTTTTTTTTTTTTTTGAGATGGAGTCTCGCTCTGTCACCCAGGCTGGAGTGCAGTGGCACCATCTCAGCTCACTGCAAGCTCTGCCTCCCCAGTTCAAGTGATTCTCCTGCCTCAGCCTCCCGAGTAGCTGGGACGACAGGCGCCCGCCACGACGCTCAGCTAATTTTTTTTGTATTTTTTAGTAGAGATGGGGTTTCACAATGTTAGCCAGGATGGTCTCTATCTCCTGACCTCATGATCCACCCACTTCAGCCTCCCAAGGTGCTGGGATGACAGGTGTAAGCCACCGCGCCCGGCCGATTTTTAGGTTTATAAGGAGTGGCCGTCCCTGGAGCTCAGCTATGCTTGGGAAGCTGAGCCTCCCAGTCACATGGGGCAGGTGCAGACGGGCTTGTACCAGGGGAGGTTGGCTGTCATGTCCTGTCCCCACGACTGCCCACAAGCTGTGGGGCCAGGCCTGGGGTCCTACCACACCTGGTCCACCAGCTACGGACCACAGCCCATGGTGAGCTCAGGGAGGTACGTGAGACAGATGGAGCTCGGCCCTGGGAGACCTCCGCTTCCTCCCCCAAGGTCACCCCCACCCCAGGAGGGGTAGGGACCAGTGGGCAGATGTAGAGCCACTGGGTGCTAGAGCAGAGGAGCCTCGAGATGAGACCCCGCACGCCCATCACACCCTCTGATTATCAGAACGAAACCAATGCCATCCCTTCCTGGGCTCTCAGCCCTTCCAGGACTTCTCACTGGTGCAGAATTCCACCGTATGCCTCATCTCCATCCTGGCCCAGGGTTAGCCCTGAAGATCAGGGAGCCCAGCCCAGATACTTCCTGCTCCCCACAGTGATCCCATGGGACTGAGCCAAGAGGATGCCCTGGCAGGGGGGCTTCTGGAACCTAGTGGCCTTCACCAAGCCCATCTGCACTGCCTCTCTCTGCAGGCTCCCAGGCAGCATCAGGGTCTGTCTAGCCCAAGGGGAGGTGGAGTGCCCAGACCTCGGTACATGGGCAAGTGAGGACTGAGATGCGTGGACAGCAGACCAAGCCCATCTTTCAGGGAGAACAAAGAAAGTTGCACTGTGCTCACCTGGGCAACCCCTCCTGCACAGGTCCCATCAGAAGAGGCATGGCGCCACCCCTAGCCTCTGCAATAAAGAAATCAAGATGACCTAAGTTGTACAAGGTCGGGCATCCCTCAGTGGCACAGGAACAGAACCACGGGTCTGTCCTGTTGTGCTTTTTTGTTTTGTTTTGTTTTAAATAAAAGTGGTGGTTTTTAACCCGTTCGATCCAGAGCTCTTCTGTCTCGGTTGTGGTCCCACAGAACATTCTCTGTCTCCTGACTCCTCAGTGAGACTGAAGGAATGGCTGCCAAGGAGCAGAAAGGCAGCTCTGGGGACTGAGCCCCATGTGCAGCTGACAGGCCACGAGCTGAGATATCCAGTAGGGTTGGGAAATAACCAGGAATAACTGGCAACTAGAATCCCAGGAGAGGGGCTTATCTTTCATGAAGTTCCTGGAAGTTATAAGCGTTAAAATTAAAGAGGCAATTTCTGCTGGGTGCAAACTGTTTAGCACCAAGTGTCCATGCGCTTGCGAGAGAGAAGCCCAGGACGGAAACCCCCAGGGGTAGCAGAGCGATGCTGTTTTGTCCATCACTGCCGAGCAGCCAGCAGCCCCTGCACTTACTGGGGAGAAGCAGGCGGCCAGGGCAATAGGCAAGGGAGGGAGGGTTTGTGTAGAAGAGGAGCTGATTTTTTTAAGTGCATTCCCACTTGGGACATATCTATGGACACTTGGAAAACCCAGGAAAGAGAACAGGTCAGCTCCATTCTACAGTGCAGCACGGTTACTAAGCACTTACTGCATGCCCTGAGTAAAATGGGGTCCCTGCTCTCGGGAACGGTGGGACATGCTCGGCAACTTTGAGTTACCAGGGAGTGGGGAAGGGTTCTGCAGTTCCCAGCCTCTGAGGACTGACTGTTGATGGAAGGCCTGGGCCACATCAGGTGTTCACCCTGAGGACCCTTGTCTAGTCCTGGGATCCCATGAAGGAGAATCCTGGATTTGGGGTCTGTTGTTCAGAAGAAAATGACCCGAGATCGGCCGGGCATGGTAGCTCACGCTGTAATCTCAACACTTTGGGAGGCTGAGGCGGGGGGGATCTCGAGGTCAAGAGCTCGAGACCATCCTGGCTAACACAGTGAAACCCCATCTCTACTAAAAATACAAAAGATTAGCTAGGCATGGTGGCAGGTGCCTGTAGTCCCACTACTCAGGAGGCTGAGGCAGGAGAATGGCGTGAACCCGGGAGGTGGAGCTGGCAGTGAGCCGAGATCGCACCACTGCACTCCAGCCTGGAGGACAGAGTGAGACTCCTTCTCAAAAAGACAGGAAGGAACGAAGGAACGAAGGAACGAAGGAACGAAGGAACGAAGGAAGGAAGGAAGGAAGGAAGGAAGGAAGGAAGGAAGGAAGGAAGGAAGGAAGGAAAGAAGGAAGGAAGGAAGGAAGGGAAAAAAAAAAAAAAAAAAAAGGGACCCCAGATCGTGAGACCCGACTGAGCAGCCGTGAGCAGCTGGATGGGCACAGAGCCATCTCCTGGTCCTCGCCCAGGCTGTTCCCGAATAAACCATTTCCGGGGTGAGTGCAGAGAGGACAGCCCACCCTCTACTCCTAGAGAAACAGCAGGGAGGAGAAGGCTGGAGTTCAACCTCCACCCCCACTCCCTGAGTGTCAGCCAGGATGATGGAATCTGGTCATTTCCAGCAGAGCTTGTGCAAGCAGGAAGCAGCTGGATAGCAGCAGCGACCTCTTTAAACCCATTTCTTTAGACTTGGTTGATAGAGAGTACTGGAGTTGAGCTAGCCCCACCTCTCAACCCGTTGCTCTCGAGTTGCCCAATGTGGAAGAGACATGGGGTCTGGAGGAACGAGTGACACAGGTTCAGCAGGGCCAATGAGTCAGCGGTGGGACGGGAATGACAGCCAGGACCCAGCATAAACTGCCCCCTCACCGGGCTTGGTCCCAAAGGCTGAACTCTGCAAATTGCAGAGACCCTTACACAGCAAGAAAATTTTATAAATGGGAGGCACCTGCAGGCTCCAGGGGAGGAGGGAAGGGAGGAGAGGAAAGGAGAGAAGAGAGACAGGAGAGGAGGAGAGAGAGGAGAGAGAGACAAGGGGAAAGAGGAGGGAGGGGAAGGGAGAACGAAGGGGAGAGAGGAGGGGAGAGGAACAGGGAGCACCTGGCAGGGCTGATGCCCATTCTCATCCAGGAGCGAGAAAGGACCAGCTCCCAGGCTGGCCTTCTGTTAGGATAGATCCTGCTGCATAAGAGGCCATGGAAGCAGGACCTGACAAGAAACTTCCAGGACCCAGGGCAAGATGTCCATGTAGGGCCGGCCCCTTGTTCAAAAGTTAAGAATTTCAAGACAGCAACAGCAGAGCATTAAATCAAGCTCAGCTCAGGGTCCAGGAAGTGGGGCATGTTACATGCAGAGGGCAATGAAGCCCTTGAAAATGCAAAAGGCATCTACCCCTGTGCACAGGCTCTGTATGTGCTTGTGTGAACATGCATATGGGTACATGTGCCGTGTGCACGCGTGTGAACGCGTGTATGCATGTTTGGAGGGCAGATGTGTGTAGAAGTGTCATCAGGTACAACCCTCCTCTACCTCAGTGGACCCTGGGCTCACCCAGACCCTTGGAGAAACACGGTGAGGGCCCCTCACATAGGGCCCTTCAGGACCCAGCCACATCCCAGCCAGCCAGGAGCCCACAGTGTCCATGCCCAGGCCCCACGCAGTGTTCAGAGTCCATGCAGGGTGCTGCCCATTGGGTGGGCCTGAGGCTCCAGGAAACAGACATGACAGCCCATGGGCAGGTGGCCTTCTGGTCAACAGCCATGAGGAGGCCTCAAGAGAAAGCTGCCTGGCAACCCCTTTCATCTGGGACAACTGGTCTAGCCCAACTGACAAAGAGCCTGAACTTGAGGCTGCCTCCTGCCAGAGGCTCCCTGGGTACCAGAGGCCAAGGGGAGCTCCACCATCCCCTTTCCTGGGAGGGGCGAGTTGGGCCAGCCAGCCTCACTGTGGCCGCCTGGCAGGGCTACAGGCCTGCCCCTTGCACCTCCCCACAGCCTTCTGAAGGGAAACACTAGAAAGGCCACTTCCTACACCATGTCCCACTGGCTTGGGGTACTTCAAACCTGGAAACTAGTGTGGCCACAATCTCCTTTTGCAGCCCAAGAGTTGGAGGCTGGTTTCTAAGGAGACAGCTAGTGCCTGGGGTGGGTGGCAGGTGGGCTGTTTGCAGGAGGAAACCTCAGTGGGCCTGGGCCTGCCTGCAGGAGGGCATTGTTAGGAAGGCCATGGAAGACTCTCAGAGCCTGCATCTCCATTCAGGGGCAACTTCATCCACCCTCATCGTCCTCTCTCCAACTGGCTGTCCTTATCTCCAGCCCAACACCAAGCCAGCTCCGCTGCAGGTGCAAAGGGGCCACCTGTCCCAGCCCAGCTTCCACATGTGAATGTCCTGTGCTCTGGACAGCCAGGACCTGCTGCCACCTGCTTACAGGGGCGGTGAGCACCCTCAGGCATACCTGTTCATCACCCACAGGTGCCCAGCCCTGTGCTTACCCCACAGCACGTGCACACAATGCCCTCTGGATGCCACAAATAATTTCTAGCAGCAGATGAGTCAGAAGGGAATGGACCCAATGTCTAGACCCCACCCCACCCCCATCCTGCTGAGGTTGCGAGCTCCAGGGGAGCAGAGGCAGTTGAGGACATGAGCCATGGCTGGTCCCTGGCAACCTTGCAGCACCACCTGGGGGCCCAGCAGTGAGCACAGTGCTTGAAACACCACTGGGCAGGAAACACCACTGGGCAGGTATCACCCACACCTACACCATGGAGCAGCCCATTCCAATGGCAAAGATTCCCAATTACACTATTAAATAAGAAAAGAATGTACTTTGTTTTTCTTTTACTACATATAGATGTTAAGCTTCTGTAAATCAAAAAACAGGACCGGGCATGGTGGCTCATACCTGTAATCCCAGCATGTTGGAAGGCCAAGGTGGGCAGATCACCTGAGGTCGGGAGTTCGAGACCAGGCTGGCCAACGTAGCGAAACCCTATCTCTACTCAAAATACAAAAATAAGCCAGGTGTAGTGGCATGCGCCTGTAGTCCCAGCTGCTTGGGAGGCTAAGACAGGAGAATGGCTTGAACTCAGGAGGCAGAGGTTGCAGTGAGCCAAGACTGTGCCACTGCACTCCAGCCTGTGCAACAGAGCGAGACTCCATCTCAAAAAATGAATCAAAAAACAAATAAATGTAATAGCAAACTGGGTGAATGTTTGCAGCAAAATTACAGAGAAAACATATCCTTCACAGAGGAAAAGCTCTTACTAATCAAGAAAACAACATCATAACGGAAAGAGAAATATAACCATAGACATTCAACATAGATGTCAACCTTGCCCATGGCCAAGGAAACAAACACTGAAGCCATCATGAGACTTTGTTTTTCAGTTTGCTACAGTTTGGAAAAGCAACGAGCTTTCCCCTGTGTGGCTGGTGGGCATGTGGGCTGGCAACAGCTTTCTGAGCTGCTGCTCCTCTAAGAACAAAAGCAGTTCCATCCCTCTTCCAGGGAAGCTCAGGAATCACTTACAAACATAAACAGGAATTTGTGAAGGAGGCCATCCAATACAATGTTACCTGCAATGGCAAACTAAAAACAATGTAGCTGTTTCATGGAAGGAAATGGTGAAATCCATGTCCCTACATTTGTACCTTCCAGCACCAGGCAGAAGTGTAAATTGAACTTTTAAAGAATATTTGAACATTGAGAAATAAAAACACAATCCCAAGACTTCCAACTGACTAAATGAACCCCTTCTTGGCCAAGGGGGCTCCAGAGAAACCTTAAACACTGGGTTCCCAGCCATGAAGGGATGAAATGCCGGACATGCCTCATTATGCCCCCTCCCTCACTAACCACTGCCATTGAGTTTCTTTCTTCAGGATAAACAGAAAGCCCTTTTGAAAGATTTGCCAGACTCCCCACCCCTCATGCAGTTTTGACACAACCACCAAGCAGCATTCCTTCCTGATAACAGACCCCGACTGGGGACCGGCTCTGGCTGGTGTGGAGGCTGCACACAGGATGCCTCTGTGTCCTTCATTTCACCTTTTGACCTACAGAGCCTCATTTCAATGCACTTAAATGTTAAGTCTCTACCCCAAAGTGAACACGGGACACATGTAAGCACACATGTGAGCTCACCATGCATGCGTGCCCCTCACTCTTGTAGAGTACTCACAGCGCCTCCTGTAGCCTCTCAGCCACCCTGGTCAGCACGTTCCTGTCTCATCCTCTCCACCCTCAAAGTGCCTGCTTCTGGTTTAGGGCAGAGGCCACGCCTCCCAGCCTGTGGATGGTTACTTGCAGGCTTCAACTCTTTAGAGAAATAAAGCTCTCCCTTCCATGTTTATGAATCTCATGAATCTTCAGTTGACAACATATAAAGAAATGAGCATGAAATGATTTTCAGTAAAATAAGTAGGAAACAAAACTGCAGATAATTAGGTGATTATCTTGGGAAATGGGAATCTGTGGGTCGGGGGAGGGAATTTTTATTTTCCTCTTCACAATTTTCTACATTTTTCTAATTTTCTAATTTTTCTAAAAAATTTTCTAATTTTTTTTTACAATGATCATACAGCACTTTCATAACAAAAACTAATAAATATTTTATTTCACAAAACTACAACCTGGAAAAGGTGTGATAAATGTGTATGAGCAAATATTCCATAGCAGTTAGAATGGATGAGGCATTTTTATCCACACAGCAGATCTTCAGAACATGAGGCACTGCTACCGGTACTGGGCATGGCTTTGGATGCTCTCCCAGTGGAGGTCTGAGGTGACCCTGAGCCATCTGCCCTCACCTGGCTCTGGGGCAACAGGGGCAGGGGTGGGAGAGGCATCAGGTCTGGGAAAGGGCACAGTCCACAGGCTCCATTGGATCAAGGCAGTGCCCTCCACCCCATCGGGCCTGAGTGGAGATGGCCTCACTGGCTTAGCTCTGCCCAAGCAAATCCACCCTAGTGTTGACTCCAGGGCATCCACCAGGTCCCCACCTCACCCCCTGCCCCAATTACTTATGTTGTTCTTTTTATCAGAAAAACATTCGATGTGGCCGTATTTTCAGTAACAGCTTGAGTCAGTCTCACTTGGCTGTGATAACTTGGAAGACTGGTGATCAGAGAGGAGGAAAAGGGGGATGGGGGAGGGGGGAAGAGGGAGGGAGGGAATAGAGAGGGAGAGAAGAGGTGGATGGTGGGAGGATGTTTCTTGGCATGATTCCTGCTGGTTCAGACCCAGTCCAAGTTTTCTGAATCCGTGTTCTGGAGTGTCTGGCGCTGCCACAAGATGAGGAGGAGGCCCAGTCACATGCGTGAGGACATGGGTGCATTCTCCTTATGGCCAACCGGAGTTCCCACCAGGCACACGACTTCGTTAACAGAAGCAGCTTCTCAGGCAAATCACATGGCACCCCCAGCCCCTGCTGAAGTGCCTCCTCCTCCTCTCCAGCTTGCCCAAGGAGCCAGAGCTCCGGCTGCATTGGTGCTGGGGGTGGCTTCACCCCGTGAGGGTGACACTCCGTGGGCCACTGGGAGGTTGTTGTGCAGTCCTGGCCAGTTTACAGCACAGAGATCTAAACTTTCATTTAATACATAAGACAGGAGCCATTTTCATTTGACCAGAGAGGGCCCCAGTGGGAGCCTCTTGGCTCCCTGGCATGAGCCACCACGCCTCGCTGGGCCCTCAGCTCCCAGGAAGAGCTCCTCTCCCTGAGGCATCCATGGGAAGTGCCTTCAGTTGCTCCAGTTCTTCACCCCTCTCTGTATCTGCCCTATGCCTGCAGCTTGGCAGGGTATTTGCTGCTTACATTTTGAGACTGTCAGAAACAAACTGTGCCTTCAAAATACACAGTGGAATCTGACACCAATGATGCAGTCCAGAATGCTTTCTTGCCCTGGTGACAAACTTTCCGAGTATCTTACGTTAGTTTAGTGGGGCCTTCCAGCAGCTGTCCCAACTCAGAGATAGACCTGCAGGCCCATGGGGCAAGACAGAGCCCTTCCCCACCAACCTTGAGCTTGGATGGAAAGTATCATCCCTATGTTTGCTGCAAGTGTGTAGTATGATGACGGATGTGTTGGCAGAGCCAGGACCATGCTGTCCAGGGAGGCATCAACACTTTGCGATGTCAAGACAGTTTACAAGACTCAAGAATGCTACTCCCTTGGTGAGACAACTACCTTGTGCTATAAATCCCCTGACAAGTCACCAAGACTTGAAGGGAGGAGGCTCTCTGGAGTGTGAGCCCACTCTCCCAGATGCTAACTTGGATGACTGCGAACCCAGTCCTGCCTCAGCCATGGGCAGTCTCTTCCTTGGAATCCAAGTACATTGCTGCCACCTGTGCCCATGGTTGCACAGACTCAGGATGCCACCCGCAGGAGAGAGTTGCAGGAATGCCTGGCCTCACTGCCTTGGGTAGGGAGCTGGATGTCCAGGGCAGGGAGGACTGGCTCTCACATTCTGCAGAAAAGACTATTTGTGTACACCTGGGGCCCTGTGTGGGGTTGGGGGGTCAGAGATGCCTCAATGCAATTCACTGTTCTGGCAATGGGGAGGGAAGAGCCTCTTTTAGTAACTCCCAAAACTGCCATTGAAGAGGGGATCCTGGACATAGCCAGCCTGACCCTCTGAGGTGAGAAAAGAAACTATAACACAAGGACTGCTGCAGTTGCTCTCTAAGCAATAGGCTTGACCCAGCAGGCACTGTTTAGACAGCCCAGCAAGCTCCCCTGTTGCCAGGAGAATCCCAGAGACCCTCTGGGACCCTCCAGCACCCAGCTATACCAGCTCCACTCCACAGCTCACCCAAGATGGACATGAGGACTTCAGATCATGATGTCCAGTTTTAACTAAACTAACTCCCCAGAAACAGGACGCGTGACTTCACAAGGCTTTTGCCGAGGAGCCCTTGGCTGCAGGGAACGTAAATGGGGTAGGTGTACCCAGGCAAGGATGTGGGCAGACCCTCCAGTCTCTTGTGGTCTGGGTCTGCCCTGGGAAATGGCCAGCAGGATTCTTGTCGGAGGCAAGCTGGAGGTTTCTAGGTCCTGGGTTGGAGGGAGAACTATGTGATTCCCCTCAGAGACCTGGGGATGGAGGGATTGGACCCTTCCAGCCACCTGTGCTGAGCCCATCTGCTGCCTCCTAAGGGGCTCCTAAAGGGCGAAGGGTGGAAGTCTCCTGGGCCATGCCCTGAGCAGACACCACCCTTTCTGCTCCTTTGCAAAGATGCCTCTCAGGATCAGAGCTGGTGGCCCGGTCCCTCCAGGAGGGATGGGAGGGCCAGCTTCCTTCCCTGACAGCTGTGGGAAGCTGGATCCCAGTCCAGGCCTTGAGTGCAGTTCCCTGACCCTCATGGTAAGCGCCATGCCTGGTCCCCTCATCTCTCTGGGGAAGAGGTAATAAACACTGTTGGGTTTCCCCGACTCAGGCACAGTGACTTACACATCCTTGTCACAACCTGGGCTTTAAACGCTGCACCACACGTTCCCAGCATGAGTGAGGGCTGCCTTTCTTTAGGAGATGGAGGCACAGCCGCCTCCGGGGGTCCTGCTGCCTGTGGGCACCCATCAGGATAGAACTCACAATCTGCCCACCACTGCCTACCATGTGGTCCCTCAATATCCCCAGGCCTCCTCCCACCAAGTACCCTCAGGCTTCTGTGCCCACTGCAATCTCATCGTAGTGACATCCATGATGTGGTGAAGACTTGAAGAAAAAGATGTTAAATGAGGGATTCCTTCCTCAAAGTAGAATGCCCCTTTTGTGGGCTGAGAATTGAAAACTGAGGACAGGGTTCGTTCCTTGAGTCCACATCTGCTGCTGCAAGGAAAATCTGCAGTACAACCCCAACCCAATCTGCCTGGCATCTACACCTGTGCACTGGGCAGGGGAAGGAGTGGGTCCTTGTGACTGGGACCCCAGGGAGTCCCCAGCGGTGGATGAGATGGACCATGGAAAGGGACTCCCCCACCACAAGAGCTGCACAACCTGTTAAAGGGGCTGAGGCCTCCATCTTAAAGATAAGTGGCTTTAGGCTGGGCTCGGTGGCTCACGCCTGTAATCCCAGCACTTTGGGAGGCCGAGGTGGGCGAATCACTTGAGGTTAGGAGTTCAAGACCAGCCTGGCCAACATGGTGAAACTCTGTCTCTACTAAAAATAGAAATCCAAGCTACTCGGGAGGCTGAGGCAAGAGAATCGCTTAAACCCAGGAGGCAGAGTGAGACTCTGTCTCAAAATAAATAATAAATAAAAGATAAGTGGCTTTGTGAGCCCAGGGCTGGGGACTGTCCTGGGCAGCTACGAGGCAGTAGACCCAGCTGGCCTGCTGTCCCTGGGAACTTGGGACTTGGGCAGGTAATAGCAGCATATCTCAGCACTGCCCCAGGTAGAGGAGTGGACAGGGGAACCTTCCTTCCTTCTCGGGGATGATTGGCACACACAAAGCACCTTCTGTATGCACACAGGCCCATGGACAGGGCAGGAGGCAGGGCAGTCAGGGGCGGTGGCAGGTGTCCTGGCAGGAGGGAGGATGCACCCCTGGTGAGAACCATCAGGAGACAGTTTGGCATTGCATGACCAGGCTGGAGAAGGGGAAGTCCGTGGGACCAGGCCACAGAGGGGCATCTTGTGGCCCACCAGATGGCAGAGACTTCCCTCAGGCAGCATTCCCTGCACACTCACTGACAACACCCACGAAGGCATGCGGATTCTTCCAGAAGCAGCTCAGAGCCACACAGGGAAGCCTGCAGTGCAGTGGAGAAGCAATTCTCTGGGTTTCTCAGGGGCAGGCAAAGAGGTGTGTGAGCCCCCTGGGCTGTGGACAGCGGGACACCTAACGGCCCCCCAAGCCTCTGCAGAAGCACCAGTCACCATGCCCAACGATCACATCCCCTGTCCCCAGGTGAGGCCTGCGTGGGAAACAGGTGTCCACAGAAATCCCTGAGCCAAGGTCCCTTTGTGATCTTTTCTGACTTCCCAGTGAAATTTCACCACAAACTGCACATTTGGAGCATGGCTGCTGCAGCTTAGGCAGAAGCAGGCCTCGGTGGTTGGGTGCAGAAGCTGTTGGAGTTGCCATGTCTCAGGCCACCTCCGGCCTGGGCACCCAAGGCTGACCACATGCTGCGTTGAGTGGAGGACGAACCTGAGCCCCTTCACCTGGAAGTGAGAGCAGTAACTCACTGCTGATTCACTTTAATTTCCAGCTGGGAGAGACTTTCCTCCAAGCTAGAGCTGATAAGATACAAAGACTAAGACTAAAACTCCCCAGGTTGGGGTAAGATAAATATCACTAAATTACAGTGAGTGTTTAGGTGGAGAGCACCTCAATAATCATAATTGATTCCCACACATGTTTCTTGGCAGTTGGGCTTCTTTTACTGCTCACTCAGATTCCTGGGTTATTTAAAAACTCACGGCCAGGAGTGGTGGCTCATGCCTATAAATCCCAGCAGGTTGGGACGCCGAGATTGGCTGGGTGGGGGGAATCACTGGAGGTCAGGAGTTCAAGACCAGCCTGGCCAACATGGTGAAACCCCCTCTCTACTAAAACCAAAAATTAGCTGGGCATAGTGGTATGCACCTGTAATCCCAGCTACTCGGGAGGCTGAGGCAGGAGAATCACTTGAACCCAGGAGATGGAAGTTGCAGTGAGCCAAGATCATGCCACTGCACTCCAGCCTGGGTGACAGAGTAAGATTCCATCTCAAAACAAAAACAAAAACAAAAACAAAAAACTCATGCATACAGGACCCTGGGAAGGCATCTTCTCACTGTCACTGCTGTCTGCCCTTCTACACATGATAGCTGTGTTTTACATGTTCACCGGTGTGTACGCCTGGGTGTGCTTCGAACTGAGGAGCCAGGAGCCCAGGGCTTCTCTGCTGCCCACGAATCATGCCTTCCTCTTGCCCCCGCTGCCCAGCTTGCAAGGCCCTTTTACTGAACTTACTTTATTTTGATTGTGATAAAAACCAGTAAAACCCAAAAAACAAGTGCATACAAAAGTATGCCCAGTACACCTTTGGAAAACCATTTTCTGAACTGGGTGGTTTTTTCCCTTCTGGGTCTCTAATCACAAATTTGCCTAAAAGATTTGCACAAATATTTACCTGAAACTGGAAGAGGTGTTTCCTCAACTATGAATCGTGGCCAGTCTGGGTCCCTTTGAGGCATTTTCCCTTGAGAAATGCATGTTATTAAATTTAATAGGGCAGATGATTCATCTTTTGGATGCGGTCAGAATGATGGCTGAAGATAAATGTAGAATTATCCTTCTAAGTATCCAGTGGTCTGGCAACGTTCCAGGTGTGCCAGGAAACAGGTAGGCATGCTTCACATCCACCTCCTTTTTAATAGTTTTAACAGTCCATGAACCAGAGGTGATATCACAACCACCCTGTAATTCAAAATAAGCGTCGTGTGGCAACACCCGGCGGGGGGGGGGGGTGCGGGGAGCAGGTGAAATGCAAGGCACTTGGGTGTGGCAGCCACTTGAACTTCCTGTTCATGCCTTAGAAGTCATGTTCATGCCAAAGCGTGTGTCTGCAGGGAAACTCGGGGCATGTGGGAGGCACAGCCAAGGCTTCAGGAGTCAGCATGGCAGGCAGAGGCTGCACAGACAAGGAAAGGTGGACTCAAAGGCTGCCTAGGGGGCAGTGTGCAGGCGACATCCAGGGGATCTTGTGCACTTAAAAACGCAGTGATCCATTTGCAAAGTGAAGAGCACGCAACGGGAGCACACATCCGGACCCGGAGTCGCCATCCTCCCGCGTAGGGCAGAACCGCCAGGGCCAACGCAGCATGGGCAGGGAGGGGAAATGGCCCCAGCAGGCTCCCTGTGACGTGCCACAGTAGCGTTCTGTCCCATGTCAGGCAGTGCTTTTCTTAGAAGTTCCCAAGGCTCACGCGAAGACCAGCCCGTGTGTGAATTTCAGTCTTGCCGGCTACTTCGGGTCTCGAGGCTCACGGGTTTGCTCGCACTATGGGGACAAAGCTGGGCACCAAAGTGGGTGTTGGCTCCGCGCATGCGCCTATTTCAACTCCAGCCACAGCCTCAGGCCAAGACAGTGTCTTCAAAAGAGGCTCCTGACCCCAGGGTCAGAGTTGGCTACACCATGCCTTCCAGACATGCCACACCGTGACGTCACGCCGCGGACGCCCCTCACACAGGGACGCCCCCCACGCCGCGGACGCCCCTCACATAGGGACGCCCCCCACGCTGCGGACGCCCCTTCACACAGGGGACACCCCTCACGCCGCGGACGCCCCTTCACCCAGGGACGCCCCTCACGCCGCGGACGCCCCTCACACACGGACGCCCCTCAAACCGCGGACGCCCCTCAAACCGCAGACGCCCCTCACGCCGCAGACACCCCTTCACACAAGGACGCCCCTCACACAGGGACGCCCCTCAAACCGCAGACGCCCCTCAAACCGCAGACGCCCCTCACGCCGCGGACGCCCCTCACACAGGGACGCCCCTCACGCCGCGGACGCCCCTCACGCCGCGGACGCCCCTCACACAGGGACGCCCCTCACGCCGCGGACGCCCCTCACGCCGCGGACGCCCCTCACACAGGGACGCCCCTCAAACCGTGGACGCCCCTCAAACCGCAGACGCCCCTCACGCCGCAGACACCCCTTCACACAAGGACGCCCCTCACACAGGGACGCCCCTCACGCCGCGGACGCCCCTCACACACGGGGCACCCCTCACGCCACAGACACCCCTTCACACAGGGACGCCCCTCACACAGGGACGCCCCTCACGCCGCGGACACCCCTCATTCCGCGGACGTCCTTCACACAGGGGATGCCCCTCACGTCGCGACGCCCTTCACACAGCAGACGCCCCTCACACAGTGGATACGCTACGAAGCCCTCACACGGCAGACGCCCCTCACGCGGCGGACGCCCCTCACGCGGCGGACGCCCCTCACGCCACAACGCCCCCTCAGATGGCAAACACCCCTTACCGCAACGCCCCTCACATGGCGGATGCCTCCTGACTCCATGGACTTCCCACACACGGGAGACGCCCCTTGTCCGCGGATGCCCCCTCTCACCCTGCAGACACGCCGCGGACGCCCCCTCACGCACTCCACGCCCCCTCACGCACTCCACGCCCCTTACGCCGTGACGCCCCCTCACACGGTGGGCGCCCCTCGCCGCTACGCTCACCATCAGCGGACGCCCCTCATGCCTGCGACGCCCCTCACGCTGCAGACGCCCCTTCACGCCGAGGACGCACCTCACACAGCGGACATGCCTCGACGCCCCCTCACATGGCGGATGCCCCCCTCACGCTGCGCACGCCCCTCACACGGCGGACCCCGACCTCGCTGCCTTCTAAACGGGAGAGGAGGAGCCATGGCCACCGTGACAACCGCAAAACAGGATGAGCCCCGCCTCCCAGAACGGTGGAGTCGCGGTGGGAGAGGCTGAGTTCACGAGGGTGTCCCAACCCGAGTGAGGAGCGCGCGGGTGCGCTTTTGTTCCCAAGGCCGCATGAGCGCCAAGGCCTCGCGGGGACAATGGCCACGGAGGGAGACGGGGTCCGTGGTGCCCCATGAACGCTGTTGGTGGGGACCCCGCGGCTGTGTCCGCTGAGGTGGAGGGGCCGGGAGGACAGAGCCCCGCGCACGCCGCCGCCCGCTTCGGAGCCTGCGGGTCCTGGGCTGGTGCAGAGAAGGGCGGGCCCAGGCGGCCGTGCTGGGAGCGGCGCCCCTCACGCCGCGACGCCCCTCACACGGCGGATGCCTCGGCGTCCTGCGGCCGCACCTCCCCAGCCTGGATACCAGGCCCCTGCCCCGCCCGCTGCTGATGAGATAAGGAAAAGCTGTTTTGAAAAGCTGCGAGGAGGAGGACGCGCATTTTAACCTCCAGGGACGGCTTCAGCCCCGCCCTGCCCTTTGAAAGTGCTGGGAACGGATTTTATCAGCAGGCGAAACTGTCCTCAAAGCTCCGTGGCCCAGAGAAAGGCAGGGCGAGGACGACCATGGTCCCCGGACCAGCCCCCTGCAGGCTCAGCCTCGGAGCACCCCCGGACTGGACGTGCGGGCATCGGGGGTCCAGGCTGCTCCAGCAACCCCCCTGTGAGCCCGAGCCACGCTGCAGCCTCTGGTCACTTGTGGGGGTCCCCCGCGTCCTTTCCTCCAGGGCGGCAGTGGGCTGGGGCCGCAAGTGTCCCCGCATACACTGGCCGTTCCCCAGGGACAAGGACACTTGCCCTGAGAAGCTGCGGCTCCCGCCAGAAGGTCCCAGCTCGGGCTGTCCCGGGCAGACGCAGAGAGAAAGGCGAGGCGGGGACGGGCCTGAGGAACCTGGAAGTCCCTGCAGGGCCCTGGAAGAGGCAGGCAGGGGGTTGCCCCACAGACAGGCCCAGGAGAGGACACCCGGGCTGGCATCCTGTGAGGAGGGCGTCCAGCAAACCACACTGGTTCCAAGGCCTCTACAAAAGTAGACGGGCACCTTACAGCAGCCACCACTGAGGCAGCATTAGGAAGGCGTGGTGGGTGCCCACTGGCCCCGCAGAGGGCAAGGGCATGCACATGCCAGAAGGGAACGTCAAGGGGAGCAAAGAGAACCCCTTCCTCCTGAAATGGCTGAGGGGACCAGGCCGCCCTGTGATGCAAACATCTCAAGGGGCTCTCCCTTGCGCTATCCCATGTGGACTTTTAACTCCCAGTTTGGAAAGTAACGATGTCATCTTCTGTGGTCTCAGGGTCCTAGTGAGCGTGTGAGGATAATAGTGTTACATGTTATGTAAAGGGATTGTGAACTGGCACGGGGGTGAGCTTTGCAGGGCCTGGAGCTGGTGACTCCAGCTCTGGAACAACCCCAGGTGGGCTCTGCCCTACCCAGGAGAAATGGTCATAAGAGGAAGAGTCCAGTGGGCGTTGGGGGCATAGGGACCATTTAGGGTTGCCCTTTGAGCTGACAGCCCACCCCTGCCCCCCAGCTCCACCTGCCCTCCCAGGACATGTCCTCCCCAGACCTCCTGACATCTGCATTTAGCCAGGACCAGAGCTCAGCCACCTGAGGAGTGAGACACAATGGCCCACAATAGCCAACCTCCCCCAGTGAGACCTTCTCAGGGTCTTGGGAGGAGTGCCCATGAGTGTGTGAGGCAAGGCTCCCAGCCACACAAGGGTCACAAGACCACCAGCAGATCTTCACCCTGGATGGCTCACCAGTCCTCAAGTAGGGGCAGGATTTAGAGGCATGGAAATGGCTGCAATCCTCAGGCTGTGCTACTTTGCATAACATGTAATACTATTATTCTCACACACTCACTAGGACCCTGAAACCACAGGTGACATCGTTACTTTCCAAACTGGGAGTTAAAGTCCACATGGGGCAGTGCAAGGGAGAGAGGAGGGGCCGGAAGAGCCTGGGAGGGTGGCCCTGGCCCTGAAGCTGGACGCCTGGACGCTACACCCAAGGGCACTCTGAGCCCATCCCAGGCAGGGCCTGGCCAGGTGCAACCCTGCTACAGGTGCCAGAGCTGTCTGCCTGCAGGAAGTGGCCCCTCCACTAGGGTTCTTCTGAGGATGCTGGGAATGGTTCGCAGGCAAGACTACTCCCAGCAGGGTTGGTGGCTCACGGGCAGCTCAGGTATCCGCAAACAGCCAGCACCGGGGTCTGCTGGGGTGGGGGCTGGCCTCTGGTTCAGCTTCTGGTTTTGACACTGAGCAGCCTAGGCCTCTGTAAAATGGAGTGATGGCGGCATCTGCCCTGAGGATGGTCTGAGAATGGGAGGCAGTAATTAGCCTGAAAGGGCTTGGCTGGACGTCAGTTCCAGAGGTGTAGGTCAGCGCTGAGCAGCCGCGGGACTGCGCTGCTCAGCTGGGAGACAGGGCTCCAGCCAGGGGAGTGGGAACCGAGAGATGGGGTGGGACCTGGGCCAGCTCAGCGGAGGCCTGGCAGGGCCTGAGCTGGGCAGGTGAGGAGTACCCGACCGCCAGCCTCGGAGCTCCTCCACCAGGGACAGGAGATGCCCTGGCAGTGGGGTCACCCACTGAGGTTGGAGACGTGGGCGTGGCAACAGCCCATGGGGAAAATGCTGAGCTAGCTCTTGAAAGGCTAGAGAGATACAATGTATCAATGCAACAGTGCATGTCAGGGAGGAGATTCATGGGTAGGGAAGGGAGAAATGTCCCAGAAACAGGAGCAAGTTAGGGTTCCAGGAGGTGAGGGAAGATGGTTCCTCTGAAGGTAAATAAGGAAGACAGCCCCGAGGTACCCAGCAGGGTAGGAGGCAGAGAGGGGGTCCAGGGCAGGGTCCTGAGGGAGTGGTTTCCAGAGCCAGCCGGAGGATCTTGAGATGAGGCCAGGGAGGGAGCTGAAGCCACTGAATTGGACACGTGGAGGAGGCAGCGCAGGTGGCCAGGCTTAGGGCTCCTGGGAGGCTCCCACACCCTCAAGGCACAGATCAGAGGAGACCCTGCCCAAACCAAGGACAAAGTAAGGGGGTGTAGGGCGCTTCCAGCCGGGGGGGGCCAACGCTGGTTCTTCATCAATTTGGAGCGCCAGGAGAGGGCGGGAACTAGTCCTGTACGGAGACTCCCCCACTTTGGGCTGCCCACACCCCCACCCCCTCTCAAGCAGCCAAGGGAGGCGGGTCCTCCCCTTCAAAGGGAGGGGCCCTCAGGCTCCTCTGGAGTTGGACGTCTTGACCCAGGACGGCCTGGTGAGGGGTCGGAGCTGACTCCCGCCAGGCTCTGCTGCAGCCCCTGACCGCCCTTACGGGTGGCCAGGCCCGGTCCTCGTCGCTGTTGGGGGCTCCGGCTGGGGGCGGGGGTCGAGGCCGATGCGCTGCGGGCAGCGGCCGCCGGGGGCGCTGCGGGGGCCGCAGTTAAAGCCCCGGCGCGGGCGCACGCGCTCAGAGAGCTGGGCCGCCGCCGCCGCTGCTGCCGCCGCTGCTGCCGCCGCTGTCCCCGCGATCTGCGCCCGGTGCCCTCCATCTCCGCCCCGCGGCCCCCGGCTCCCCCGGCCCCGGCACGGCGTCAAGCCATCTTCCCTCACCTCCTACCGGAACCCTAGCTTGCTCCCGGCCCATGTGGCCCCCGCGGGCGCCCGGCCCCAGCTCCAGAACTCAGCCTTGCACCTGAGCGCGGGGCCCGGCGGGGCGCGGCGGCCGCGATGGGGAAACTGCAGTCCAAGCACGGTGAGCCGCGGGCCGGGAGGGCGGGCGGGCGGGCGTGGGGCCGCCTCTCACTGTCGTTTTCCTCTCCCCGCGCCCCGCCGTGCCGCAGCCGCCGCCGCCCGCAAACGGAGAGAGAGCCCGGAAGGTGAGCGGGCGAGTGGACGGGCGGGGCGGGGCGGGGGGCGGCGACCCCGGCCGGGACCCTCGGAGCCAGGAGCCCGCGCGCGCCCTGCCCTGGAGCCAGCGGTGGGGGGACGGGGCCGCGGGTCTCCAGGAGCGCGCGGGACCCGCACGCCTGCCCCTGCGAGGTCTCCAGGAGATGGGGACACAGCGAAGGCGCAGCGCCCGCGGGGCTCACGGCGCGTCTCTTTCCCTCCTCGGTGCGGGTTTCCCGCGCGTCCGCCCCCGGGCCGCAGGGGACAGCTTCGTGGCGTCAGCGTACGCGAGCGGCCGCAAAGGAGCGGAGGAAACGGAGCGGCGCGCGCGGGACAAGCAGGTAGGCGGCGGGGCGACGGCTGGGTCGCACTGCGCACCCGCCTGGGGACAGGGAGCGGTGTCAGAGCTGTTCCTGGCGCCCACCCGCGGACAGGCGAGACGTGGGCCGCCATGGCCGCACGAGTTACCGAGGGGCCAGGAGAGCCCGTCCCTCCCCAGCCTCCAGGACGTCTGGGGGTCCCGTGGGGGAGGCCTTGCTAGTGTCCCGTGCTGGGTGGAGGAATAGGAATTCCTTGTCCTAGGCTGGGGGCGGTGTGGGGGCTCTATGTTTCGGGCTGGAGGAGCTGGGGGAGCAGGAGGGGCTGGACTTAGACGTCCCGGGCTGGAGGTCCTGGGAAGCGGGAATGCAGTACCCCGGTTGGAGGAGCTGGAGGAGGGGTGGGAGCTACAGGCTTGGGGCATTACTGGCCAGAGCCTCAGTGCTCGCTCAGCAAACACGGCCAGAGTCAGAGGCCGCGGTGCCTCCCATCTCTGGGGGGTCGGGGGGTGACCACAGGCCTGCTAGAGGCTCAGGAGACAGAAAGACATCTGCACAGCTGTGGCCACCCAGACTGCAAGGCTGGCTTAGGACCCAGGTGGCCCTGAGTGTGGGTGAGGAAGGTTCTATGTCCAGGAGCAGAGAACTCTCTGTCCAGGTCTGGCATCCTGGAAGGGTCTGGGGTAAATTAGACCTGCATGTTTGCTGAGTGTGAGAAAGCTAACATTCAGTGGTCATCAGTGTCAGTGTGAACAGGATCGCTGTAGACAGGCCCACCAGGTGGCCAGGCCCACACTTGCCCCGTGCTTCCTCCCCCACTGTCCCCACAGGTCCCCAGACACAGAGCATGCTGGGACACACAGTCAGTTTCTTTTTTGGAAAGATGTTCTTCTGGCAGTTGATTAAAAAAAGCTCTGGGCGTGTTTGGAGACATTTTCTGCAGCTCTGTCTTGAGAAGGGGCTTAGATGCGCTTGGAAATTAACACGCAATAGAGTTAGGATTGGTGTTTCTTGAGAGTGACCATCTAACGCCTGTGACGGTAGGAAGCATGCTCTAAGGTACAGTAGTTTGGGTGGTCCTGTGAGCCTCCATCCGGGATAGGGAGACCAGGGTGAGGCCATCCAGGGAGCTGCCCCTGCCCCAGTCTGGCTCTCTTTGCCAGTTACATTTGCACAGGGGCTTGCTGGTGAGCGGATGGTGCCATTTAGCAGCCAGGTTCTCCTAGTATGATTAGTCAGTGATGTGAGCACCTGGGGTGGCCGGGTGTTTACCTCACTCACGGTCAGGGCTTTGGCCAGCCCCTGTCCATTGGCCCATCAGCCTGGGGCCTTCTCCCTGGGAGGCGCGGCACCGTGAACCTTAAAATCCCTGAGCCAGCGCCCCCACCGTGAAGTGCAGCTCCCAGGGCCATGGCGGGAGGTCAGTGCGCTCTGGAAAATGCACGTGTTCCCCATGTGGCTACGATGTCAACGTGAAGGCTGCTTGTGGGCATTTAGACCCGGCACTCCACTGGGACGTTTTCTTTAGAGAATAGTTTGGGGGTTGAGGCTTGCTTGGATTGTTACCTTCTAATTTTGCCATCATTTCATAAAAGAAAACTCCTTTCTGAGTTAAAATGAATAAACTCAGAATCAAAGGCTATCCTGTGAATTAAATACATTTCAGCTTTCAGACAAAAGTGCTACTTTTCTGTATTTTCCACCTCTGGCCGTGACTCCGCCCACCTGGCATGGAGACCCCTGGGCCCAGGTGCGCCCTCACCTGGCCAGGTGCCCTCCCTGCCACATTGCTGTTCCTCTCACCTGGCAGCCGTGCCCCCGGCGACAGATCCTACCCAGGTCTGGGAGAGCCGTGGCCACCACAGCAAAGTGTCTGGCCAAAAGTTAGGTGTTGAGTCCAGCGTCCCTCTGGCTCTTACTTTCTTCCTTCTTTGTGTAGTCCAGAGCCTTGCCTATCATCCTTGTCCTCCCAGGTGGTATCCACTGAGGAGGGCCAGTTCTGAGTCACCCAAGGCACCCCTCGTGATGCCTGGCTGGGGCCAGCGAGGGGACTCGCTCCTTCCCTTCTCCAAAATCCACCTCGTGGTTCCGTGCGAGGCATCCTGGATGCCACAGAACGGTGGCAGAGAACCCTGTGGAGATTGGGTGCACTAAGAGCCAAGACCTCCAACCTGCCCTCTCTCCCCAGCCACCAAAATAACACAAATGAGATTGGCCATTATTAATTCTCTGTGAGCAGTGCTGGCTCCTGCCTCTGTACGTATCTGAACAGCAGCACTTTCCCAGACAGGTGTCTCTCTGCACCCCTGACGTGGCTCTCCCTGGTGACTCTGCGGAGCGCCACACTTTGCTTTTGGTGGGGCCCGCGCGGCTTCATCACCGAGTGTCCCTGAAGGGCCAGGGCCATGGGATTGCTAGTGACGGTGCCATGAAGGTCTGGAGAGTGGATTGTGAGGGATCCGGAGTCTCTGGGGTGGTGCGTGGGTGAGGAGTGGTGCATGGTGGCAGTGCACTTGCGTGGCTGTTTTTAAAAGTGGTAGTGACTGCGGGGAGGATGGCTTCAGTCCTGGGAACAGGCTGCCCCTGCACACTCACCCTCACCATCTGGTCTGCAGAATAGCTTTGGTTTCCACGGTGCTCCCTGAGGCTGGCAGAAAACAGTTCCAAAGACAAGAGTCACTGTTAACTGGAATGTTGTGAACAGAGCACAGACGTCCATGAAGTAGCGCTGAGGAAGGTGCACTGGGGTAACTCCAGAGGCAACACTGGAGTGAACACTCATGACAGACCAGCCTGTGCGTTGAGGAGGCCGTGGCCCTTGCCTGCATGGGGGGCTCCTGCCCACATCTGTGGGAGGCCGTGGGCACGGCTCTGATTGGCCTGTGTAGGGCAGGTCCCAACTTGTAGGATGCACTCGCCGGTCCCACCCCCATGCCATGGCCCTTCTGAATGTGCTAACATGGTACATGTTTCCCGGAAGGGAGCCGGGAAGACCACAGCTGCAAGACATGCTGGCTCTGTCCAGGGCTGAGCTCCAGGCCAGGGCCCAGGCCTTCACCTGCACTGGCCTCTGGCTTCCCGCAGCAAACTCCGTCTGCCCTCAGCATGGCCTTGCTCACAGGAACTGGGGGCTCAGCCCCATTACATGACTTGATGCCTTCAGACTGGAGCCAGCCACAGCGCTGAGGACTGCAGCTGGCCTTCCCCCAGAGGCAGGGGTGGGGCTGCCCCTTCCCTGCCCCTCCTGGCCACCCAGAAGCCACGGCTCACCTGTCCTCTGTGGGGCCAGAGAGCTGGATGTGGCAGTGGAACGCCCAGTTCTCGGTCAGGGGGAGCAGTTTCTTGTAGAAGATCCTGGGAAATTCTTCATGGCTTCGAGCACAGTCTGGACACTACCACATCAACACAGAGATACGGGGTGGAGACAAGATACACATTTGCAGGAGAGACTCAGGCCAGCACACATGTGCCCAGAGACAAGGCAACGTGGACCATGCTCTGCTTGGTGCTCGGCCACATTCCACACAGAAGGAGAGGTTGTGGGTGCCCGGTCCAGCCAGCTCTGCATTTGAGGGTGCAAGCCACTCCAAGATGTCCAGGAGAACAGCAGCCTCCAAAGGGAGCAGGGGCACTTGGGGATGCCTCTAGCACAGACACTGAGGGCCGACCTGCTGTCTTCTGTGACCCGTGTTCCGGGACCCTGTGGCCTCATGCAGCTGAGGCCCACGTGGGGCCTTGTGTCAGAACCGGCGGCGGCTGTAGTATGTCGTGGCTGCCCTTTGCTTTCTTTTTGGTGCTCTCTGCATGCCTGGCCCTTGGATACAGGCAGCTGTGTTCCTACCCTGGGATGTGGTCCGGCCATGTGGCAAGGCCGGCACAGACGTGCACAGAGGCTCAGGCACAGAGGGAGCGGAAGGGAGTTGCCAGGCCACCTGGCCATCCCCGCTTGTTGTGGGGGGCATCGAGGTCACCTCTGGGCACGCAGCCGATGGCAGCTGATGCCCAGCACCTGAGAGCCATGGGACAGACTGGACACCATGTATGTAGTTTCTGCGCCAGCCTGGGCCCTGGGGCCAGCGAGGGCCATGTGTGCCCCCAAGCTCTCCACCAAGCCACAAGCATCCCCTGTCCTGCAGCAGAGGCTCTGGGGTGCTGACTGGGAGAGGCTGCTGCCGGTGCCTGGCCATGAGGCTGGGCCAGTAGATCTGTGTTGCCCATGGTGGAGGCCGGAGGCTGGCCGGTGGCATGGTCCTGCCCGCCCAGGTCACTGCGCCTGGACAGTGCAGGTGTGCACTCTCACTGGCAGCCACCTCACTTTATGTCGGCCCCTGTGTCTGTGAAGTGCATCCTGACAGCCCTGCACATGGGCCAGGCAAGTGTCTGGATGGAGGCCCTGGAGCGCAGGCGTCCCTGCCGCAGGGCCTGGGGCTGGAGCTGGGGGTTTCACAGACAAGGCCGAAGAAAGAGCCCACAAGCCCGCAGCTGCATCTGGGGCAGCTGTCACCCCTGGACTTCCGAAACAGCTTCCTCAAGCTAAAACTGGCCATTTTGCTGCTGAATGAGCTGAAGGTTTAGATTTCTGCAGGTGAAAGAAGACAGGCGGCTTCGCTCTGCCCTCGTCAGTGGGAACCTCAGCCTGGTGCTGCTCCGTCCTCCTTCCTTCCTTCTTGTGGCTGAGTAATTTGAATTCCTTTGAGGTTTTCATCTTGTTTTGGCTAAAGAGCTTACATCTTTCCTTTTCTTAAAAACCCAGGCTGGTTTGCAATCCTCAGAAACCGGTCATCAGCCCTGCAGCTTCGGGCCGCCCTGTGCCTGCTTTAGGGGGTTGGGGGTCCATCAGACACACGTGCGACTCCTGGGAGCCGCGGGAACTGTGGCTGGTGTGGGCCAAGGCGGTTGTGCCAGAAAGGGCAGGGCCGTCTCAAGTACCCGTCCACGAGTGCCCTTCGGTGCACTGGCCCCTGCTGTGCATGTCTCCCGTGTGAGCAGCAAGGTGATGGCGAGATTGGAAGTGCAGTTTCACCTGCCTCATAGGAGTGGCTGGCTCTCCTTTGCCCTTAGGTGGCCACCGCTTGTTCAGAGCTGCCTGAGCAGGCGGTAAGTCCATGGCCACCCCAGGTCTAGGCCCCGGCAGGGGGAAACGCGCAACTTGCCACTGTCCTGTCTAAGCTGGGGTTGGGGGTTCGGCTGTTTCTATTTCTCAGGAAGTCAGGAGTCTGGGCCAAGGGTTCCTGTCCTCCACCCTCACTTTGCAGCCAAGGGATACCCACCTGGTCAGCCCTGACAGAGGCTGTGAACGATGTCCTGGTCAAAGACCACAGTTGGGAGCCACCATGTGGCCGTTTTACGTGTGACTGGGCCCCGTCGTCAGTACCAGGTTTCTGTCATCCCATCGTTAGCGGAGGCGGCTTGTGGGGTGGCTCACAGCCTCTGGACCCGGCTCCGGACCCAGTGCTGCCACTCACAGCCTGGCCACATCCCTCGTGCCTGGGCCGCCTGCTTCCCCTTGTGGTCCTGTGAGGAAAGACAAGGGACAGTTCCACACTCCATAAGGCCGGGCAGCGAGGGCCACCTGGAGAGCAGCCCGGTGTGGCCAAGCCCCTTGCTGGGCTTTTCCCCAAGTGCCAGGGTGCTCCAAGCCAGAGGGGTGCATGAGGCCGTGAGCTCACGCCAAGATGCTGTGGGCCCGACCTGTACCGCACAGTCGTCTGAGCTGTCAGCAAGCTCTCACTGGTTGGCAATGCCCACAGCCTCCCCGGTGTGGCCAGGTGTGGTGGGAGCAGAGGCCAGAGGGTGGGAGGGGGGTCTGCCCTCCTTCCTGTAGAGAGGAAGGCTCTGGCCTCCCGGCTGCTGTTCTTGAGTTGGCAAAGCCACACTTTACGGAAGCAGCAGTTCTTGAGGCCAGACATACCTGAGTTTGGAGTTGCCCAGCCTACCCCAGAATTTGTGGATAGCTACCTGCCAAGTCACTGGGTCCCTGGAGCTCTGAAGGCTGAGCCCTGTATCCTTCCTGCAGGGCTCTCAGACAGATGCCTGCATCAGAAAGTCCCTGGGTTATGAAGAAAGGCCCATGACACCCCCAGGTTGTTGGGGAAGCCTCAGGAGCATCAGGAAGCAGGAGGAAGCAGGAGTCCCTGCTTGGGTGAGGTCAGCGTTTAGGGGTGGTCCTGCCTGCTCATGCCGCTGCCAGCATTTCAGGGTGGGCTGCTCCCAGCGGGACTGCGGATCTGCCTGTCCATGTGTGGAACCCAAGGGGGCCTGTGCTGCGTCCTGGGGCACTCATGCTGGAGGGTTCCTGTGGCTCTGTCCTCTCACAAGTCTTGCCAACCATGGCCCCTCTCCTGTTGGACTTGCCTTCCTGAACATGGGGAGGGGTCCCAAGCCCAGGACCCCTAATCAGTTCCAAGGGCTCCAGAGCTTTCAGTCCCTGCCACCTTCTGAGCCATTGTCTGTCACAGATCATGACCATCAGCTGTCCCTGGAGGAGCCCTTCCCACAGGGCTACTGGGTTAACGCTGGAACCATGGGGAGGAGAAGGCGCGGTGTGTGAGGGGTCTGCCCAGGTAGCAGGATCCCCCCACATGCCGGACACTTCCCAGCGTGGGGCGAAGCTCGTGGTGCTGGCCTGGAGGGACACATGGTGCTGACCTGGGTCAGCACCGCTCCTCTGGCTGCCGCCTCTGGGCTGCGAAGCCTGGACATGCTGGGACAGAAGCCTTGCAGAGACCGCGGTCTGATCCGCTCTCACAGTGAGCTGCACCCATGCTAGCTGATGGGAGCTTTAATTTGCTTTCATGTTGGCAAATACTTGGCAGGGCACCCTCTGGCAACCTTTCACGCTGGCGTTAAACAAATTGGGTTTGTTCGATCCTGTCCTGCGCAGAGCTGGAATTCACTGGCGGTGATGGCCAGCCCTCGGCAGCGGGAGGGGGAAGGTTTGTTTTCCTTTGTTCTGCAGAATTTTCCAGGGAAATTGTACATAGTTTTGCGCATCAGAATCAGAGAAGCCAAAAAGCATGAAATATTGTAATACAAACATTCAAATTGGAGATTATTTTAATGGTAAGTGTCTTGGTGGATTTGGACTGAGAGCTTTGCTGGAGGCCGATGGAAATGGGGGGTCCTTCTTGCTGTCTCTGGTGAGGTTCCATGGCACTCACATTGGTGGCTGTCAGGACCCTCCAGGGCTCCCACCTGTCCTTAAGGCTGTGGTCCTGCATGGACCTACCTCTAGGACGAGGCCTCTCACATCCGCTAAGGGGGACATGGCAAGAGCTATAGCTGCTTTTGGGTAACAGAGCCCACCCCATCCTCGTTCCCACAAGGATAACAGAGCTGACCCCATCCTCATTCCCACAAAGGATAACAGAGCCGACTCCACCCTCGTTTCCACAAAGGATAACAGAGCCCACCCCACCCTCATTCCCACAAAGGATAACAGAGCCGACCCCATCCTTGTTCCCACAAAGGATAACAGAGCCGACCCCATCCTAGTTCCCACAAAGGATAACAGAGCCGACCCCATCCTAGTTCCCACAAAGGATAAAGGAGCCGGCCCTATCCTAGTTCTCACAAGGACCTGCCTGGACATGGTGCAAAGCTGCTGCCCCTGGTGGCCTCCCTGCTGCCCCGGGGACGTGGGTAGCCTGGCCCTCGGTGGCTGGCGTCTGGGCCTCAGCGTCACCCCACATCCCTCTGCGTGCCATCGCTGCCTGCTCTCTTGGCTGCCCAGATGTACCCGGTTCATCCGTCCTGAGGGCCCTGCCAGGCCAGGTCCGTGTGCCCTGCACCCTTTGGGGCAGCCACTCACGCTTGAGACCAGCCAACCCTAGACAGGGCTGGAGCAAGGGCCATTTCAGTGGCTCTGATTTTGCTCTTGAGGGCTGTGGTGTAACATGAAAGAACGTTGCCGTAGGCTTCCGGCCATGGGATTCCGGGACTGTCTTTGCCTTGTGCTGCTGTCACAGGCTTGTCCTGGGCACGCCCTCAAAAGGAGGAAACAAAAACAGAAGAGCTGAGTCCCGGAGCCAGGACCCCAACCCAGAAGCCCCCCGACCAAAGCCCGCACCCCCACCACTGGGCTGCCCTGCTGCCCCAGGGTCTGAGCTGCTCTCTGGCTGCTGGGAGAACCTGATGGTGGTTGCCAGAAGGAAGGCCGGCAGGGCCCTGGGTTCTGGGATGCGGGAGAGGCCAGGCATGGGTGCAGGGCCTGTGGTGCTGGGGTGTGAGAGAGGTCAGGCCTGTGGTGCTGGGGTGTGAGAGAGGCCAGGCTGGGGTGCAGGGCCTGGGGTGCTGGGGTGTGAGAGAGGCCAGGCATGGGTGCAGGGCCTGTGGTGCTGGGGTGTGAGAGAGGTCAGGCCTGGGGTGCTGGGGTGTGAGAGAGGCCAGGCCTGGGGTGCTGGGGTGTGAGAGAGGTCAGGCCTGTGGTGCTGGGGTGTGAGAGAGGCCAGGCTGGGGTGCAGGGCCTGGGGTGCTGGGGTGTGAGAGAGGTCAGGCCTGGGGTGCTGGGGTGTGAGAGAGGTCAGGCCTGTGGTGCTGGGGTGTGAGAGAGGCCAGGCTGGGGTGCAGGGCCTGGGGTGCTGGGGTGTGAGAGAGGTCAGGCCTGGGGTGCTGGGGTGTGAGAGAGGCCAGGCTGGGGTGCAGGGCCTGGGGTGCTGGGGTGTGAGAGAGGTCAGGCCTGGGGTGCTGGGGTGTGAGAGAGGCCAGGCTGGGGTGCAGGGCCTGGGGTGCTGGGGTGTGAGAGAGGTCAGGCCTGGGGTGCTGGGGTGTGAGAGAGGCCAGGCTGGGGTGTGGGAGAGGCCGGGCAGGAGTAGGGGCTGCCGCTTGTTGTGGGTGTCAGGACAGTGTGTGGTGAGGAGGCATGGAGGAAGTGTGGCCCCCTGGAGGCTTCCAGGCTGGGTGGCCAGTGTAAAGGCCCTGAGGAGTAGACCTGGAGGATGGGACAGCAGCAGGCAGGGGGCTGCGGGAGATGGGGGGAGGAAGAATGGCGGCCCCCACCCATCTTCCTCTGCCTAGAAGGAGCCATGGGCACAGCCTACAGGTGTGCACTGGTCTCTGTGCTGTGGGAGGCCAGACCTGGTGTCTGTGAGGAGCACCACAGCTGCAGACCTGCCGGATGACGCTCGGGTGACACTTCAGGGTGGAGGACCCCCACGCACCCTGCGAGCCACATTCCTTGGGCTCCGAGCCTGTCCTCCCGTCTGTGGAGCAGGTGGAGCCACTAGCAGGGGCTTCTGGCCCTTCCTCTCCTGCTGTTGATTTGCTGCAAGTGATTTAGGTTTTCTGTAAAACAAAGCGAATGTGGGCCTGGGGAAGGCTCTCGCGGGTGTTTCATGAGCTTTCCCAGGCCTGAGACGCGTTTTAGGCGGCAGCCAGCTCACGTGTGTTGGGAGAGGCTGGTCACAGTCGGGCGACTCGGGGGCTTGTGCTCAGACGGTGACACCCAGCCCGCTTGTCCCCAGGGTGGCGGGGAGGTGGCAAGAACTGGCAGCTGCCCCACAGGCTGAGCCAAGCCCAACAGAAAGGCCCAAGGCCGGAGCACAGAGGTGGCCCGGATGCTTCTGGCCAGTGGTCAGGACCCTGCCAGGCCTTGCTTGGAGGCGTCTTGTGTATGAGGGGAGCCCCGTCCATGCCAACCACCTGGCTTTGCCCAGGGGAAACTGCCCCGGAGGCCTGTTCTCAGGGTCTGTTTGCCTGTCGTGGGGAGAGCGTGGCGCAAGCTGGGTCCGCGGAGAGGAACGTCCTTGACCTCTGAAAGGGCTGAGAGCACCACCCCTGCTTTGGGCCATCTTGGGGGCAGCAGGTGGGGACGTTGCGCCTCTGTCCACAGCTCAGTCTGGGAGACTCAGAGCCCTGTCGGTGAGTCCTGGGTCAAAAGGGCATAGCGACCAGGCCAGAGTGCCACCTTCCTGCTGTCCCCTTGGCAGGGCTGTGATTGCCTCTAGCTCTAGTGACCGGGGCAGTGGTCCTGGCTGCCTGCACCTCCCCTGCCAATTATGTCCCCCATCTGCACCCCCCATGCTGGCTTCTCCTCTTTCGAGTTTGGAGTGTGACCCCAAGGCTTTGTGTGCTGCTCAGAGCTCAGCCTGTGCACCCTGCAGCCTCGGGCCCAGCGCCCTTCCTGAGATGAGATTGTGTGTCCTGTAACAAAGATGTGCGTGGTCTCCTCTGAACACTTCTTACCTCTCATGCGTGGGTTGTCACCACTCTCCCCTGAGAGTGGGCTGTGGCTCGTGTGGATGGCAGCTGCCAGGCATAGCCCCTGCCCCCTAGAGCCCTCTGCAGCCTCAGCCAATAGCAAAGTTGCAGGTGGGCACCAGGCCCTCCTTTCATCTCATGGAGCCCCTCGCCAGCCACAGCAGGGCCCATGTGGAAGTTCTGAGATTGTCATGTGCAGGGCATGCAACGGGGGTGCTTAAGAGAAAGAAAAGGCCTTGATTATTTGTTTGAGTAGCTCAGTCCCCAGGGTCTGGAGCTGTAATCAAATATAAGCCCCTCAACCAGCATTTCCCGCTGTTTCTCCCTGGTAAGGACATCGACGTTGCATGTTCACATGTGGTGTCTTCCAAATGAGAAAAAAGAAAACTCTGAAATGCAATGTTATGCCCAGACCGTTTATTCCCCGAAGAAGACCACCAGAGTCCAGAGTCAAAGCTAAGCAGCAAGGATCTTTATTACAGGTTCGAACCTGGAACTCTCCCTCGCTCGTGAAACGAGACGGGCAGGAGAGCTCCCCCACTGAGCTCCGAGCAGTGTTATATAGTCTAAGAAAAGTGGGCATAGAGTTATTATACAAATCAGATATATGATTGGCTAGTGTTTGAACAAGGCGATTTGGCTAACTATGATTGGTTCCCGCCATTTCTGATATTTTGGTTCAAACTTTGAGGCGGGAGAGCAGGTTTATGGCAGCAAGAGTTTATCTTACTTAAACACGTCTTGTGACCTTGCCTCAGAACTTACAAAATTTCTGGTATGTGCAAAACAAAATCTCTGGTATGTGCAGAAAACCAGGTACTCACAGAACTTACGAAATCTCTGGTATGTGCAAAGATTAGAGAGCAGAACAAGGGTGTAGCGGGTGGGGGGCGGGTACACATCTATCTTTGTGTCCTTTCATTTCCCCCTTCTCATAAGTAACTGGATGTCCAATCTTGGATTTCCAGAGTCTTATAATATAGCCTCACTTTCTGGGTGCAGGAGAGGCTGGTGATGGCTACGGAGGACCATTAGTTGGATGGTATCAAACCTTTCTCTGACAAATTGTAAAATTTTATTTACCACACAGGGGCCTATAGTGAATAGAAGTAGTAAAGACATTAGGGGGCCTAAAAGGGGTGCCAGAAGGGAAAACATTGAAGAGCTCCACCAATTGTTAGCGGCTGTAGTGAATTGTTGCTTTTTCATTTCTAAGCTTAGTTCGTGTAGGCGTTGGACTCTTTCCTCAACTAACCCTGACTCATTTATATAGAAACAGCATTCTTCTTTGAGGAACATACAGGTACCTCCTTTCTCAGCCGTGAGTAAGTCTAAGGCTCTGCGGTTTTGAAGGGTGACCTGTGCTAGGGAGGTGAGCTGCCGCTGAAGGGAGGCTAGGGAATAGGCAGAGTCTTCCATAGCAACAGAGAACTGTTGTAACAGCTTGTCGTTTTCTATCATGGAGTGTTGTAGGGCCCCTCCTGCTAACCCCGCTGCAACGACAGAGGTGGTTAAGGATATTCCGGCAATTAGTGGTAGAAAAACTGCTCGTCTATGTCGCGCAGTTTCAGTTGGGGCAGTCCCTGCCCAGCCTATGAATTCTGCCGGGGTCAGCAGGGTCAGTCGGGGAACTAGTGTAACAGGGATGCACAACTGTCCGTCAGAGATGCTTTTGGACAGAGTTTTTAACAGAGTCATATTACACCAGAAGAACACACCAGGGGGAGCACGTATGGGGCTATTAGGGTATGTAGCCGTCTGGTTGCAGAGGCTGCTACTAAATGCTGAATAACAGTAGGGGTATTTCTCTTGGTATGGGTCACGGTACAGGGCTACATCAGGTATTGCAACTGTTGATGAATTAGAATCTGGCATATAGTTTGTGGGTGGGGAGGAAAGGGGAACAGCGGTTAATGGTGGTCTTCCTAAGGTTGCACACATAAAGCAAGAGGATAGGTCGCCCAAACCGGTGAGGTTGGCGAATGCTAGCCCTTCTTGTAATAGGGTTAGCCAGGAGAAGGGCTGCAAGTCTTGTGATAGCTTGGTTTCCTGTCTGTGGATTTGTGTATGGATTAAGGGTCGAATCTGGACTAGACTCCGCCACAAGTACAGGTGGCTACTAGGCCAGCTACTACTGGCATCGTAGTAGACTGCCCCATGTTGGGGCGATGTCCACCGGGAGTGCCCTGGATCTGTTATTATCCAAGTGAATATGTTGGGAGTCCCTGTCGGGTAGCGAGTCCTGAGGAGGTTAGACTTTCTCGGGTATTCGTCCCATACCCTGGCTGAGTGCATTTTACAATAGTGGTATGGGCAACCTGCATTCTGGTGCCACCAATAATTCTTACAATTATATTCAGTCTGATCATATTCAAAACAAATCATGGGTATCCCCGGTTGGGCAATTTGGAAATTAGTGAAATTGAGGTAAATTGGAGTATTGCACCCGGAGGGGGAGCAGTCTGCACTAGCTAGCAGTTTACCCGCTTGGGGGGTTTCCCCGGGGTGAGTTTTGTTCTCATAGAGCCAGAACCTCCAGACATAGGGATTAGACGGCGCAGCAGTTAGGAGAGTCAGATGTATAAGGCATAAAAGCATAGGCAAGCTAGACATGGTTACGGCTATGTGGGTGACGGCGCAGGGTTAGCTTTAAGGGATTGTTCTTAGCTTTGTCTACAGTCCATGTAACCGGTGCTCCAGACGGCTCGAGAAGGTCGGATGTTGGGTCCACTGGTTTGATGTGTGTGTAGTGGATCCACGAAGCGATGCCTTCTACTTTGAGAGCGGTGGGAGTAGTCAGGAGTACTTGCAGTGGTCCTTTCCACCTGGGTTGAAGAGTTTCTTGCCGGTGGCGCTTGACTAGGACCCAGTCTCCCGGCTGGAACGGATGAGGCGTCGGCGGAGGTCCTGCCTCGTACAGTTCTCGTAGTCTGGGCCAAATTTCCTGGTGAATTTTCTGTAAGGCTTGTAAGGAGAACAGGAGCTCAGAGACATTTTCAGTTTCAGGTTTGAGTAAGTCATCTTTTAGACTGGGGACCAGGGGTGGGGATCTGCCATACATGATTTCATATGGTGTGAGGCCCAGTCTGTAAGGGGTATTTCGGGCCCGGAACAGAGCGTAGGGGAGAAGTACTACCCAATTAGCGCCAGTCTCCATGGTCAATTTAGTTAAGGTCTCCTTCAGAGTCCGATTCATCCTTTCTACCTGTCCTGAGCTTTGGGGCCTATAAGCACAATGTAATTTCCAATTTGCCCCAAGAATGGAAGCCAAATCCTGACTTACCTTAGCAACGAAGGCTGGTCCATTGTCTGACCCTATTTGGACGGGAAAGCCATACCTGGGGAGGATTTCTTCCAAAATTTTCTTTGCTACAACCTGAGCAGTTTCTCTCTTAGTTGGGAACGCTTCTGTCCATCCTGAAAAAGTATCTACAAAGACAAGTAAGTACTGATACCCATATTTTCCAGGCTTTATCTCAGTAAAGTCTATTTCCCAATAGATACCAGGCCTAGTTCCTCTACACCTAATTCCTGTGATGGTCTGGGTTTGGGGGCAAGTGTTGTTTAGTTGGCAGGCTTTGCAATTTGTTGTGACATCGCTGGCCAGTTCAGCTATGCGCCTAATTCTAAACTTAGCGTGCCTGATTAAGTCCATCATTCGCTGGGCACCCAGGTGGGTTGTCCAGTGGATGTGTTCCAACACCTGCCGTCCTAATTTTTCTGGTAGGATGGTTTGGTCATTTATATCAGTCCACCACCCATTTTTAACCTGTTTTAGGGGAAGCGTGTTCATCCATTCGCGATCCTGTTCGGTATAGTCGGGAAAACATGGCAAATTTCGCGGGCCAGGATCGGGGAGCTGGAGCGCGAGGAGCTGACTGGGAGCTTTTGCTATGCTCCTTGCGGTTTGGTCGGCTAAGAAGTTGCCTCGAGCAATTGGCGTAGTTGGTTTCTGATGCCCAGGGTAATGTACGATAGCCAATTTCTTTGGTTTCCACAAAGCAGTTAATAGAGCTAGGATCTCTTGCTTGTTTTTTATTTCTTTGCCTTCGGCTGTTAATAGTCCCTTTTCTCTGTAGATGGCCCCATGTATGTGCGCAGTAGCGAAAGCATAGCGGCTATCCCTGTATACTGTTAGTTTTTTCTCTGCCCCTAGGGTGAGGGCTTGTGTGAGGGCTATCAGTTCGGCTCTTTGGGCCGATGTCCCTGGAGGCAAGGGTTCCGCCCAGATTACCTCAGTCTCTGACGTTACAGCCGCTCCTGCATACCGCTGGCCTTGGTGGACGTAGCTGCTGCCATCAGTGAACCAGGTGAGTTCTGTGTCGGGGAGCAGACGATCTTGCAGGTCCTCCCGCACCCCATGCACCTGAGCCAGTATCTCAGTGCACTCATGGAACGGGGCGTCCAAGTCTGGATTTGGCAGCAGTGAAGCAGGGTTTAAAGAGGTTGGGGGCAGAAAAGTTATTCTGAGGGGGTTTAACAGCAGTCCTTGATAGTGGGTGAGCCGGGCGTTACTCATCCATCGGTCAGGTGGCTGCCGGAGGACGCCTTCAATGGCATGCGGGGTTATAACGCGCAACTCTTGCCCCATGATAAGTTTATCAGCGTCTCGGACCATTAGGGCGGTCGCCGCGATTATCCGCAGGCAGGGTGGCCAGCCAGCAGCCACTGAATCTAATTTTTTTGACAAATAGGCAACTGGCCTCTGCCAGGGGCCTAGGTACTGTGTTAACACGGCTTTTGCAACACCCTTACTTTCATCTACGTATAAGTGGAAGGGCTTGGAGACATCAGGGAGCCCCAGCGCGGGGGCTGATAACAAGGCAGTTTTGATTTGTTGAAAGGCCAGCTCAGCCTCTTCCGTCCAATTGAAGGGCTGCCGTTCCTTTGTTGCCTGGTATAGGGGCTTGGCTAACTCAGCAAATCCGGGTATCCATAACCTACAGAACCCTGCCGACCCCAGGAATTCTCTCACTTGCCGTGTCGACTGGGGTCTAGGGATGCGTAGGACTGTTTCCTTTCGGGCTTTGGTTAGCCAGCGTTGCCCCCCTTTTAATAGGTACCCCAGATAAGTTACCTCCGACTTGCAGATCTGAGCCTTTGTTGCTGAGGCTCGGTAGCCTAGCTCCCCCAGAGTCTTCAAGAGGTCCTCAGTCCCTTGAACACAAGTTTCCGGGGATCTGGCTGCTATTAAGAGATCATCAACATATTGCAAAAGAGTTATTTCAGGGTGTTGCCGCCGGTACTCACCCAGATCTTCATGAAGGGCTTCGTCGAACAGGGTTGGTGAGTTCTTGAACCCTTGTGGCAGCCTGGTCCATGTTAGCTGACCGTTGATGCCCCTCTCAGGATCCGTCCATTGAAATGCAAAGAGTCCTTGACTTTTGGGAGCCAGAGGAAGGCTGAAGAAAGCGTCTTTTAGATCAAGAACGGTATACCACTGTTTTTCGGGATGTAAAGCACTCAGAAGGGTGTATGGATTGGGCACAGTGGGATGTATGTCCATGACCCTTTTATTAACTTCTCTTAAATCCTGTACTGGCCTGTAGTCCATACTGTTGGGTTTACGAACAGGTAACAGTGGAGTATTCCAGGATGAGTGGCAAGCCCGTAGGACTCCCTGGTCTAGGAGTCGGCGGATATGGGGCGTAATTCCTTCTCTTGCCTCCAGGGGCATAGGATATTGCCGAACCCGAACTGGGTCCGTCCCTGGCTTAACTTCCACAAATATGGCAGGTCGCTGTTTAGCTAGCCCTAAGCCCCCAGTTTCTGCCCACGCTTCAGGGAAACGCTGGAGCCAAGAGTCAATTTCCTGATCGGGGGGCTTTTGCTCTTGATGGAGTCTGTACTCATCTTCTTTTTTTTTTTTTTTTTTTTGAGACGGAGTCTCGCTCTGTCACCCACTGGAGTGCAGTGGCCGGATCTCAGCTCACTGCAAGCTCCGCCTCCCGGGTTTACGCCATTCTCTGGCCTCAGCCTCCCGAGTAGCTGGGACTACAAGCGCCCGCCACCTCGCCCGGCTAGTTTTTTGTATTTCTTAATAGAGACGGGGTTTCACCGTGTTAGCCAGGATGGTCTCGATCTCCTGACCTCGTGATCCGCCCGTCTCGGCCTCCCAAAGTGCTGGGATTACAGGCTTGAGCCACCGCGCCCGGCTGTACTCATCTTCTAAGGTGACAGTCAGGATAGATATTGGCCTGTTTTGGGAATCAGTTATCTTGGGCCCTTCTGGCTCAAAGTGGATTTGGGCCCCCATTTTTGTCAGCAAGTCCCTCCCTAGTAGAGGGCAGGGGCTCTCTGGGATGACTAGGAAGGAATGGGAGACTTTTCCCGTTCCTAAGTCTACAGTCCTCTGGGTTGTCCAGGGGTATTTTTTGATGCCTGTGGCCCCGTGCACCCAGGATGTTTTCTTAGACATTTTTCCAATTGGTTTGGTTAGGACTGAGCGTTCCGCCCCAGTATCGACCAAGAAGCGAACTGGGGACCCCTCCACTTGCAAAGTTACCCTGGGTTCGGGGAGGGGGTCCGAACCCCGTTTTCCCTAGTCAGAGTCCTGGGTAACGAGTACGGAGGTAGGGTTAGCTGGTCTCCGTTTCTTTGGGCAGTCTTTAATCCAGTGACCACGTTCCTTGCAATAAGCACACTGATCCTTTTCTAATCCTTGCCTAGAGCCTTGCTTTGTCTGCTTTCTGCTTTGGCCATTCCCTGCCTGGGGGAAAGCTGCTACTAAAACTTTGGTCATTTCTTTGGTTGCCTTGAACTGTTTTTCTTCTGGAGTATCCCTATTATTATAAACTCGCTGGGCCATCTGAAGGAGGTCCTGAATCTGCTTTCCCTCTAAACCTTCTAATTTCTGGAGTTTTCTTCTAATATCTGATGCTGCCTGGTTTACAAAGGACATTACTACCGCAGCCTGATTTTCCGGTGCTTCCGGGTCCATGGGGGTATACTGTCTGAAAGCTTCCATTAATCTCTCTAAATACACAGCGGGGCTTTCTGTCTTACCTTGTAACACAGAATATACTTTAGCCAAATTGGTGGGCTTGCGAGCTGCAGCCCGGAGACCCGCCATTAGAGTCTGGTGATAAATGAGCAGTCGTCCCCTACCTTCTGCCGTGTTGTAGTCCCATCTGGGCCGGGTCAAAGGAAAAGCCGCGTTAATGAGGTCAGAATTTGCAGTTGGCTGGCCGTCATCTCCTGGAACCAGCTTTCTGGCCTCAACTTGGATTCTTTCCCGCTCCTCCGTTGTGAACAGGATTCGGAGGAGCTGTTGACAGTCATCCCAGGTTGGCTGGTGAGTAAACATGACACTGTCTAACAACGAGGTTAGATCTTTGGGATTATCAGAGAACCGAGCATTTTGGGACTTCCAATTGTATAATCACTAGTGGAAAAAGGCCAATACATGAGACGGGAGAGCCCGGTATCATCGAGCGATCCTATTTCTCTGAGAGGCAGGGCTACGGTGGAGTCAGGGAGTCGGGAAGCTTGGTCCCGCAGTACGCGGCCTCGCGTTCGGCCGGCTGGTCGGCCCCTCCGGGTTACTTTCGCTCTTGGCTGCTTCCGCTTCTCGGTTTCCCTCTACGGAAGCACCACCCTGGGGGACTGGGTCCTGCGGGATAAGGTGCGGATATGGTGGGGGAAGTGTGGGTTCTAACGTTAGGGGGTCCTGGCTGTCTGGCAGCACAGGGGCCGAGGGAGAAGAGAGAGTCCTTTGTCTTGTAGGTCGCATTACTAGGACCTTGCAAGGCTCAAGGATGAATGGAGTTATCCAGGGCGGGGGGTCTTCCACAAGATTTTGCCACACTAGAATATAAGGAATTTGATCAGGATGTCCTGACTGCCCTGGCAGGAAAATCTTAGTTTTTACCTTAGTAATAATAGAGAGACAGAAAGTTCCTTCGGAGGGCCACCCTACGCCGAAAGAGGGCCACTCTGAATGGCAGAAAGTAACTAGCTTTCCTTTCTTTAGTTCTACGCTTAAGTTACGCCCCCGAGCCTTCACATCCTTAAAATTGGTAACAAGGAGTGAGAGCGGCGTGCTCTGGTTGTTGCCCATCTTTGGACTGCTCCTACAAAGAGAAGGAGGGACAAAAATGAGTGTGAAGCAGAGGGGAGTATCCGACAGGTCCGGTCCTGGAAGGGGAAGAAGAGGTTTTATGTTTCGTTTTGGACTTACACTTAACACTTAACAATAATGGGGCCGGGCGCGGTGGCTCAAGCCTGTAATCCCAGCACTTTGGGAGGCCGAGGCGGGTGGATCACGAGGTCAGGAGATCGAGACTATCCTGGCTAACATGGTGAAACCCCGTCTCTACTAAAAATACAAAAAACTAGCCAGGCGTGGTGGCGGGCGCCTGTAGTCTCAGCTACTCGGGAGGCTGAGGCGGGAGAATGGCGTGAACCCGGGAGGCGGAGCTTGCAGTGAGCCGAGATCACGCCACTGCACTCCAGCCTGGGAGACACAGCGAGACTCCGTCTCAAAAAAAAAAAAAACAAAAAACAAAACAAAAAAAAAACACAATAACGGACAGACAGTGAGAAACGATGAGCCTTCGCGAGCGCGTGTCGGACTTCCGACCTGAGTCAGACGGGGCAACCAAGGATGGAGGCCCCCAGATGGGCACTGGGGGACGTCTCCCACCAGTCCCGAGTGGCTGTCTTTTAGCGCATCCGCCAAGACCATGCCACTTATAAAACAGACCAATACAGATTACAGATTACGGATTTCGCGAAATTTCAGGGAGACAGACAGAGACAAAGACAGAGACAGTGACAAAGCCGGCTTACCTACAGATTAAGATCCATTGACTTGGGGGTCTGGTGGGCTTGGGGGAAATCCCGGACGAGCCCCCATTTGTTATGCCCAGACCGTTTATTCCCCGAAGAAGACCACCAGAGTCCAGAGTCAAAGCTAAGCAGCAAGGATCTTTATTACAGGTTCGAACCTGGAACTCTCCCTCGCTCGTGAAACGAGACGGGCAGGAGAGCTCCCCCACTGAGCTCCGAGCAGTGTTATATAGTCTAAGAAAAGTGGGCATAGAGTTATTATACAAATCAGACATATGATTGGCTAGTGTTTGAACAAGGCGATTTGGCTAACTATGATTGGTTCCCGCCATTTCTGATATTTTGGTTCAAACTTTGAGGCGGGAGAGCAGGTTTATGGCAGCAAGAGTTTATCTTAAACACGTCTTGTGACCTTGCCTCAGAACTTACAAAATTTCTGGTATGTGCAAAACAAAATCTCTGGTACGTGCAGAAAACCAGGTACTCACAGAACTTACGAAATCTCTGGTATGTGCAAAGATTAGAGAGCAGAACAAGGGTGTAGCGGGTGGGGGGCGGGTACACATCTATCTTTGTGTCCTTTCAGCAGCAGGGTTCTTTCCAGCTTTGGAACTAATCTTCCTTTGAAATAGGAAACATGAGGCTTTAATGTGAATGAAAGAAAACAAAAACGTCCGGTGGGTTTTTCCCGGGGAAGAATTCAGATAGAAGGGAAGTGGATTCGGGTCTGCTTTCAATCCCGCTGGAATTCAGCCTCCTCTGACTGGGGCGGCCGAGGGTGCAGCCGTTCGGAAGTTCAGGGCCTGAGTCGTGGTTTTATTCTGTGTGTTCTGTGGCCTGGATGTAAGCTGAGGGTGGCAGCTGAATTTGGAAGGTCTTCACCCTTGGTTTTCCTTTTTTTGTGACATTGGGGATCATTAGCTCTGAAGACAAAGACAGTAGCAGGCGTGACTGGGAGAAGAAAAACCTGCAGATGAGTTTGTGAAATGGTTGTTAACATTCAGTGTCAGGACGTCAGGATGCTGAGAGTAAAAAGCAGGGCATAAAGTTTCGGCAGAATTTATGATCACACCTCTATTATCTGGGCAGAGGCACACATGTATATGTAGGTGTATGTGTGATGTGTTCACATATGTGAGTACACGCGTGTATACATCCATGTATACAGGTTACACACACACGTACATAGGTCTGTATTTAATACCTGAGCTGAAAACATTTCATATCAAGGCACCCGCTCTCCACCCCTGGCCCTGGTCACCCTGCTCAGCCTCAGCCACACCTGGCTGACAGTGGAGTCTCTGGGAGGGCTGTGGGTTCCCATTCCTGAGCCAAGGTGTGGGCTCAGCGGCGCTGACGCCTTCCCCCTCCCGTCCAAGTCGGTTAATGCGGGTAAAGTGCTCCCTGAGTCCCTCTCTCTAAACATGGGGGGAGGGAAGCTCGGCTGCCTGGTTGTAAAGCCAGGTCTCGCTGACCACGTGTTGCTTGTCATGTTTTTTTTTCTCTGCATATGTTTAGATTGGAGTTAATTTCATGGGCAGGGCAGCCCTGGGCCTGTCGCTGTAACTCATCTCTTCACTTCCACTTGTAAGGGTGCGCCGTGGCTGGGCTAGGTGCCCCTTGACCCCTTGGTGTGGTCAGTCATCCCCTTAGGCTGAGCGTCCACCCTCGTGGCAGGGGTAGGCCCTGCAGAGACCCTCCCTGGGCTCAGGGCATTTACTGGGTGAGGGGTCAGATGCCAACACAAAAGCCCTGTAGTGAGGGAGTGAGGGGCGTGGGGAATGTGGCGCCTCCATTTAAACGATCCAGATGATGAAAAGCTGCTGTGAGGCAGGATGAAGAGGGAGACGGAAACATTTGTATTTTCTGGGCCTACAGGTAGTTAAGTTGCAGCAGAACTCTAGCTTATGAGGACATCTGAGTATTTTAGGAGGCCTTTTGACCCCAAAGTTACTGCTTTTCTAGATATAAATTTCACATGTGGTTATTAAAAGATCTCTCAAATCAGTCCTAACCCAGAAGAACGGATGGGCAAAATCTGCAAATGCCTCTCAGATCCGGAGGCTCCGTCTGAATGTATCCTGGGCTTGCGTGGGAAGCCTGGCTCCCCTGCCCAGTCCCCCGGCCCCTCCCCTCCGCCCGGCCCCCCTCCACCCGGCCCCCTGCCCCTCCCCCCGACCTGGCTCTCCCCAGCCCCTCCCCACAGGGCCTCAGTCTCATAGTCCTTAAATCTTTCACTTTAGAACCAGAAGTTCGGAATAGCAAGCACAGCCTGGAGGGACCGGCAGCAGGCGGTGTTACTGTAGCCTCTGTGGGCCCCAGCTGCACATGTGTCGGAATTATTAAGCCCATAAAACTACATTGTCACATCTGAAACTGTTTAGCCATTGAAACCGAGACTTTGACTTCAAAGCCGGCTGCAGGGTTTCCAGACAGGCGTGCTGGCGGATCACCTTGAAGTCAAATTCCATCCCATGGCAGCCCAGCAGAAGTGGGCCCCAGCACCTCCTTGTAAGAAAACACACTCTCTGCAGACGCTGGTGGCAGGTCCCCCCCACGGTGACATTTTGGAGAGACATCTTTGCATCTGAGCTCCCAGCAGGGAGGAGGCGGGTGGGGTGGTGGTCTTTGCATTTACAAATGCTTGGAAACCACCGTCCCCCACCAGGCCCCACGCCCTCTCCCTGCTGCTCTGGCCCCTCCCCCAGGGCCGCCTGCAGCCTGCTGTGACCCAACCCGCCTCCTTCCTGTTTCCTGCCGGCCTCACCTTCCACCTTGTCTCGTAAGGTGCCCTCCCACCCTCCCCCTACCACCAGCCGAAAAGGGGTCCTTGGCTGTCCTTCAGCCCCAGAACCTGCACCCTTGACCTTGCTGGCTCCTGTCCGCCAGTTGCCAGTGACGCTGTCCCTGCTCTTCCTATCCACTGTGAGGTGTCCCAGCCCTTTGTCCCTCCTCTTCCCACCAGCTATGGGTGTCCCAGCCTGTTGTCCCTGCTCTTCCCACCTGCTGTGAGGTGTCCCAGCCCTTTGGGTTCCTTGGGATCCTGGCATCACCCTCAGCCTTTTCCCGAGAGGCCCAGCTCCAGCCCGTGTGCCATGTCCTGAAGCTCCCCTCCCTGAGCCGCCTGCTGGGCACTCACTTCATCCCACCACGTCCAGCGTTCTCGCAGCTTCTGAGGCAGAAGGTCACTGCTGGCCTGGACATGGCCTTGGTCCTGACCAGCTGCACTCCAGGCACCTCCCGACTGCCCTGAGGCAGTGGTGGCTGTAGCCCAAGCCTGGCAGGTGCCCACCTCGCTCCTTACCACCTGGCGTCCTGCCTGAGCCCCACAAACCTGCCCTCGATGCCACGACAGCCCCATAATTCTGGAAGCCTCGGGCCTTTGCTGCCCAGCAAAAGGCAGCCCAGTTTGCAGGATTAGCCTGCAGAACAGGGTGGCCACGGGGGTGGTGGCAATGACCGCAGGACATGGGCCAGGCCGTCGCCTCGGCCCTTCCTTTCAGCTCCTGGAGGCCCCCTGGGTGCAACTCCAGAGCCACTGCTTGACCTGCCAAAGACGGAGGTGCACCGAGGCCATTTCCCCAGTGGTGGGAACTTCCAGACAGGGGCTCCACCCGACAGGGCCGTCCCCACCACAGTGCAAGGCGGCTGAGGCACTGGGGAGCCAGGGTACAGCGCGGGAGGCACCTGTGGATCCAGGGGCACCAGGCGCTGCTGGTGGTGATGGACGCTGTAGGAGAGGCCCGTCCCGCGTCGGGTGGAGCAGGAGCTGCGCCTTTTGGACAATGCCCCAGACTTGGGGCTCCACATCCACTCCAGAGGGACCTGGGAGCCCCGAGTTCTGGAAAGTGCTGCCCGACACACCACCCCGTTCTCCGAAGCCTTCCTCTCTGTCTCTCTCCTCCCTCCCTGCTCCCTCTCCTCTGCCTCGGCTCCCATCACCTCCACCCTCCCAACTCGTGGGGAGACGGTGGGCTCCAGGGGATGCTCCCAGCCTGGCCTCCTGGATATGCCACAGCCTTTGCCTGTTTATCGGGGCTGGTATTTCCAGAACCCTAGACCAGGGCTTAGGTCGTGACCCAGGGGCCATGACTTCACTGTGGACCACCCGTGTGCTTCCCGCCGGGGGTTCCACCAGGGCTGTGGCCAACAGCTGCCCTCACGAGGCCCAGGAGGGGACGGCACCTCCCTGCGTTTCCGAGACCTGGGAAAGGTGCCTGGCCGTGCCCGCCTGTCTACTGGGAAGAGGACATTGCCCACTCCAGGTGCCTTCCAGAGGCGCCTGCACCGGCACTTCCAGATTGAAGGCCACTAGGATGATACCTGTGATGCAGCTGCCTGGCGCCCCTCCAGGGGTTCCGACAGACGGGGCGGCTCTGGGGGGCAGTGGTGCTGCAGCTGCTGGGCGCTGCCGAGTGCTGGCACACGGGACACGGGAACATGCTCCTTTTGACTTTTCTAAGGAAGCTGGGAGTTGTTTTGTGAGCGTCTCTCCGTGGCTGGCCGCCTGTGGAGGCTGTGGTTGGCATCTTACCATCTGGGCTGGGACCAGGACGGGAGCTGGGTGCTGGGAGGATGACGGGAGCTGGGTGCTGGGAGGACGAAGCACTCAGCCTAGTGCCTGTGGCGGGGAGCAGATGTCCTCACTGTCATGGCAGGGACATGGACAGTGGCCTTGGGGCTGTTGGCCCACAGACCGGAGTGACCTCTGTGAGCGTCCCACGGGGCCATGGGACCTGGAACAAAGGCCACCTGTTGTTGACGCCGTGTGACAGACACCTGCCGCTCATGCAGTGTGAGGCTGTGGGCTCTGGCCTCCGTGGCCTGGGGTCAGACCCTCCTCCCAAATCTGAGGTGATGCTGAGTGAGGGAGTGGGGTCGAGCTGCTCAGGCAGATGCGGCTGCTTTCCTTATGGGATGAGGCCCCACGGGGCAGGCCCATGGTCGGGTTCCCTGTCCTCCCAGGGGCCAGGAGAGCGCCCAGCATTGCAGGAGGATGCCGTGGGCAGGAGGGGACAGCGGGCATGGGGAGGCCTGAAGGCCAGCCGTGGAGTTGCTGCTGACATGGAGGGTTCTCAGGGATGCAGGGCAGTGGGACAGGTTAGAGGAGGTGCCCAGGCACCCCAAGCCAGAAGTGCAGCTGGGACGGGGCGGGGGTGGAACAGGTTGGGGGGTCACAGGAGGCTCTCACTGGGGGCAGGGTGAGAGGGATTGAGGGGGGGTTGGGCCCTTGGGAGGGAGTGAGGGGAGGGTGGGTCCTCGGGAGGGTGAGGCCAGGTGGGGGCTGCATCTCAGGGAGGGGCGCCTGCCCTGGGAAGCTGAGGCTTTGGTGGGTGCTGGGGCACATTGGGCCAGGCCTGCCGGGGTCCCGAGTGCGGACTTGGCCTCTCAGGAAGTCTCCCCAGTGGGGAGGGGCCGCACATCTGGCCAGTGGCCCGGGGGCAGGTTTTATAAGTTGCAATTAAAGCTCTTGGCCTTCTAGTTAACCGAGGCAGCATAGATTAAAGGGCAATTTTATGCAACCAGGACGGATTCGATGAAATCACCAGCCACAGAGACCAGTGTGGCTTTGACTGCAAATATTTCTTCCCGTTTGATCCTCTCTGCATCTCGGAGGCAGCTGTTGACTTGTGGCTTAGAAAAAACACTGTGCATTCGAGGGCTGAGAATTCTAGGGCTGAGGTATAAGTGGATTTTTTTAAATGGGATTTTCCTCTGTGTTAGGAACTCGGTCATGAGCTGGTTGGTGTAGCGTTGGCTGGTTGGTGTAGTGTTGGCTGGTTGGTGTGGCGTTAGCTGGTTGGTGTAGTGTTGGCTGGTTGGTGTAGCATTGGCTGGTTGGTGGAGCGTTGGCTGGTTGGTGGAGCGTTGGCTGGTTGGTGTAGTGTTGGCTGGTTGGTGTGGCGTTAGCTGGTTGGTGTAGTGTTGGCTGGTTGGTGTAGCATTGGCTGGTTGGTGGAGCGTTGGCTGGTTGGTGGAGCGTTGGCTGGTTGGTGTAGTTTTGGTTGGTTATTACAGTGTTGGTTGGTTATTGTAGCTTGACTGGTTGGTGTAGTGCAGGAAGCGTTTCCAGAAATCAAACCACGGGTCTGTGCAGATTTCTGTCTTGAACAGCTGCACCCCTCCTCCTGCCATCTCGCAAGTTTAGACTCCTGTCTGTAACCAGTGAAATCCCCCACAAGTGGCCGGGCGGTGGCTCACGCCTGTAATCCCAGCACTTTGGGAGGCTGACGTGGGCGGATCACGAGGTCAGGAGATCGAGACCATCCTGGCTAACATGGCAAAACCCTGTCTCTACTAAAAATACACACACACAAAAAAAACTAGCCAGGCATGGTGGCAGGCACCTGTAGTCCCAGCTACGTGGGATGCTGAGGCAGGAGAATGGCGTGAACTCGGGAGGCGGAGCTTGCAGTGAACCGAGATTGCGCCACTGCACTCCAGCCTGGGCGACAGAGCGAGACTCCGTCTCAAAAAAAAAAAAAGAGAGAAATCCCCCACAAGTGCACTCAGAATTTTTAGACACATGACATGGACGGCGTTTGCATGTTCGCTGTATTGACATCATGCGTGGAGTGCGTGATGCGCCATTTCTCACTTGTCATTTTCAGCAAATCGTGGGAAACACTTAAAAATCCCTTAAAAATTACTCCACCCCGCCCAACTCGCTGCCCGGCTGCTCCTATGAGTTCTGGCACTTTCCAGGAAGCCGCTGCTGCTGCCCCCATCTGGACAGCAATGTGGCCTCCATGAGTGACTTCATTTAGGGCTCTTTAGCAAGGAGTGCTGTGCGTGCCGGCCCTCAGGCCCCAGGGCACCTCACTGCCATCTGTAAAGAGGCTTGGGGCACCCAGCACCATGCAGGAGGCCTGAGCTCTGCCTGCTGGTCTGATGGGAGGTGAACTGGGCACTTGGTGGGGGATTGTGGTGCAGTGGGGTGGGGGGACTGAGAACCCTGCGTGGTGCAGCCCCCCAGCACCCTCCCCACGTCCCAGAGAAGGTCTGGGCTGGAGCTCCCAGGGGTGGACAGGGATGCCTCGGGGCGCCCACCTCAGCATTTAGGGTCACTTTCCCCTCCCTACCAGCCCTCCACATGCAGGATGAGTGACAGTGCCTGCATCCCTCAGCCTGGGCGTTGGGGGGCCTTGGCTGCCCTCATGACACCATTTCTGTTGGCAGCCGCTGCCAAGCACCTGGACGAGTCCACCTGAGGGGCTCTGGAGCTCCCGGCACCTGGTCTTTCCCACGAGGATGCTGTGCCTATGGGGGCTGCACCTCTGGGGCTCTGGGCACTGCTCTGCACTCCACAGAAGCCTACGACTGCAGCCTCATCCATTATTCTGATTTTGAAAAAAAATAAATAACCACAGCCCGGGTTTTAGAGATGATTTGGTTTTATGCCAGTGTCCACCTGGACAGAGTTTTACCTCACAGCGGTGCCTCCCTGCTGTGTGGATGTACGAGGGCCTCGCCAGGCTGGGCTCATAGGGCCCCTCAGTTCCGCAGCAGCCAGTCCCGGAATGTCGGGACTGCAGCCCCCAGGAGGGAGGCCTACTTTTTAATAATCAGCTGTTTTGTTTCTTATTAAAATGAGGGCAAGCTCTCCTGCCTCCCACTGGGAGCTGCCTACCCTGCCTTGGCACCTCCCTGGGTGACCGGCAGGAGACCTCAGCTCCAGGGGGCCCTTGGCTCAGCCACAAGGAGGGCTGGGGGCCTGGGTCTGACTCAACCATACTCAGCCTCGGCAGCGTCACCTTAGTGTCCATGTGTGGATGGGGGTCCAGTCCTTCTCCCTGCCCAAGGTCTGGGGTGGCAGCCAGCCAGCCTGGAACCTTCCAGCATACCCTGCTTGGCCCCTGGCCAATGACCACGGTGGCAGGAGGCGCTTGGGGGGGTCCAGGTGCCCTCGAGGGCGACCTCTCTCGGCCTCCTGCCCGGGCCAGACTCCAGGAACCCCAGGGACCCCAGCGGGGCCGGTAGCCCCCCAGGAGGTCAGAAGGGATGAAGGGCATGTGACCCCGGTCAGGAGGAAAGGATGAAGCGTGGGGACCATGAGGGCAGCCCTGGGGTCCCGTGTCCACCCACGGAGACACCAACTCGCACCAAAGTCATCGTCAGGGTCAGGCTCTGGCCGTCCAGGTGGACGGGACTCAGCTCTGTGCTCTGTCTCCTTGCGGGCTCTCCACGGCTTTCCAGGGACCTGGAATCAGAAGCAAAAACACAGCTGCCCATCCCTCCAGCCCGCCTGTGCGAGAGCTGCCTGCTCTCAGGAAATGCTCCAGGGCGGTGAGTGCTGGGCTGAGGGACGCCGCATCTCCACCGCCACGCAAGGCCCCTGCCCTGACCATGGTCTGTCTCCTCCGTGTCCTCAAGGCTGTAGCTAATTCATGAGGACCCTGTGAGCTCTGGCTCAGCAGAAACACCGCTGGGATGTGTTTGAAGTTTTTCCCCATTTTCTGTAACTGGTCTCTGCCGGCAGCCCTAGAAGAGGCACGCTGGGGTGCTGGGCAGCCGTGGGGGCAGCGGCTGGAGTCCTCGTGTCAGGCTCCGGGGGGCAGCGGCTGGAGTCCTCGTGTCAGGCTCCGGGGGGCAGTGCTGGGAGCAGGCCCCAGAGCAAAGGGGCAGGCGTGTCTCCTCTTGTATTTAGGGTGACCCAGCGTGGGGCCCTGGCCAGGGGCATCCTCAGGGTAGGACTGACCGAAGGGGTCGTTCTAGGCAGCCGCGTCTTCCACCTGGAAATGCTCTGGGGAACCTGACAACACGGGAATGTCTGTGTGTTTTGCCTCCTAAAATCCGAGGCTGAGTGGGGCACAGAGGGTTGGTGTTTCTGGACCCAGAGATTGAGATGCCCCAGGAGGCTTGAGGCGAGTGTCAGGCTCCAGTCCAGCCACCCAGAGCTCCTGCCCGTCTCCCCCGCCTGCCCACTGAGCTGTGTGGCCGCTGACTGCCCCGTTCTTCCTGCAGGAGCTGCCCAATGGGAACCCCAAGGAAGGGCCTTTCCGGGAGGACCAGTGTCCCCTAGAGGGTAAGTGCAGCTCCCGCAGCCCTCCCTCCCCAAACCTTGCAGACTTCATCCCGTACCAAGGCAACGCCAGAAAACCACCCTTAAAACCCCCCTGTGTGTGCCCTTCATCCCTTCTGACCTCCTGGGGGGCTACCGGCCCCGCTGGGGTCCCTGGGGTTCCTGGAGTCTGGCCCGGGCAGGAGGCCGAGAGAGGTCGCCCTCGAGGGCACCTGGACCCCCCCAAGCGCCTCCTACCCCCCCGGCCTATTCGAAAATACACACTCAGAGGAGACAAAAGAATAAAAAACATTGAAGCATCCCCATAGAATCTAGAAAATGGCCTCAAAAGGGCAAATCTAAGACTTATTTGCCACACAGAGGAGGTAGAGAAAGAGATGAGGGTAAAAAGTGTATTCAAAGGGATAATAATAGAGAACTTCATAGCCTAGAGAAAGATATCAATATCAAGGTACAAGAAAATTATAGAACACTAAGCAGGTTTAAACAAAAGAAGACGACCTCAAGGCATTTAATAAGTAAACTCCCAAAGGTCAATGATAAAGAAAGGGTCCTAATAGCAGCAAGAGAAAAGAAACAAATAACATTCAATGAAGCTCCAATACATCTCCAATACAGCAGACTTTTCAATGGAAAACTTACAGTCCAGGAGATAGTGCCATGACATATTTAAAGTGCTGAAGAAAAACACACACACACACACACACACACACACACACACACACACACACACACAACCTAGAATAGTATACCAGGGAAGATATACTTCAAACACGAAAAAGAAATAAAGACTTTTCCAGACAAATAGAAGCTAAGGGATTTTATCAATACCAGACCCAGACTCAGACGCACCTTGTTCTTGAAACGTGCTTGGCAGCACAACTCACAGGGTCCTCGCTGGACTGGCAGCTGGGATCTGGCAGCAGAGATGAAAAAGGCCCATCCCACATCCCATGGCCAGAGCCCTAAGCATCACCTTTATGTGTTTGGAGTCTCTGTGAGCCTGTGTTTGTGGATGGGGGTGGCTCTGTATAAAGGTGACCTGTGAATTTTCACGTCAGCCCTGGGTCAGAGGATGTGTGAGATGCTGGCCCAGCCTAAGTCCCTGCCACTTGTGTGTCTCCGTGGCACCAGTCCTACCTGTGGCGTGTGGCAGGTCGACACTTGGCTTACCTGTGGGTCTGTGGGAGGGTGCTGGGAGGTCAGCCAGCCGGGTCACCTTCAGATGGCTGCTGAAGCCAAGAGAGGCACCCAGACCCCCCTCAATGGGAAGGCAGGCCCAGAGTGTCGTCCCAGCTCAGGCTCGACGTGCACTTGTCTGCAGGTGCTAAGCTGGGACAGGGCCATGCTCCTATCCTGGGGATGCGGCTTGCAAGTGCCAGAGAATAATGGAATAATTGTGCCCCAGAAACCTGAGTGCTGTTCATCCATCCTGCCCAGAGGCTGGGAGAGGGGGCCGCCTTTGACACACTCAGTGCACAGGTGGCCTGCATGGCCTGTGGGCTCAGTGCCAGGATTCTGGAGTGGAGGGCGGTAGGGACTGTGTCTACGGGGAGGGGGGCCTGATGATGACACAGGGAGCATCTCCTGGAGGCCCAGGCTGTCTTCCCCTATCTGTGCTCCTCGGAGTCTGCTGCATCCCCAGCCCCGAGGTGGTGGTTGCAGTTGGGAGCCACTGTGGGCTGGTGAGAGGAGGGCACACCCGGCTGAGGCTGGCTGGGATGGGGCCTCTCTCGCCTCTGCAGGGGTCCCAAGATCAGGCTCTTGGCTCAGGCTCGTCTGGATGGGATCATGGTGCGGGGAGGGGAGGGCAGCGACACCCCCCCACCCACGGCAGGCCACATCCTCCATGTCTCCTCTGCCAGCCCCTTCGCCACCTCTTGTCCCCGTAGTGGCACTCCCCACTGAGAAAGCTGAGGGCCGCGAGCGCCCAGGACAACAACTCAGCGCAGATGACGGAGAGAGGGCAGCAAACCGTGAGGGCCCACGAGGACGAGGCGGGCAGCGCCTCAACATTGACGTAGGTCTTTCTCCGGCCTCACTTGCGGGAACACGTCCCTGGGGCCGGGGGCACAGGGACAGGCGTGTGTTGCCCTAAAATGGGCATCTGTGGACACTACGTAGTTCACTCAGTTTTCCCCACAGTTCACCCCATTTAAAGCACTGAAGCAAAACTTGAATATGCAGCCAAAGTCAGCAGGAGCCAGCAAGTGCGGGATGTTGCTGTGAATTTGGCCAAAACTGACTGGTCTGGCATTAAATAACTTGAGCCGCGTTCCCAGCCTTGGTACCCTTAGCACTACAGGAGTAATGCCAAAGCTGATTTGACGGACAGCCCGACTGGAGGCAGGGCACCGGGCCCAAGGCACAGGGCACTGGGCTTCCGCTTCCCGGGAGGGCTGAGGGAGGGGTGGGGTCTCCGTGTCCAGTCAAGATTTCTGGAATTGACAACACTTGACGGCCAGCGTGTCCTCTTCTCCTTCTGGGGGACATGGAGTGCTTGCATGAGCTGAGACAGGTGTCACTGTGGGGGAAACCAAGTCACGGAGCACAAAGCTGGGTCCCCCCAAGAAAGATCTGCTGGTTCCAGGGCCTGGGCTCCAGCCACGCTGCCCTCTAGGCTCCCCCTTTCCTGGCTGGCACGAGGGACCCCCGGGAAAGGCCCCAGAAGATCCTGCCCCCTACGGAATGGGGCGTGTCGGTGTGGGTAGGAGGCGAGGTCCCAGCCCCCATGTCCCCCGCAGGCACTCCAGTGCGATGTCTCGGTGGAGGACGACGACCGCCAGGAGTGGACGTTCACGCTCTACGACTTTGACAACTGTGGGAAGGTCACCAGGGAGGTAGGTGAGCTTGTGTTTGTGTCAGGTCTACAGGAAGGGCTGCACAGGGCCCAGTAGTAGACAGACTGGGGGACAGATGGAGGGACAGATGGACCGTGCTGGCCTCGCCATACCTCAAGGGGTGGGCGGGGACCTGTCTGCAGCGAGGTCCTCACGCCAGCTGGGCTTGCGTCTCCCCAGGGCCTGATTCACATGTGTTTCTGGGCCAAGCCTGCACCGCCCATTTCTGCGGCTGTGCTTCCCACACGGCAGGGCTGCCCTGAGGGCACTGGAGGCACCCACAGGGCCTCCCAGGCAGACCCGGGCTGCTCAGAGAAGACGCCTGTGTTGGTCCCTGAGGTCGGTCGGCAGCTGCGAGGATGGTGCGGGGAGGGGCAGGGGATGGGTGTGTTTTCTGGCAGGGAGGGCGGGTGGCATCCCCTGGGGTCTGCTCTGTCAGTGACACCGATGCTGGGCCCCAGGACATGTCCAGCCTCATGCATACCATCTATGAGGTCGTGGATGCCTCGGTCAACCACTCCTCGGGCAGCAGCAAGACCCTCCGAGTGAAGCTAACCGTCAGCCCTGAGCCCTCCAGCAAGAGGAAGGAGGGTCCTCCTGCCGGCCAGGGTGAGCGAGGCCTGAGCACACACACAGGACCCTACCCCACATTGGCAGGGGCCTAAATTGTGTGCTGGGGACAGGGAGGGACAAGTGAGTGGATGGAGGAGTGAGTGGGTGAATGGATGGGTGAGTGAGTAAGCAGATGAATGAATGAGTGAACGAGTGAGCTAATGAATGAGTGAACAAGTGAGTTAATGAGTGAATGAGTGAGTGAGTTAATGAGTGAATGAGTTAATGAATGAGTGAACAAGTGAGTTAATGGGTGAATGAACGAGTGAGTTAATGAGTGAATGAACGAGTGAGTTAATGAATGAGTGAACGAGTAAGTTAATGAATGAGTGAATGAGTGAGTTTATGAATGAGTGAACGAGTTAATGAGTGAATGAGTTAATGAATGAGTGAACGAGTGAGTTAATGAATGAGTGAACGAGTGAGTTAATGAGTGAGTTAATGAATGAGTGAATGAGTGAGTTAATGAATGAGTGAATGAGTTAGTGCTGAATGAAGAAGGGAGTGAGTGAGTGACAGCAGGACCCCCCTTTCAGACCGGGAGCCCAACCGTTGCAGAACAGAGGGTGAACTGCCAGAGGAGCCAAGGGTGGCTGACAGGAGGTTGTCTGCACACGTCAGGTGAGGGCTGGGGTGCCAGGGTGGGGCTGTGCCTTAGGCAGAGGCACCCTGGCCATACCCCTGTTTCCCGCAGGCCACAGGCCATGCATTGTCCTCTAGGTCAGACCTGCTGGGGGCACCTGGGCCGGCAGCTCTGTGGGGCACGGGCCCTTCCAGCATCCGGCACCGTGGCTGAGCTGGGCCCCCGAGTCTGTCTGAGCAGAGGGCTTTGAGGGGCAGCAGTTGCAGCAGCCTTGACACCCTCAGCTTGGACTTGCCGTGGCTCCCTGTTGCTCCACTCAGCAGCTTTGGCAGCAGCAGGGCTGGGGGTGGCTGGGGCAGTGGTTGGGGGTGGCTAGGCAGTGGCTGGGGCAATGGTTGGGGGTGGCTGAGGGTGGCTGGGGATGGCTCAGGCAGTGGCTGAGGGTGGCTGGGCAGTGGCTGGTGCAGTGGCTACAGTGGTCCCAGAGTGGTGACCAGGGGCCACTACAGCATGAGCCGCTCCCTAGAGCACCTGCAGCTCTGGTGCCTGGGACAGAGATCACAGGGTTCCGGGGGGCGGCCATGACCTTGTTTCTCTGGACGGCACTTGGCTGTGTCTGCGCCCAGTCGTCCGCTCTTCCTGCTCTGCGAGGAGGTGGGTGCAGGTCAGGACACACCCCGGACGTCCGCCGCCTGCTGCAGGTACCCCATCCTCGGGGACGTGCCGCCCAGTCTGTGCGGCGGTCAGGCCCGTCTCTGTGCTCCATGCAGGAGGCCCAGCGCTGACCCCCAGCCCTGCTCAGAGCGGGGACCCTACTGCGTGGACGAAAACACGGAGCGCAGAAACCACTACCTGGACCTCGCCGGGATTGAGAACTACACGTCCAGATTCGGCCCTGGTATGTCCTGGAGGCCACCCTGGGCGCGAGGCCCCGGCTGTGGGTGCCCATTGAAGGTCCTGCTTCCTGCAGCCCTGAGTGCAGGGGGACCCTGCCCCGCCCCGCCTGGCACCCAGGTCCTTCCACAGCTACCTGTTGGTCGTGACTGCCTCCTGGCTACCTGTTGGTGCCGCCCAAAAGCAAGGCGGGCGCCCCGTCCAGGTGTGTGTGTATGGCAGGGGGAGTACCTGGTTCAAAGTGAGATGGAAGACGTTGGGTTTGCATTCAGGAAAACCCTGCCTTGGGGTGAGAAGTCAGTATTTTAGGGTCGAATCACCAGCTCACTCAGCAGAGGGGTTGTCCAGTAGTGTGGACGGCAGGCAGTGTGGACGGCAGGCAATATGGACGGCAGGCAGGCATTGTGGACAGCAGGCAGTGTGGACGGCAGGCATTGTGGACGGCAGGCAGGCAGTGTGGATGGCAGGCAGTGTGGATGGCAGGCAGTGTGGACAACAGACAGTGTGGATACCAGGCAGTGTAGATGGCAGGCACGCAGTGTGGACAACAGACAGTGTGGACACCAGGCAGTGTAGATGGCAGGCAGGCAGTGTGGACAACAGACAGTGTGGACACCAGGCAGTGTAGATGGCAGGCAGGCAGTGTGGACAACAGACAGTGGACAGCAGGCAGGCAGTGTGGACGGCAGGCAGTGTGAACGGCAGGCAGTGTGGACGGCAGGCAGCGTGGACGGCAGGCATTGTGGACGGCAGGCAGTGTGGACGGCAGGCAGTGTGGATGGCAGGCAAGCAGTGTGGACGGCAGGCAGTGTGGACGGCAGGCAGTGTGGATGGCAGGCAGTGTGGACGGCAGGCAGTGTGGATGGCAAGCAGCGTAGACAGCTGGCAGCCTGCCCAGCACCCATTTATTTCTGACCAGCAGCACCCTCGTGTGGCCTGCATGGAGATTATTGGACTAAAGCCCAGGCCGCTTCCCAAGGACTGGGGCCAAGTCCCTCTCCTAACCCCGGCTCCAAGAGTCCCCAGGGGCAGGAGGGGTGGAGCTGGATCGGGGTCACGGGCTCGGTGTGCTGTGTGCTGACGCTGAACTGGGCCATTCTGTGCATGGGGCTTGCACTGCACCTTGTGAAGGTGGAAGCCCTGGGTCCTTCTGGAATCTGTTTTGTAATGAGGGTTTAGGGGACGTGAATCCTGGGGGTGCCCTCCCTGACATAACCTGGCTTTCTGCCATGGGGCCCCAGGCAGGGTCTCAGCTGTGCGAGGAGAGAACCTCCGCTCCCAGGACACGCAGTGGGGATGGGGCTAGAGGAGTCGGCCTTTGCAGGGAGCTGTGGAGCCAGGCAGGTCATCCCCGGTGGCCGGGCCCCTTCCCTTCAGGGCTGGTGGCCGTCTGACTGCAGACTTGGCTAACAGGCTGGCCTCAGATGGGACACCTGGCACAGCTCTTCCAGTGGGCCTTGGGCCGTTTCGGAGGAGATGGGAACCTGGGCCTGCACTCCCAGGGCCTCACACTCTGACCTGTGTCCGCAGGGTCCCCTCCTGTACAAGTCAAGCAGGAGCCCCAGGGCAGGGCCTCGCACCTCCAGGCCCGGTCCCGCTCCCAAGAGCCGGACACACACGCCGTGCACCACCGCAGGTCGCAGGTGCTGGTGGAACACGTGCCATCCTTGGAACCTGCTGCCCGGGCCCTGGACCCACAGCCCCGGCCGAAGGGGCCGGAGAAGCAGTTCCTCAAGTCCCCCAAGGGCTCCGGGAAGCCGCCTGGGGTGCCAGCCAGCAGCAAGTCCGGGAAAGCCTTCAGCTACTACCTGCCAGCCGTCCTGTCCCCCCAGGCCCCTCAGGACGGCCACCACCTCCCGCAGCCTCCCCCGCAGCCCCCACCGCCACCCTACGGCCACAAGCGGTACCGCCAAAAGGGCAGGGAGGGCCACTCGCCACTCAAGGCCCCACACGCCCAGCCTGCCGCAGTGGAGCACGAGGTGGTGCGGGACCTGCCGCCCACGCCAGCGGGAGAGGGCTACGCGGTGCCGGTGATCCAGCGGCACGAACACCACCACCACCACGAGCACCACCACCACCACCACCACCACCACTTCCACCCGTCCTAGTGCCGCCGCCAAGCACACCTCGCTCCAGCACACCACGGCCCGCACCCCCGACCTCCGACAGCAAACAGCAACTGACTGCAGGTGCTGGTGTGACGGAGGCGGCACAGCTTGGACACGTGGCAAGGCCCAGGGGCCCTGTGCTCTCCTGCCCTCGATGCCACGTGGCGGTGAACACATCTGGGCCGCTGCGTTTCCTGGCTCTAAGGCTCATCTGTGTCACCCATAAAACTACTTTCCTTTACAATTCCAAAATGAGGTCCTAGAGTGCGCAGGGAACGCCCGGATGCTTGGGGTGGGTGTTCCTCCCGGGCTTCAAGCAGTGGCCTCCGTAGGCTGTCCCAGTGCGAGGCCGGGAGCGAATGGAAAAGCTGAAGCTTTGCCTGGCTTGTGCATCATGAAGTCAGAGGGGACAGGGCCGAGGGGAAGCAGCTTGTGCTTAGCAGGGAGCATCCGCGGCTCCCTGCAGGAGGCCAAGCAGCAGACGTAGCAGAAGGCAGCAGCGCTAGAAAGAGAAGTGCCAGAGTGGGGAGCCCAGACCAGCGAGGAGGGACCACAGGGCACAGGGAGCCCCGACGAGCGAGGAGGGGCCACAGGGCAGCATGCGGCGGTGGAGGTAGGCCCTGGTCCCGGAGCCACAGCAGCTCAGGTGGATGCAGGACACAGTCAAGGCGGGGAGGGGCGGGCGACAGATGCCGGGGAGGGGCAGAGGCTTGCACTTGGTGCGGCCCAGAACACGGGGACTTGAACATTCACTGTCCAACACTCACGGGGCGGCTTCTGTGACGTGTCAGCTTTGGAGAAAAGTGTGTCCTCCTGCAAGGGTCAGGAGAGGGTTGCAGGGTTGAAGGACGTCCCAGTGACATTTCTGAGTCTTGCAGCCTGCGGGGGTCCACATGGTTACCCCGAACAGGAACGTGCGGGTGCTTTCCGGGATCTGGTGGGCCCGTGCCAACATTTCTGAGTCTTGCAGCCTGCAGGGGTCCACGTGGTTACCCCGAACAGGAACATGCGGGCGCTTTCCGGGATCTGGCAAGCCTGCACAGCAGTTTTGCGTTTACATTCCTCGTTCTGTTTTTAAGGATAAAGCAAATTGATGCCAACTGGTGACAGATGTTTTTCAGGCCTAATAAATATATCTGCATTTTGTACCATGCCACACCTTGTATTAAAACAAGCTTTTCAGAGAGAGATGGTCGGTGCTGTGGTCGGTCGGTCCCCTCCACCAGCCCGTGGCCGAAGGCGTGGAGAGCAGGCTGCCTGCGCGGGGCTCTGGGAGGAAGTGCGCCTGTTCGTCTCGGCTTAGAGGACGGTAAATTTACATGCACACACACAACTCCATAATTATAGGTAGGCTTTTTTGTTTTTCCATTTTACTGCTCTAAGAAAACCCCGAAGTTCAGTTCACGGTAACAGGAACACGAGGCTGCGCGAACCCAGCTTTATGGAGAGAAGCTGGGCTCTGTGTGAACAGGAATCTGTGGAGAAGCCACGGCCTTTGCCAGCTTATTTGCTGCTTCTCTGTGGACAATGTGCCCTGCTCCTGGGTGTTTACAGACCCCTCGGGACTGCCCAGTGGTGTCTCCTGTGAGCACAGGGAGGGATTTTCGGGGTTCCTGAGGCCAGAGCGCTCACAGCGTTTCCAGGCACTTCCGAGCCCCTGGAGGCACTGCCTGGCCTGGTGCCTGGCAGCCCCTGGTTTGGCGATGACTGCATCTCACTCATGTGGCACTTGCTTTGGGGATGACACACGAGGAAGATTCATCTGGGGGTGCAGTGATGTCACACGTGGCCTCACGCTGAGGGGACCTTGTTTGTTTAGTCCCGGAGGACCTATCAGACCCCAAGTGACATCGCCGACTGGAGATCCCTGCACACCCTTTGGGCCAGGCTCAGCCAACCGACTGGGGAGGAGGGAGGCTCTGCCAGGCCTGGGCTTCAGCCTGCTTTGCCTCTAAACCTTGGTGTTAAAAACGAAAACTGTCAGTGCAGACGAAACTCCAGCAAACACAAGACAGGAGCAGAGTTGTTCTGGTCTGGTGCTCAAAGAGCCCCGGAAACAGTCGCTGACACCACTGCCAACTCCAGCTGCTGGGGCCTGCCTCACCCAGCAGGGCCCTTGGTGCCTCAGGGTGCCACACCTGAGCCTGAACGAGGTAAGGGGAATGGACAGGGCTTGGGTGTATGTCCCCTCCAAGTCTCATGTTGAGATGTGATCCGCGGTGCTGGGTGGGGCCTGTGGGAGGGGTTTGAGCCACGGGGGTAGATCCCTGGCAAATGGCTTGGCGCCCTCGCCATGGTGATGAGTGAGCTCTCATTCTGAGTTCGTGGGAGATCTGGTTCTTTAGAGCAAGGGCCCCCAACCCCCAGGCTGTGGATTGCTACCGGTTTGTGGCCTGTTAGGAACGGGCCACACAGCAGGAGGTGAGCAGTGGTGAGGGAGCACGACTGCCTGAGCCCCACCTCCTGTTAGATCACTAGGGGGATTAGATCCTCGTGGGCCCTCGAACCCTGCTGTGAACTGCGCATACGAGGGATCTAGGTTGGGTGCTCCTTATGAGAATCTAATGCCTGATGATTGGAAGTGGAAGTTGCATCCCGAAACCATCCCCCCACCCCGTCTGTGGAAAACTTGTCTTCCACAAAACCAGTCCCTGGTGCCAAAAAGGTTGGGGACTGCTGGGTTAAAGGAACTGGCACCTCCCCCTCTCTCTTCTGCTCTGACCATGTGACATCCCTGCCCCTCCTTTGCCTTCTGCCTTGAGTGGAAGCTTCCTGAGGTCTCCCCAGAAGCTGAGCAGATGCAGGCACCGTGCTTGTACATCCTGCACAACGGGGAGCCAATTACCCCTCTTTTCTTTATAAATACCCCAGTGCCAAGTATTCCTTTATAGCAATGCAAAACAGACTAACACAAGAACCACAACCCCCTCCAAAAAAAACCCTGCAAAAAACACACATGCACAGAAAGTGAGCCAGTGCTGAATGGGTGTCATTCATTAAACACCCACGTGTAAAGATTGGTGTGTCTCGTCAGTTATGCTGCAGCAGCTTGGCCTGGGCCTGGGCGAATTGTGTGTGTGAAGCTGTTGGGTACCATGTCCAGCAGGCCTGGCACGTGGCAGATGGGAAGGGACACAGCACAGGATGGCATCAGGTCCTGCTCTGGCTCCCGGGTCACACCCGTCGGGGGACGTGGGTGCCACTAGAAGGAAGGCCATGCATCACTGCAGGCGAGACAGAGGCGGAGGCTCCTCGGAGGACTCCCGGCACACAGCCTGCTCCTGGGGCAGCTCTACCTGCCGTTCGGCCAGGTCTTCCCACCATGCTGGCGCCAGGAAGGCTTTGCTGCAGGAGACCGGGTGACAGAGGTGACACAAGGACAGAGGCCTGTGTCACAGAAACCAAGAGCTTTGTTCTTTCTTACGTTTGTGTAGACTTTGACTAGCAGATGATCTTGTAGCTGAACCAGCCTGTATCTGAATGAGTGGGAGTGACCTGGTGTAAATTAGTGAGTGAATGGGTGAAGGATGAGTGGGTGAGTTAGGGAATGAATGAATGAATGGGTGAATAAATGAATGGAACAGTGACTGAGTTTGTGAATGACAGCGATGAGTGAGGGGCTGAGGGGTAAATGAGTACGAGTAGGCGAATGAATGGGGTGGGTGACCGTGAGTGGTGAGTGGGTGAATGAATGGGTGAGGCGGGGCACGGGTGGATGAGCAGTAAGTGAATTAGTGTGCAGATGAGTGGGAGAACGACTGGGTGAGTGAATGAGGGAACGAGGGAACGAGTGGGTGACTGCTCTAGCCGAGTTCTTGCTCCTTGGGAAGCACCCACTGAGGCGAGGCGGCAGCCTGGTTTTTGGGTTCCCAGGGAAGGGGACACCTCGGGGTCTCTGACTGGGCCCTGGTCCTAGACGTGTGGGTATCAGTGGGTCCTCAAACCTCCCTGCTGGAATTTGTGAGCACGTGGCCCTCAGGATAGCAGGCCCACCCCAGCTGGCCACTCCTGTGCTCCAAGTCCCGGGTGTGGATTCCTGGGTGCAACCAGCACTCACCCGTCAGGGGTCTGAGGACAACGCTGCTCTCACGGTCACTCTCCTGTGGCCTGAGAGCCAGAGCAGGACCCGCCACCCTCCTGTGCCGTGTCCCTTCCTGTCCACCATGTGTCAGGCCCTCTGGAGACGGTGCCCAACAGCTTCACACACATAATTCACCCTTCGACACACACGAGGCAGTGTTCCAGCACGTTCAGTCACGTAAGCTTCACCACAGCCATTTCGGAACATTTTCACCCCAAAAAGAAATCCATACCCCATGAGCAGCCTCCCCCCATCCCCCATCTCCCCCATTCCCTCAGCCCACCCCCGGCACCTGTCAGTGCACACCCTGCCTCTGTGACTGGCCCGCTCTGGCATTTCGCGTTAAGTGGAGTCCCACAGCGTGAGACCCCTTGTGTCCAGCTTCCTCCAGAGCGAGAGGCTTCCAAGCTTGGCTCCTGGTTCTAGCTGGATGAGGCCCACAGCAGGCACAGCCTGCATGGACTCAGCATGTTCTCAGACCGCGTCCAGTTTGGCTGCTGTGAACCTGCGTGCACCCGTTCCTGAGGCCGTGCCACACACCAGGAGTGGACCTGCTGGGGAAGGGGCAGCTCTGTGTCTCGCACTTTCAGGAACCACAGGCCCTTCCCATGTGGCTGCAACCCCGCAAGAAGGGTCCGATTCCGCACGTCCTCAGCGTGGTTCTCCACTGTTTTGGCTGTGGCCAATCACAGGCGAGAGGTGGCATCTCACCGCGTTAGAACGTGCTGTCCCCACTCAGGTCAACTCTCTGGTGCCTCCATCCTTATATAAATTATAAATCAAATGGCTGGGCACGGTGGCTCACGCCTGTAATCCCAGCACTTTAGGAGGCTGAGGTGGGCAGATCACTTGAGGTCAGGAGTTCGAGACCAGCCTGGCCAACATGGTGAAACCCCATCTCTAGTAATATACAAAAATTAGCTGGGTGTGGTGGTGCATGTCTGTGATCCCAGCTATTCGGGAGGCTGAGGCAGGAAAATAGCTTGAACCCGGGAGGCAGAGGTTACAGTGAGCTGATATGGCACCACTGCATTCCAGCCTGGGCAACAGAGACTGTCTCAAAAATGAATACATAGATTGGGTCATTTTAACATGCAGCACTAGGAAGTTTGGGGTAAGGTCAGTTCCAAACTGATGACATGATTTAAAGCCCTCGTCCGATTCATATGGTCACTCTCCAGCCACCTGCGTTGGCTGTGGCTGGTCAGCCCTGACGCTGCTGCTAGAGAAGGGGCGGCTAGTACCATTTTCTCCAGTTGTCTAACTTTTATGCTGAATGAGACTCGAGAGATTCTTCAGCATACTCAGATTTCATCGGACTTTATTTTTCTACTAACAAAATCATACAAAGAACAAAGACAGGGAACCTACAAAAGGAAACGGAGTCAATTATAAATGGCCGTAGTTACTGGTTACATGGAGTTGATAACAGAAAGGATGCCTGTCGCTTGCTTGCAGAGGCTGCAGCCCAGGGTGGAGGCAGAGCTGAGCCCTCACGAGCCGTTTGGTGTGTGGGACTGAGCGGCCCTCAGAGGCATCCAGCACACAGGGCTGTTCTCCAGCCACCAACCGACATTCAGAGCCAGCACCCAGCGGCCACTGTGCCTCTAGCCTGCTCTCCTCCAGGTGCAGGGGACACAGGACCTGCTGGCCCCATTCATACACGGAGGAGAGTTTTGCTGCTTAACTCACACTTAGCCAAGGCAGGCAGAGGCTGTGGGAACTGCTGAGCCCCGCTGTGATGTCCGGGACATGCTCTAGGCCTCCGTCACTCTACAGCAATGCCAGCCTGGTGCGGAAACCACTGTCTGGAGGCACAAGTGCAGCCTCTGCCCTGATTTGAACTTCGTTGATGGGGCTGATTCCCTCGGGAGACCGTGCAAGCCGGACGCAGCCCGAGGCCTGGCCATCTGGGGCCTCCAGTATAGAAGCAAGCTCTTTATGGACAACCTCCTTACCATGTAACTCCCTGGGGTGTTTAAATAAATAAATACGCCACACACAAAGGAAGGCCCAAGTCGGTGCCACTGCTCGCAGTCTGCAAATGTGACCACAGCCTGTAAAGCAAACTCACAGCGGAAGTGCAAAGTGTGCTGGGCCCTTGAAAGGTATCTCTTCAGTGCCGCCGCCGCCGCCGCCTCCACGCAAGGCACAGGCCATGAAGGGGACGCCCGGGACTCAGCCAGACAGGTCCGACGCCAGGCGCCACTGCTGCCCGAGGACCTCCCACGCAGGGGCCGTGTCCACCTTCCCTGGAGCGCCCGGGTGGGGATGGCACGTGTGAGCCGGCTCAGAGGCTGAACCATGTGCCGTGCTCCTGGGGTGGGGTGGGATGGAGAGTCCTGGCTGTCATGGGCCGTATGGGAACTCGGTGTTCACTCCGTGTGCATGTGCCCCTGGGTTTCAGTGCATTCACCTGTGCGAGGCACTGACGGCAGCGGTGGCTGTGGGCTGGGCCCTGTCAGTGCTTATGAAAAGAAGTGGCTGGTTTTCTGAAGGCGGATGGAGACTCGGATGGCTACGAACACAGCCCGGCATGGCAGAGCCACAACTGGGGGCTCCTTCCTGGAGCATAGGCCCTGACGAACACACCGTGTTCACCACACACACAACAGATGATCCACCATATTCCAGAAAAGCTGAGTTCCCTTTCCAGATGGCCCCAGCCCACGCCTCAGCTCATGAAACGCGGACCTGCTGAGCCCAGATGCTCCCACACGAGGGTGACACGGGCATGGACAGAGTCCTCCAGCCTCCCTGCCTTGAGGTGCAGAAACACAAAGACAGTCAAGGAACACAGCGACTCGGAGGTGACCAGGGCCCTGAGCAGAGCCACGGCCAGGGCTGACGTTTCACTTTCATCACCAGGGACAGCTTCAGCTCCGGGTGCTCTTCCAAGAATGTTCTGGATGGGGTAGAAATGCAACCTAACCACTGGGTAAGTCCAGCCAAGAAAAGAACTTCCAGAAACCAAGGCGAGGGCTCGCTGGCGTCTTGTGACCTGCGAGAAGATGCGGCCACGTCCAGGTCACTCCTGCAGCAGTGTCTGCCCTCGGACGCAAGGAAATCGTCCAGCCGCGCCCTTGCTGGTTGAGCCTGTCGTTTAAGGCTGCCGAACAGGAGAGCCCCAGGTGACGGGCCTAGAAACTTCCGTAGGAAGCCCCACGGGCAGGTCGGGTGGCATCACTGGGGGACAGGTGTGTTTGCTGTTTCCCTGGGCCAAGCCCAGGTGCAGGCCGCCCACGCCGTCCTCCGTGCCCGTCCCAGCGTGCCGCAACGCTGTTGGGCGTTAGGAGTAGATGGTGATCACCTCCCGGCCGCCACCCCTGACCAGGAGGACTCTGTTCAGCCCCTCGGTCAGGACCTCAAGAAACTCCATGTCTGTGGTCAACAGAGTTAAGGCCAGAGCTGATCTCACCTGGGCGTGTGTAGCTGGAATCGTGTTGGGAGCGAGGTTTTATCCTCTTCCTAGTTAGCTAAGATTTGATTTGTGAAAGCCAGAGCCAAGGTGAGAAGAGGGGTGGGGATTAGAGAGACCCCCGGGCACAGAGAGGCAAGGCAGGGGAGAGAGAGGCCGGTGCTCAGGAAAGAGAAGGAGCACCGTGGCCACAGGAAGGATGAGCAGAGACAGCGACAGAGCCCACGGTGCTGACCCCACGACAGGGAACCCCAGCCAAAGGACTGGGTCCTTGCCAGTCTCTAGGGGACCTGGGCCACAGCTCCTGACCAGGACCCGTGGAGGACATGCCCTCACTGGCCCCAGCTCTTGATGCCGACCTGGCAGGGATGTGCCAGGCATCGCCCTGTCTGTGCCAATACGCCCAGATGCACCGCGGAGTTCTCCTTCCCAACAAAGCACAAATTCCAAAGCTGCGGCTAATTGGGGCCTTAAAGCCGAGCTGGGCTCTTCACCTCCCACCATCGTCCGGGCAGGGTGGGGCCGAGCCCCAGCAGAGGTCCCACGATGCACAGCCGCTGTGGGGGTGCACAACAGGGAGCCTCCCAGCCCCAGGGCAGCCCTGAGCACCCGGAGACAGTGGGGCTGGTACTGTAGTCGGGTCCTCCCTCTCCCACACCAATGCAGGGTTGGCCTCAACTCTGGCCCCGTCACCACTGGCCTCAGAGCCCCACTGCATCCCAGTCGCAGCTCCCAGGGCCTGGGGCTGAAGGAGAGGCGGGAAGCCAGTCTTGCTCACAGGACCCACAATCCCAGGTCTCAGTGAGAAGCCGCCAGGGGATGCCCACATGCCCAGCAGGCACACTGCGGGGAAGGATACAGTTCTCGTCTCCCTGCCGGTTTTTGGGGGGCCCTGGCATGTTGAGCAGGACCAGTTGTGCGTCCTGGGACTTGTTGAGGACGACGCCATTGAGCTTCACAGCCGTGTGCATCCGCCTGACATTGGACTGGTCCCTGCGGGGGAGGTGGGCACGGTCAGCGGGCAGCAGGTGCGCCCCACGCTCTGGACATGAGGCTGAGCCGAGCCCTGATGAGCCACATTTACACGCGCTGGAAAGGGCTGTGTGAGTCAGGATCAGGCGGTTCCTCTGACCCTGAAGGATGCAGAGGCGGCCGCTCTGAGCGACAGGCGCTGACTGCAGCGGGGCGGCTGTTCAGCAGTGGGTGCTTTGGCCTCCAGGCACCTAGAACTCAGCACACTAAGGCTGCCAAGCTTCTAAGGGCTAGTCACACTACACAAACAACAAGCGCTTTCTCAACTACATCTACGTCTGCGAAGCAGGCAGAACAGAGTGGAAACCATCTGGGTGTCCCGTGTGCCTGACGCCTTCAAGGCTGACACATTTCTCTTGACATTCATGGCGTTGCCCCTAAACCCCATGTCAGACGCTGCCAAGCACCACCCGTCAGGCTGAGCACACGTGGCCTCCTCTCCCCTCCTCTCCTCTCCCCTCCCCTCCCCTCCCATCCTCTCCTCTCCTCTCCAAGGGTCCTGATACGACTGGGTCCAGGGCCCAGAAGCTCAGGAAGGAAAGGCCCCGAGGTACCCCCGGCCTGTGCAGCCATGGCTGCTGAAGCTCTCGGGGGGGCAGGGTCTGCCGAGAACTCAGCTGGAGGCCCAGGCGCTCACAGTGGCCACTATTGGGGTCCCCTCCCACAGCCCACCCTGCCCCTGCCTGGCCAAGGGCTAAAGGACAAGCACTTCCACTGTGTGGCCGTCCAGCCCCGGCCTTCCGTTCTCACTGACAACGCAGCTCTGCTCCACGGCCCTCCCTGTCTGCTCTCCGAAGCTGCCGTGGCCAGTCCATGTCTCAAAGCGTCCCTGGCAGCCTGGGCCCGGCCGCGGCCCCCCAGGAGACTCCCCAGCCAACCAGGTTTGGGGACACTGCAGAATCATGCTGTGCAGTGCTCAGGCCCCTGCGGGACAGAGCTTACCTCCCTCCTCTACCCCATGGTCCCCTCCCTAGGCAGGCCCCGAAACCGCAGCAGAACTGGCGTTCCAGGAAGCCACCTCGGGAAACGCCGGCAGAGGGCAGCCCTAGGGGAGCACTCGCGTTTCTGTGTTGGAAAAACCCGGCCTGTGTGTGGACCTGCAAGTCAGAGCGGGTCTCAGGCCAGCTGCAGTCAGCACAGTCGTGACCGTGGCCCCCTGGGGAGGTCACCAGTGCCCTGGACGCAGAGGGGCGGCGGCGGACAGACAGAGCCCGCCCATGCAGGGTCACGGAGAGGCCCCACGGACGCCGTCCAGGCTCACGCCCTTTGATCCACTTGACCCTTAAGCCAAATAAACCTGATCACAACCACCAATTTCCAGGAGGAACACGGAGAGGCCTTTCATCTCCTCTCCAGCTTGGTCTAATTACAGATGGGGTCTCTGTCCACAGTACAGTCAAGGGGCTTTCGTTACAGGAACTTGGAACTTTGAATTCGACTTCTGGATAGACCACAATTACCAGTGTGTTTGGGGACAAAGAGCAACGCCAGGAAGTGAGACCAGGCCAGGGGCAAGGGGGGGTCGGAGAAGGCAGCATGTCTACAGCAGTGAGTGCTGGGGGGAAGCAGGGACCTGTCCCTTGGCTGCTGGTGGAGTATGCCGGCTGCCACAGCAAGGAGGACCAGTGCAGACACAGGCACAGATAAGCACACTAATGTGTATACGCACGCACACATAGATGCAGACACACTGACATGTACACACAGGCATGCAGTCACACTAATACACAAACACGTGCACACTATCATGCATACACAAATAGGCGTGCAGTCATAATGTGCACACAAACAGGTGCAGACACACTAACGTGTAAGACATGCATAGTATGTGCAGACATGCATACTAACACGTACGCAGACATGCACACAGGCAGGTACATGTCCACCTGCAGGTGCGCTGACAGGTACATGCGAGCACGCACACAAATGCACAGACATTCCTAAGTGCGCTCCCAGTGACGTCACAGTAAGCTGCGCACATCTCACACCTGCACTGCCCAGAAGAGGTCAGGGCCCAACCTCCAGATCTTCGGAGGACTTCCAGCCCAACCCCAAGGAACTGCTGGGCCAGGAGAGTCAGTGCCGTCCCAAATGCACGCCCCACGTGAACACAAAGCCCACGGGTCTTCCATTCTGGCCCACCTTCTCCTGACCCTACAGGCCTGTGGGGACCTGCCCCTGCCCCAGCCCAGGAGAGGCAAGCCCTGGTGCTGGGAGGAGGCACAGGTGCCACTGCAGGTCCCCGAGTGTGCGTGCATGTGTGTGTCAAACCCTGCTCCTGGGTCTGCGTCCTCATTCTGCAGCTTTAATTAATACGCTATTCTGAAGGCACTTTCAGATTCACAGAATGGAGCAGGAAGTACAGGGATTCCCTACACGCCTCCCACACAGCTGCAGTTTCTCAAGTCTGATTAATTCAGATTTCAGGGTTAAAGATAAAAAGGGAAGTGTGGCCACTCAGCCAAGGCGTTCCTCACTCAGGCCCCAGGCACTGCCTGCCCACAAGGAAAACACAACCCAGGCGGTTACTGGCAGGGGCAGGCAGGGGACAGAGACAGCGTCGAGGACTCCCAGGGAGCAGCTTGGGGGTCTGTCCAGGGTGCTCCCTCCCACCCACCCCGGAGCTCAGACACAAGCAGCTCCCACCCCAGGGTCCGACCACACAGAGAACTGATCTGCAACCCTCTCCGCCTGGAGACTGAACGGTCAATCCCCAGGGTGTACGCTTTAACATGGAAGGCATTCCACGTGGGGCACAACTCAGCTAGCGCCCAACCTAGAAGGACGTGGAAGGACTGACGGGCCCTGCGAGGCGGACGCCTCCCCTCCACTCTGGAGCAGCTCGGCCACCTCCCAGGTCTCAGTTCCTGGGCCTCACTGACGGGCCCTGTGAGGCACGTGCCTCCCTTCCACTCCGGAGCAGCTCGGCCACCTCCCAGGTCTCAGTTCCTGGGCCTCACTGACGGGCCTTGTGAGGCACGTGCCTCCCTTCCACTCCGGAGCAGCTCGGCCACCTCCCAGGTCTCAGTTCCTGGGCCTCACTGACGGGCCTTGTGAGGCACGTGCCTCCCTTCCACTCCAGAGCAGCTCGGCCACCTCCCAGGTCTCAGTTCCTGGGCCTCACTTAGGAAGAGGCTTCAGGTGTGTGCTGGAGCCACCGTGAACAGAGGGGAGCAAAGGCAACAGGAAGTTGATGTGAAAGCTGCAGCAGCGCTAGGTAAGCTCTGGCCACACTCGGATGCACACAGGCCAGCGTGCACAGGGCAAGCACAGGCCTGGAACACACACACACAGACACACACAGGCCATGCACACACAGGCATGCAGGGCAACCGGGCCCGGGAGGCAACCTGGTAGTAGCGAGTGGACTTACAGGTTTCCCCATTCTCTATGCAGCAGAGAAAAACAAGAGTGCGTTACTGACTTCAGAGGTGAGCACCGGGGCTGTTCCAGACATCACGGCTGCCGGGGAGAAGGCCACCTCGTCCCACCCCACAGGGCCTGGGAGCCCCCAGTCCTTCCTGAGAATCCAGCTTTAGGATCTGGCTCCAACCCCAGGTGAGAGGTGTCTCTGGTGCTGTCACCCTGGGACTCAGAGGCTGCGTCTGCAGAACCAGACCCACACCCCCAAGGACCTTGTCCAGCCCCGGTGTTCACAGCCCAAGGCCACAAGTGGGAGCCTTGGCGTGGGGCAGGACCTGGGGCCTGACAGCAGCCTGAACTACCCACAGGGTGAAGGCCAGGAATTCCGTGCCCGCCGGCACACGCCTCCTCGCCTCCATGGAACACTCATCTGCCTGCCACAGTGAGGCTTGCACAGCAGAGCAGAGCAGGCCTGGCTGCAGGGCTGACTTCGGGGCCGGCCTAGGTACCAGGAGGACCACTTGGCACCCAGCTGTGTGGTTAACACTGGGGCCCAGCCTAGGTCCTAGAAGGACCCCTCAGCGCCTGGCCTCAGCACTAGAAAGATCCCTCAGCGCCCGGCCTCAGCACTAGAAAGATCCCTCAGCGCCCGGCCTCAGCACTAGAAGGACCCCTCAGCGCCCGGCCTCAGCACTAGAAGGACCCCTCAGCGCCCGGCCTCAGCACTAGAAGGACCCCTCAGCGCCCGGCCTCAGCACTAGAAGGATCCCTCAGCGCCCGGCCTCAGCACTAGAAGGACCCCTCAGTGCCCGGCCTCAGCACTAGAAGGATCCCTCAGCGCCCGGCCACAGGACTGAACTCAGGGCCCGGCCTTGGCAGCAGCAGGACCCCTCAGTGCCCGCTCAGGCGGCTCCCTATTCTCTAACGGGCCCACTGGCCTGCGGGGTTGCCCCGAAGCTCTTCAGTGGTCAGGGAAGGGACTCTGTCCTCACTGTCAGGTCAGCACTGCCAGGATCTGTCACATGCGCGGACACTCACGGCTTCATGCTGAAGAGGTCTTTGAACCCAGACAGGCTGGTGTCTCTGTTCCTGTACTTCTCGGCAATCAGCTTCTCCCTGGTCCAGGTCATCTGCACCTTGTCTGGCGTAGGCGGCGCTTGGGTCCTGGCCGCTGCTGCGGTGTGGGACGCACTGTTCCTGTCGTGGATCAGCTGGGCCTGGTGGGACCGGGATTCGTTGAGACCAGCCAGTCTCAAAACTCCCCCGGGCGAGAACGACCCGGGACGCCAGGCCAGAGGCGAGGCCAGCCCACAGAACCAGAAGGGCCCTGCGTGCCTGACCCGGGACCCAGCCTGGCTTCCCACACTGGCCCTGCGCCGCTCCCGCGGCTGCCTCCCTCCTCCCAGGCTTCCCGACCAAACGCTCACTTCCTCCTCCCATCTTCACCCCCTCACCGTCCCGCCCTGGCCCTGAACTGGAGAGAAAGGCCCCGCGACCCCGTGCTGACAGGAGGGGACACGTGCTGGGAGAGTCTCCCCCTACCTGGCGGGGCTCCACACACACTGTGTTCGCCCGAGACCACCCGCTCGCCCACACAACCGGCATGCAGGCGTCCCTGTCTCAGGGAGGCTCGGGGCAGGTGGGGCCGTGCCAGCATCCAGGCCCTGTCCCAGGGAAGCAGGCTGTGTCTGACCAGCCAGGGGACGTTTGGGGGCCAGCCAGGCTGACTGGGGCCCTGTGGGGCACCGTTGGGGCCAATGACAGGGCCGGCCCCATAGGTCACTTCGGATAATCCAAGGAAAATGAGAACACCGTCCGCCCCTCGCTGTAGGCGCCGAAGGGGAAGTGGTGCCCTCACTGCGAGGTCGCACCAACGGCACAGTCCCTGGTGGTTGAACACCCTCCACGGGGTCCTCCCTCCCTCCCTGTACCCTTCACGCTCTCCTGCTGTTGTGGCCAGTCTGAAGGGGAGGCCAGTGGGAGCTCTCAGACACGGGTGCCACCTTGGAAGTGATATTTACACATGTGCCGGAATGGCCACCTCTCCCACAGTGGCTGGAGCCCTGCCTGAGTCTGTGCCGCAGCCCGGGGGAGCCGCTCGTCCCGGGGGCTTCAGGAGTCTGTGAGCCCCGGGATGATTTTAAAAAGCCAAAGGCCCAGAGTGATTTCACTGGACCAGGTTCTTCCTCCCCAAATAAACATGCTTAACTTGGATGCCAGTCCTTCCAGAAAGGGAAGAGGCTGACACAGATTGGGGAGGGCCTGGGGCTGCCTCCCTCTCTGGACATGGACAGCAGGCCCCAGGCCTCTACTCACTGTGGCTGGCCCTGCAGTCACCTCACAGCCCGGCCCAGCCTAAATTTCCCGTGGCCTTGAACGCGAAACCAGAGCCCAAGGGCTGCCCGCTCTCGCCAGAGCCAGCGCCGCCCACCTGGCCCTGAGGGCCACCGTGTAGGGCACTAGAGGGTGCCCAGCCAGCGTCTGCACAGTGGCTCAGCCAAACCCCGGCCTCTGCAGAGCAGCGACACCTGCAACCCCGCCCTGGCCCAGCAGGCGCCCTTCGAGCTCGAGCTTGCCGTTCCCGCCCCCGGTCCCTCCTCGCTCAGCATTTGCCGACTCTCCACACTGAACTTCCCATCAAGCCGTGGGTGGATTCTTGCTCCTGGCTGGACCTGGGCTGAACCCTTGTGATGCCAGGGCGACCCTGCTGGAGCTCAGGGACCTGGCCTGGACAGAAACAGAGGATGTGGGTCCTCCCAGCACTCCTGGCTGCCCGGGCCGCCGTGGAAGGGGTCTCTGTCCACAGACAAGCTGGGCATCCCCCCTGGTTCCCACATCTGTGCCCACCCTGACCTTCCCGGGGTCTGGGAGCGGGCAGAGCCACGCTTCTCTGTTGGGGAGAGGGTGGTCACTGCTTAGTGATTCCGGCTGGCGGCGCATATGGCCCCATACACAGACCCGTGTACTGCAGGTTCCTGCTGAGGCCAAGGCCCCAGGGCAGGCAAAGCCTCTGTCCCTGCCGCTGCTGCCACTGTAGTCTCAGAAAACCATCGCCTGCACCTGGTCTGCAGACACAGACACGTGTGTGATGCCAGCCTGGTGGGAGCCATGAAGACCCCACGGGGCCGTGACCTCACAGAGCTGAGCATCCTGCTACCAGGCGACCCCCACACCGTCCTCCGGCGTGAAGTGACCCCAGAAACGCCTGCCCTCAGGGTCTCACAGTGGCCACGGGGCCCAGCCCAGTGTAGCTCAGGTGGACACACCTGGACATCCTCAGCAGCCTACAGGTACCCACGGAGCCCAAGCCTCTGCGGCTGGGCGAGCAGCTTCCATGTGCGGAGGCTGAGCAGGTCTGCATTGGTGGCAGGGTGTGGTGGCACCTCCTCTCCAGCTCACTTCCCTCCCTCCCCACACACTCACTCTCCCCTCCCACTTGGTCTTGGACAGGACAGAATCTGCGCACGCTGCGGGGAAGGGCGCTGAGGGGCTCTGGGGTTTCAGGCTGTGAGACGAAGCAGCCATCGTAAGAAGCTGCAGGCACTCATGTGGGCACTCATCTGGCTCAGAAGCCGCTGACCCTGTCAGAGGGCACCGCCCTTGGGGAGGGTCCCCACGTCTCCCGCCTGCATCGCTGCTCAGTCAGAAAAGCTAAGTTCAAAGGTCCCGGCCCTGTCCCTTCCTGTACGTGAGCGTGCCTCTGGCAGGCCGCCGCTCCTCTAACCAGGCACCCACACGCCCAGGCTCTGACGCGCTCTGGCTCTGACCCCACTCCTGTGCTCCTGCAGGGCCTCTGCCACCTCCACGCGGACCGGGGGCTGAGACCGCAACGCAGCACCTGAGGAATGCTCCCTGGAGGACCCTCCTGGGCTGCAAGAGAGTCCCAGGAAAGACTCAGCGAAGCCGGCTGTACTTCTCAGAAAGTCTGATCTCTGTGGCCGCGGCCCCCACGCACCTCTCGCTCCCGCTCGTTCTTGGACAGCTGCATCTGCTTCAGCATCTGTGACCTCTGCTCCATCATGAGTGTCCTCTCGTAGGTGAAAGCAGAAATGTCGTTTTCAACCTAGAAAGTTCCCAAGCACAGAGTGAGCCCGGTGTGCACAGAACCATGATTGCCTCCACCACCACCCCGGCACCCAGACTGAGCTGCCCTGAGCGGTGGGAGAGGCCATGTGTCCCGGGCCCCACAGGCCCCCTCTGGCTCTCAGGCCCCCCGCCCAGTGGCCAGGAAGGTGTGAGACAACGGGCAGTCACGCTGCACACACACTCTGCTCATGTCCCTCCCCAGGACCCTCCGACCGGGCACAAGGGCAGCTGTGAGGACAAGGCCACAGTCACAAACCAACCCGGCGCACGCAGCTCAGGGCAAGGCACTGCCCCATGGGGCTGCAGGATCCACGCCCACAGGTGTCACTGTCTATGCTCAGGGGGGCTCGGCACCACGGGAAACCCACCCAGGACACATGGAGAAGCCACAGCACAACCTCAGCACCCACCGTGTGGGACCCTGGGTCTCACCCAGTGCACCCGCCATGCAGGACCCCTGCATCCACCTGCTGCACCCGCTGTGCGGGACCCCTGGGTCTCACCTGCTGCACCTGCTGTGTGGGACCCCTGCGTCCACCCGGTGCACCCGCCGTGCGGGACCCCTGCGTCCACCTGTGCGGGACCCCTGGGTCTCACCTACTGTACCCGCCGTGCGGGACCCCTGCATCCACCTGTGCGGGACCCCTGGGTCTCACCTACTGTACCCGCCGTGCGGGACCCCTGCATCCACCTGTGCGGGACCCCTGGGTCTCACCCGCTGCACCCGGCTCATGGGAATTGGGAGCAGCTGTGCCTGTTAAGCACCAGTGTTTAAAACAGCACACCAGATCGGGCCCAGTGGCTCACACCAGTCATCCCAACACTTTGGGAGGCTGAGGCAGGTGGAGCACTTGAAGTCAGAAGTTTGAGACCAGCCTGGCCATCATGGTGAAACCCTATCTCTGCTAAAAATACAAAAAAAAAAAAAAAAAAAAAAATTAGCCAAGTGCGGTGACGCGCACCTGTAGTCCCAGCTACTTGGGAGACTGAGGCAGGAGAATTGCCTGAACCCAGGAGATGGAGGTTCCAGCCTCAGGGACAGAGCGAGACTTTGTCTCAAAAATTTTTTTAAAAAACAAACAGCATGCCAGACTGAATGGCAGCGGCCCACACACCCCTCTCCAGCCAGGTGACACTTGTACCTGGGGCCAGGGCCACGGGGGGCGGGCAGCACCAGCCCTGCCAGAGATGTGGCCGGGAGCATCGGGGATGCTGGGAACTGCAGGTTCCCGGACTTCAGAGCTAACAACCCCTGCTCAGGAGCTGGTGAGCTGCCTCTGGCACCACAGGGGTGCTGGGGTACGGCTGGGGGTGCGGCAGGGGCCATGGGCTCACTTTGCCTGTTTCCTCTGGGCCCCAGTGGCTGCCCCACCTGGGCCCCTGGCAGGGCTGGTTCTCCCAGGCAGCATTTTGTTACCATTTTACTAAGTGGTTTTATGACTTGGAAATAACGTTATTCATACAACTATTAGCACCAATAATAACTCCTACAACCTTGAACCTGCAAAGCCTCGTCCAAGCAAGACAAACTCCAGCCATCGTCCCCGAAGACACGGCCACGTGCAAACTAAGCCCAGTGTACAAAACTGGGCAGAAAACCGCCGGGCGTCACGCAGGCCTCAGCCTCGGCCTCGGAAAGGTCCCACAGGGCAAGAAGAAAAGCAGCCCCACGGGACAAGCGAGCTCCACGGGAACTGACGCAGAAACACAGAAGGTTGTCGGCGGGGCACGAAGCCATGCCTGGCCTCTCACAGCCAGACACAAACCAGGAGCAGGTGCTTGGGGCCTCTGCCATACCCAGGGCTGGGGGGCTGAGGGGCTGGGGGGCTGCGGAGACCGCACCTCCCAGGCTGCTGCAGGGGCACAGATGGCTTCCTGGGGGACAGCATGACAGTCTCTATCCAGCTTTATGTCTTCCCAGCACCCACCTCCAGGAGTCCAGGCCACCGAGGGCCTGCAAAACCGTGCGCTGGGGTCACGGGAGCCAGAAGAAATCAGGACTTTGCGGGTTCTGACTTCAAGGCCAGTGTAGTTGGTGTGATCCACATGGGGTCAGAACCCACAAAGTCCCAGGACCGCCAACAGGACCACAGGGGAAGGCACAGCCGTGGATCCGGGTGGGCTGGTAGGGAGCAATAGCATGGTTCTATCCAGCACAAGGGGCCCACCAGACCCCCAGGGTCCAGAGCTTCATGCTTGGGGGCCCGGAGCAAGCACTCCCACGTCAGGCCTCCGCCCATCAACCCCGTCCTCTCCAGGCTTGAAGGACAGGACGAGTCTCTGTCCAGGCCCCACCTGCAGCTGACTGAGGGGCTGTCTGTCCTACGCGATGGCTGCGGCCCGGCCTCCCTCTGACCAGTGCCCTTCTCCCCCAGCCCCAACTGCTGATGTGTGGTTTCTAGCCATGGGACTGAGCCCATCTGGGGAGAGCACCCCAAACGGGAGGTGCTCAGAGGTGCACCCACCATGGCAATACCACTGAGGTGTGAGGTCCTGGACAGGGCCCCGGGCCGAGGAGGACATGAGACCATGGGGCACACGGAGACGTCGACGCCGGCTCTAGGGCAACACCCACGCCCAGGTTACACGAGGTGTCAACAGGGACAACGGGGCTCTGTGCTCTCTGCATTGTCCTGACGATTCCAAAACCAAGCCTCCTCAACCACCCCACAAGGCCTGGCAGTCCCCACCACAATCGCCACCACCTTCTCCTCCCCACCTCCACCTCCACCTCACGAGGCCCACAGCCCTCCCCATCCCCCTCTCCACCTCACAAGGCCCACAGCCCTCCCCCTCCACCCCCACTTCCACCCCCACCTCCTCCCCACTTCCCCTCCGACCTCCTCCCCTCAAGCCGCAGGCCTCACCATCTCCACCACCTCCACCTCGGCGCTGATGCGCAGGTGGTACAGGAACATCTGCAGGTCTTTCTTCATCTGGATGCTGTTGTCGTCCACCTGGGCCACGGTGAAGATGCGCATCCGGCACTTCCTCCACACCTGGAGACGGGGCGGGCGTCGCTGCGGGTCCTCGGAGGAGCCTGCCCGGCCCGCGGCGCGTGGGGTAGCCGTGCTCCGGCCGGTGCATCCCCGTCCCCACCCGTCCCCGGCGCACCCCACCTTGTGCTGGCGCAGCAGGAAGGGCAGCAGCATGAGCATGCCGCCGTCGTGCACGATCCACCACACGTCGATGCAGCCCCCGCTGAAGCGCTCCTGGTTTTGCGGAAACGAGTCGACGTTCTTGGCCACCAGCAGAGCCTGGTGCGCGGTGGTGGTGTCGCGGACGGTGTCTGTGAGAGAGGCGGCCGTCCGCAGGTCACCTGAGGCCAGGGTGCGGGACGGGCCTCGGCGGAAGCGTCTGGCCTCCCCCGGGACTCAGAGCCGGCGCAGGGGCGGGCACGGCGAGGTGAGTGGCGTCCCCGCAAAGCCCCCACCCTCACTCCGTCAGCTCCTCCAAGGCCCAGCCAGAGACTCACAGCAGAGTTCAGTTGCTGGTCATGTGCCCAGGGACTCCCCCAGCCCTCGTGGGCTCTGGGAGAAGGGGAGGGAGTGCCTGGACGCTTTCAGATGGCCACTCCCCGGGCCAGAGCCCTCCACAGCCTCGGAGCACACACCCTCAGGCCGGCAGCCTCGAGGCCCATCGGGACCTGACAGCGCACAGTCCTGGGGACGTCGAGGGGACAGCGAGGAGACGGCGAGGGGACAGCGAGGAGACGGCGAGGGGACAGCGAGCGGACGGTGAGGGGACATCAAGGGGACATCGAGGGGACAGCGAGGGGACATCGAGGGGACGTCGAGGGGACAGTGAGGGGATGGTGAAGGGAAGCTGAGGAGACAGTGAGGGGAGGAAGAGGGGACAGTGAGGGGACGCTGAGGGGAGGAAGAGGGGACAGTGAGGGGACGCTGAGGGGAGGAAGAGGGGACAGTGAGGGGACGGTGAGGGGAGGAAGAGGGGACAGTGAGGGGACGGTGAAGGGACGCAGAGGGGACAGTGAGGGGACGGTGAAGGGATGCAGAGGGGACAGTGAGGGGACGCTGAGGGGAGGAAGAGGGGACAGTGAGGGGACGCTGAGGGGAGGAAGAGGGGACAGTGAGGGGACGCTGAGGGGAGGAAGAGGGGACAGTGAGGGGACGGTGAAGGGACGCAGAGGGGACAGTGAGGGGACGGTGAGGGAATGCAGAGGGGACAGTGAGGGGATGCCAAGGGGCCACCAGCCACACCTACCCACGAAGTTCTTCCAGGAGAAGGGGTTGTCCTCCTGCTTCCAGGACGCAGGCCAGGCCATGAGCACTGTGTTGTGCTTCAGGCCGCCCAGGCCGGCCGACTGGATCAGGTGGGACATGCCGTCCCGCAGGCTGGACGAGACCACCAGCTGGCAGAAACCCTTGGCCTTCTCTGCACTCATCAGGGACCGAATGTTCTGTGGGAGACAGGACAAGTTAGTGCTACGGCCCCCAAGAAGGAGCGGGGCGCACAGACCCACACCCACCACCCACGGTGGCCAGAGCACCCCCACCAGCTCCGTGGACCCAGCAGGAGGGAAGGCCCGAAAGCTCAATGGTGTGCTGCGGTGCCGCTGTGTGCGTGTGCGTGTGTCTCTCTGGGGAGAGACACACAGAGCAGGTGCGACTGATGCATGTGCAGGTGATGTGGAGGGCTGCTCTGGGCACACAACGCCAGGCAGTTCTCTGAGGTGATCCACAACATTCTAGACCCACCCGCCACTTCACTTGGATTCTCTGGGCCAGGTTCATACACCTGGTGCCTCAGAAACACCCGAAAAAGGGTCAAACTAGCAACTCTTTAAAGAGAGGCCGTGAGGTCCAGGATGAAGCAACCCTAAGAACAATGGCAGTGGGGGAGGGTCACTGCTGTGTGCAGTCTCCTCCCGGGGGGAAGTGGGGGTCACTGCTGTGTGCAGTCTCCTCCCGGGGTCGGGGGTCACTGCTGTGTGCAGTCTCCTCCCGGGGTGTGGGGGGGTCACTGCTGTGTGCAGTCTCCTCCCGGGGTGTGGGGGGATCACTGCTGTGTGCAGTCTCCTCCCGGGGTGTGGGGGGATCACTGCTGTGTGCAGTCTCCTCCCGGGGTGTGGGGGGGTCACTGCTGTGTGCAGTCTCCTCCCGGGGGGGGTGGGGGTCACTGCTGTGTGCAGTCTCCTCCCGGGGTGTGGGGGGGTCACTGCTGTGTGCAGTCTCCTCCCGGGGTGTGGGGGGGTCACTGCTGTGTGCAGTCTCCTCCCGGGGTGTGGGGGGGTCACTGCTGTGTGCAGTCTCCTCCCGGGGGGGGTGGGGGTCACTGCTGTGTGCAGTCTCCTCCCGGGGTGTGGGGGGGTCACTGCTGTGTGCAGTCTCCTCCCGGGGTGTGGGGGGGTCACTGCTGTGTGCAGTCTCCTCCCGGGGGGGGTGGGGGTCACTGCTGTGTGCAGTCTCCTCCCGGGGTCGGGGGTCACTGCTGTGTGCAGTCTCCTCCCGGGGTGTGGGGGGATCACTGCTGTGTGCAGTCTCCTCCCGGGGTGTGGGGGGATCACTGCTGTGTGCAGTCTCCTCCCGGGGTGTGGGGGGGTCACTGCTGTGTGCAGTCTCCTCCCGGGGGGGGTGGGGGTCACTGCTGTGTGCAGTCTCCTCCCGGGGTGTGGGGGGGTCACTGCTGTGTGCAGTCTCCTCCCGGGGGGGGTGGGGGTCACTGCTGTGTGCAGTCTCCTCCTGGGGGTGTCTGAGTGGCTCGACTCCATGGGGGGTCTGCACAAGCGTGGCCGAGGGCCTGCCATGCACTAAAGCCACACGTGTGTGGACACAGGCCTTCCACCCTCTGATCATCGGGCAACCTCAAGCCCTGGAACCCCAGAGCCTGCCCTGCTGGGTCTCAGCCTTGTGTGGTACCAGTGGCCCCTTCCCGCCTGATTCTCCCTTTTGGAGCAAACATGCCTCTCCCGGACTGTCCCCTGCTGCGTTCTGGGATAACCACTTCCTTGCTTGCACAGATCTACAAACAGAGCAGTGCTGTCCACACAGATCTACAGACAGAGCAGTGCTGTCCACACAGATCTACAGACAGAGCAGTGCTGTCCACACAGATCTACAGAGAGAGCAGTGCTGTCCACACAGATCTACAGACAGACCAGTGCTGTCCACACAGATCTACAGACAGAGCAGTGCTGTCCACACAGATCTACAGACACAGCAGTTCTGTCCACACAGATCTACAGACAGAGCAGTGCTGTCCACACAGATCTACAGACAGAGCAGTGCTGTCCACACAGATCTACAGACAGAGCAGTTCTGTCCACACAGATCTACAGAGAGAGCAGTTCTGTCCAGGATGGACCAGATCCCACATTTCACTGGCTTCTGGTTTGGATGCTTACAGGATGAGATTTGGGAGCTCTGAGCGATGAGATTTACATGAGACTTGGGACTCAGCTGGTCTGTGCAGGGCTGAGACTTTGGGAGACGCTGGGATGGGGTGAACATACTGTACACGTGTATCAGATATGAATTTTAGGGCCCAGAGCACAATTGCAGTGGGTTGAATGGTGGCCCCCAAAAAGAGGATACCACATCCCGGCCCCGGGAACCTGAGAATGCGAGCTTATTTGAAAAAACTGTCTCTGTGGATGTATTGAAGAACCTTGTAATTAAGTGATGATCTTGAGAGAGCATCCTGGGTCAGAGTTGGGCCCTGAAGCCACTGACAAATGACCTTACAGGATGAAGGCAGGAAGAGCTCTCAGACTGGGAGGGGGCGGCTGCGTGCAGGCGTGGACAGAGGCAGAGGGACCGGCGCCCAGGGTCGCCTTGGGGCCACAGGAGCTGGAGGAGGCGTGAGGATCCTCCCAGGAGACTCTGGAGGCAGCGTGGCCTGTGGTCTCCTTCATCTCAGACTCCCGGGCTCCAGAACTGGGAGAGAACAGACGCCCTTTGCTGTGAGCCGTGTGGTCTCTATCCCATCATGGCAGCCCTGGGCCACTCAGAGACCAGAGCCACCACCTGAATCCTTTGCCAAGATTCCAGTGGCCCTTATGTCAGCCTGACTGGTGTCCTCACCCCCTACCCTGGCTCACACCTAGAGCTCCACCAGCCCTCCATACACAAAACAACACCCAATGTTCTCCCACAGCCCCGCTCCTCCTCGGGCACCCCTCGCCCACACCCTGCTCTCGACACCTCCACCTTCTGCCCAGCTGCCTGGGGCAAGACAGGACAGGGTGCAGGGCCAGCAGATATGCTCCTCTTTGAGGCTTTTGCTTAGGTCAGGAAAGGCCTGAACATGTTACCCCCAAGGGGCACCAGCCAGCGAGCAGAGGCAGGGGCCCCAGCGAGGCAGAGACCAGCTGGAGGCGGAGGCTGTGGGGTAGACACAGCGGCCCCTGGGCAGGAAGGCGCCGGGAAGCGCCCGCATCAGGGGTCACGTGGGAAGACGGCAGGAAGCACGGCTGTTTCAGCAAAGGCTGCACAGCGGCCCCTTTATGCGGCTGCTTCTCATCCCCACGAGACCCCTCTGCAGGGCAATTCAGGCTCTCTGTTCCTGGGCCCCCATCTGGCCGGAAACCAGAGCCCAGGGAAAGCGCTGTTCAGGATCAGCCAAGTTTGGACGCAGCCACTGGAGGGGCCCTGAGGGTCTCCAAGTGCTGGAGCCACGTCACGGGGGCCACTTCCCACAGGACCGGCTGCTGTGTTCACCCCACGTGCTGGCTCCGAGGAGTCGGAGCTGGGGATCTCCCCTCTCCTCCGGCCTCACCGTTGGGAAAACCACCTTGCAGGACTGCAGGGTTTCAGGAGGACGCGGCACTGCCCTGTCCTGGCAGGAACTCAGCACTGTGTCAGGGGGCCCTGTTACCACAAGTCCCCGCACCAGCCCGGTGCGGCAGCCACAGAGGCCCCCATGCAGACAGACCTCAACCCGGACGGCAGTGGGCCCTTTACAAGCGGGGAGCAAGAACGCCAGCGCCTTAGGACCCCTTTCGTGCCAATCAGTGCCACACAGAACCGAGCACAAGGGCGTGCGTGAGCCTCTGGCGACTGCATGAGTCACGAAGCCGCACGCTTCTTAGAGAAAAGTCTATGCTTTACAGACTTGCTCAGGCCGGGCGCAGTGGCTCACACCTGTAATCCCAGCACTGTGGGAGGCCGAAGCAGACGAATCACTTGAGCTCAGGAGTTCGAGACCAGCCTGGCCCCCGTGGCGAAACCCCATCTCTACTAAAAGTACAAAAATGAGCCGGGCGTGGTGGTGGGCACCTGTAATCCCAGCTACTTGGAAGGCTGAGGCAAGAGAATTGCTTGAACTCGGGATGTGGAGGTTGCAGTGGGCTGAGATCGCACCATTGCATTGCAGATTGCAGCCTGGGCAACAGGTGAGACTCTGCCTCAAAACATAAATAAATAAATAAAAACTAAAAAAAAAAAAGATTTGCCCATATTTCTCTAATTTCACACTAACATAGCCACAGTGGAGGAGAACACAGCTCCCCAGAGCAGTGCACCCCAGAGGCAGCCAAGGGAAGGCGGGGCCTGCAGCTGGCTCCAGCCCTCACCACTAATGCAGCTAAGTCACAGCCAAAGGCTCGCTGAGAGCAGCAGGGGCAGGGTGGGCTCAGTCTCCCATCGCGAGAGCGGGCTCCTGTCTGAGGCTGCCCCAGAGCCCCCAGCCGAAGGGCTGTCAGCCGGAGAGGATCTGGCTGTGAGCTGCATTAGATGTGAGAGTGAAAGTGAGGGCAGCTCTTCCCATGGCAGTGATGACTGTGGCAGAGCGTGGCAGGCCGTCCCATCATCCCCCCAGTCACTGCAATCCCGGCCCTGTCCCCCAGTCACTGCAATCCCGGCCCTGTCCCCCAGTCACTGCAATCCCGGCCCTGTCCCCCAGTCACTGCAATCCCGGCCCTGTCCCCCAGTCACTGCAATCCCGGCCCTGTCCCTCGTGTGCACAGACGCGCCTTCACACACCTCCAGGGAGGTCAGGTGGTGCCAGGATTCTTAGAATCCACACCATCGGGGCAGTTCCAACTCCAGGATTCCTCCTAAGAGCATTCCAGCACGGGATAAGCAACACAGAAAGGGACATACGGGGACCAGGACTGTGAACATGCCCCTGAAAACCACAATACCTAAATCCACAGGTTCACAGTCAATAGCAGCTAACGCCTGAACCTGTGGTGAGCCACGATGCCACTGTCAGGGAAAGGGAAGGCCCAGAGCATCTCCTGTCTTCCCTGGAAAAGCGACCCTGTGGAGCAGCCTGAGAGGGCAGCCGTCCACGTGGCCAAGGTGGCGGGAAGGGCGGGGGCCATGTTTTACCTCCACGGATCCTGGCCCTAGGTCACGCCACCTGAGGCTGCCACCGTCCACACGCCCACGGCCTGCGTTCCCACCCCTAGGCTGACCGGCCTGGATCTGGACGGGCCTCAGTGCGGCTGTGGTTGTGCAGAGAAATGGACAGCGGGGGCCACCTGCAGATGCCTGGACACACCCACAAGGCCCCAGTGGGGGCCTGACAGCACGGAGCTGGCTCCCGACCCACAGCAAGGACAGAGCGGGCACCGCATGGGAGGGGCCTCGGACACACACCACCACAACAGGCACTTTGGGTAGGCTCCACAGACTCCCACAGACACGAGGGGGAAGAAGGAGGCTCAAGGCATGAAAATCATGCAGGTGGGTGCTCAGAAACTCCCCGCTTTAGCGAGAAATACAGAAGTAACTCCAGGTGGCGTGACGGGACCCGCGGGCTTTGACGGTGTCATAATTCCATTTCCGGACAGGGAGAAGCTTCCATAAGAAGTTTGAAAATCAGAGAAATGAAGACATGAAGTCTCAGGCCCCGATGTCCTGGGGGAGCCGACTGTAGCAGCACGGTACACGCGCAGGGCACTCACCCGTCCCTCCCCACAAAGCTCTGAGTGGGCAGAAGTTCGGCCGCACACGGGCATCACGCTGACGCGGCCCCCAGTGAGCTCAAACAGTGGAGGAGACTGAGCTTGCAGCAGAACCATGACTGCGTCTCTGGACGGGGCTCACCCACGGCGGGAGGAGGCGGTCCCAGGGTTCGCCCTTGGAAAGCTAACGGCCCTCAGCGCCTCCCAAGCGTCCCGGGGTGCGGCTGGCACTCCCAGGCCTCAGCACACTGCTCCAAGCTCAAAGCCACCGTCACGGCTGAAACACAGCAGCGCCATGCACGGCACCGTGTTGACACATCGCGATGAGGACATACCAGGGCGCGTTTCCTGTGCAGCCCGGGTGGGAAAGGGGCCCGGCCCCCAGACCCTGCCCTGCCCACCTCCTCGGCCCGCTGTGCCTCTGTGTGCTTGTCCAGGTACGTCCCCTCCAGCACCGAGCCCACGATGGTCAGGCCCTTGCCGGCCTTCAGCTGAGATGTGAAGGACAGCAGGCGGGGGTGCTTCACAGCCTGCTCTGCGTCCAGGTTCAGCATCACCAGCACCTGGGGCCTGCAGCGGGCGTGGGGCGGCTGTTACCATGGCAACACTCACCCACACACCCGCACACGGCCCATCAACAGGGCAGGCGGGACGGCTGGGGCACGTGACACAGGTGGGACGGGGGACACATGACAGGCGGGACAGGTGACAAAAGGGGCAGGTGACACAGATGGGATGGGGAGACACATGACACAGGTGGGGGTAAGTTGAACAAGTGACAGGTGAGACAGGCCACACAAGCCAGGTGGGACAGGCAGGGCCGATGGACAGGTGGGCACTAGCCAGGCAGGACAGGTGAACAGGCAGGTTAGACAGGTGGGACAGGTGACATGCTGGACAGGTGAGACAATGGCCCAGGACACATGCCGGATGCCCCTGCCAAGACCCTGAGGGGACACTGGCCCAGGGCACAGGCCTGAGGCCGCCGCTGAGACCCTGAGGGGCAGAGGCTTCCTACAGATGACCTGTGCTTCAGCAGGAGCCACCCTCTCCCACCCCAAGCCCAGGGCTGTGCCGGCAGAGGGGCCGGCTCCCCACACCCCCGCCCTGCAGCAGGGACACCCCCGCTGCTCCAAGGCCCCCAGCTGTGCAATTCGCTCTGCACCAGGCAGTGTTCACACCCCAGACCGTGCCCAAGCGGCTGAAGGTAAGACGCCCCTGAGACTCCAAGGTCCCCACTCAAAGGCCAACCTCAGAAACGGCTCTTCTGTGCATCTGAGGAACACGGGGCACGGGCAGTACTCACCTCCAGTTCTTGGTGTGGGGAGGCCCGTGCTCCACACGCAGCAGGGCATAGCGGGCAGCGTTCAGGGACAGGCCGCGGATGCCGTCGCCCCACTCCTTCTCGGCACTGCGGGAAAGGAAGTGGGGGGCTTGTTCAGCCCATCTGGGAAAGAGGGGACTTCTGGGGGCAGGTGAGTCAGGGCAAACAGGACCCTCGGAAAAAGTCCCTGGATAAGGAGGGAGGCCTCCGTGCCCACCCCTGCCCTCAAGGGAGCCCGTCCCAGGAGCCACGGGGTCAGAGGGTGCCGTGGCTATGGAGCAAATGAGGTCTACGTCCAGCATGCGTGAGGCGCCTTCCTCGCAGGGTGGGGAGCAGAAGGCCTGTGACAGGGAAGTGGCTGGACCCTGGGAAGGAGGCGGGTGCAAGGGGAGGGAGGGAGGGCGCTGGGGCATGGGGAAGGACATCCGTGGCTGCCAAGTGAATACAGGCACAACCTGGGGACACCTCGCGAGACATGTAGCAGGAATAGTCAGCCATGGGCTCACCGCCTGCCGAGGACGGCACGAGACAAGAGCTCCAGGCTGGAGACACTGTCCACGAGTACAGGCACCTTGGCCTAGCTGGGGGCAGGAGAGAAACCCTGGCTTTCACAGCACAGCCCACCTGCATGTGCTCCCAGCTGCTCCCAGGATGGCACACAACATTCGGGCACCAGGGAGGCCCCTCTAGGGAGCTGCCCTGGGCATAGTGTGAGAGGGGCCCGCAATCCTGTGCACCGGGTCCGTGAGGGGGACTAACGGTGCTTACCCGCGGTACTCGATGTACTTGTAGATGCAGCCAGCGATGAGCATGGCGGACAGCGCATAGTACCAGGAGCAGATGAACATCAGTGCCAGGCACAGGCTCATGCCCAGGAAGGACAGGGTCCTGGGGGCGGGACAAGTGGCTCAGGGGTGGCCCAACGCCACACGGACACTGCCCCTCCCTCAGTGAAACTCTCTGTTAACACCAGGAAAACAGTCACTGATGCCTGACGACCATGCCTGCACCCAACCACCTCTGAGGGGTGACGTGGCTCCCTGGGCCCCTGTGGGAGCCGCTACTCCAAGACCCAGTACACAGCTCCAGCTCCCAGCGTGCACACAGCACCTCGGCTGTGCACGCAACACCATGGCTGCAGCATCCACCCAGCACCTGATTCCCGAGGAGGGGAGTTAAGAAGGCCCACAGCCCTGATGGAATACGCCCCAAGTCTGGGAGGGCCGGCTGACCACGGGAGGTACAAGGCGGCACACAGACACCTGGGCATCCTCGTAACCAGAGGCCTTCCTCAGGTGCAGAGGCAAAGAGAGGCCACAGTCTCATCAGCTGCCCAGGGGCTTACTCCGCAAAGGAACAGTCGAGGACCCGCCTGGGGTCTTCAGGCCCAGGGCAGCTGGCCTTGCAGAGACACCCGGTGTCCCAGCCTGCAGGGCCCCTGACGCCCATGCTGAGCGGCCTCCCCACTGGCAGAGGCACCCAGTGTCCCAGCCTGCAGGGCCCCTGACGCCCGTGCTGAGCGGCCTCCCCAGTGGCAGAGGCACCCAGTGTCCCAGCCTGCAGGGCTCCTGACGCCCGTGCTGAGCAGCCTCACCAGTGGTAGAACTTGAAGCGTGGACGCCAGTTGGGGGTACGTAGCAGGGTCTGCACGGCGCAGGCCAGGTTCACGAACAGGTAGCACATGAGGAAGAACCTGCAGGGACGACCAGACACTGACACGCACCGGCTGGGCCCCTCCAAGCCCCCAGTCACTGCAACCTGGGAGACCACCCTTGTCATCACTGTCCCTCCCACCTGCGTCTTGTCTCCCCGTGTCTCTGTACATAAGCTGACTCAGACTGACTCCGAATCAGGCCCCCTCAGGCCCCAGTCATCCTGTGGCCGCCTGGTCCATCAAGAGATGGGCCATTGTCCCTTCCCCAGCAGCCATTTGTTCAGCCACACTGTCCCCGGCAGACCCTGGCCGGCGCCTGCCTGGAGGCCTGTGCACCTGCCTTCCCCGGCCCAACTCCCTTCCCGGCAGGATCCTGACTGCCCACGGCTGGCCCTGCCTGTTTACTGATTGTCCTGAGCAGGGCCTCCCGTCCACACTGCCCCATGCTCCAGGCCCATACACCCAACCCCAGGTCCCCGTCCTGTGGGGGCTCACATGGAGAGGATCGGGGCCACGCTGTCCAGGGAGGCAATAAGGATGCCAGTCTCACAGATGAGGACCGTCAGCAACAACGCCCACGTGGGCTCCCCGTTGGCCTTCCCGTGGCCAAACACCTGCAGGGACAAGGGCAGGAACATGGGGCAGATGACACCACCCTTTTAGGAGAGAAGCTGCAGTCTGGTCAGGTCCAGCCCAGATGAGTCTTAAAGGCAAAGACCAGCAGACACCGCCTTTCACAGTAGGTCCCCGGGACGTCACCCGGCTGGCCTGGGAAGAGGCCCTGACAAAGGGCTATAGCCCAGGAGGCTTCAGAGCTGTGTCTGCACCGGGCTTGCCTGCAACCTGTGTGGCCTCAGCCCACCCCCCACCTGCCTCAGTTTCCCCGACCACACAACACAGGACCAGCGTCTCCAGGGCACTCACGGTTCCCCAGACCCTGTAGTGACCTTTCTCACCCTCAGGCCGCCCTCACCTCCCAGAAGCTGAGGCCCACGGGGTCTGTGTGTCCGTCCCCTTCCCGGACACCAGGCCCTAGGCCCGGCTGGGACTGACAAGATGCAACCACACAAAGGCCCTGTGGGTCGGCACCCTGCTGAGGGACCGGCGATGGGCGAGGACGGCTCTGCCATCCACAACCTTCCCACAGCTCCCCTGGGCCCGAGTGGCAGGAGGAGCCACAATCGGCAGCTCTGGGCACAGCACACGGACAGGACCCAATGCGGGCGTCTGTGCCATCCTCAGAACAGCCACACACTCTGGCTGCAGGCTGGTGGCGCCACCTCCCACGGGCTGAAGAGCTCAGCCACACAGAGAAAGGAGTGGCAGGCAGGCAGGGGGCTTCTGGCCAGACAACAGACCAGGCACCTCTGGACAGCCGCTCCTGACACACCCGGGGCTGCACTTGGAGGGACCTGCAGGCAGGAGGGCTGGAGCTGCCTCTGCCCACCACTCACCACCCACCACTCCCATGCTCAGAGCAACGGCCGGGGCAGAACGACCACCACGGGGTCCAAGCTGCAGGCATGTGCCCCACACACGGCACTGTGAGGATCCCGCAGGGGAACAGAGCCCGACCCTGACCTTCCAGGGTCCCCTCCCCGAGGACGCAGGGCTCACCCGCAGGAAGGGGATGATGCCATCACGGGCAATGGCCTGCAGCAGGCGCGGTGCCCCCGTGAGGCTCTGCAGGCCGGCGCCGCAGGTGGAGAAGAAGGAGCCGATGACGATGACCCAGGGGGAGGGCCAGGCCAGCATGCCGATGACCAGGTTCCCCTGCAGGGCCTCCCCGAACCTGCGGGCGGGCGGGCGGTTTTCAGAAATGTGCCTAAATCAGACAAAACGTCTTGTCCCACCGAGGGGCCCGGTGTGGTGGGAGCGGCTCCTTGGAAAGCTGAGGCCTGACCTCCAGTCCCCGTTGGCTGAAACCTCCACCAGGCTCTGCCCGGCCGGAATGCTCTGGAGGGTCTTCAGCGGGGGAGCGGGTCCTGCTCACCTCAGGGTCGCTCTTGGGAGCAGGGAAGACCCAGCCTGGCATCAGCTTCAGTCAGGGACCACCCAGGATCCCCGGGGCTGCCAGACAGGCACATCCCATGAGGATGCAGGTCAGCAACGACCTGCCTGGGACCCCACTACTTCTCCACTTGGCAGCAGGGCTGGGGGCTCTCCCAGGGCCAAGCCTCACCCGTCCACACCCCTGTGGCCTCCCCAGGAAGGGCCTGTGCCCCCAGCTGCATCAGGGCTTGGAGGCGGCTCTGAACGGTTCCCCAGGCTCTAGGCTCCGGTGGAAGAGACACACATCAGACCAAGGGGATCCCAACCCTGGGACCAGGACGGCGTCAGCTCTGTACACGGACATGAAGTCCTAGGGCGATGTGATTTCAAAGTCGAACTCGTCCTCAGGAAAACCCATGAAGACGACAGGCTTTGCACGAAAACTGCAGATGGAAACGTACTTATCTCGTAAGACCACACCTTCGATGCAGGCCCCAAACAGCACAATGCAGGAGAGATCTACAGCTCTCGTCAAGGAAAGGCGGGTCTGCGGGTGCAGGGTCCTCAGGTACGGGGGGTGGGGTAGGAGGGGAGACGCGCTGGCCCCAGGCTCCAGGTACGGGGGGTGGGGTAGGAGGGTGTCCTCAGGTACGGGGGGTGGGGTAGGAGGGTGTCCTCAGGTACGGGGGGTGGGGTAGGTGGGTGTCCTCAGGTACGGGGGGTGGGGTAGGTGGGTGTCCTCAGGTACGGGGGGTGGGGTAGGTGGGTGTCCTCAGGTACGGGGGGTGGGGTAGGTGGGTGTCCTCAGGTACGGGGGGTGGGGTAGGAGGGTGTCCTCAGGTACGGGGGGTGGGGTAGGAGGGTGTCCTTAGGTACGGGGGGTGGGGTAGGAGGGTGTCCTTAGGTACGGGGGGTGGGGTAGGAGGGTGTCCTCAGGTACGGGGGGTGGGGTAGGAGGGGGACGCGCTGGCTCCAGTTGGGCAGGGACCATTCTGCACCCCGTCCCATCCCGGGCACGTCCTGTCCCCCGCGTCCTCAGCACACCCTCCCGGGGCTCTGTCCAGCATCACAGAACAGGGCCCTGGGGTGGTGGAGACACACCTGGCCTGGTGCTTGACCGCCAGGGATCGGCAGGGGACCTCGCTGAGGGGACGATGCTCGGCTGGAAAGAGGCAGCCTTGGGATTGAGAAGCCAGAGGCCCCACGGGCCCAGCCTGCCGATGGCACACACCACACACAGCTGCGCGTCACTGTCCACAGGCAGCAGGGTGCCTGCTTCTGTTTTATCTACGACGGCATCACACAGTGGCGAAGAAGCCGGGGTCCTGACAGCAGCCCCAGCCCCGTCTCCCAGGGAGGATGACGTGGTCAGAGCCCGGCCTCACCCGGGAAGTCACACGCCAGTGGCCGAGGGTGCAGTGCTGAGCCGGGGAGGGCATGAGGGCCTCCCCCCAGGCAGAGGCTGGAACCCGCACCTCCCTTGCCTGCACCCCTCCAAGGATACAGATGAAAGACGTGGTCACTATGGCCAGGATGGTCCCCGTGGGGATGGACTTCTGCGCATCCTTGAGGTCCCCGGACCGGTTTGAACCCGCCATGATACCTGCGAACATGGAAAATGCTGCCAAGACCCATCTGAGGAGTCAGTGCCATGTGACGGCAGCCCCTGCCCAGAGAGCCGGAAAGGTGGTCTCTGGGGAGACCCCGAGGGTGAGCCGCTCCCGAGGCTGCAGTCCAAGCTCCACCGGCCCACGCTGCAGGACCACGGCTGGGGGGACGCAGGCCCAGGCACGTTTACCTCTCCCCTGGACCGAGGACAAGGCCTGACCCCAACACTGACCCCACGCCCCCCACACCCAGGGCTCCTCTGGAGCCTGCGTTAATCCCACGACCAAGGGCCAGCCCAGGGACGCTGCTGAGCAATGGCTCACAGGCCCCCCAGGACCTAAGCACTTTCGGAATGAGACCCCAGAACAACTCAGAGCCCAGCCAGCCGGGCGGGCAGACGCTGTGACCCCTCCTGCTGCAGTGCCACGTGGGCACCACCTTCCTCTAGGGAGCCACGGCCGCGGGCATTTCCACACAATCGGCTCCCACAGAGCTCCGGGAAGCCGGGTCGGTGGCGGCCACTTGACACCTGGCTCAGTCCCATCCAAGGCACAGCCTGAAGCGCCTGTGCTCAGGGTGGCCTGGAAGGCGGCAGAGCGCACAATCCGGTGCGGTAGAGCATAGAGACACCCGGAGCCACGCAGAGGCTCTGCCCCGCGCCCTCCACCCACGGCGCTGAGAGCAGACGGACGGGGTAGGCTGGAGCGGAAGCACACGGAGAGGTCCCCGGGCTGATCGCCCCCTCCACGGTGAGACGGGCCCACCTTCAGGGGTGGCGAGGTAAACACGAGACGCCAGCGCTGGGCCAGGCCCTGTGGCTGACCCTGGGCTCCAGGGCTTTGAGATGCGCTGAGATAAAGTCCAGGAGCAGACATGGGAGGGACCGGAAGGGCAGCCCAGGCCACACAAGCAGCCAGCGCCAGTCAGGGGCATCCCGACAGGAAGGCCGAGTGGAGACAGCCGGGGGCATGTGCGTGTGACGGGGGGAGCACGGGGCCCGGCCCCACCCCTTGGGGAACAACCAAGGGCCCCACCCCCGGTCAGAACAAGGCCCACTGTCTGAGGAGGACACAGAGGGCCGAGGTCCCCGGCCTCTGAGCTCACACGAGGCCACTCCTAGGCGTCTGCTAATATTGTGCCATGTACTCTCAGCAACCCTACAACAGCCTCTCCTGACACAGGCCTGCCCAGGAGAGCGGCAGACAGGCGTCTTACGAATCCATCAGGACACAGAGCGGAGACCTCAGCCGCTTCCCCTGAACCAAACAGGCAAGATAAGCAGGGACAGGAAGAAACACACTAGAGAGAGAGACAGAGAGAGACACAGAGAAAGAGACACAGAGAGAGACATAGAGAGAGAGAGAAACAGAGAGACAGAGAGAGAGAGATGGGGGAGGGAGAGGGAGACACAGAGAGAGACACAGAGACAGAGAGAGAGGGAGGGAGGGACAGAGAGACACAGAGAGAGGCAGACAGAGAGAGAGAGGGAAAGGGGGAGGAGGAGAGAGAAAGAGAGAGAGACAGGAGGGCAGAATGACAGAGACAGAGAGATGGACAGAGAGACAGAAGAAGGGAAAGATGGAGAGAGGCCGGGCGCGGTGACTCAAGATGCCTGTAATCCCAGCACTTTGGGAGGAGTAGGATGGCTTGAGCTCAGGAGTTTGAGACCAGCCTGAGCAATGTGGGGAGACCCCCCTCTACAAAAAATACAGACATTTGCTGAACGTGGTGTCGTGTGCCTAGGGTCCCAGCTGCTCCCCCTCTACAAAAAATACAGACATTAGCCGGGTGTGGTGCCGTGTGCCTGGGGTCCTGGCTGCTTGGGAGACTCAGGTGGGAGGAATGTTTGTGTCTAGGAGGTCGAGGCTGCAGAGAGCCATGATCACGCCACTGCCCTCCAGCCTGGGTGACAGAGCGAAAAAGAGAGGGAGAGAAAGAAAGAGAAGGAGACGGCTGGAGCGGCGGGCTCACCGGTCACGGAGGGGAAGTAGATGCCAACCAGGAGGGTAAAGGAGGCCGCAATGTCGGTGAGCACGTAGGGCAGCGTGCTGGCGCGGCTCTCCTCTGCCACAGGCACCGAGGGCACACCTTTCTTCTCCACAAACGCCCCTGCGTGCGCGTACGTACTCCACAGGTTCTCTGCCGGACAAGGAAGATCCCATGGGTTTCTGGCACCTTCCGTCCAGCGCCCACACCACGGGGCAGGCCACTCCCTGGCAGGTCCCACTGGTGGCCGGAGGAGAAGGGTCACAGCTTGTGCGCTGCAAGCAGGCTCCAATTCAAACAAGTTTTTTGAGACGGTACCTCTGGGAAAGCTACCTGTCTGCGTCTACGGAAGGAAGGTCAGCACTAAAGAGAAGCCTCAGTGCGGAACAACATACTCCTGGGAAGCCTGGGCCTCCCGTCTCGGGTTCTGGAGCAGGTCTCGTGTACCCTGCCAGGGGTCCTTTCCCTCAAGCCCCTGGGGCGGGTCCAGGGCAGCCTCTCCTCAGGGAAGGACACACAGAGGGGGTGTCACTGCCCAGCCACCGCTCCCTCACTAACACAGCAAGTTCCCCACACACACGGCCAGGTGGTCGTGGACATAAATCCATGGCTTTAAGACCAGCTTGCTGACCACGACAGAGGCCATCTCCCCGCCACGCTATGTTTGGCTTCTGTGGCTCTGCCAGGGGTGTGCACAGGGAACCCCAGGCTCGTCAGCAGCAGCTGGGGAGGGGCTCGGCCAGGCAGGAGGAACTGGGGCCCTGAGAGCGACTCTACGGTGACAGTGTCCACCGGGGCCAGCGCCGGCCGCCGCCACCCCCAGCCCCTGCTGCAGCCCTGCGGGCCTCACCCAGGAAGACGCCGCTGGCCGCGCCCGGGATGCCCTGGATTTCGGTGACATTGTTCTGGATGAAGTACTCGTCACACGTGGCGCCGGGCTGGGAGCCGTTACAGAAGAGGCCCCAGAGTGCAGAGGCGGCTGAGTTGTTGTCGGTGACGTAGGCCTTGACGCAGGCACCAAAGCTGCGCCGAGACAGCGTGCGGTTCCCCAGGAGGCAGACCCTAGGGCGGGACAGGGAGGCACGGCCGTGTGCTGCTGCCGAAGTGGCTTTTACTGCCCCACCCGGCTCCTCCAATGGGCACCCGTGGTGTCACCCGCGAGTGGCTCCTGGCACCCTGCACCTCCCAAGACAGGAAGGCCACAGATCACGCCGGGAACTGGGCCCGAGCCAGGCTGCAGCAGGAACGCAAGGGTCACGGATCATGCCGGGGACCAGGGACCCGGGACCGGGCCAGGCTGCAGCAGGAATGCTGTATACCGTACAGCCGTCCCCTCATCCATGGTTCGGCCACCCATGGTCCAAACATGCTTAACTGGAGTGTTCTAGACATAAACAATTCACACGTTTTCCACTGCGCAGTGGAAACCAGTGAGGTGGAACCCCGCAAACCCCCCGTGCCGACACAGCCACGCTGCAGTCGCTCCTGCCTGAGGCCCTCGGCGGTGTCCTGGCCGGGTCGGCTGTCACAATCTCAGTGCCTGAGTCCAAGCCACCCTCCTGCCACGTCCCAACGGCCAAGAGCACAGGAGTGCCGCCTCTGGTGTGTAAACCAGGCCTGTGTGTAGAAAACAGTCTACACGGGGCCACGGCTTCAGGCATCAGCAAGGGGTCTCAGGACGGGCGCCCCAGGGAAGGGCAGAGCTGTGTTTCCCTAAAACAGGCTCGCAGGGTTGCGGCTGCTCTGCCTCCCTCTGTTTTGAGGCCTCTATGAGGCTATTCCTTCAGGGGCTCCCTCCACACGGAGACGGCAAAAACTTGGGAACCTCGAGGGGCTTGGCTGCTGGCCTTTTCTGGACCCGCTCCTGAGGGCTCTGGTGGACACTCTCGTGTTCCAGGACGTGGGCCGCCTCCCAGCTTCTCCTCCAAGAGGACAAGAAAAGAGACTCTCCAAGCACCTCTGGGAGGGAGAAGGGAGCCCACGACCCTCGGTGCCACCTGACCGTGCTCAGGCCGCCGGCCACCCCTGAAACCTGCCACTGAGGAGGGTCTTCACGCTCAGACCCGGCCACGAGGATGCCTCGGCCCGCCTCACGGCTAGGTTTCCCATAATCCTCAGAACGAGCCCACAGGGGTTCCTGCCGTGGTCACACCCAGTCCCGCCCCTCGCGGGGAGCTCAGTGTCAAGGATGACGGACCAGAGGCGGGCAGAGCCCATGGGACCTGGCCCCAGCCCTACACACCACCCACGGCTCAGAGGCCCCGAGACTTACGGGATGTCCGGGGGGTCGAAGGCAGACTTGATGACGCCGGCGTAGATGGCCAGGATGGACAGCACGACGCAGGCCAGGAAGACCAGCGCCAGCTTGTTGACGTACTTGACGCCCACGAAGACCACCAGGGCCATGAGCACCAGCGTGCACGTGCCATACACACGCATGTTGTGCAGCATGGCGGCCGCCTCGCCACCCGCAGCCTCTGCCTGGAAGATGGCCGCACCCGGGGAGATGTATGTCTGCAGGGACAAGACGGGTTGGGAGGCCGTCCCCGGACAGAACTCCCCAGCGCCCCTCCCTCCTGCAAGCGCCACACAGGGGCCTCCTCCCAACAGGCGCTGGGGCCATCGGGAGGCATCCGTGCTGGACGGAGCCCGCGGGGTCAGCGCACGGGCAATGGACGGCCAGGGGCTTGCACGTTTCCCAGGAGCCACCCGGGCACCTGAGAGTAAAGCAACTTCAGGACCCGGGGCGGCCGCACGTCCACACTCAAAAGAAACACCTGCTAAGAGGAACGTGACAGCCTAGAGAGCTCGGCCCATCCCGGCTGGACGTCCTGGACAAACACTGGGTCTGACCACGCCGGCTGGGTGCAACCTCTGTTCTGCCCAAATTCAAGGGACGGAGATGCGAGACGGTGCTGCTCAGCTCCTCAAGACCAGGACAGGACTGGGGTACAGTAGGCATGGAGGACACGGCACTCATCCCCACCAAAGGCAGTCCGGGGAGTGCGGCAGCCACAGTGTCTTTGCAGCCATGGCACCCGGGGCAGGAAAGACCGAGGGGCATGGCCAGGGGACTCAGGGTGGGACAGAGGTGGATGCGACCCCACTGAAAGGTTTCAGAAACTTCTCGGCCATGTGGCTCTCTGCAAGAGCCCAGGAGGCCGGGAACCAGGTCTGGCAGCGGAGGGAGGGGCAGAAAGACTGGGGACGGGGGCTCAGGTGGGCGTCTCTGAAGCCCTGTGGGGACGGTGGGTTTCAGAAGCTCACAGGAAGGGTGGTGCTCAGCAGCCAGAGAGGGTGGTTCCTGTCCCCACGGGGACCAAGGAACTCAGGCCACAGCTCTTAGCTGTGCTCAGGTGATGTGGGGCGTGCTTTGAGCCTGTTTTGGGAAGGTGATGACATCACCTGGCCGTACACTGCTGGGCTCCGTAACCCTTGGCCAAGTGCCCAAATCAATCAGGCAGGGAAGGGGCTGGGATCCTGGCAAGAGGTTCTTCTAAGCCGAGTTCCAACCCTGCCCCAAAACAGCTCAGACTGCAGGGCCGCACCCATGCGGGGCTCAGATCTACAGCCCAGACGTCTACCCAGCTCATGCCAGGCACCCCTCGCAGAGGGCGGCAATGGTGCTCACGGGGGACCCAGGTCGCTGCAGAGTGGACGCTGCCGACGGCTTCCGCCAGGGAGAGCCCAGGGGCAGTCAGGGCAGTGGGGTCGGGATGGCTCCGTGTGCTGTGTGTGCCACAGAGCGGGTCAGGCAGGGCCCCTTGGCGTCCTGCCGCAGACTGTGGGGTGGGGAACGCTCCAATGCAGCATGCTCACCAGAAGGATCTCGATGGTCCCCAGAATATACATGGCCCCTGCGAACGTCGTGCCCAGGTAGAAGCAGAGGCCGACAGCGCCTCCGAACTCGGGTCCCAGCGAGCGCGATATCATGTAGTAGGAGCCGCCAGCTGTGGAGACACAGGCGGCGGCCGCGGGTCAGGGGCGCGCTTGGACGCAGACTTGAGGTGCGGTCTGCGCTGTCGCTCGTGAGTGAAGGAAGGCCTGTCTCTGCGAAGGCAGCGTGTTCGCCCACCGCAAAGCAGCACATGAAGACGTCCGGCTGCCACGGTAAACGCTCCCCTCCCGAGGCTCGGCACTCATTCCACACCGACCGTGCCCTCGTGGACATGAGGACCAGGTGAGGTCGGGGCAGGAGGCCCCAGCACGTCCGGGAAAAAGGCCTGCATACATCAATGGCAGCCCCAGCCCCCACTTCCACTACGTTTTGCTTATAAAAAAGGCAAAAGAGAAACCAGGATGTTCAGGAGTTCTCTGGTAGACTGTGAACCACGCATGCGATGGCTGACGGGAAAGCTGGGAGCGACCCCAGGGTTGCCTGGAGAACGCGGCTCTCCCTGCTCTGAGCAGTGCGTGTGGCATGAGGAAGGGGCCCTAACGGATGCAGTCATCAAGAAGCAGAGACTGGTCCCCTGGCTGCTGAGGGAGACCCCCAGTGAGGGCCCTCGTGCTCTCCTGCGGCCGGGGAAGACCACTGAGCACCACGCAATGCCCCCGTGGGGGTGGGGGCCAGCTGCGTGAGGACCTGGTGCTGAACAAGCCCGGCCGTTAACACACGCAGGACACGTGCACTAGGGAGCAGACGTGGCATCATCTCAGTTCACTAGTTATTTCGTGTTGCAATTTATTACTAATTAACAATATCATCTCGGTTCACCAGTTATTACGTATTGCAATTAATTTATTACTAATTAACATCATCTCAGTTCACTAGCTATTTACGTAATTACTAATTAACAGTATCATCTCAGCTCACTAGTTATTACGTACTATAATTAACTTAATGCTAATTATCATCTCAGTTCACTAGTTATTACGTATTGTAATTAATTTATTGCTAATGAACATCATCTCAGTTCACTAGTTGTTACGTATTGTAATTAATTTATTGCTGATGAACATCATCTCAGTTCACTAGTTATTACGTATTGTAATTAATTTATTACTAATTAACATCTCAGTTCACTAGTTATTACGTATTGTAATTAATTTATTAGTAATTAACAAGGTCAGGGCAGCGTTTTGTCTTCACCTTCCCTCATGAGATACAGGTTCCAAGAACTCAGCCTATGGCACATGCCAGGCTACAGGCATCACTGGAATCGCCCGTGCCTCCCCCTCCCAAGCCCGCTGCCCGGTGGGCACTGCCTACCCTGGCAAGAGACAGTCACCATGCAGCAAAATGGGGAAGAAAACCAAACAGCCGTGACCTCACGGCTCAAACGCCAGAGGAGCCAGTGGAGAACACACAGAAGGCCTGGCAGTGACCCCCAGGCAGCCCCTGGCCCTGCCTCGCGGAGCGGCCTCCTCCCAGTTACCGTGCGGAAACACACAGACTCCTCTAACAGGACTCAGGCACCCCTTACCTGGCACCACGCCGTTGGTAGCGATCGCACTCATGGAAATGGCGGTCAGCATTGTCTGCAGAAAGACAGGCGGCCATCTGAGGAGAGCTTTCCAAGAGCCTGCCGGCATCGCAACACTCCCAAGGCGCGGTCTATGGCCTGGCTCCCGCCGAAAGTCAGCCCCCGGCTCCAGGGCTCTCCATCTCAATGGAGTGGCTGGGAAACTAGGACCCGGAGGCTCCCGGGCACCAGGCATGCAGTGTCCTGGTTCCCACCCCTTTCCCTATGACAAGGACACCTGAAAGTACCCAAGGTCCTTCCAAACTGGAGGTGATGTCGTCAAAACACAGGGTGTCCCTTCCCTTGGAAGCCTCAGCCCCCTGAGGCCACCCCACAACACCCACCACCGGCCGAGATGCCTTTCCACAGACACGGGTAAATGAGGTGCCAGCGCCAATCAACACGCCAGCGCTAACCCCGGCCAGTGCGGTGTCTCATCCCCACAGCTGCCCCGGCTCTCGTGGAGGGGACGGCGCTGAACAACCTCTACACGGGTGTCTGGGGAGGGCCCTACTGTCCGGCTGCCCCCGCCTGAAGGCACAGCCACACTGGCCGGGGAGACTCACGCAGGTGCAGCACATGGCCACGATGAGGAAGGACTCCAGGACACCAGCCACCCCCACGATCCACGTCAGGCGCAGGAAGAGGATGACGCCCAGGATGTTCTGCAGGCACGGCAGGTAGACGCCAATGAAGGTGCCCATGCGCGGAGCCTGCGACGGAACACAGCGTGTGCCGGGGGCTCGGACCCCACACCCGAAGGCAGCCCCCTCCCCAGGCTGCACTCAGGCCCTGGGCAGGCAAAGCGGCCGTGGGGGCAGGAAGGGGCAGAAGGGGACTGGAGGGGACAGGAGTCCGTCCCGGAACAGACGGAGGCTCAGAGAGAGGCCCAGGGTGGGACCCTGACCATCCCGGGGGCGGGGGCTTAGGGGAGGGGAGCAGAACCACATGGTTGGCAGAGAACCAAGATGCAGACGCTCTGCTGTGCCTCCCCGACGGAGGGGAACCTGTTACACTGGAAAAGTTATGGGAAAAACTAGAGGGAGAACAGGAGGGCCCCCAGCTCCATTCCCTGGATGGCTCAGGGCCTCAGACCTGACATCCGGGGAGAGCCTGAGACTTCAGGAATGGAAGCAGAGCCGGCGGAGGGAAGAAACGGCTGCTGCCCATAAAGCTAAAAAAAATAAAATTAAATTAAAAAAAATAAAATCCACAGCTCAGCATTGGCCCAGGTCACCACAATATAACAGCAAAGGTTCAGATATCCACCCTGGGGCCACCCCGCCTGCCCCAGCATGGAGCAGGCAGCCCGCTTCAGACACCTGTGCCAGAGAGGGGGACACACCCCGTGGCCCTGAAGAAACCCGCACAGGCAAGGACCAGCAGCACAGCCAGAAGCAGGTCAGTGCCTGCGAGGCAGCCCCCCAGCCCCGCTCGGGACCGGCCAGGCTGGGGCAGAAGTTTCAGCTCTGTCCCCATTGCCTGCTCAGCCCCACTCCTGCCATGAGCAGGGGCACATGGCTCGGACCTGGAGCCATGGTGACGGCTGGCCCCAGCACAAGGTGACGTTTTAACAGGAAAACATCTCAAGGTCAATGTAGAAAACGGGGAAGGTTTTCTTTGAAGACATTTCCTGTGAACAACGGCCACAGTGCAGATCAGAACAGGCTCCGTGAGGAGGCTGAGGAGGGGGTTCGATCCTGGGGTTCACACAGCCCAGGCCTGGGGATGGGGCCGGCTGCCAGATGGGAACAGGGGACCAAGTGATGGACAGCTCCCAGGGAGAGCACGTTTAGCACCACACCACAAAAGCAAACAGGGCGGCTTCCGGGGTCATTGTGCCGGAACGCCTCCCACAGACAGGCCGAGTACAGGGCTCGGCAGAGATCTAGGGCTCCAATGACTTTAGGACCCTGGAGAAAATAATTTAAGAGAGCAGCCGGGAGCATGGGAAGCTCTGGCTCTGAGAGCCTGGGGGATGCACTTGGTTCCCTGAGCCCTAGGTGGGGAGCAACAGGGGAGCAACTTGCTTGTGACAGGGGCCCTGGAGAGGAGAGGGTGACGGGGCCGGGGGCCGCTGCTGGGCCCTCCAAATCTGGGTACGCCTTGTTCTTGGTGCAAACGACAGACGTGGTGGGAGATGGAGAAGAACCGGCTTTGGGACATTTTCATGGGATAAAACTGAGAACCCAGGGCAGGGGTGACAGCAAGGCTCCAGGGACAACTGTTGCTGTGACTTCACAGCAAGGCTTCAGCTAACGCAGGAGCCGACAGGCAGAGCTCCAGGCAGAGACGCCGTCCACACAGGGGACCCTGCCCTCCAGGCTCAGCCTCAGATCCCACGGCCCCGTGACAGGCGAGTCAGAAGCTGATACTCTGCCAAAGGCGGGGGATCCCGACTCCTCACGAAAGGGCATGGCTGGCCTTAGCCTCTCGGTTTGTGCCTAAAAGGCAACTTATAAGGCCCAACCCGACCCAATTTCAGGCGCGGGAGGCTGGAGATGCCTGGCCCTTTTAATGGGAGCAGGTCTGCTGGGGATGAGCCTCTGAGCCTAGCCAAAGAGGACGAGGGGCGGCCCCTGCCCTTCCACCCCAGGGGCCGAGCCACAGTCCCCAAAGGGAGCTGAAGGATTCACTGCCAACTGAAACCTGCCATCGTCACACAACAGGCCTGCTGGGGTCACAGGCCCTGGTCCCTCCCCGACTGAAACGCAGGCTGCACCAGCCTCGAGCACCTGCAATGTTGACCCCGAGGGACAGAGGCCTGAGAGCCACCGGCCTGGGGGTAGGGTTGCCAGGGAGGGCCGGGGAGAGCCCTCCAGGTGGGAACCTCCTGGATCCTGGCCCACGGTGTGCCGTCAACAAACGCACCCGCCTGGACGTTTCCTCATGTCTCGGTACCAAGTAGGGTGAGAGAAGCTGGGGTGTGCTCTCTATGGGCACCTCATGGCAGGCTGGGCTCCACCAGGCAGAGGGGTTGGAGCTGGGTGGCCAGGTCAGTGGTGCCTGAGCCCAGCCGAGCTGGAACTGAAGCCAGTTCCCGGAGCACTCGGACCAGGCCCATGGGAAGGCACCTGCTCCCTGGAGAAGGCCAACATCTCCCTAGACACAAACTCCAGCACGAAGGCGGACAGACAGGGAAGGCCTGTCCGTCCGGAGTTTTGGTGCCAGGGCACCAGCCTGAGCCCATGAGGCCTCAAGGTAGCGCCCAGCCTGCATGAGACCCCCGAGAGGTGCTGAGTGCTGAGCCCGGCATGGCAACACCCAATTCTGCAGCGTCCACGTGCAGCAGTGATGGCCCCACCCCAAGGGTTGGCCGAGCTATGGACAGGCGGGGTGGCCACAGGCTCCCCCAGCCGGGAAGGGCCCAGCAGGGGAACCACAAAGAGGTCCAGAGATGCAGCTTCCGAAGAGGCCGCTGCCCTGTCCTGGGACAACAGCCAGGGCTGAGGGCCCTCGTCAGGCCAGGCCCCACCCTGAGGTGGCCACACGGTCACGTCCCTCACTTATCTCTGATTACTTCAACCCCAGAGTGACGCTTCTCAAAAACAAAACCAAGTGTCTTCAGGTATCCTGGAAATGCAGTATTAATTCCACTGTGTTTACAGTAAAAGGAAGGAAAGAGAAATCTTCAGGGGCCTGACTTCCCCATCGCTGTGTGGGATCCAGGTCAGCTGAACACTGGACGCTGGCAGGAGGCGCTCAGGGCTGGCGCCGACGCAAAGCACAGAGCCCAGGCTAGGCAGATGCAGGGGAGGGCAGGGGGCCAGCCAAGGGACGCCCCACTAGGTGGAGGTCAGAGCAGGGGGGCCACCCTCCCTGGACCTGGTGGGCACCCGGTTCAGCACCTCCTTCCTTCCTGCTCACTGGCCCCTACCTGGTGCCACAAAACCCTCCCTCCTGAGAAGACAGGGGTCTCCTGAGAGTATTTCTAGAGTTAGAAAGTTAGGGAAAATAATAGGGGAATTTAAAAATCATCCTAAAAAGCCAATACATGCCCTTAGCTGTCTGCCGAAGGAGCGGGGCACAGGCTCAGGGCTGACTCGGGAAATGACAATTTTGTGTCAAGACTGGGGGAGGACGTCGCCTGGCTTCACAGCGGAGCCTGCACTGCACGGTTTCCTTCGGTGGATTTTTTGTTTGTTTTTTGTATCTTATGATTCTAAAGCAATGCACACGTATTTGGAAGATTTTAACAGGAGAGGGAGTTGAGAAGAAACTGAGCCACCTGTCGCACCCCCACAGCGAGGACAGCGTTTGTTTCATCCGCCCATGAGACTTTTCCCAACATGGGTACGGGGTCTCTCTCGCCTGTGAGCATCACTTCAGGGCGTCAGGCCTCAGGGTGGTTCTCAGGCAACCCGTCTGCGCAGGGGACGGCAGAACCCTCCAGAGGACGCTCAAGGGGTTTCCACACCTCGTCGCCCACAGAAACCACCCAGGGGAAAACGTTCTACGGAATCCCCACTGCACCCCCCTCGTTTCCTAGGACGGATTCCTGGAAACAAATCCTCCAGGAATAAAACTGCAGGGAAAACACTACCAGGCTAAGTGTCCTGGACAGGAAACGAAAAGGAGGGTGGCCCCCCGGGAGCTCGGAGGCCACAGCACCCTCTGGAAGGGGCCACGTCCCGGCCTCTCGGAACCATTCAGAATTCTCTCCACAGCAGGGGACAGGACCACTCCCGCAGAACGAACAAAACAGCCCAAGCTCGTTTCTCGACAGGGAACCCGGCCGCCCAGCTGTGTGGGGGATGTCATGCTTCCCGGACAGTGGAGAGGGAAGAGGGCTGGACCGGAGCTGCAGGGCAGGCACCATCGAGTCCTCCCAGAAAGAAAGGGCTGGACGGGGCCACGACACTATTGCTTAGGGCAACTCTTCTGACAAGCAACTGCTTTGCCGGCGTGATCTGACCTACCAGGACACACGGGGTGGGGACTGGCCGGGCATGGGCAGGGCAGCAGTACCTTGGCCTCGCGCCGCCGGCTCTCCTCGTCCTCCTCATGCTCCACCACGCCCTGGCTCAGGTTGGTGTAGTTGGCCAGCTTGTTGAGCAGTGAGGACACCATGGGGTTGCTGTCCATCTCCTCCTGTGCGGTGTGGACATAGGTCACAGGCGGCCCTCACCTCGCCGCAGGCCCCCAGGCTGCCTCCCCATGTTCAGGTTGTGGAGCTCAGGCTCTTGCCCGGTCCTGCGCCCCTGGGTCTGAAGCCAGCCAGAGAGGCCTGGACACCTGGGTGGAGGTCTGAGTCTGAGGCCGGGGCTCCAGGCCTCACTGAGTGGGACCACCCACCCATGGCAGGGACCCCGGGATGGCCAGCACTCAGCAGCTCTGAGGGGTTCCCGTGGGGCTGGAACACCCTCGATCCAGGAAGGACCCCAGAAGGCGCCCGTCGAGGACCACATCCCAGCTCAGGTGCGGGACTGGGTCCCCTCCATGGCCTTCGGGACAGGGAGGCCCCGGTTCCTTCCACGTGGTGTCCAGTCCTGTGGGAGGCCCCGGCCTGGGGGCCCCCAGGGGCTCCTTTACTTTTCCACATCAAAGCAACGGCCCTGGCACCTTCTTCTTCCAATAAGTTACCTCGAAAAGTGCCATGTTCTTCCCTTCAAAGAAACTCTCCTGTTCCGCCTCAACATTGTTGAGGAATGGGCTGTTTTCTCTTGGATTTCCATCTCCTGGTGAGGGAAAAACAGTTCAGAGTCAGCATAGAAGAAACTAAAAGCAGGCACAGAAGGCCAACCGCAGATCCTGCATGGAGGGCCCTGGTCCCCACCAGCTGTCACCTCCAAACCGTGGCTAAGGGTGACACTACCCCTTCCTTCCACATATCTGTGTTCCAAAGAAAGGGGCATTTCCCAGGGTGCACGCTAGTCCCAGGACACACGCTAGCCCCAGGACACACACTAGTCCCAGGACACACGCTAGTCCCAGGATACACGCTAGACCCAGGACACACGCTAGCCCCAGGGCACACGCTAGCCCCAGGGCACACGCTAGCCCCCAATGCACACACTAGCCCCAGGGCACACGCTAGTCCCCGGCACACGCTAGGCCCAGGACACACACTAGCCCCAGGGCACACGCTAGCCCCAATGCACACACTAGCCCCAGGACACATGCTAGTCCCCGGCACACGCTAGGCCCAGGACACACACTAGCCCCAGGGCACACGCTAGCCCCAATGCACACACTAGCCCCAGGACACATGCTAGCCCCAGGGCACACGCTAGCCCCAGGACACACGCTAGCCCCAGGGCACACGCTAGCCCCCGGCACACGCTAGCCCCAAGACACACGCTAGCCCCAGGGCACACGCTAGCCCCAGGGCACACGCTAGCCCCAATGCACACGCTAGCCCCAGGACACACGCTAGCCCCAATGCACACGCTAGGCCCCGGCACACGCTAGCCCCAGGACACACGCTAGCCCCAGGGCACAAGCTAGCCCCCAATGCACACGCTAGCCCCAGGGCACACACTAGCCCCCAATGCACATGCTAGCCCCAGGGCACACGCTAGCCCCAGGACACACGCTAGCCCCAGGGCACACGCTAGCCCCAATGCACACGCTAGCCCCAGGGCACACGCTAGCCCCAGGACACGCTAGCCCCAGGGCACACGCTAGCCCCAATGCACACGCTAGCCCCAGGGCACACGCTAGCCCCAGGACACACGCTAGCCCCAATGCACACGCTAGCCCCAATGCACACGCTAGCCCCAGGGCACACGCTAGCCCCAATGCACACGCTAGCCCCAGGGCACACGCTAGCCCCAGGGCACACGCTAGCCCCAGGACACACGCTAGCCCCAATGCACACGCTAGCCCCAATGCACATGCTAGCCCCAGGGCACACGCTAGCCCCAATGCACACGCTAGCCCCAGGGCACATGCTAGCCCCCACACACATTATCATTTAAGACAAAACCCCTGAAAGCCTCAGCAAATGAGCTGTTCAGCCCAGGGCAAGGGTACCTCCCTCTGGCATTGAAAAATCTCTCATTCAGCCAAATGTGGGCAAAATTCTCACTTTCAAAAGTCAAGGCTGCACCTCCTGGCCTTGCTACTTAACCCGCCGTTTCTGAGGGACACAGAAGATTTCCCACTGTTCCCTGTCGAGGATGCTGCCCACGGGCTCTCCAGGCAAATGAGCCCCCAACTCCTGCATCTTTCAAGAAGGCTGGGCTGGTGACCCCTCCGGGGGCTGGGCCCAGGGCTTGGAACCAGGGGGTAGATCCTAGCAGCTGCTCGAGGGCATGAACAAGGGGGTTGGGGCGGAGGAGGACTTGAGGCTCCCTGGCGAGTTGAGGCCCAGTGGCCCATGTGACGGTGTTAGGAGGCAGGGTCTGTAGGAGGCAGGGTCTGTAGGAGGTGGGGTCTGTAGGAGGTGGTGAGGCACGGAAAGGATGAAAGTCCCTACACCCAGCCCTCAGCAGTAGAACTCTCCCACCCTCCCACCCTCCCACCCTCCACGCAAGGACACGGCAGGGAACCTAGGGCCCTCAACAGACCCCAAACTTGCCCAGGCCTTGGTCTGAGACTTTCAGCCTCGAAAACTCTGAGAAGTTTCTGTCTTCATGAATCACCTGCCCTTCAGGAATCATCAGGGAATCAGGGACTGTCACAGCAGCACAAGGACCTCAGCACAGCCACTGCAGAGACCACAGCCTGCCCATCATCAGGGACTGTCACAGCAGCACAAGGCCCTTGACACAGGCCACTGCAGAGACCACAGCCTGCCCATCATCAAGGACTGTCATAGCAGCACAAGGAACTCGGCACAAGCCACTGCAGAGACCACAGCCTGCCCGGGACCCCCGAGCCAGCAGCCCATGACCAGGAGAACAGGGTCTGCAAATGCACATGCCCCAGCCAGGCACGGTGAGGAGCTGAAGGGCATCAAACCCACACCCACCTGTGCACCCCAGGGCCCTCTGCCCCATGAGCTGCACACCAGCCCCCCAGACTGGGAACGACCAGGCTGGGACCCTTCCTAGCGGTGCTCAGCCCATCCTTGACCAGCCACCCTAGCCCTGCACAGAACTGTGTGGGACGCTGAGGGTCCAGAAGAAACGGCCAAGATAGGATGCGAGGTGGCCGGAGGAGGGCAGGCCAGGAGCTCATCACTGTGGCAAACAACACTAGGGGGAGGGTGGGCATTTTCTATGGTACGTTTCAGATGTGCCAGAGCCCACTGGCGGCCACCTTGGCTGGCTGACAGGCACCAGCTGCAGGAGTGGTGGGTTCCGGCCATGCCAGCAAAGAGGGCATCGCCGTCCCGGGGCGGGCGGGCAGCACGTGCTCCCAGTACGGTGCCCACGGCGGAAAGCACAGCCCTCAGGGTATAAGGTCCTTGGTGCGACCATGAGCGACTGCAGACGCCCAGACCGCGGGACACACCACAGAGAGGCCAGCACCACAGAACAGCAGCCCCACCCCTCAAAAACATCAGGGAGACAACACAGACGAAGCTCCAGATGACAGAGACGGCCAAGTGCACGCACGACCTCAGACTTTCTTTTTCTAGAGACCGTGTTTGGGCCAGTTGGTGAGATCCGAAAAAGGTATCTCGTGTGTGATCATTAACTCCCTGCTTCCGGGGACTGCGCTGCAGAGATTCCAAAAGAAACGTGCTTGCCTTTAGGAGACACACCTGTGAGGGGGACACCACTCAGCTGCTTCTTCCCAACCGTTCAGAAACAACGTGAGGGTGAAAGATGGAGACCCAGGGCGGGGCGGGGAGCAGGAGGGACACAGCCGACACGGCAGGAGGTTGATATTTGGGCAACGAAGGCCAAGGCCGGGTGGGTGTTCTCCACACTGGTCTTGCAACCTTTCTGAAATCTGAAGTTCCATGAAAATCAGGTTAAAATAAAAATTACAAATACATTCAACTAAGAAAATACGTCTAAATGTCTTTCCCAAGGATTATAGGTGTCTTTCCAAAATGAGCCCCATCCACGGCCCTTCCCCACTCCTCTCCCATGTTTTCAGCGGATTCCTGCTCAGGCCCTTTGTCTGGACAGAATGGCCGACTGTTTACAGAGAGATCAGCGGTGACTGGCGAGTCTTTCGGGAGTCAATGGAAGATGAAGGACCAGGAGCCTGGTACAGCTGTTCTTGGAGGGAGGGAGGGACGGAGGAAAGGAGTGAGGGAGGGAGGGAGGAAAGGAGTGAGGGAGGGAGGGACCCGAGGGTTTCAGGTTCTCCCTCCCACGCAGCCAACCCCACATACAACCTTGGACAAAGTCACAGCTGCTTGGGTTCAAGTTTCTCTTCCCCGCAGGAAGGGTGCGCGGCTCTGGAGGCCGAGCCCTGCCTGCCCTTCTCCACCAGGAGGGCAGCTTGGGGCTCCACTGCTCGGCCCACATCCCTTCTGGAAAGCACGGGTTGACTGGTGGTTGGGGTCTTAACACGGAACTACGTTTGCGTTCAGCAAGCAACCACTGTTTATCTGAACTTCTACGAACCGCGCAAGTAGGAAAAATGTGTACACAGCAAGCACGTTCACTCAAACCAAGGAGACCAACATCCTTCCCGTCACCTCCAACACTCCCAGCAGCAACAACCACTGCTCACCTCGGTGTCTCCTCTGCACAGCCTGCTTGGGAAGATGGCAACACCTATCAGGCCCCAAGGACACCTCAAAAAACACACACGCAAGCCTCCTACAGGCAATCTATGCAGTTGGAAAAAAGCACTAGCAACAACTTGTTCAAGTTGGATGAATATCGAGCAATTCATTAAACTTAGAAAACATAACCATGTAACCGCCACAGGGTCACACCTGGGATCCGTGTGTCCGACTGTGCACCAGCGGCCTCACGACAAAGCCCCACACGTGGGGACAACGAGGCGTGAGTCTCTCCTTTCACTGCTTACTAAAGTAACACAGACGATGAGTCCAGAACACAAAGACGCACAGAAAAGGGGGACGGAGCACGCCAGCGGGGTATGGCTGGTCCTCCCACGTAGGGACTGCACTGAACACATGAGCATGTTCTACCAGCCACCAGCACGTTCTTGTTACCAAAAGCAGCCTCAGACCATGACTACAACCTTCGAGCCTTTGTTTTTTTTGTTTTGTTTTGTTTTTTTTGTTTTGTTTTGTTTTGTTTTTGTTTTTTTGAGACGGAGTCTCGCTCTGTCGCCCAGGCTGGAGTGCAGTGGCGCGATCTCGGCTCACTGCAAGCTCCACCTCCCGGGTTTACGCCATTCTCCTGCCTCAGCCTCCTGAGTAGCTGGGACTACAGGCGCCCGCCACCGCGCCCGGCTAATTTTTTGTATTTTTAGTAGAGACGGGGTTTCACCGTGGTCTCGATCTCCTGACCTTGTGATCCGCCCGCCTCGGCCTCCCAAAGTGCTGGGATTACAGGCGTGAGCCACCGCGCCCGGCCACCTTCGAGCCTTTGAAGAGAACGTGTCTCCCCTCGCTTTCTTAAGAGTGTCGCTTGGTCTCTGTGGAGGCCACGGCAAGTGTGCTCTCAGCAGGACGGACGTGCCCACTCGGGAGATGCACAAACATTTCCACCTGGTTAAAACAGCCAGGTCAGACCCGAACCAAGAGTGCGTCCCAGGGACGTCATGCCTCAAACGCCACCCAAGAGACTGTTAAAAATCCAATGCCCCCTCTAACCCTCTGAACGCCCAGCCCCCTCATCTAACCCTCTGCACACCCAGCCCCCTCTAACCCTCTGAACACCCAGGCCCACCTCTAACCCTCTGCACGCCCAGCCCCCTCTAACCCTCTGCACGCCCAGCCCCCCTCTAACCCTCTGCACGCCCAGCCCCCCTCTAACCCTCTGCACGCCCAGCCCCCCTCTAACCCTCTGCACGCCCAGCCCCCCTCTAACCCTCTGAACACCCAGGCCCACCTCTAACCCTCTGCACTCCCAGCCCCCTCTAACCCTCTGCATGCCCAGCCCCACCTCTAACCCTCTGCACGCCCAGCCCCCCTCTAACCCTCTGCACGCCCAGCCCCCCTCTAACCCTCTGAACACCCAGGCCCACCTCTAACCCTCTGCACTCCCAGCCCCCTCTAACCCTCTGCACGCCCAGGCCCACCTCTAACCCTCTGCATGCCCAGGCCCACCTCTAACCCTCTGCATGCCCAGGCCCACCTCTAACCCTCTGCACACCCAGGCCCCTCATCTAACCCTCTGCACACCCAGCCCCACCTCTAACCTCTGCACACCCAGCCCCACCTCTAACCCTCTGCACACCCAGCCCCACCTCTAACCCTCTGCACACCCAGCCCCGCCTCTAACTTCTGCACACCCAGCCCCACCTCTAACCCTCTGCACACCCAGCCCCACCTCTAACCCTCTGCACGCCCAGCCCCCTTCTAACCCTCTGCACACCCAGCCCCGCCTCTAACCCTCTGCACACCCAGCCCCCTCATCTAACCCTCTGCACACCCAGCCCCACCTCTAACCCTCTGCACGCCCAGCCCCGCCTCTAACCCTCTGCACGCCCAGCCCCACCTCTAACCCTCTGCACGCCCAGCCCCCTTCTAACCCTCTGCACACCCAGCCCCACCTCTAACCCTCTGCATGCCCAGCCCCCTTCTAACCCTCTGCACTCCCAGCCCCCTTCTAACCCTCTGCACACCCAGCCCCACCTCTAACCCTCTGCACTCCCAGCCCCCTTCTAACCCTCTGCACACCCAGCCCCACCTCTAACCCTCTGCATGCCCAGCCCCCTTCTAACCCTCTGCACGCCCAGCCCCCTCATCTAACCCTCTGCACACCCAGCCCCACCTCTAACCCTCTGCACGCCCAGCCCCCTCATCTAACCCTCTGCACACCCAGCCCCACCTCTAACCCTCTGCACGCCCAGCCCCCTTCTAACTCTCTGCACACCCAGCCCCACCTCTAACCCTCTGCACGCCCAGCCCCCTTCTAACCTTCTGCACACCCAGCCCCCTCATCTAACCCTCTGCACACCCAGCCACCTCTCTAATCCTCTGCACACCCAGCTGTGTCCCTTGCGCTCCCCTGGCCTGGACTTGGACATCGGCAGGCCTGGCTGCTGTGAAGGGCAGCGAGTTTTCCTCTGGCCGAGCCCCGCCTGTGTTTTGGGGATAGGGCCACTCGCCTGGGATGGCACCTCCTCCCTCGTCATTCTGCACATTCATGATGACCGGAAAGCTCCTCAGAGGACAAACGGACACACAGGAAAGACTGGGTGTGCGGTGCAGGAGGGTGAGACGGGCAGGGTTCTTGCCGGGCGGCCCACAGTGTCTAACCCTCAGGGCAGGCCTCGGCGGTGCCCCTGCCCAGGCGCCATGCACAGGTGGCCTCTGACAGGCTGGGTGAAGCGGGGGCAAGGGATGGCCCAACAACCCAGATCAAGTGTCCCCAGCCAAATCCACCCTGTGGGCCAAAAAACAGCACCCAGACACCGCGTGCCCTCAGGCAGGAGCGGGGCACAGACACCGACCCAGCCTCAGGCAGGAGCGGCACAGACACCAACCCAGCCCCGACCTGGTCCATCTCCCCTGGGGGACGGCAGCGCCCCGACCCGGTCCGTCTCCCCTGGGGGACAGCGGGGCCCCGACCCGGTCCGTCTCCCCTGGGGGACGGCAGGCATCTCGGCAGGTCAGAGGATTGATCCCGGTTCCGGTCAGGACACATAATGAGCCACGGTACCGACCCCCACCTAACTCGCCTCCTCAGAAGACAAACCCATTTCTGATTTGTCTCCACATTTAAGGACTGAAATACTCAACTCACCTCACAGAAACCCCTGTAAAGGCCTGCTCCTTTCACATTTTACATCACAGCAGTGGCCTGCCCAGGACAGTTTAGAAAGGCTGACTCAGGAATCTCAGTTCATGCCAAGCTCATGGTCTCCCCAAAACCAAGTGCAGCAAAACTCGGGACACCTTAAAACCATGCGACCAGGCCGGGCGTGGTGGCTCACGCCTGTAATCCCAGCACTTTGGGAGGCCGAGGCGGGGGGATCACGAGGTCAGGAGATCGAGACCATCCTGGCCAACATGGTGAAACCACGTCTCCACTAAAAAATACAAAAAATTATCCAGGCGAGGTGGCGGACGCCTGTAGTACCAGCTACTTGGGAGGCTGAGGCAGGAGAATGGCGGGAACCCGGGAGGCGAAGCTTGCAGTGAGCCGAGATCACGCCACTGCACTCCCACTTGGGCGACAGAGCGAGACTCGGTCTCAAAAAAAAAAAAAAACAACCATGTGACCAGTCGGGAGCGATGGGAACGGCCCCTTCGCTAACACCACGGTCCCTCCGGCGGGCGTGTGGGGCAGGAGTGTGGAGCAGGAAGTCCAGGGTCCCCCAGGCCTGGGCCGCTCCACTTCGCACCCTGACCGTGCGTGATGGTTCCTGTTATCACTGAGAAACGTGATCAATAAGGCTTTAAAAGAAGGCTCCTTCAGCCAGTAGCATCCAGGGCGAGAAGTAGCAGCCACGGCATTTCAACCCTCTCCTCCCACCAGGCCGGCTGGGCTCCCACACGCCTCGGAAGAGAACAGCGAGGCGAGGCGGCCGCTCAGGAATTTCCCCTTGAAGGAGACTCGGGCGGATGTCTGCAAATAGCTCATGAAGCCCGTGAATCATCCACGAATGTCCCTCGCCCTCGGGCAGCATCAGGACGGCAGGGGCTGGTACTGTCCGTGCTGCCTGTCGAGGCTTGTACGGTGCTTCATTCTGCAGACACGCCGTCAGAATTAAAAATCCACAGGACCCGGCCAGAGTCACCGGGAAAGAAGCCCCTGTACAGGCCGCCCGGACCCTGGGCCTCCTGCAGCCGCTTGCTGTCATCTATCTTTCCACAGCCTTTCAAAGGCTGGATGGTCTCACAGCAGCCCCCAAATCCACAGCACGGCAGGCCCCAAAGGCAAGCCCATCTGCAGATCCAACAGCGGGAACCAAAACGAGACCCCAAACCCTGAATGAGGGTCCAGAAGCCTGGCTGGGGTGGGAGAGGAAGGTGAGCTGCACTCATGGGTAACGGAGGGGGAGACGGCGCCCTGAGGAGACTGCGCCCAGTCCGGCTGACGCGTGTGCCCAGACGCCGTGTACAGGGAGGGCGCCTGTCCTCTGGGGTCTTCCTCCCGGAAACACCCAGCCACAGGCTAACCACGAGAGAAAACACCAGACACCTCCCAACTGAGGGGCATTCTCTGAAATGGACCAGGACTCCCCAAAACTGCCAGAGTCACCAAAAAAAGAAAGTCCGAGAAACCGTCACAGCCAAGAGGAGCCCAAGGAGGTTTGGGAACTCGGTGTCTGTCACGCTGGATGCTGGACATGTCCTGGGACAGAAAAGGACACCAAAGGACACCAGGAAACAGGAGGTGAAACACGAGCCTGGAGGGGTGTGGTTCTGCGTGGTGAGCACCCACCAGGAGCCCTCAATGAGCTGAGCCCCCCACCGCCCGTGGCCACTCCCCCACAGCTGTGTGCATTGCTCTCCTGCTCCGTCCATCCCAACATCTTCCCAGCTCTGGGAACAGCCCTGGCCTTGGCCCACCTCGTCCCTGGGAACAGCCTGTTTTAGTGCCTTCTCCCCAGAGGCCCCTCCTCGCTCACCTGCCCCAAGCGGCCCTAGGCAGCTGGCACTGGGTGAACCGCCCTGCCTACCTGTGCTGGGACAGGGCCTTGACCAGTGCCACCGGCGCCCGTCCCTCCAGGTTTAAAGCAGTTCCAGCAGCAGCTCTGCTCACAGCTTGTCTGGTGTCTTCATGAACCCCATGCACCAGGCTGACCTATCCCCAGGGGCCAGGGTCTCAACAGGACCTGCCCAAGCAGACAGGCCCTGGACTGACAGCGTCTGGCCAGCAGGCCCGGCCTGGGTCCAGGCCCCAGAACCACGGCCTCTGGTGGGCCCCTGAGACCTTGGAGGAGCCCTCCCAATAGCCAGCAAATGCCGACAGCCGGTGGTGGAGAACCAGACACACCAGGCTGACCAATGCCGCTCTCCTCCTCAGCCATGAAGGCAGCGAGGTCGAGCCCTGGCCTGGAGAGCTGGCCATAGGTCAGTTTTTTCTCATCTTGTTTTTTCTACCTCTTAATTTTATTATGAAAACGACCTCAGGTAAGCAAGTGGGCAGACATCCTGTGCGCCCCCAGTGCTAGCTATCCACACACAGATCCACCCCATGGACGCATGTCACAGCACACAGTGGCCACCACCGCCCCTGCCCGGCCTCCAGCCCCCGACACTGAGCAGCCCTGTGGCCCTCTGGAGCCACTTTGCTGAGTTTTCTCTGGCTGCGGCCACCTGGGCAAGAAAACATCTATCTGCCAAGCATTAACAAAGGCCTGTCCCTGCTCACCGGACCTACCACAAGCCTCCCACCACTTCCCCAGCTCCCTCCCTGCCAAGCCCCCCAGCCACAGAGGCCAGTTCTGGTCTGTTTTTCACTCTAGATTAGTTTTCCCGACACCTTATCAACACAGTGAATGCAGACTCTGTGGTCAGTAAGCAGATCCTGATGGGCTGGGCTCTTGGGGAGCAGCCTCCTGGGCTTGTCCAACCAGGCTGTGTCCCCACCCCAAGAGGGAAGGGGGCGGCTGCAGATGGAAGAGTGAAGACCAGACACACAAGTGTCCCGGCCAGAGGAAGGGCAACCCCTCCAGCCAGAGAGGCAGCGAGAGTCTGCGTGTCAGACCCCTGACCCATCCCGATCCACGCCTGGGAGGTGCCTTCACGGGTAGTGTCTGCAGGGAGAAGCTGGTCTAACCCCCTCTGAGATCGCGATGCCTCCACCAGCCTCCCTATCTCCAGGCACAACCTCATCCCTTTCTCAGTGGCTCATCCCTCCCCCTATTCCTCCTGCGTTTTGGGATTTTACAGCCATTCTCCGAAAAGGGCTCCAGGAACGTCCTCTTAGAGCTGGAAGCAGCTGACAGGCAGGAGGGGCTGTGAAGCTGGAGTCAGGTCCGGCAGCCTCCGCCCCTTCCTGCCCTCCAGCGTGGGTGGTCTGTCCAGCTCCCCAGCCCTGCAGAGCAGTGGCAGGCGGCACAGGACCTGTGCACACAGAGAGGCGCCAGGCCCGGGGCAGGGGACAAGCAGGTCCAGGCTTCCCGGCTCCCTGCACTCCGGGAGGTGCTCAGGCCTGGCTCTGTGTGTCCCCTGGGTCCAGGGGGCCACCCTCCCCTGGAGCCACAGGGACACCTGCAGCAGAATGAGTCCCACGTGGTGACCTAGTGGCATCAGTCCACGTGGTGACCCAGTGGTATCAGCCCACATGGCCTCTGGGAACAGCCCGCAACTGAATGGACCCAGGAACACCCCCCGCCCACACCACTGTCTGGAGGCTGGGCTCCCTGTGAAGACGCAGACCCAGGAGCACTCCCCCACCCCCACCGCCTGGAGGCCGGGCTCCTGGTGATGGCACCAGGCACCAAAGTACAGTGTGTTTGGGTTCCAGGACCCGAACGCCAGCTGATGACCCCTGACACTTGCCCTCCCTCTGCCCCTAAAATCCAGAACCTGAGGCTCTTGGGGGCACAGGAAGAGAACCGCCCAGTGTTCAGGCTGGGACCCGGGGGTTTCAGGTAAGCGCTGAAGCTTCCAGCACAAGTTTCTGGCTAAAGCAGTGCTGTCTTCTGAGGCAAAAACAGGCCCTTCATCACCCATTCCCGAAGGGCCCTCCTCCCAACGGTCTGTGCAGACACCACTACCAGCATCCTGTAAACCAGGAGAGCCCAGGAGATCCCAGCTCACCGTAAGAGGCACTGGGAGCAAGGAAGCCTGGCTGGAAGGTCCTGGCAAGCTACGGCCAGACACACATGAACACCCGCCACACAAAACACACACTCACACACACACAGACTTGCATGGGTACGCATGCACAGACAGGCACTTCCACGTGCACACGCAAACATGCTCACACGTAAGACACTCTCCATACCCGTACTCAAACCCGTACTCAAACGCACACACGGTACCCCACTCATCCATACACACAACACTCACCTCGCAAACCTGCACACGCACCTGTACTCACGTGTGCATACCCTTACCACAGTCACAGTCACACACAAACACCTGCACATACACGTGTACACATACACATATCTGCAGCACACACATCTGCAGAAAGTCCCAGGGGCTACAGCCCCCAGACTGCACCACCCATGGGGCGGGGTGCCCAGGACACAGGCACACACTGGGACCACAGTCCTTCCATCTAAAGGACACGCCTGCTTGTGGGAAGGCGGCCTCGGGTGAACTCACTTCCCGAACCCTCTGTCAGGTGGCTCTTTGCTGGTCCTGGTCCAGCCTCCTCCCTTAGCAGCCCGAGTGACGTCTGAGCCATGGAGTGACGTCTGAGTCCCCTAGTGCCAGAGGCTCGGGGCCCAGGCAGCCTGCAGGGGCAGAGACGAAGGAAGGCGGGAGAGGCAGGGCCCCAGCGCACCTGCCAGGCCCTCCCAGGGCAGCTCCTGTTACAGGCTCCATCTGGGCTGCGGTCGGGACCCTTGGTGGCATGGAGGGGACCCAGGAGGGGCCTGGCCTGGCGCACTTCCCTCCTCTGATTTCCACTCCACTCAATCCCTCCCCAGTGACTGCCCAGGGCGTCTCCGAGCCTCCCTGAAAGCCCAGGCCCGACCCGCTGGCGCCAGAGGTCTGCAGACAGAGCCAAGGAGACTAGAGGTCATGGCCACTGCCACCCTCGTGACAGGCTGGCTCCTGGCAAGGGAAACTGAGGCACGGAGCAAATGTTCAAGGATCACTTTAACATCCTCCTCGCGAATGCACATGTACAAGGTGGACATCTCCTGTGCACTGGGTCTAAATGGACAGGAATGCTGGGAGGGCCAGCGGGGCTACCCCACCATGAGGACGGCTCCAGGCCATGGCAGACACACCAGCCAGACACGCCAACCAAGCACACGGGCATGCTGCGTGCGGCTGTCCATGGCCAGCCTTGAGCTCAGGCCCCAGCCCCCTAACTTCCCAGAGCCACTGGAACCAGCACAGTGGATGGCAATCTGACTCCAGGGGTCAACACAGGCCTCACTCTCATCCCAGACCCCAGGACCACTCCCCACAGAGCCGAGCTCCCTCCCCAGCCAAGGCCCCCAGCCACAGAGGCAAGTTCTGGTCTGTTTTTCACTCTAGATTAGTTTTCCGACACCTTATCAACACAGTGAATGCAGACTCTGTGGTCAGTAAACAGATCCTGATGGGCTGGGCCCTTGGGGAGCAGCCTCCTGGGCTTGTCCAACCAGCCTGTGTCCCCACTCCGAGAGCGAAGGAGGCGGTGCAGACGGAAGGGCGAAGACCAGACACACAAGTGTCCCGGCCAGAGGAAGGGCAGCCCCTCCAGCCAGAGAGGCAGTGAGAGTCTGCGTGTCAGACCCTGACCCATCCCGATCCAGGCCTGGGAGGTGCCTTCACGGGCAGTGTCTGCAGGGAGAAGCTGGCCTAATCCCCTCTGAGATCGCGATGCCTCCACCAGCCTCCCTATCTCCAGGCACAACCTCCTCCCTTTCTCAGTGGCCCACCAGGGAGGTGCGTGTGGGGTGCTGCCCGAGAAAACCCCAGAACGCAGGAAACAAACCACCCTTGATTCACACGTGATTCAGACACAGCACTCTCCTCCCCACAACTGTTTCCTCAAAAAGAAACCGCCCAAGGAGAGAGCGGAAACAGGCACTGGCTGGCAGGCTGGGGGCCCGCGTCACAGCCCAGGGCCGCAAGCACCTCAGACCCTGAGACCTCTGCAACAGCAGCACACACCCCTCCCCGCAGGGATGAGGTCCTGCAGTCACCGACCAGCCAAAGGGGACCCTGCTGTAGGCTTGTTCCCCGGCACTCCCGGCCAGAGGCTCCAGGACCCTTGGGGAGTCAGCGGCCACGAACAAGGGAAGAGGCAGGGCCTGGACAGCATGGCCAGCCAGGCAGCTCATCGTTCAGGCTGCTGCATCGAAGCCAGAGGTTTATCTTCACAGAACAGGCCTCTGCCCCCAAAAGGGAGTTTCCCTCCTCTTCACAAAGGAAAGGTATTAACCCTTTGTGCTCTGCCCTTGTCCCTGGGCGGCACTTCCCCAGCCTCTGAGAAGGAAGACCAAAGAAGACCAGCCCCCACCGTGTCAGTTACCAGGAGGGCCCCCAGTCATCTGTTCACCAGGCCCCAGACGCCCCCAGCCCAGCCCAGTGCCCTGAAGACCAGCTGGTCCACTCCTGAACGCCGTCCATGCCCAGCTCCGCCAGGCTCCACAGGGTTACCAGGCCCCACAGGGAGCAGACTGCCGCTCGCTCAAGGCCCCGGCGGGTCTCACACTCCCCAGCACCCAGGGACTCCTGCCCCACCCACCACGCGGCCATCACAAAATGACTCTGGGAGCCGCCCCCAGAAACACTCAGCTGATGGAGCTGGTTGAAATCAAAAGCACCCAGCCAGGAACTGTGGTTAATACTTAACATCAAACATCAAACTTTGCCCTCCAGACCTCGGTCTAAGGCACAGCTTAGAAAATTCATATTCCGGCCAGATATGGTGGCTCACTCCTGTAATCCCAGTGCTCTGGGAGGCCGAAGTGTGCAAACTACTAGAGGCCAGGAGTTCAAGACCAGCTTGGCCAACATGGCAAAACCCCATCTGCACTTAAAATATAAAACTTAGCCAGGCGTGCTACTGCACGCCTGTGGTCCCAGCTACTCGGAAGGCTGAGGTACGAGAACTGCTTGAACCTGGGAGGCAGAGATTGCAGTGAGCTGAGCTTGTGCCACTGCACTCCAGCCTGGGTGACAGAGCAAGACTCTGTCTCAAAAAAGAAAAAAAAAAAAAAGAAAATTCATATTCCAACAGAGATGTAACAAGAGAGCCCTCCGGGCAGCCGGCCGGCCCCACAGAGGCAATCGATCACTGGTGTGTCAGCTCCACTCGTGCCCTTCATGGCTGGGATGTCCCCCTGAGCTGACCTCCACTCCCAGTGCTGTGCCCAGCGGTGCCACGTCAGGGTCTGTCTGCAGTGCCCAAGGACGGCAGCCCTGGGACGGCTCGCTGGTCCAAGGTATGGAAGGAAAACAGGATCTCAGGACCAAACCCACTAAGTCTCAGGCAAGAGTCACGCTGGGAAACGGGTCACGCAACCTGCCTTCTGTTTTCTTCCTGTGTAGGAAGCTACACGCCTCCCTCACATTTTGGGGCCCACAGGATCCTTACGCTAAAGCAGTTGCAACAAAACACACCCTGACCGTGGAAACGACAGCTCATCCTCACGGTGCGGGACCAAGGACAGAACCAGGAGTTGTTGCTCTGCTCGCCAGAGGCAAACGCACACCTGAGCACTTCACGCACCCCGTGGTGACTGTGTCGTAGGTAAATGTGCAGATTCACTGAGTGTGAGGCGTGAGGGGTTCTTCCTCTACCCCCACGTGTGACACACGGGTTCAGTGAACACTGATCAAATGCTGCCTGCCTCTTATCTGCCCTCCCTCTTCTTTTTCTTTCTTCCCCTAATACGCACGCTTTACCCTCGGAATATTCAAGTTCCCAGCCTTCTTTGAGAAGAAAAGCCCGGACCACAGAAGTTTCCCGTGGTTCTGTGCTACGCACATCCTTAACCTTGGCAAATAAACCTCTCAAGTGATTGAGGCCCACCTAGGTCGCTTTCTGTGATTTACAAAGGCCACCCATCCCCCATGCAGGAGCCTGGGCCATCCCGGAATCCCTGGGTCAGGTCCAAGGAGCTCTGCAGGACGTGGCCCCACGTCCAAAGGGCAGAGGCCCTGACAGAGGTGACTTCACTCCTGCCAGGCATGAGGGAGGACAGCCCCCAACTCACCCTCAGGGTCCCGCAGGTGCCTCTGCCTGACTCCAGCCCGCCTGGCAAGGTCTCCGACATTCACTGGTCCCCAGCAAGCCTGGGGCTTCAGCCCCGACCAGCCCCCTGCACCAGGCCTGAGCACCTGGCCCTCCTCTTGGCACCGCCCTCCCAACAGCCATCCAGACCACCGGAGAGGCACTGAGAAGTCACCCACTCTAAGTAGGGGATCTGGTGTCCAACACGAGACAGAAAACCACTGTGGAATCCGCTGGCCTCGCCCACTCCGAGAGGCCTGGGGAGCTTTGCAAGACAGGAAACCAAGTCCACGAGGCAAAGGTCTCCTCACATGATCAGAGGCCCTGGAGCAGGTTCAGACCTGAACATAAGGCCACACCAAGAGGGGGAGCTGCTGGCCACTCACTGACCGGCCTAGCCCAGGGGAAAGGAACAGATATCCAGAGGGACACCCAATGCCATGTGTCCCTCTGCTGCGAAGGAAGCCCCAGTCCCTGTCTACCTGCCACGGTACGCGCACACACACATACACGCACACACGCACGCACACACACATACACGCACACACGCGCGCACGCACACATACACGCACACACGCGTGCACGCACACACGCACGCACACGCGCACGCGCGAGCATGCCCACAGCACACAGCTGTGCAAGAGCACAGTGCACTCATGTGTGCACACGCGTGTACATGCATGTGCACATATACATGGTGCAAGCACATGACTCACACATGGATACACCTGCACACTCACAAGGCACACAGGTGACTGCACACATGCGCCCGGCCAGCTGATCGAAGGCACCACACTTTACCGCATGCCTGCTAAGGAGGGCCTCTTGCCTGGAGACAGCCTGGGAGTATACCAGGCGCAGGAGGAAGCACAGGCCCCAGCCTAGATGCCCAGCAGCCACCACCTTCCTGTGTATCTTTTGTTTCCTTTGGTTTCAAAAAGGGAAGCTGATACACAAAATGCATGTCTCGTAGCCTCCCTGCCTGCCCACCACATATCCATGACCATCCATACCCACAAGGTGGTGCCCAGCTGCTGCAGGCGTTCCCAGGCACAGCCACAGGGTCAACGGCCTGCCTGTCACCTCCAGCTCCGACTACCTCCCGTGTCTGTGTCAGGAGCGCCCTCCTGAAATCTGGGGACAACAAGAGCTGTCCGTCCCTACTCAGAAGGACGGAACCCGGATGCTCTGTGCATGGTCCCCCTATGTAATGCATGATCCCCCAAGTCCCTGCATCCCCAAAGGGGACCCCAGATCAGTGCAGCCGGCGTGCACCGTCTCGCTGTTCCCAAGGCCAGTGCAGAGCATGGCACCCAGCACCCAACAGGCAAGGATGGCCCAGGACGGCCTTCTGAGTAGGGACGGGAAGTGGCAGCTCTTGTTATCCTAAGATTTACGATTTCAGGAGGGCACTCCCAACACAGACACGGGAGGTAGTTGGAGCAGGAGGGACAGGCAGGCCGCTGACTGTGCGACCGGGCCTCTGTCAGCGGCCAGGGGCAGAGGGAGGCGAGACCGCCCCTGGACAACCAACACGAGCTCAGCCACAGTGGAAAATCTCAGAAACGGAACCCAAAGAGGGAAATGGCGCCCGAGCCAGGAAAAGCTCCCGGCAAACCCGGGAGAGCCCCAGCTGAGGGTGGGAGACTTGGGGGTGCCAGGCAGGACCCACCCTCTCCCAGCCCAGGGAGCCCCGGACATGTGGACGTCCCTCCTAGAAAGTGGGTGGTCCGGGCCTGCGGGGCCTCGCCGGAGGCTCTGCACACTGCACCTTCCAGACAGGCCAGGGCACCGGCCAGCCCTCCCTCCCCACCCCTCCCACGGTCTCCTGGGTCCCGACACCCCTCGACGCATCCGTATAACCTGGGAAGGAGCGAGTCTACCCTGATGTAGTCACGGAGGAAGAGTGGGCTCCCCCAAGTCAGTTATAAAACCCAACCCACCCTGAAGTCAGAGGAGACGCAGCCGGCCCCCAGCAGTGTCCCCCCATCTCCTACTGAAGACGTAGCCGGCCCCCAGCAGTGTCCCCCCATCTCCTACTGAAGACGTAGCCGGCCCCCAGCAGTGTCCCCCCAATTCCTACTCAAGACACAGCCGGCCCCCAGCACTGTCCTCCCACCTCCTACTCGAAAAATCACCCCACTGAGAAACTGAGGGCTAACATGTCCCATCGCTTCAAGACGAGGCATTTCACATAAAAATAAAACCAGGAATAAAAGCTCTGTCCGAAGAAGTGCTGAGGGCACAGTGCCCATCCTGGGAACAGGACGCCTCCCGCAGAGGCTCCGCCAGAGGCAGCAGGGAAGCTGCAGGGGTCGGGGACAGGAGGCTCCTGGAGCCAGGCTGGGCAGACACGGCCTTGCTGGGTTCTGGGTCGAGCCAGGCAGCCTGGGCAGCAGCATTTACCCCTCCTCCCCCCGAACCCCCAACCCGGGCTCAGGACGCCGAGTCCCCTGTTCAAGCTGGGGTGGCTCAGGACACCCTCTCCACGCCCACCTAGCAGTGCCCGGGAGCAACCCACCAGGCCCCCCAAACTTGCTTCACCATCACCCAGGCGCCAGCCCAGAAGTACCTCTATGGTACCTCCATGGACCATTCGAGGGAACGGCAATGGAGTCAGGAAGAGCTTGGGTGCCGGTAACTCCCGTGGCTGGACAGGTTTGGACCTGGTCTGTGACCTTGTGGCGTGGACCCCATGCAGCAGGCCTTTGGGAGCGGCTCCGGCTGCTGCAGGACCCCTGCCCCCGACCACCACCACCGCCACCAAAAAGCAAAACCTGTGCCTCCTTCCCCAGGCTCTGTGCCCATCACGGGACTCCTCGCCACACCTCTGTGGGCTGAAGATCAGGATGTGATCAAGTGGATTCCGAAGGGCAGCTGCATGCCCGTTACAGCCTGGCAGTGGCTGGGCACCGGGCCCTTTCTGTGGAAGAGGAAGCGTGGCCAGCACAAAAGCCCCAGGTGCAAGTTCTCTGCCAATTCGGAGAAATCTCCCAAGTTCAGCTCACACCACAGGCCACCTTCAAGTGTGTCCAGAAGCCCACACCTGGCCCGTTCCCTCCTGTTTCCGATTTCATGAAGGGCCAGGGAGCCTCTTGACACGCCTGTAGCAGGACCTGAGTAGCAGGACCTGAGTGCGCCGGCAGGGCCACTGCCTCCCGGGCAGACAGAGGCCCAGGGTACCGCTCAACAGCCTTGAGAGTAGAAGAGACAAGAAAATGAACAAGCACAAAATTCCCTCTGGCTTAAAAGCAAACGACACTTACAGTCTAGAGACAAAAGTGAACCTGATCAGCCTTGAGAAAGGGCCGGCCAGGCGGGAAGACTCCTTCTGAGTGCGTTTCGGGGGCGTTGCTATAAAGCTCACACAGAAAGACCAGGTCAGAGCCCACCCTCCTTGGTGCTTCCTGACTCAGCCCTGATGACTGGAGAGAAGGGGCTTGGACTCATGGACCCTGCTTAGCACTTCACCTGGTGTTGAGCCTGGCATCCAGCCTGACCAATTCCAAGATCTGGGCTGGCCTCCGTGCAGAGGAAGCTGAGCCCACTCTTCACCCGCCTCGGTGGGTGCCTTCACGGTGGGTCCCCACTCGTGTCCCTGGGTTCCTAAACTGCCTGGAGGGGATGTCTGGCCTTTCCTGCCGGGGATGGTGGGTTAGGAAGGATCTGGGGTCTGCCGCCGGACTTGTCCCTGGATAGACCTCACCTTCCTTCCTTCCACTGCCAGGGAACAGGGAGGCTGCCACCCACTGCATGAGACCCGGGCACATGCGGGCACGGCCAGCACGCGGGGTGGCGGCTGGACTGAGTCCCGTCACCTTCTCAGAGACTCTGGAGGGAAGGGCCTAACAGCCTCCGCTTTCTAGATGGGGCTGAGATCCCGGGAGTAACTGGGATTTGGAGCCAGGATGGAGGGAACAGGGCTGGGGGATTCTCTCCCCAGTCCCATCCCCAACCCCCAGAGAAAGTGAAAGTGCTAGAAACCTCCAGATTCCCGGAACCGGGAGGACGCGGCCTGAGCAAGGCCCCGGCGGCCGCCCACTCCCCAGCCAGGGCGCAGTCCTTCCTGTTCCGCCGCTGGGGGGTGGGCGGCTCCTCCAGGGTCAGGCGGGTGCAGGACTGGCCGGCCCGGGCTAGTGGGACCGGACGGCCGCGGCGCAGGGGACGCAGGACGCCCCGGCTCCCGAACCGCCCGGGTCTCCACCGCCACCCCTGTCCCACCGGGGACCACCCAGGGGCCCGGGCTCCCTCTCGAGCCGCGGTCCGGCCCCTCCCCGTTTCCATAGCTACCAGCAGCGGCGTCCACACCTCCGCCCCCGGTCCCACCCGAGCCGATGGTACCCGGAGCCTGGGCACAGCCCCTCGCCCGCCAGCCCTGCCACTAACGTGGGGTGGGGGCCCTCGTGGGGGGCCGAGAAGATCAGGCGGTGGGGGCGCGGGAAGGGGCGCCTCCCGTACCCCGGCCCCACCGCCGCGGCCACAGCCCCCACCGCGCCGCCCACCTCCCCTCCCGGATGCAGGGCCCAGACCCGCGCTCGGGGCGCTCGGCCTTTGTCCGGCCAGGTGCGGCCGCGCTCACCCGGGCTGGGGCGCTCGGGCTCGGGGCCCTCGGGGGTGCCCGGCGCCTCCGTCCGCTCGGCCGCCTCGTCCCCGCCGTCGTCGGCGCGCGCCTCCACGGGCACCACGGTGAAGTTGGTGGGCATGGCTGCCTGCAGCCCACAGTCCCTGCCCCGGCCCGGCCCGCGCTGCGCCGCTCCCGCCGACGCCACGGGACTTGGGCGCAGGGGCGGGGTCCGACCGACCAGCCCCGACCGCCCCGCCCCGCCCGAGCCACGTGACCTCACCTGCTGGCCCCGCGGCCCCAAGAAAAGTTGGCCCGCGGCGGAGCTGGGCCAGGCGACTTCCCGCAGGGACCCCCCAACCCAGGCTGCGTCCGCCCGACCGCCCCGACCCAGGACGCTGGGCCTTCGCTGCCTGCGCCCCCGACCTTCGCAGAGCCAGTGAATCCCCTCTCCTTCTCCTGCACCCCCTCCTGCTCCAGCCCCCTGCCCCGCCTGCTGGAAACCCCATCCCCCTGCCGCCCTCCTGCTTGCCCCCCTCCCTGCCCCCCCCCGCTTGTCCCCTTCTTCGATCTCCTACCCCCACCCCGACCCCTCCGCTGCTCTTGCTCCAGCCCCCTGCCCCTCCTGCACGCCCTCCTGCGGGAACCCCCACCACCACTCCTGCACCCCCTCCTGCTGGGCCCCTCCTGCTGGCCCCCCCTGGCACCCCCTCCTGCTTGCCCCCCATTCCTGCTCCAGCCCCCTGCCCCCCCTGCCATCCTCCAGCACCCACCTCCCACACAGTCCTCCCACCCACTCCAGGCGGTCAACACCGGCTCAGACCCTGGGCTCCTAGCCTGGCTCATGGCTAGCCCAGCCTGGCTGCGAAGGCATCTCCTATGGAAGGAGTCTTGGATAGTCTGGGGATGGGGTCCTCTGGACCTTGGTCCAGCTCCAGGTTAGGGACCTAACCCAGTAGAGGGAGTGTCCCCCTCCATGACAGATACCACCCACGAAGACCCCAGTCTCCTCCACGCCTACCCCAGGAGTGCCCTGCGGCCCCTGCCCTGGAACCCTCCCTTCCCTCCTTGGGAAATGTTCCAGAAGCTCACAGGGTGGTGCAGGGAAGGTGGAGTTCTAGAACCTGCCAGGCGTACACCAAGATACCACCGGCCAGCACCTGGCACATTTCTCAACAAATGACTCATGAAAAACGGAACAATCAGATGTCCGTCAATGGAGAACTGGGCTAAAATGCTATGGCACACAGGTGCAATGAATCAGCCTTTATTCGTAATCACCCACAACTGCTGTACAACAACAAAGCAGAAACACAGGTGGTATGGGCAAACATGGCCGCAGCCTCTTGTCACATGGAAAATGGGCATGGCCTGGCCATGTTTTAGCAGCATGCCTGTCTAATCCTAAAAGGCAGCTGGATGAGAGTGATGGCCTCCAGGCTGTGGGATCACGGGGCTCTGTGGGATCAAGGAATGCAAGCCCAGCCTCTCCAGCCATTTCCAGTAAAGCCAGTCATGCCCTGGGATGGCCCAGGGTTCTACCCTTTGCCCCATGGGCTCTTCTGGGCAGAAGCTGGAGGCCTGGGCCCCTCCTGGAATGTCCCCCATCCAGCACCAGCCCTCTGCAGAGGTGAAGGTACCTCTGGCCTGGGTGTCTGGAGCTGTGCCTGGTCCACACTCTCACCCCACCTCCCACCAAAGGGAGCTCAGGGCTGTGGGTGGTGCTAGGTCAGCTGTCTCCCTGGGTCAGTGGGACGGAAGGTGGGAAACCACCTCCCCAGAAGATAAAATGGTTCCCAGGCATCCTCACGAGGAGGGCTGGCCCCAGGTATCCTCACGAGGAGGGCTGGCTTTGCTGAAAAGATCCAGGGGGTGGGAACAGAAGTGCTCAATGGGGTCAATTATAGGGTTCACACTTAGGGTGCTGGGTAAACCCTCTCTTCAGTCACCCCAACAGGGGCTTCTGCACATTCAATCCTGGTTGCCACTCAGCGCTATTCCTGAAGGTTAGACAGAGCTCAGCGTGGGCACGAGGCCTCCCCAAGTGATGCCAGCAGGAGCAACAGATGTGCAGGGCTCCCGTCGCACGTACAAGTTCTGTTTCACACCCCTGGACTGTGGGGACGGCTGCCCGCCACACACTGGCTGTGGACCTTCAGAGGAGCTGGTTTGGAGGGTCTATGGCCAGGGCCAGCGCCTGGACTCAGGACTCATCAGCTTCATTTTACAGAGGAGGAAACCGAGGCCCAGGAGTTTAGGGTCCTGCAGCAGCTCCGAGGGTGGTCTTCTCAGTAATTACAAAATCTTGACTAGGACCAAGGGCCATGGCTGAAGCTCCCTCTTGTTTAAATCTTAGATCTTACTTATGGGAGGCCTGGGGTAGGGGGTGAGGTCTGCCTTTTGCATTCTAATTAGGTGAGTCATTACAGAGATCAGCACCCTGTAAGCACCCGCGGGTCAAGACAGAGAACCTTGCCAGAGCCCAGAAGCCGCTGCAGGCCCCTCCCATCCCGTCAATAGCCCATCCCTAGGGGCCTGGTGGCTCCTTCCTTCGCTCTGTGGGTTTCCACGCCCATGTATGTCCTCCCACACTGCAGCCTTGGGTTAAATGTGCATTGTGTGACTTTCAGTGCTCTCTTCCTACCTACCTCCAACCCTCTGTCCTTTTCTGTACATGGCACCTGTTGTAGGAACCGGCCCTCGGACATGTGGAGGTGCCCGAGACCTGGGTTGGAGTTGCATCTTTTGGTGCAGGCCTCTGTGTCTCCTGAAAGTGGGCATCTGGAGGCAGGGGACTGCTGGGATCTGGGTCCAGTCCCCTGGCAAGGCCAGGGGCTTGCTCTCAGAGGGAGCCACGCGCTGTCTGGTGGTAGCCCCTCCATCAGCAGTCGTTGGTGCTTGATGTCTGAAATGACAGATTCGTGGAGCAAAACAGTGATTTTCCAGTGCCCGGTGGCTTCGTCAGGAATTCACTGGAGGGAGAGGCTCATCCTGTTCGTCTGGCCGTCCGGATAACGGTGCCCATAGGAAAGGCAGGGCGAGGGTGCCTCTCCCTCACTTGTTGGTTTTCACAGTGGTGAATTGGTTCCTGACGATCTCCCAAGTGTATTTATACATCACTGATGAAACACGTTGGTGGGTCTCAGTCGATCACCATTAGTGCCCTTTCCAAGCATTGGTGTCCAGCTTTGCCCAGCGGAGCCTCTTCAAAGGCAATCTCACGTCCTTATGATGTGAGCCTGGTCGTCTGAGATGGCCTCTTGGCCGTGTGCAGGACATAGCCAGGGGAACCCTAGGATTTAGTGCAGAAGGTGGCCAATGGTGGTTACATTCTGTTTGTAGATTCTCGGAATAGTCCCTGCTGCCTGCCACCCTGACATGGAGTTTCTAATTGATTAGGATGGACGCTCAATGCCAGCTTCCAAGTCAGGAGGCCGCTTGTGCCCATGGCTTGGAATCAGAGCTGTGGCCTGGGAGGGCTCTCACCAGGTGCAGGCTGCCTCCAGGTGTCTGTGTGCCTCTGCACACGGAGCTTCTCCCCAGGTCCATGGGTCCCCCCAGTCCACTTCTGCTTTCCTGTTAGGGTGGGGGGCTCATCTCCTGATGTGCCATCTGCATCCTTTTGGGCTGGGAACCTGCTGTTGGGTACCAGGCAGGACGCACCTCCAGGGCTGAAGGATGCAGGTGGGGTCAGTGGGCAGAGCGTCCATGGAGAGCTCCGTGTCCAGGGAAGGGGACACCTGGGGGAGGCTGGCCCTGGAGGCCCCACACTCCTTCTCACCAGAAAGCCACCCGCCTTCTGCCTGGCAGGGCTGGGCACCCACCCAGGTGCTTGCCTGTTGGCCTGGCACCCATGCTGAGTAGGGGGAGAGGGAGTAGGGCAGATTAGAAGAGAGGGGAGAAAGGAGAAGCAGGAGAAGGGTGAATGGGAAGTGGGCAGGGGAGAGGGAAGGGAGGCCCCAGTTACCCAAGGCTAAAGTGATTTTTAAAAAACAAAACTTTTTTTTTTTAAGTGTGTTGAGCCTCTCCTGGCAGAGTGGGGTGCGTGGACACCCGCGGAAGAAGCAGAGGCTCCAGCCGCCTGTGGGACCTGCACTCTCCCTGCCCAGGAGTCCCACCAGGGCTGTGAATTCTGCCCATGGCCAGGGTGGCCCTAAAGCCCCACATCCGCCACCACCTGTGGGGGCTTGAAGGGAGCTGTGGTAGATAGCGATGATAGAAGACCCCAGCCACAGCCCCAGGCCCACGGCCGCATCTCCCCTGAAGATGCAGCCCTGTCCCAAGGGTTCTGCAAACAATGCCTGGTTCTTCCCAGGCAGGCACCACAAGCTGCCTCCACCCTCTGCACCCCCGGCTTGCTCAGGGTGGGGCCCTGGGCCTGGTGGATGGTGGGCCTGGCTCAGCTGGTGCTGGGGAGCCCGTCTGCACAGTGGCCGGGTACATGGGGCCTGAGTCCTGAGCCTCCCAGCTCCTATGCCTGCTGGGCAGGGGCACATCTCGTGGAGCTGAATCTGGGAACAGACAGGGCCTCCCCCCGGAACAGAGCTCCTCTGAGACCATCTGTGTCTGAGACTGTAAGTGACGCCAACAGAAGGTCAAGCTTGAGCGACAAAGCTCTCAGTCCTGTAATTCATGGACACCGAGTCTTCACTCAAGTTCCCTCTGGAAGATTCCGTGGACAAGGCCGACACACTCTGCCCCTCACTCAGGAGGCTCCAGGATTTTTAGACCACGTGTGCGGCTTTCCTTCTCTCAAAGTGTTACTCACGTGATGTTACTCAAATCTCACTCAGACGCCTGTGAGCTGCGGACACCGGGAGGTTCGCATCTCCTCTGAAGTCCAAGCTGCCCAGAAGCCCACCCACCCCCTGCCAGCTCTCGTTCCTGCTCCACAGGTGACTTCTTTCCAGTAAACCGTGGGCAAATGTTTGCTGTCAGCTCAGGGGGAAAGGCCGTGCCAGGGTCCCGATGGGCTCAGAACCTCCCAACCTGGCAGCCACACAGCCCTTGGGAAAGGGAAGCAGAGCCCAGGACACGCGAGGCCAATCCTCTCTCAGACGTCATAAAGAACTGGGTATGGAGGACGGGGCCAGCCCTCGTCAATGATGCCCCCAACCCCGGCAACAGCATGAGATCAGGGATCTGCTGGCTCTGTGTCAGAGCCGCAGTGGGTCCTGCTCAAACCCCAGAGCCACAGGGATGGGCCAGGAGGCTGGTGGGGGGCGTGCTGTGAGAGACTGCTGAGCAGGCTGGGGTGAGCTGGGCCTGGTCTGCAGGGGTGGGGGCACAGCCTTCACAGGGGAGGCACCAGGGAAGGGGTTCCTGCCAGCCCGAGATGGAGCAACGGAGCAACTAGTGAAACCAAGTCTGCAAAATTATCACCGTTGGTGGAAGTGATCCGACCTGACTCCCATCTTGGTTCTAACCTCCAAGCTGTCCTTGTTCCTTCCTGGGCGTAGGCTGAACTAACTTTGGGAGGAACTTAGTTTACAGTTAAAATAAACCTCCTTCTTGCCCGAGGACTTGACTGCCTTTGTAGGATTAACAAATTAGCCGCAAGATTAAAGAAATTGTGGTTTGGGAGTCATGTAGCTGGAGGCTACAAGATTCTGACCCTCCCTAAACTGCTCCTAAAGTCAATGCTTGAGATGTTTTGCAGACCCTTGTTGCACTAGATGGATCAGCTGGCACCACCCAGATTAATAGACTGGCTCATCTGATCTTGTGACCCCACCAGGAACTGAGTCAGCGCAGAAGGACAGCTTCAGTTCCCTGTGAGTTCATCTCTGACCTGACCAATCAGCACTCCTGGCTCACTGGCTTCCCCACGCACTAAGCTGTCCTTAAAAACGGATCCCAGCCGGGCGCATGTGGCTCACGCCTATAATCCCAGCACCGTGGGAGGCCGAAGCGGGTGGATCACGAGGTCAGGAGATCGAGACCATCCTGGCTAACACGGTGAAACCCCGTCTCTATTAAAAATACAAAAAGTTAGCCGGGCGTAGTGATGGGCTCCCAGCCCATCACTACGTAGATGTAGTCCCAGCTACTCGGGAGGCTGAGGTCGGAGAATGGCATGAACCCGGGAGGTGGAGCTTGCAGTGAGCCGAGATCACGCCACTGCCCTCCAGCCTGGGAGACAGAGTGAGACTCCGTCTCAAAAAACAACAACAACAACAACAACAACAACAACCTGATCCTGAATGCGTGGGGAGACTGATTTCAGTGATAATAAAACTCCAGTCTCCGCACAGCCGGCTCTGCGTGAATCACTCTTTCTCCACTGTAATTCCCCTGTCTTGATCAATCAGCTCTGTCTGGGCAGCGGGCAAGGCGAACCCACTGGGTGGTTACATGACGGGGAGTCCATGGGCCTCAGCCCCTCGAAGAGAGAGATAGGAAAACCCCACGCGGGGAAGCATTTCAGTGCGGTCTGAGAACGTCGTGGGCAGGCCTGGCAGCCGTGCAGACCCGGCAGAAGAGTCTTCCCGACAGCAGCGCCAGGGATTCACCAAAAACAGGCGTGACCCAGACCCACGCCCTCGCCAGACACAGGTGAGCTGTTGGCCAAATGTGAAGGCCGACCAAGCCGTCCTTGGGTGTGAAAGGTCTTGCATGAAAGGTCTCTCTAGACTGGGAGATGCCTCCTGCCAGGAAATTCGAATGAGTCCAGGAAGAAGGAGAAAACCTGGACCCAACACAGGCCGCAGAGGGCCTGGCCTTACCCACTTCTAATGGAGCCGATGAAAAATCAGGGAGTGTGGGGGACCCAGACAACAGCAAACAACTGTGCTCATAACATCAAATGCGCCGGCCCCGCAGCCTCGCAGGTACCAAGGCTGGTTCTAGTGGCTTCTTCCAGGGCTGTGGGAGGTGTACGGGTATCTCACTGAGCTTTTGGACGAGAGGGCCAAGACCAACTAACGTGGAGGAGCACGTGCAGACGCCACCTCGCCCGGGGACGCTCGCCATCGGCAGTGTGCCGGGGACACCACGGGGTGCTGGCCAGATGCTCACAGCCGCTGCACCTCCCAGCACAATGCATTCCACAGGCGGGATTGGGGGGTGTCAGAATCTCACCAGCATCCAGGCAGTGTGGGGATAAAAATTCTGGCTGCCCGGCACAGCCCCTGCCCCTGCACTTGGCACCTCAAGGGGCTTGGATTCTCAACACCAGCTCAGATAACTGGTAAACATGTTTATTAGTTTTAACTTTGCTTTTTCCTTTTTCTAAAAAAACCATTTAATTGTAGTAAAATAATATGTAAAATTGCCATTTTCACCATCTTTAAGTGTCTGACGGAAGAAACATTCCCACAGCTGTGCGTCCACCTTCACCGACGGTCTCCAGAGCTCTCCCAAACTGAAGGCCTCTCCGCAGCCTGGCACCTGCCATTCTGTGTTTGGTCCCTACAGATCTGGGAACTCCAGGGACTTCCCAGGAGGGGATCAGACAGGGCCCTGCGGCACGACGTCCACACAGCCCCTGCGTGCTGTAACCCGTGCCAGCATCTCCTTCCTTTTCTCTGCTGTCAAGTGTCCACTGCGTGGATGGGCCGTGTTTTGTTCACCCACTCATGCACGGATGGGCACGAGGGTTGCTATTCCCCCTCTGTAGAGTGCTGGCTAACAACTTCAAAGGTATATATCTAAGTAAAAATGAAAATGTGTAAAATGTGTGAGGCACCCCACGTGCGCACGCACGAGCCCTCTGGGAGGAACTGGGGGTGTCGCCGTGGCTGCCTGGGGGAGCGGGGCCTGACCTTCTGCCGACGCTCCTCTGTCCTGTTACCTGGGGTGGCTACACCAGCATCATCTGGCCAAAAATACCTCCTAATCGTTCTGGCTGAGCCGCTGCCACTGCCCAAGATAAGCAGGGCACGTTCTGGCTCCCGGCAGTGATTTCTGTCCTATTTTTACACTTGGTTCGGATAAGGTCTCGGGTGGCCTGTGCCCAAGGTCACTCTGTGAGGCCCCAGGGAGGCGGTGGCTTGCCCTGGGTTCACCTTCCCTGTGGGGAAGTGGGTTCCGGGAGCCGCACAGAGAGCCATACTGGGTGTGCAGAGCAGGAGTGGTCGCAGGGACCCCGGTTCCGAGGAGGGGAGGGGTCCACTCCTGGGCCCTCGAACCCTTGGGTCCCAGCCCCTGCAAGCACAGCCCTGCCGGGTAACACCACCAGCTCCTGGAGGCGCATGAGAGCCCACATCTGGGGTTCCTGGCAAAAGAACCCCCAGATAAATGCGTTGAGCTGTCCAGCCTCCCCCCGCCAAAGGCCCCAGATAAATGAATAAAGCTGCCCAGCCTGGCCCCCGGCCCACGGAGGCGCAGCCGCTCAGCAAGGCAACGAGGCCGGCCAGAGACTGTCGCACAGGAGTGGACGTTCCCCGCCAAGGGGCCGGGGGCCACGGTCAGCTTCTCTGAGTGTCCTGGTCTTGGAGGACACACGTCGTGTGTGTCGGCCAAGGAGCCGGACTCGGGGCCTCCATCAAACAGTGTTGCAAACTGGTGCAGCATATCCTCAAGGTTTAAGCTTCAGATTTTGCTTGGCAAACGGAATCCAAATCCACTTCTCTTTCTTGACTTTCTTCGTTTGTTTCATTAAGAGAAGAGAGAAGAGGAAACATGTTTGATTAAGTTTCTGAGATAACTCGCTTGGTCTAATTGCCTCATTGAAACCTTAAATATTTGGCTTACATCACGAGAACAGTCTGGCTAATACGCTGCTAAATTCATCGCTCTCAACGGAGAATGACTTATCTGTACAAATACTGCAAATCATTAATTTGTATTTTCTCAGGGCGATAAGTTAAAAATACATTTTAAAAATAAGTTTTGATTGCTTTTGAAGGACAGCGACCTCCATGGACCTCGCAATGCAAAACCCACAGCTGACAGCAAGTCAATCTGCCCCAACAACTAGCAACAGCTAGATCCGTCCTAAGGGACACACTTCACAGGCCAGAGATCTTCAGCATAGAGATCAGCGCCCACAAGCCAAGAGAAAAGTATTTTAAAGACCACCTCATCCCTCACTGTGCTTTCGAGGAGAAAAGGAATGCACATTTAAAAAACAAAAACCAAAACGATTTGCAACTCCAGCGCCTGGCCATGAGGGAGTAGCTGCGTGCAGCGGTCAGAGAGAACACAGAGGACAGAAGACCGTGGGAGGGAGGGTGCTTCCGAAGTACAGAGAAACAGCTGCAGCCTCCACCTCTGTGCCAGCAAACACTACCTTCGAAAATGAAGGCAAAATCAAGACATTTCCAGACAAACGACGACTGTGAGGATTTATCCCAAGTGGACGGAAAATGGTTCCTGGTGGAAACGCTGAAATCCAGAGCTCAGAGAACACGGACTGGCGGGGCAGGTGAAGAGCCTTGCGGTGCTGGATGCATTAAACACTCAGTGTCCAGCACGGGGGAGGGAGGCCCTGGAGTCCCTGACCGCAGTGGACCTGGACCGTCAAGGGCGTCTGTGCAGGGCAGACGCTAGGGCAATGACCGTGAGAACAGCAGAACACACAGCTACCAAGCGAACACAGGGAGAAAACGGAGTAATAAAAAAAGTGTTTAATCCAAAATAATCAAGAGAAAAGACACCCATGCTTGCACTACCCGGAGAAGCGAGGTGGCAGACCAGGCCTCGAATCTCACGCCCTGATGACGGCCCCACTTCAGCAAAAACCAGAGAAGTGGAGGAGAAGCAGACACTGCTCCAGGGAACAGCTAGAGATTTCAAGATACCTCGCCCCATAACTGGTAAAACAAATCACTGGAGATAAAGAAGATTTGAACAACACATGAGCAAGACTGACCTAATGGTGAGCTACGTGGAAATACACCCAACCACTGCCCAGCCTGTACTCCGCACCACGGGATTGAGAGGGGAGCTCTGACAGCTGGGAACGCAGCACAGAGCAGCCACGGAAAGATAACGGAAAATCCCCCAGGGCCTGGGAAACTGCAGCACATCGAGAAACCCACGTGCTGAAGAGTGAGCCATGATCGGAATGAGATAATGTTTTAAACTAAAGAGTGTGTGTGTGTGTGTGTGTGTGTGTGTGTGAATTCTTTTTAATTCTAAGACTTTCATATAGAAACATCACTTCATGGGTAAAAACAAGTAAAGTCAAACGGCACACTTTTAAAGTTTATTTTAGAATTTTCGTGCTAAATAATACATAATAATGGTATTGTAGTATTTTCATCGAATCTGCAGTCATGTCAGCACGTTAGAAATTGTACTGCGGAAAATGCCCCGATCTCAGTGGTTTTTGAAAGTTTATCTAGGGCGGGAGACTCTTCTAATTTATTTATAACTTTGACTAATTGGATCCCAATTACTTTGGACAAATGATAAAATATGAAATATATCAAACATGGTTAAAATGTCTACCTGGGCCCAGCGCAGTGGCTCAGGCCTGTCATCTCAGCACTTTGGGAGGCCGAGGGGGGCGGATCACCTGAGGTCAGGAGTTTGAGATCAGCCTGGTCAACATGGCGAAACCCCACCTCTACTAAATATACAAAAATTAGCCGGATATGGTGACACATGCCTGTAATCTCAGCTACTTGGGAGGCTGAGACAGGAGAATCACTTGAACCCAGGTGGCAGAAGTTGCAGTGAGCTGAGATCACATCACTGCACTCCAGCCTATCTGCACTCCAGCCTGTCTGCCTGCGTTGTTATATCTTCATTAATTTAATTGTTAATGTTTCCAAAAAATCACCCATGTTATTAAGCTAATTCTTAACAATATACACATAGTATATTTACACAATATTAACCCATGAATTCACTTATTCTTTTTATTTTATTATTTTTCGAAACAGAGTCTCATGCCAGGCTGGAGTGCAGTGGTGGGATCTCAGCTCACTGCAGCCTCCACCTCCCAGGTTCAAGTGATTCTCATGTCTCAGCCTCCCAAGTTGCTGATAGCGGGGATTACAGGCATGGGCCACCATGCCCGGCTAATTTTTTGTATTTTCAGTAGAGACAGGGTTTCACCGTGTTGGCCAGGCTGGTCTTGAACTTGAGCTCAGGTAATCTGCTTGCCTCGGCCTCCCAAAGTGCTGGGATTACAGACGTGAGCCACTGCGCCCAGCCTATTCTTTTTAATGTTTAATATAATTGAGATGTTACTCACTGTTTTTGTTTTTTGGGTTTTTTTAAACAGAGTCTCACTTTGTCGCCCAGGCTGGAGTGCAGTGGCGGGATCTCAGCTCACGGCAAGCTCCGCCTCCCAGGTTTACACCATTCTCCTGCCTCAGCCTCCTGAGTAGCTGGGACTACAGGCGCCGCCACCTCGCCTGGCTAGTTTTTTGTATTTTTTTAGTAGAGACAGGGTTTCACTGTGTTAGCCAGGATGGTCTCGATCTCCTGACCTCGTGATCCGCCCATCTCGGCCTCCCAAAGTGCTGGGATTACAGGCTTGAGCCACCACGCCTGGCTGAGATGTTACTCACTTTTTAAAACATTTTGAAGTGTTTAGTTTTTCTCTTCTGATTTGTTTTTGTTTTGTTTTTTAACTTTTAAGTTTCAGGGGTACATATGCATGTTTATTACATGGGTAAATTTGTGTCATGGGGGTTTGTTGTACAGATTATTTCATCACCCAGGTATTAAACCCAGTACCCATTAGTTATCTTTCCTGATCCTCTCCCTCCTCCCACCCTCTGCCTTCACGTGGGCCCCAGGGTGTGTTGTTCCCCTCTACGTGTCCATGGGTTCTCATCGTTTAGCTCCCACGTGTAAGTGAGAACATGCGGTATTTGGCTTCCTGTTGAACTAAATTATAATGAAAATACAACCTATCGAAACCGTAAGATGCAGCTGAAACTGTGCTTAAGGGAAGGGTCACCACTGCAGATCCTGCAAAAGTATAAAGGTAGTGGAGTGGGTTGAGCTGGGTTCCCCCAGAAGGATATGTTGAAGTTCTAACATGGGTACCTGTGAATGGCCCTGACTGGGTGGTAGGTCCTTGCAGATGGGATCGTATCGTGAAGATGAGGTCATCCTGGAGTAGGGTGGGCTCTCAATCCAATGACTGATGTCTTTTTTTTTTTGAGATGGAGTCTCACTTTGTCGCCAGGCTGGAGTGCAGTAGCACGATCTCGGCTCACTGCAACCTCCACCTCCCGGGTTCAAGTGATTCTCCTGCCTCAGCCTCCCAAGTAGCTGGGACTACAGGCGCGTGCCACCACACCCAGCTAATTTTTGAATTTTTAGTAGAGACGGGGTTTCACCATGTAGGCCACGATGGGCTCAATCTCTTGACTTCATGATCCACCAGCCTCGGCCTCCCAAAGTGCTGGGATTACAGGCATGAGCCACCATGCCTGACCGACTGATGTCCTTATATGGAGAGGTTTGAGGCCACAGAGGAGAGGCAAAGGGCAGGGGCCACAGAAACAGAGGCAGAGGCTGGGGCGATGGGGCCACAGACCCAGGGATGCCTGGAGCCACAGAAGCTGGACAGGGTAGGAAGGACCCTCTTTTAGAACCTCCGGAGGGCGTGCAGCCTTGCCCACACCTGAACTTCAGATTTCCTTTCTCCACCGCTGAGAAAGAAGGCATATCTGTGAAGCCACAGTGTGTGGTAATCACAGCAGTCCGAGGAAACTTATGGATATAAAAACACCACAAATAACTCTGTGATAATGATCTTGTAAACGGAGATAAAATAGACAAATTCTCTGGGAAACAAAACCTACCAAAATCCATACAAAAAGAAACACAAGCTCTCAATAGTATTATGTATCATGAAGACAATAAATCCTTGATCTAACCTTGCCCCCCTTCTCCACATAAAACCTTCAGGGTCTGACAGACTCACTGGTAAACTCCTCCAAACACTGAAGGAAGAAATAATACCAGTTACATTGAAGTATTCCAGGGAATTTTAAAAAAGAAGTAATCTTGCACAACTCCTGTTATCAAATTAGCACTTGTCACCAAGGAAGGGAAGATAAAGCATGACGAAATGCCCACACCCCAGGAAAGTGTCCCAAGAGTGGCTCGGATTCTTCAGGGCTGCGACGTCCTGGTTTTCATCTGGGAGGTGGTGACAGGCGCGTGATCTCTGGTTATTCCAGAACCAGTGAATGTAGGATGTGTGTCATTTAGCTTCTCACGCCATGCACTGGGGCAAGTTCACTTAGGAAACAGATCTCATCCTTAAGGAAGGCCGGGAGTGGGCGTGGCTGGGAGGTGGGTGCCTGAGGAACCATACCCCCCACCCTGCACCTGTGGTCTCAACCTGGCGGGAAGTCCGCGCCAGCTCCGGTGGGATCAGGGTTGCTGAATCCCAGCTGCCAGGTAAACTCCCGCTGATCTGCAGCACAAGATCCCAATCCCAGGACTGGAGCTCTCACGGGGCAGTCAGGCCCAGCGGAAACCGGTGGCCTCGCTCCAGGAAGTGAAGCCGGACTCAGACTAACAAAAGCCAGCAGCAATGCATGGAGGCAGGACAGGACATCTCACGCCGACCCAGACACCTTGGAGCATACCGCGGTACAGATGGAGCCTCCAACAGGGGTTTCCTTCCTCACGTGGTTGATGGAAGGTTCTAGAATTCGTCTTCTCATAGGGAGGAAAAGTGCCGCCCAGCCCCCAACACACCGAGACCACTAGGGCTCAGTAAATATTTGATAAACAACAGGCTCAACGGAAGGTTCTAGAATTCGTCTTCTCATAGGGAGGAAAAGTGCCGCCCAGCCCCCAACACACCGAGACCACTGGGGCTCAGTAAATATTTGATAAATAACAGGCTCAGCAGGTGCGGTGGCCAGTGAGACTGGTACAGACCTGGTGGCCCATGGGCATCGGGTCTGCCCTGTGACTACCAGTCCTGACAGGCTGCAGCGGAGCACGTGTGCATGTATGTGTGTGTGCGCATGCATGCACACCAATAGGAGTGGCCCCAAGTCTGCCTGGTCTCTACACGGCTCCCAGCCTTTTCCTAGAACGGATCACATGTTTGCATACACACGTATGTGCACACACATGCGGAAACCAGACCCACTCCCACCATCCACCCACACAAGCTGAACCCTCAGTCACGCCGCTCCCTGCCACGTGCACCATCCCCACGCACGTCAAACACGACTTCTACTGAGTTCTGCTTTCAGCTTTCTCTGATGGCCAAGCATACCCCACCACCCCCTGCAAGGCTTGGGGGTACCGCTGGGATCCCAAGTATGATGGCCTCTAGAAGCCCCTCTCCTCAAACCTCGGTCACAGCTGCTGCCCAGGGCCTGCCTCGCCACGGGGACAGCCACATCTCTCTTTGACACATGAGGACACCCCTCCAAGAGGCCTCCCTCAGCCAGCGGCCACTGCTGCCGGCCCCTCTGTCCATTCCCAAAGGCTGAGCTGCTGCAGGGAGCAACGCCTCCTGGCTCCAAGTGAAAGTCAGAGGTGGGCAGGACGTTCAGGTAACACCCCCACCTCCAAGGTCCAGTCTCACAGAGCCTCAGCAGCTACCCAAGGCAAGGAGGTGGTCACAGGGCCACCAGGAGTGTCCCAGGGGACCCCAGGCCCACGAGGGCCACAGAAAGTTCCGGGCTTCCCCTGGCGTAAGGGACAGAACCAGGCGCCCTCCCCTCCTGGCCCCCTCAGCCTTCCTGTGATGTCCAGGACCAGGACCAGGGAAACCACAGCGTCCTGGGAGACTGGGTGGAGGGTGGCTCCAGGAGCCCAGCTGGGGCATTGGCCAGGCCCCGAGAGACGCGCTTGCTCAGGCATCCCTGGCAAGGCTTCCAAAGCCCTCACGCGGATGAACACGAGAACACCCGGGGCACCCACTGTTTCACAGAGAAAGTCACAGCGGTCACCCTGGTGGGATGTAATTTCTGGACATGATTAAACAGGAAGAAAAGATCCCAGCTGAGATTACGTGCAGAGGCACCTTGGAGCCGGGCTTTTGACACCGCTGACCCGAAACCTGGTGATTCAAGAGGAAAAGAACGCCCTGCTGCCGTCAGAGCTGGAAACCTTACAGCCCACTGTGTCCTGGGCGTGAAGCTGTCACCTGACGCCCAGGTGAGGAGCCTGTGGGTCGGGGTCAGAGCTCAAGGGATGCCCTCGCCAGCTGGGGCAGCCAAAGCTACCTCTGCATTTTCCCCTGAAAGAGGAAGTTTAAACACCCAAGAAGCTTTGATATCACCTCCATAACTTTACTTCTGGATGTGGTTCAGAAAATCTGCGGAAAATCACCCAGAACTGCACCCGTTTGGTTACAGGAGTCTTAACTGTGGGGGCCCCTTTTCCACTGCTCCCATCAAGTGGCCTCCTGGGCAGCCCAGGACCCTCCAGCATCTTCCAGAAGCCACAGCACTTGCTTCAGTCTTAACCTGCAGGAACCTACTGGGCAAGGCTGGCTGGGAGGAGGCACTCTCAGGACAAGGGACCTGGGCAGGCACCTCCTGTCTCGGCTCGATGCCCAGCGAGGATGGGAGGACCCAGGGTGCGCCTGCATCTGCATCTGGGCGGGGAGCAAAGACGTGGCCCTCCCAGAGCTTGAACTGTGAGAGGAAGAGAGGCTGAGTGAAAGCCCGCCCCCACCCCACCCCAGGAGAGGCCACCTGGGGCCTCCCACAGCCCTGCCCGCGGCTGCACACACGTGTCCCCTCACCTCCTCGGCCGGGGCGGCTGCGCACGTGTGTCCCCTCACCTCCTCGGCTGGGGCGGCTGCGCACGCGTGTCCCCTCACCTCCTCGGCCGGGGCGGCTGCGCACGTGTGTCCCCTCACCTCCTCGGACGGGGCGGGGGCAGCAGGGAGGGAGGGCGTGCTGCATTCTTACCTGTGCCTGCCCAGAGGGAGCAGTGGGAGCTTCCAGCAGACACACCTGGACAGGTGCACGGAGCCCCTGCCAGGGAAACCCAGCACATGCAGGTGGGCGGAGGGCGGCAGGAGGGTGGCAGAAGCGGGCAGAGGAGGAGGCTGAGCTCAGCACGGCCCATGCAGTCTCCTTCCGGCCAAGGGGAGTGGCTGGCCCGGTCTGAGCAGGGAGGCAGCTCAGGGAGTGAGCCCTGGGGACAGCATTGGAGCAGCCCGGGGGTCCCGGACGGAACCTCACCTCAGAGGGTGGTCCGAGGGCCGCCGGGGGCCCCCTGGGAGGTCAGGGAGGGGGCGGTGTTTTCAGGGGGAGGGCTGGGGGCGGGACTGGGGGATGGAGGCCTGGACTGGGGGATGGAGGCCTGAATCAAAGCAAAACAGACTCAGAGCTCAGCACCCGTATTCGCAGAGACACACAGGGACTCACAGGGACGTCCCGGCTCGCAAGGGGACACGTGGGGACACGCTGGGACCCACGGGGATGTGCAGGGACACGATCCCTCCCGGCTGTCCTGCTCCTTGCTGATAGTCACCCGGAGGCTGGCACAGGGGGATTCCTGGGCCCCTCCTTGGGGCACCTCCGCCTCAGCAGCAGCTGAAGGGCATGGGGGAAGGAGCCGGTGTTGGTACAACAGGCAGATGGTTCCAGAAACTCAGGATTCTACACAATCCTAGCACCTGGGGCGCACAGTCCCGCACATCCGCCATGCTGTTGGAAGCAGGCACTGGCCCTGGTGGTCAACACAAGCCCTGAGGACCTCCCCAGAGGGTGTGCTCCAGGCAACCTGCCGGGACCACCTCTCCTGCCCGGTGTTGGGGGCCTCACCTCACCTCTCCGGGTCCCTAACCAGGGGCTAGGGCTGCCCCCTTTGGGCCCCCCAGAATCCACCCTGGAATGGCCGCTGGGACTGAGACCCTGAGTCAGGCCAACCCCCAGAGCCTTGCCCAGCAATGGCCTGTCTGGGGTGGGTTCCCAGACCCTCGTCCAGGACACGGGAAAGGGACTCTCTTTGTAGCTGTGCTGTGGAAGGGCTCAGTGAGTAAACTGATCCTCCCGGGAGGTGGGGCAACACCCCCCAGAAGCAGATTCCCAGGTGGGGCCCAGCACCCTGGCTGTGTACACGGCGAAGTTCACTGCCCCTGGTTCCGTCAGGGGCGTTTGAACCAGAGTGACTCCATCTTGAACAGGGGCTGGGTCTGAGGAGGCTGAGACCTGCTGTGCTGCAGTCCCAGGAGCTTCGGGATTCTCAGTCACAGGGTGAGACGTCGGCACAAGAGGCAGGTCACTAAGACCTTACTGATAAAACAGGTTGTGGTCAGGAAGCCGTCCGATACCCAGTACCCACCAAACCAAGGCGGCCGGCCAGTGACCTCTGGTCGTCCTCACTGCTCACTACACGCTGATCAGATTGCATTAGCATCTACGAGACACTCCTACCAGCACGATGGCAGTTTACAGAGGCCACGGCAACATCGGGAAGCTACCCTCTATGGCTGAAAAAGGGGAGAAGCCCACAGTTCTGGGAATTGCGCGCCCCTTTCCCGGAAAATTCATGAATAATCCACCCCTTGTTCAGCGCATTATCAAGAAGTAACAGCGTCCTTGGTCGGGCAGCCATTCTTCATCCCTTCACTTTAACGAACTTGCTTTCGCCCTGTGGACTTGCCTCCAATTCTTTTTTGTGAGGTCCAAGAACCGTCCCTGGGGGGGGTCATCTGGATTGGGGCCCCTTTCTGGTAACAGTTCTTTTCTTTTTTGAACTAAAACCCAAGCTGTTTTCTGTCCCTTCCCTTACAGGGTTCCCTGGCGCATGAGGACCCCTGGCCTTCCGGACCATTCCAGTTCCAGCTCTCACCACGGCCAAAGGACCTGGCCAGGGCTGCCGGAGAAGACACGGGCCCTCGGCCCACCGCAAATTTCAGATACATGATGAATTTTATTTTGATGTAGTGTGGCCCAAATATTGCTTCTACTAAGAATTTATTTCTCTCTGAGACAGAGTCTTGCTCTGTCATCTAGGCTGGAATGCAGTGGTGCGATCTTGGCTCACTGCAACCTCTGCCTCCTGGGTTCAAGCGATTCTCCTGCCTCAGCCTCCTGAGTAGCTGGGATTACAGGCGTGCGTCACCACGCCCAGCTAATTTTTGTAGACAGGGTTTCACCACGTTGGCCAGGATGGTCTCGAACTCCCAACTTCAAGCGATCTGCCAGGCTTGGCTTCCCAAAGTGCTGAGATTACAGACATGAGCCACCACACCCAGCTGCTTCTACTAAGAATTATTTGTGTTAATTTGAAAAAAATTTAACCAGGTGCCCCTGCGCTGGGCTGGTGGTTGGGGGTCGCGCATGTGGGCAAGAGCTCCCCCCAACTCCCCAGCCTCCTCAGGATCTTCAGACCTGAGCTTGAATTCCGTCAGCCCCACCTCCTCCCAGAGAGGAGGACATTCAAATGCACACGGCTCCCTGGGAACCCTGCCCTGCTAGTCCTGGGGGAGACGGCTGGGCGAGGTGGGGTCAGGGCCATGAGGCACCTGTTCTTTCCATCAACAAGACTTAAGGCAAGAGAGGCGAGGGGGACCCCACACAGCGCTGTCTGGGGTTGACTGGGTGGAGAGAACAACCCCAAACACTCGTAGGCCCTGTGGCTGCTGCTGGACGCTTGCTGGCCGGCGTGCTTGCTGGGATCACCCCAAAGCACCATCAGAGATGGGAGGCTGGACGTGTGCCCCTCGGTGAGAACTTCCTTAGCTCTATGTGTAGAGTTTCAGGGTACGAACATCTGATGCTGAATCTCAGCGGCTGAGGTTAGGGGCAGCGCAGGAACCCCCCGGGGTTCTCAGACCCTGTAAATAACTTTCCAAGTAATCCAGGGGAGCCAAGTTATTTCCCCGACCAACCGAGGCAGCAATAGCAAACAGGGTTGTATGGAGCTGCAGCTGGAGGTGGGAGTGGGCTCTTGTTCTAACCGCTACTCGGCCTTCCTCCCTGAACTTCCTGGCACGCGCACCGTGGAGAGACGGGGCTTGATGGTGCCCACAAGCCTGCTCAGCCCAGCCAGACTCCCTCGCCCACCCCAGACACACCCCAGACAGCCAGAGTGTAGAACAAGCCCAGCCTCCCCTTTAAAAGCTGGTTCTCCTGTTGTGGGAGAACTGGGTGACTCTCCCAGCTCCAGCCCTGCAATTCTGGGACAGCTATGTGTTTCTAGTAGGTTAAAAAACTTGCCTGGGCGAGGTGGCTCACGACTATAATCCCAGTACTTTGGGAGGCCGAGGTGGGCAGATCACCTGAGGTCAGGAGTTTGAGACCCGCTTGGCCAACATGGTGGAACCGTGTCTCTACTAAAAATACAAAAATCAGCCAGGCGTGGTGGCACATGCCTATAATCCCAGCTACTGGAGAGGCTGAGGCAGAAGAATCACTTGAACCTGGGAGACAGAGGTTGTAGTGAGCTGAGATCATCCCATTTCACTTCAGCCTGGGCAACAAGAGCAAAATTCCGTTTAAAAAAAAGAAAAATCTTGAACACCCATGAAGATGGCTACTATCAAAACACGAGAAAATGAACGCTGCAAGGATGTGAAAATATTCGGCCCCTTCTACTGGTGGGAGTGTAAATTGGGACAGTCAATACAGGAAAGAGAAAGGCAGTTCCTGAAAAAGTTAATAGAATTACCCTCCCACCCAGCAATTTCACTTCTGCATATGTGCTAGAAAGAGCTGAAAGCAGGGACTCGAACAGGTATTTGCACACCCGTGATTACAGCTGCACTACCCACAACAGAGAGGTGGCAGAATCAGCCCGAGAGGTGGTGAGCAGATAAAGCCATGAACAAAACGAGTCTGTCCACACAGCAGGATATTGTTCAGCCTTAAAAAAGGGCATGGCTGGGCGCGGTGGCTCACCCCTGTAACCCCAGCATTTTGGGAGGCCAAGGTGGGCAGATTACCAGGAGTTCCACACCAGCCTGGCCAATATGGTGGAACCCCATCTCTACTAAAAATACAAAAATTAGCCGGTTGTGGTGGCGGGTGCCTGTAATCCCAGCTACTCGGGAGGCTGAGGCAGGAGAATCACTTGAACCCGGGAGGTGGAGGCTGCCATGAGCCGAGATGGTGCCACTGCACTCCAGGCTGGGCGACAGAGTGAGACTTCATCTCAAAGAAAAGGACACTCTGGGCCGGGCGCGGTGGCTCAAGCCTGTAATCCCAGCACTTTGGGAGGCCGAGACGGGCAGATCACGAGGTCAGGAGATCGAGACCATCCTGGCTGACACAGTGAAACCCCGTCTCTACTAAAAAATACAAAAAAAAAACTAGCCGGGCGAGGTGGCGGGCGCCTGTAGTCCCAGCTACTCGGGAGGCTGAGGCAGGAGAATGGCGTGAACCCGGGAGGCGGAGCTTGCAGTGAGCTGAGATCCAGCCACTGCACTCCAGGCTGGGCAACAGAGTGAGACTTCATCTCAAAGAAAAGGACACTCTGACACAGGTGGCAGTGTGATGACAGCTGAGGACGTTCAGTGAAATCAGCCAGTCACGAAGGACAAAGACTGTACGCTCCCACGCCTAGGAGGTCCCCGGAGGTGCCGGATCCAGAGACCCAATGTAGACGGCGGTGCAGGCTGGGGAGGGAGAGGGAGTGAGCGATGGGGACAGGGGTCTGTTGGGCAGACAGGAGATGGACGGCAGGGATGGCCGCACAGCAGCGTGGACGTGCTGAATGCCTCAGAACTGTACACTTCAAAGTGGTAAAAACCATAAACGTTGCAGAATGTGTATGTTTGCCACAATAAAGGGAACTCAAGCTGGACACCTGCACAGCACCTGCAGGGAGAGGTCAGGAGGTCAGCTGGGGGAGTGGGGCCCTGGGACACTCACAGGCAGCGTTGGCACCCCCTCCCCACAGTGCACACCTGATGCTTTAATAGGCACCGTCTATCAGATCTAACTTCAGTCCCCACCAGTGGAGTCATCAGAGCTCCCAGTGCAGCCTTAGCCCCGCGGCTTCAGTCACTTCAGGGGGAAGATGGGCTGGCCCAGCTCCTTGCTGCCCAGTGGGGGGATTCCTCCTGCCTTTGAAAGCTGCTGCTCCCCTCTGCTCACAGTTGAGGCTCAGGTGCACCAGTGAGTGGGACTTAAGGATGCTTGCTAACTTCAGCCCGGAGCCCTGACACCACCTAGGCTGACCTTGGTAAGACACTGACCTTCCTCGGCTGGGTGCGGTGGCTCACACCTGTAACCCCAGCATTTTGGGAGGCCGAAGTGGGTGGATCACCTGAGGTCAGAAGATTAAGACCAGCCTGGCCAACATGGTGAAACCCTGTCTCTACTAAAAACACAAAAATTAGCCGGGTGTATGGTGGGTGCCTGTAATCCCAGCAACTCGGGAAGCTGAGGTAGAAGAATTACTTGAACCTGGGAGGAGGAGGTTGCAGTGAGCCGAGATCTCACCACTGCACCCCAGCCTGGGTGACAGGGCAAGACTCCATCTCAAACAAAAGACACTGACCTTCCTAAGCCGTGGTTTGCTCATCTGTAAGATGGGGATGAGTAGACGGAAAATGATGGAAATGATGGAAAATGAAAAGAGAAACATCTGGACAGACTGTGGGGCCAGCCAGAACCTTCCTACTAAGGAAACTGAAAAGGTGCATTTGCAGCTGAGCCTGTGAGATTTTGACTCAACAGGCAAAGGGAGTTCCTGGGACCCAGGAAGTCAACCACACACAACCACCATGCTCCATTTCCATGGCCTTGGACAAATGCCTCAACACTAGACCCGTTTCCAGGGCCTTGGACAAATGCCTCAACACTAAACATTTCGGCTCCAGCCCAGGTGCGCTCACCTGTGGGTGATGTGACCTGCAGCCCTCGCCCCCAGCCCTGCTGCCCTGGGATCCAGGGTGGCCATGGAGATAACATGATGCTGGTCCCAGGGGTGAAGTGGCCACAGGGGTGCGGAGACAGAGCCCCAGAACAAGTCTAGGGCGGTGCTTACCCCCAGTGCCGTTTCTGTAAGGGTGAACATGTGCAAAGTGATGCCACATGTGGGTTCAGGTGCATGCATGAGTGGCGATAGTGTGACGATGTTCCTGGAGAGAGAAACGTCCCATTCAGGGTTTACAGAAGGCTCTGCTGAAGTGTGTCACCCTGGTAAGGGCAGGAACACACCAGGTCTCTTTCAGAGGAGTGCAGTTTCACAGCTGGTGGGTTTTCCAAAAATATTTTCATGAGTTTGACAAACAATGCCAGCTTGGACCACACCGTCCCCACATCCAGGATGTACTCCCTGTTTCCCTCACACCCTCCCCGCTCATCCTGTAAGTTCCCCACAGAAATGGTGGCCTCGTCGGCCCTGCGGGGTGTGGGGGTAAGCAGCACACCCCCTCCAGGCCTGGCTTGGGTGCAGAGGACACGGATGCACATGGCCCCTTGATCCATGCTGGGAATCCCGTGTTTAAGCAAACAGCTGCTGATGGGAAGGTTCAGAGCCCATGGAAGAGAAGCCTGTGGAGAGGCCACAGGATAAGGGAGACTCAAGGCCATCTCCGCTCCTGCAGGCACTGCTGTGCAGCTTTGTCCTCCCAAGGAACCATCCGCGCAACACAGGGAAACACTCCACTGTCCTTCCGACCCAGCTCCGAGAAATCACGACTCCTGACACCCGCCAAGACATACGACTTGACTGACGCAGACGTGCTCACACCCCAACACCAGGACACGCAGGCACACATGTGCTCAGACACCAACACCAGGATACACAGACATGTGTACATACCCCAACACCAGGACACGCACACATGTGCACATATACCAACACCAGGACACACACATGTACTAACCACCAGGACACACAGACACGTGCTCACACCAACACCAGGACACACACGTGCTCACACACTCCAACACCAGCACACACATGCAGACACACGCGTGTCTACGGCGAGTGTTTCCCAGCCCAGAGCTGGGTGCACAGAGCCACAGTGAGGCCGCCGCAGCCCCTGGTTCTCACCCCTTCAAGTTCACCCTGCCTCTACTCCAAGGACTCATACCCCAATCACAGGTGGGGCCACCTGTGCCCTCCTCCCCGAGCACTGGAGCCCAGGAACGATCCGGAGCCACTCCCTGTGTAGCCCCACCTGTCTGTGCCCCACGAAACCAAGGACTCAAAGGACAAGGATCAGACCACGAACAACGAAGAACCTTAGCCCAGAGAGCCAGGACTCCATCCCTGCCTGCCTGTCTCCCCACCTTGTTTCCTTCCAGCTCGGCACCTGCCAGGGACGTCAAGTACACCCCACCCAGCCCCAGAGGGTCCCGACTGCTAGGGGACAGCCTTCAGTCCCAACTGCACCTTCCCTTCCCGTTGTACACACCTTCCCGATCCTCAGCCTGCCTGGACATCCAACCCCTCCCTGTAACAGGTGCTGAATGACCCTGGTTCCCTCCAGGTGGTCCCCACTCAGGTCCACAGTCTCATCCTGAACTTGGCAAACAGGGCCTGCCCCAGGGCTTCACACAGCTGTCCTCGGGCCACACATCTGCCTTCCCTGCTCGCCCAGGTGTGTCATCAGAACCCATGGTCCAGCTGGCGCCGGAGGAGCCAGCACAGGCACCCGGATCAGCCCCTCCCCCGGCACCGGCTCCCGGGGGCCTGGCACACCGTGAGAAAGAATCAGGGCGTCCACACCAGTGCTGTGAAAGACACCTCAGGAGGTCCCGCGGGCTGTGGCAGAAGGAGCAGTCTCTCTTGTCGGGCTGGTTGCTGGGCTCCTGGTTCCTGAGTGACCCTGAAGCAGGGATAGCTGCCGGCACCCGCCCCTCCTCTTCTCAGGAGTGGTCAGGCTGTGTCCAGAGTTGGTTCCTTCCAGTAGGTTCATTGGTCTAGGCTGACTTCAAGAATGAAGCCCCGGACCTTTGCACTGAGTCTTACAGCTCTTAAAGGTGACACAGACCCAAAGAGTGAGCAGCAGCAAGATTTATTGCAAAAAGTGAAGGAAAAAAACCAAAAACACAAAGCTTCCACAGCACACAAGCTCAGCCCCAGCCTGCTGCCTGCCCACTTGGGGGGTGGGGAGGGTTGGCCCCCTTTTATTCCCTTATTTGTCCCCGCCCACACCCTGCCGATTGGTCCATTTTACAGAGCACTGATTGGTTCATTTTACAGAGTGTTGATTGGTCTGTTTTTACAGAGTGCTGATTGGTGCATTTACAAACCTTTAGCTACACACAGAGCACTGATTGGTGTTTTTACAATCCTTTAGCTAGACAGAAGTTATCCAAGTCCCCACCCCACCCAGAAGCCCAGCCTGCTTCACCTCTCAACCTCAGGGGCCTCCTCTGCGTGCCTCTCTTCTCCTCTGTCTCTGACTTGCCAGTGGGTTTAGAGCCCGCTCAGATAAACTGGGGCGACTTCAGCTGGAGATCTTTAACTTTACCCCATGTGCAGAGATTCTTTTCCAAATAAGGTCATATTCTCGGATTCCAGGAATCAGGACATAGATGTAGCTCTTTAGAGGCCACCATTTAGCTTACTACAAACCTTGAAACCAAAACAGGATCAAGATCCAAACTCAGAAGGACTTGGGCTCCAGAGAGAGGCCCAGGAAGCCAAGCCCGACTGCCGGACACAGTCCTGTGTGCACAGCGGGAGACTCAGGGTGTCTGTTCATCTGCAGCACTCGGCTTTCTACCAGGTCCCTAACACGTGCTGGGTCCTAAAACATGTGCCCTGAGGTGGGCTGGGGATATTTGACTCCAAGGCACTGGCCAGAAGCCTGTGGACCTGCACCCACCACCAGGCCTCTGAAAGGAGAGCAAGCTGAAGTCCTGACTTTGAAGTGGCTGCAGGGGTGGCCCCTCACCCAAGCTTAGGGGTGCCTCTGGGCGGCAGCAGGTGCACTTTGAAAGCCTCGGATGGTCCCCACAGCGGGGCTCCTTCCTCATCCCCATGGGCGTGGCCCACTGGGTGGCTGCTGAGTCCTCATGGTCTGCAGGCAGGAGGAGGGGGGAAAGTGTGAGCCCGTGGCCTCCATGGCAGCCGGCTGGGATCCTGGGGGGGGACCCTCACTGGTAGCATCTCCCCAGGTTGTGCAGCCCCAGTGCCTGCACCCAAGCCCAGCCCTGGTGGGGAGCAGCCCCTGGAAGGCAGGAATCACTCCAGGCAAATGCAACTGGGGCTCAGCTACATCCTCACGAGGGCCCTGGGCCCTCAACCAAGACGGGGCTCAGCCTGACAGATGCGGTTCTGGGAGCTGGGGTGGTTGACACTGCCTGGGCCTTGCTGGCTTCATCTGAGGGGATGGTGTCCGCACAGCGGCAAAGGTGCCACATGCTGGAACCTGGAGCCGAGGTTACCTCGAGAACTGTTCAGGCAGTGGCCCCAGCGGTGTGGGTGCCGGGAAACAGGAGGCAGAGTGGCCCCCATGCTCCTCCGCGGGCATCCGCACAGCCTGCTTCCCTTAGTGCACACGGCGAGCTTGCTTGACCCTGGGGTAGCCATGGCCCACTTTTATGACCCACGCCCCTCCTCCTGGCAGGCCCCATGTCTTTGGGGAAGGCGAGTAATTCTGAAGGTTCCCGAGCTCCACTTCCCATTCTAGGGCCTCTACGTCCCCACGGCTCTGGGACACTTGCTGAGACAAAGGCAGATTTTGTGAGTCAAAAGGATTTTCCACATCTCTAAATGGCATTTCCGGATGCATGGGCCTCAGGGCTCTGATCCCAAGAAGTGTCAAGAAGACCGATGCGGACCACGCCGGGACGTGCTGGAAGGTGTCAGGACATGCCCGACCTGCACCCCTGTCTCCCGGAGCATCCCAGGTCTCAGGGCATCACATGCTCCGAGGTTAGCGACCAGGCACCACAGCCTTGTCCTCAACCGGCACCCCAAAGGCGCCGTCCTGCCCTCAGAAGGTCCCCCAGAAACGCTGTTTCCCATCACCGGCTGGCTGTGGGGGCCTGCGTTTGGCTGCATCTGGGTCCAGGTTTGGGTAAACTCCTCAGCATTCCCTGGCCCAGGCTGGATTTGAAGGGGTGTGGAAACCTGCAGAACAGCGTGCTGGGCGGAAACAGGTGTGAGAGGGTCTGTGTCCACGGAAGGCAGAAGCCTCACCTTGTACCAACAGCTGCGGGGTGTGGGACTCTGCAGCTCCGGCCCACCTGGTGCAGGGAGCAGGGCCCCGTGGGAACCCAGGCAGACCCCTCTCCTGAGGAAGGCGGCCCTGCCGCAGCCAGCACATCCCAGACGATGAGTCACGTGGTCCCCACGGCCCCTCAGATGAATCCTGACCACCAGTCTGCCCGCATGGCCACACCTGTGTCTCCATCTCCCCGGGTTCCCTTCCCACCCCTGGGTCTGGAAGACACTGGTAAGCAAGGGAGGAGGAAACAGGTACAGCTCCAGCAAGGGGGTGCTCCCTGCTGGCTTCCCTTCCCCACAGCTGCCCCAGAGGGAGGTGTCGTTCTGTAAACAGGGAGATGGGGTTCAGGACAGTGCCAGTGTGCCCAGCAACCCCGGAACTCCCCATGCTCAGGAACCCGCACTGCTGGCTCCGCACTCTCTACTCCAGGGGGACAAGAAAGCTCTGGTCACCAGGCAACGAGAGGCGCGAGGGAGGAGCCCAGGGCCCCGGGGAGGGCTCAGGTGGCTGGCGGAGGGGGTGCAGGGGAGGGGGATTCACCCAGGAGGGCCGTCGACAAGCACTGGCTGGGGAGGGATGTGGTCACTGCACCGGCATGACAGCTCGGAGTGGCTTCATAGGGACAACGCCATGGGAGAATGTTCCGGGCGGGGGGAACCCCTCGGGAGGCTCAGGGTGAGGCAGAGCTGCAGCCAAGGTGGTCAAGCTGGGCCTGGACAACTTCAGAGAGGCCAGGCTGAGGGGGAGGGTAGACACGGGGAGTTTACATCAATCCGCTCGGGCCGCCGTGGAAATGAGTGCAGCCAGGCTGCGCACACCACGGACGTGTCTCGCAGTCTCAGGCCTGAAGTCTCAGGCCAGCGTGTGGCTGGGCTGCTCCCCTGAGCTGTGGGGGGCTCTGGTTCCAGCCTCTCCTTGGCTTGCCCGCCCCAGCCTCTCCCTGTGTCTCTGCATCGTCCCCGCTCTGTGAGTGTCTTATTTCTGTGTCCAAACCCCCCCTTTTAATAAGGACACCGTCATATTGAATTAGGACACACCCCTGTGAGCTGTCACTTGATGACCTCTGCAAACACCTCCCTCCCAATACCATCACATTCTCAAGTGCTGGGCAGTAGGACCCCCAGTCCTCTCCCAGTCCTAATGGAGAGATGTCACTGCCTGTAACTCCGCTGTCCCAGCCTTCCCTGCCGCCACAGGCACCACAGTTACCACGGGCACCACAGCTGCCATGGGCACCACAGCCACCATGGGCACCACAGCTGCCACGGACACTACAGCCACCATGGGCACCACAGCTGTCCCTGCCACCATGGGCACCACAGGTACTACAGCCACCACAGCACCACAGCCATCCCTGCCTCCCTCTCTGTGCTCTCCCCCAGCTCATTTTCTGTCCCTCCTGGGATGAAGGCTCCCTGGGGACTGTCTTCCCCGCCGTGTCCTCAGCACCCAGACCTCACTGGGACAGCAGCCACTAAGCTTGTGTGGTCACTGAAGTTTAGATTTAAGTTAACATTTTTTCAAAAATGAAGGATCCAGGTCCTCAGCCACAGCAGCCACAGCTCAAGTGCTGATAGCCACGTGTGGCCGGTGGTGCTGCATGGGACGGCGTGGACAAGGAATAGCTCCGTTGGTGCAGAGAGGCCACTGGACACTCAGACAGAGACAGGAGGGTTCACCAGGACCGATCGACGGATGAGCAAATTCAGAACAAAATGCTTAGTGAGGGAGAAGTGAACTTTCATTTTGTCCAAGTCACCATTATCGTGGGTGCTGCTGGCAGGGTCAGATCTGGTCATGCGGAGTCTGAAGCACTCCCAGCCGCCAACTGTGGCTGTGGCTTGGAGATACCCCCACCTTCCCTCAGCCCTGCAGGACTTCCCGGTGCTTCCCGGTCTCCACCTTTGCTTCTGGTGCTAGAGGCAGGGCAGGTGGCGTCAGGGTGGCTGCTCCCCTCCCGGGAGCTGCACTGGGCCACAGTCAGTTCACCCGGCCACCGCTGGCAGCACCTCTGGGCCCCGGACTGGGCCCCTCCACACAGAGCCCAGATGCTCCACAGGGCAGGGGCAGCCCAGCCCTATAAGCCGTGGTGCCCCCATAATCAGGAGGAAGAAAACTCACCCCCTCTCCTGTCCCCCATCCCCTCCCCACCTCCCGTCTCCCCTCCCCGCTCTTCCCTTTCCCCTCTCGCCTCTCCCCCTCCCCCTCCCCTCCCCTTATCCCCTCTCCTCTCCCTCCCCCCTCCCCTCCCCTCTCCCCTCTCCTCTCCCTCCCCCCTCCCCTCCCCTTCTCCCCTCTCCTCTCTCTTCCCCCTCCCCTCTCCCCTCTCCTCTCCCTCCTCTCCCCTCTCCTCTCCATCCTCTCTCCTTCCCTTCCCCCTTCTCTCCTCTCCCCTCTCTTCCCCGTTCTCTGCTTCTCTGTGTGTCTCTCTCTCTTTCTGTCTCTGTCTCTGTCCATCTGTCTCTCTCTCTCTCTGTTTTTCTGTCTCTGTGTCTCTGTCTCTCTCTTCTTGTCTCTGTCTGGCTGTCTCTGTCTCCCTATCTTTCTGTCTCTGTCTCTGTGTCTCTCTGTCTCTGTCTCTGTCTCTGTGTCTGTCTCTGTCTCTGTCTCCCTGTCTCTGTCTCTGTGTCTCTCTCTGTCTCTGTCTCTGTGTCTCTCTCTGTCCCTCTCCCCTCTTGCTGAACCGCTGCCCGGAACTCCAAGCAGGAGCTGCTCACGGCCCTCCCCACATCTTCCCCCTAGAATACCGGTGACCATCAGCTGCCTCCCCATATGCGCCCCTCCCCTCCACATCCCAAACTTACTCAGAGCCCCTGTTCTTTGGGCAACGTGCTCAGAACTCAGGGGAGTTAAGGAGGAGTAGGTCAGCAGAAGAAGAAATGGACTTTCCTGGCCCATTCTCCACCCCGGGAGGGCGCTGGGCCCTGGTATTCACAGTAACAGGGACCAAGAGGCGGCCAAAGAAGGCTTGTTCCCATGCCAGGCACCACAGAGCTTACGGCTCCATCCGTGACCCAGGGCCTTCCGTCCCTGAGGGCCCCAGCACAGCCTCACGGGCAGCACGCCCCTCCATCCGCAGGGTCAGAAGCTGCAGCTCAAGGATTGCCCATGGAAGGTGGCATTTCCCAAGACCCGAGCTTCCCGACATCCCACCACCTCCCGCAGCGCTGGTGCCAGTCCTCTCGGGTAAGGGACAAGTGTAAGGCCGGCCTCGCTGGCTCCAGCGATTATAACAAAGCTCCTCGGGCGGGGGCTTCAACACCAGAAATTGTTCCCTCGCAGCCTGGGGGCTGGAAGTCCAAGACCAAGGGGCCGATGGGCGGCTTCTCCTGAGGCCTCTTGTGGCCCGCAGACGGCGGCTTCTCCCGTGTCCTCCCACCACCGCTCCTCTGCACGCACGCATCCCTGGCGTCGCTTTCTCTTCTTACACGGACACGTCCTATCATTCCATTGGGTCAGGGCCCTCCTTACAACCTCATTTAACCTTAAATCCCTCCCTCAAGATCCTAGCTCCAGATACAGTCCTGTGGGGGCTGGGGCCTCAGCTGCGAATTTCAGGGGCACGACTCAGTCGGCACCTGTCTGTGTCCTGCGTGCGCCTCTGTGGGCCTTCCCAGGGTTCTCCCTGTGTCCTGGTGCTGCTTCTCCACCCAGGGCGCCGGCACCCACTTCAAGCACCTTCCTCAGTACCAACCAGCAAACCTGCAGCTGCACCGGGGCCAATAGACATGCTCGGGCAGAGTGCTGGGCACCCTGGCCTCCTGGGCACCCTGGCGCTGAGCACCTTGGCCTCCTGGGCACCCTGGTACTGGGCACCCTGCCCTCCTGCCCCTGGCTAGATGGGCGGCTGTCACCAGCGTGTTCTAAGATTGCAGCCCAGAGTTAAGAAATGGGCAGGGGGGGAAGAGGCCTGCAGGGAGGGTCTCACCCGCCCACATCAGAGAAGGGACCTGGACACACCCACCAACCTCGGGGAGGGGACCTGGACGCAGCCACCAACCTCGGGGAGGAGACCTGGACGCACCTGCCAACCTCGGGGAGGGGAAGTTGGCCTACGCAGCACTGGGTGGTGGGAGAGGACAGTGTCTGGGGCTTATTCTGTGCCCAAGCTCCCACAAGGCAGGGGCCCACGTCCCGGCTCCATGCCAGGGCCTTGCACTGCCAGGGTGCTCAGGGCAGCTCCGACAGGGAGTGGCCCCTTTGAGCGAGATCCGGGAGAGTCAGAGTTTTCACCCCAACTTTAAAACCGTCGCCCCCAGGCCGCCGCTACCGCCCCTACCCACCTGTTTTGGTCCCAGCATCATCATGAGAGTTTGGGGACAGGAATTCAACTGTGGAATGGGAGGAGCCCTCAGCTCTGGGTCACACTGGGTGGAGGGCATGGTAAGGTCATGCTGGGTGATGGTGAGTTGATGAGGCAGGCAGCCCGGTGGGCACTTGCCTTGAAAATGACCCCTCAAACCAGCAGACCACATCATACTTTACAATTGAGTACAGATATTTTTCCATTAACACCTGCATCCAGACCCACGGATCACCAGGCTGTGGTGGGGACGTGTGAGAAAATTATAGGCAAGGAAGCAAAGACTGGAACCAGGTGCGTCTCTGAGTTCCAGCTCTGCTGAAATGCCCATCTGAGTAAACAGGTGCTGCTGCCGTCCTGGCCATGCATACACAGGCCTCTGAGTGCCAGAAAGCAGGGATGATACCAATGTGTCTTTAAACCAGTGTTCAGTTTCCCACGGCTGACTTGGAACGTCCTGAGGCAAAATGTGAAGTTTGCTGCATCCCAGGGAGGAAGACGCAGCAGCAGCCGGCACCACTGGACTGACCGGGCAGGGGCTGGAGAAGGAGCACATTCTGCCGGCAAGGCCAGGATAGGCCTGGAGGGCTGGAGAGAGCCCGCGTGGGACAGCAGCTGGAGGCCACAGGGGGCCCAGGGATCACCCCTTCTTCAAAGGGAACCTACGCCGAGAACTCGGCCCTCACACTTGGGTGTGGGGTCTCTGGAGAGAGGACAGTGAGTGGCTGTAAGGGCCAGGCAGAGGCTGCTGCCAATGGGCCTGGAAGACCAGCGAGGACCCACATCCGTCACACGGCCTGTGCAGCAAATGACGGCCAGTTCTGCAGACCCCTCCCCTGTGGGGACACAGCTGCTGGGGTGGTCAACCCTCCCCCTTATTCCCAGCCGAGGTGTCCCTGCAGAAGCCCTGAGTGCCCAGCGGGGTAACTGCGGCCAGGTGCGTGCTCTCGGAGCACCGAGGAGCCATCGGAGGCTGCAGGCTGCCTAGGGGCCAGGCTCGCTGCCCCTTCCTGGAATCTGCCCACAGGAAATCAGAGGCTGCCAGCCCCTTCGCTGACCTTTCCAGGACCAGTCAGGAAGGGCTCACAAAGGATGTTATTTGAAACAGGAAGGTCCCTGCACAAAAATATCTCTTCCAAGAGGCCTGAAATAGCACCCTGCAGAGAGTAATTTAGATTAAACACGACCCCCTCCCCGGAGAACCTGCCTAGGTGTGAATCGATTTAATCAAACCGGCCTCCTCTCAGAAAACTAGAGGCCAGGATCAGGAGCCTCTGTCCTCGGCAGAAGGAAGGGGCTGGGGGTGGGGGAGGATTTAGTTTATCTCTAGGCCCCTACTTTCTGCTTGCATTTTCTTTCTGGTATTTTTTGTATTGTGATAAAATACGCATAACATTTTACCATTTTAACCATTTTCGGGCGAGCAGTTCAGTGGCATTAAATGCAGTCACAATGCTGTAAAGCCATCACCTCCATCCTTCTCCAGAACTTCCTCGTGCAAAGCTGCAGCTCTGTACCCATTAAACTGACTCCCATTCCCCTCCCCCAGCCCCTGGCACCCCCGTTCTGCCTCCATCTCCCAGAATTTGACAACTCCAGGCTCTGCCTGCAAGTGTTATCCTTCAGGATTGACCTTTCTGTGTCTGGCTGCCCCATCCCTCCTCACTCCCAGAGGTTCTTCCTGGAACCCACTCCCAGCAGGAGGGGCCATTCCCTGTTCACCCACCTTCTAGAGGCTCCTCGGGGAGGGTCTCCAGACCCCAGGGATCTGCCAGCAGGTGGGCTTTTGGAGTGAAGTTGTGAGAGCCCAGATGCTGGTGACCCTTGAGGGTGACCGCCCAGGCTGGTGACCATGGACCTCCAGGCCTGGGTCCCTCTGACCTGGCCGTGGAATGAAGGCTGGGGTGCCTGCATGGGGGTGGGAGCAGTGGTGGCCTGCCGAGAGGTGTTCAAAGCCATCTCTGCGGTGTAAACCAAAAATAAAACTCTTTTTTTTTTTTTTTTGAGACAGAGTCTCGCTCTGTCACCCAGGCTGGAGTGCAGTGGCGCAATCTCGGCTCACTGCAAGCTCCGCCTCCCGGGTTCACGCCATTCTCCGGCCTCAGCCTCCCGAGTAGCTGGGACTACAGGCGCCCGCCACTGCGCCCGGCTAATTTTTTTTCTATTTTTAGTAGAGACGGGGTTTCACCATGGTCTCGATCTCCTGACCTTGTGATCCGCCCGCCTCGGCCTTCCAAAGTGCTGGGATTACAGGCGTGAGCCACCGCGCCCGGCCACCAAAAATAAAATTCTAAGGCTCTTCCCCAACCATCTGAATGGACCCCTCCTCTGGGCCAGGACACCCCAACCTTAACCTGAAAGACTGGTTCAGGCCACGATGGGAAGCGGTCGTCGGCCATGCCTCATGCTGCCCTCCTCCCTTTCGGAATTTAGGAAAAGCCGACCAGCACTAACATCAACACAGACCTTAAGTCTGGTGAGAAACACTTGCCATACAATCTCTTCTCTCTGGAGCCTACTACCTGGAGGCTTTATCTGCATGATGAAACCTTGGTCTCCACAACCCCTTATCCTAACCCTGACATTCCTTTCTATTGATGATAACTTCCAACCAATTGCCAATCAGAACATTTTTCAATCTACCTCTGACCTGGAAGCCCCACTTGGAGCTGTCCCGCCTTTCTGGACCTGACCAATGTATATCTTAAACGTATTGATGGATGTCTCATGTCCCCCTGAAATGTCTAAGGCCCAGCTGCACCTCCCACCTCCCGAGGCTGTCACTGCACGGTCACTCTATGTGGGTCAGAATCTCTCTCTTCAAATATTTAACAGACTTTCGCTCTTTTCGTCAACAGGTTTATTTGATTCACACAATGTTCTCAGCCTCCATCCATGTGGGAGTGTGGGTCTGAATTTCCTTTCTTTCGTAAACTAAAAACAAAATACCCCAGCCTAGTGAACAGAGCACCCCTCTTGGACAAGGGGATCCAGGGCAACCAGAAAAACTAAATTCCTGCCATGATACGAGGGAGGAGGGACTCGCCTCGTCACGGCCGCCTCCCCCCCACCTTTAGGAGTTGAGGTGCAGCTGACCGACACTAACTCCAAAATACAGATCCGAAGAGAGCAGAACAGACTCTGTGGCGGTAAGACCCCAAATCCAGACCCGCCGAGGGTCCCACACCCTGAGAGACCTGCCAAGAGTCCCATGCCCAGAGAGACCCAGGTGCCACACCCTGAGAGGCCCGCCGAGGGTCCCCCACCCTGAGAGGCCCGCCGAGAGTCCCATGCCCAGAGAGACCCAGGTCCCACACCCTGAGAGGCCCGCCGAGGGTCCCACACCCGGGAGAGACCCACCAGGAGTCCCCACACATGTGAAGGCCCTGCCTGCCCTCTGTCCTCTCTGGGGCGCCTCCTGGAGGCTTCTATGTCACCAGCACCTTGGCCTCCACAGTCCCTCAGCTGAACCCAAGCGTTTATTTCCACCCACTGCAAGCCTTCACGTCTTCAGCTGAACTCTTTCAACCAAATGCCGATCAGAAAACGTCTAAATCCCCCGCTCCCCTGCAAGATGTCCCTCGTTTCCCACCGAATCGATGTATACCTTCCAGGTACTGATTTATGTCTTTGCCTGTAACTTCTTTAATTTAATTAATTAATTACTTTTTTGAGACAGGGTCTGGCTCTGTCACCCAGGCTGACAGTAGTGTCGCAGTCACAGATCATTGCGGCCTTCACCTCCCAGACTCAAGCCTCAGCTTCCCAAGCAGGTGGCACCGTGGGTCCGCACCACCACGCCTGGCTAATTTTTAGAAAATTTTTTGTAGAGACGGGATCTTGCCGTGTTGCCCAGGGTGGTCTCGAACTCCTGTAAGGAAACAATCCCACTGCCTCAGCCTCCCAAAGAGCTGGAATTACACCTAGCCTGGCTTTGCCTGTAACTTCTCTCTCCCTGAAATGTGTAAAACCAAACTGTAACCGCCTCAGGCACAGGTTCTCAGGCCCTCCTGAAGCTGTTTTCTGGGCCATGGTCACTCACATTGGCTCAGAATAAACCTCTTTAAATATTTTACAGACTTTAGATTTTTTTGTTGATAATTTTAAGGCTAAATAATATTCCACTACATGTAGTATTAAAATGTTATACAAAATTATAACAAATTTAGCTGTAGATCAAATTGGCTTTTATTCTCGATTCACGAATAGGGCAGCCTCAATCGAGGAATGAGAGCTCCCCCTGGGCAATGACCAACAGTGGGTTTTGTAAAGAGGGTGCAGGGACACGGAGCAGGAGAAAGGCTGACAGTTGACATCGGGTTCTCTCAGGTTCCTTGTTGTAAGGGTTAAAGCAGCAGAACTTCCTTAGTACACTGACCAGGCAGACTGGAGGCTCCTGTTTTCAGGGAAAACTGGTCAGCTTTGGGATCTATCTACTTCCTTAAAGGTTCAGTCTGATGACACCATTTAGCATTTAGGCCAAATCAAAATGGAGCGATGTGTTGGGGACTGGTGTAGGAGCTCCATTCAAAACGACACCTGCCTATAATTTTTGTTTAAAAGTACATGTCACATTTTACAAATCCGTTCATCCATCCACAGACACCTGGGTAGCTTCCACCTGTGCCTACCGTGACTGATGCTGCCGGGAACATGGGTGTGCAATGTCTCTCTGAGCCCCTACACCCAGAACAGGGACTGTGAATCCTGTGATACCACACCTAGAAGGGGGACTGTGGATCCCATGATACCACACCCAGAAGGGGGACTGTGGATCCCATGATACCACACCTAGAAGGGGGACTGTGGATCCCATGATACCACACCCAGAAGGGAGACTGTGGATCCTATGATGCCATACCCAGAAGGGGGACTGTGAATCCTGTGATACCACACCTAGAAGGGGGACTGTGGATCCCATGATGCTACACCCAGAAGGGAGACTGTGGATCCTATGATGCCACACCCAGAAGGGGGACTGTGGATACCATGATGCCACACCCAGAAGGGGGACTGTGGATCCCATGATGCCACACCCAGAAGGGAGACTGTGGATCCCATGATGCCACACCCAGAAGGGAGACTGTGGATCCCATGATGCCACACCCAGAAGGGGGACTGTGGATCCCATGATGCCACACCCAGAAGGGGAACTGTGGATCCCATGATGCCACACCCAGAAGGGGGACTGTGGATACCATGATGCCACACCCAGAAGGGGGACTGTGGATCTTATGATATCACACCCAGAAGGGGGACTGTGGATCCCATGATGCTACACCCAGAAGGGGACTGTGGATCCCATGATGCCACACCCAGAAGGGGGACTGTGGATCCCATGATGCCACACCCAGAAGGGGAACTGTGGATCCTATGATGCCACACCCAGAAGGGGGACTGTGGATCCCATGATGCCACACCCAGAAGGGAGACTGTGGATCCTATGATACTACACCCAGAAGGGGGACTGTGAATCCTGTGATGCCACACCCAGAAAGGGGACTGTGGATCCCATGATACTACACCCAGAAAGGGGACAGTGGATCCTATGATACTAGGGAGACTGTGGATCCCACGACACCACACCCAGAAGGGGGACTGTGGATCCTATGATACTACACCCAGAAGGGGGACTGTGGATCCTATGATACCACACCCAGAAAGGGGACTGTGGATCCTATGATGCTACGATGCTACTGTATGAACTTCTGACATCTGTTTTCCAGCCATGCCACTTTACATTCCCATGAGCACCACACAAGGGTCCCCACTTGTAACATCCTCACCAACATGGTAGTTTCCATTCTAAAAATAAGAGCCTGGTCGGGTGCAGCGGCCCACACCTGTCATCCCAGCACTTTGGGAGGCTGAGGCGGGCAGATCACTTGAGGTCAGGAGTTCGAGGCCAGCCTGGCCAACATGGCGAAACCCCACCTCTACTAAAAATACAAAAATTAGCCAGGCATGGTGGCAGGTGCCTGTAGTCCCAGCTTCTCGGGAGGCTGAGGCAGGAGAATCACTTGAACCCGGGAGGTGGAGGTTGTAGTGAGCCGAGATGGTGCCACTGCACTCCAGCCTGGCAACAGAGAAAAACTCCCTCTCAAAAACAAATAAATAAATAAAAATAAAAATAAGAGACATTCAAATAGTTGTGAAGTGGTGTCTTCACAACTATTGGTGTTGATTTGCATTTCTCTAGTGATTAAGGTGATTAGGATGTGAAGCATCTCTCCATGTCCTTATTGATCATTTGTATATCTTTTTGGAGAAATGGCTATTCAAGCCGGGCACGGTGGTTCACATCTGTAATCCCAGCACTTTGGGAGGGCAAGGCAGGTGGATCACCTAATGTCAGGAGTTCGAGACCAGCCTGGCCAACGTGGTGAAACCCCATCTCTACTCACAATACAAAAAATTAGCTGGGCATGGTGGTGCATGCCTGCAATTCCAGCTACTCGGGAGGCCGAGGCAGGAGAATCGCTTGAATCTGGGAGGCGGAGGTTGTGGTGAGCCGAGATCGTGCCATTGCACTCCAGCCTGGGCAACAAGAGCGAAACTCCATCTCAAAGAAAAAAGCAATAACAATAAAAAAAGAGAAATAGCTATTCAAGCCTTTTTCCCATTTTTACAAGGGTGTATTTGTCTGTTGTTGCTGTTGAGTTGTAGGAGTTCTTAGCATCCTCTGGGTATGAACCCCTCATCACCCCTATGCTTTGCAAACGCTGTCTCCTGTCCCGGGAGCTGTTCCGCTCTGTGTGTGTCCTCTGATGTGTGTTTGCATTTTTTTTGGTCTGTGCTTGTAGTTTTCTCTGCCCCTCCCCCATCCAGACAGAGCCACGCAGGAGCCGACACACACCTGCCCCCTAACCCCATCCCTCATTTCCAGGGCACAGGTCTCACCCAGAGGAACAGAGGAGGCACCTGGGTGGGGCCCTGCACCAAGGCCCAAAGGCCCAGCCCACGGTGAGGACCCCAACAAGGACCCCAGCTCGTGCCCCACGCAGCTGAGCTGCGGGCTCTCTTCCAGATGTCAAGTCTTTATTTAAAGAAAATTCTGGTGTATACATGGAGCTGGTGTCTCAAAACCCATGCCCCCTCCAGTGGAAAAAGAAGCCAAATTAAACACTAAAGAACAGAAAGAACGGACACGTGTTCAAGCATTTTCTTTTAAAGCCAAAATTAAAATCACTAAGTCGAGACTTCTTTAAGAGCAAAGTGACAAAATGCAAACTTGTCCTCCACGGATAACTAGAGGCAGCTCATGGATTAACACGAGGGCCGAGCTCCATGAAATATTTAAGCAAAAAGAAAACAGAGTCTGCCCAGTGGGGCCGGCGGGTTTTCAGACACCAGAGCTGGCGGCCTCCGCCTGGGCTCTGCACACCGTGTTTCTGAGCGGCCCAGGAGGGCAGGCAGACGCAGCCCGGCGCTGCTGGTTTTCCTGACAAGGAGAGCATGGAGCCAGCTGAGGACATGGCATTTTCCTGAGGCTTTCCCCCAACAGAAGGCAATGGCTGAGGGGGCAGCCCGCTCTCCTGGGGTCCCCGGATGGGGAGGGCGGCCTTGGGAGCTGGACCGAGATGGCGGGCCCAGAGCCCTCACTGCTGTGCCCGGCAGGGTCTGGACCCGTGGGCAGTACCCAAGGACAGGTCTCAGCCTCCTCCTGTTCCAGGTCCCCGGGATCCCAGCTCACAAAGCTCAGGCTTGCAAAGGCGCCTTCTATTGTGAGTGCTGCTTCCCAGCCAGAGCAGTTTCCAAGGCTCAGGCGACAAACTCTTACCTTCTCCTTAAGCGGCAAAAACCCAATACGCTCCACGGAGACGCAGACATCCACTCACACACAGAGACACGCAGACACACACAGAAACCTCAGCCCAGCCTCGGCACACATCTCATTGAAGATGTCAGTGGGCTGCCCTTGCCAAGCTGGAGTCTCTGCAGGGGGCCCGGCCTATGCCAGCCCTAGCACTTGGAGAAGGGTTCCTTTAGCCTCCCAGAGTGGTCTGGGCCGCACACAACCCTCCCAGTATAATTATGAGTGTCTGTAGGGCTCTGATGGCCCCGCCAGCCATAACAACAGCTGCAGGGAACAAAAGGTCCAACCCTCTAATCAGGGACTCACAACTGGTCTGTGTCCCAGGGCCAGGGATGAAAGGGCCAACCGGTGCCAGAGGAAGGGTCCAACGGGCTGAGGGACCCTGAGTTCCAGCCTGCCCCATCCTCTAGAGCAGGTTCAGTGCAGCCCAGTGGGGAGGCAGGAGGTGGGTGGTGAGGGGCGCACAGCTTGTGCTCCCCGTCGGCTGTGGCCTTGAGCCACTTGGACCTCCCTGAACGTCCTGTCCTCTGGGCAGCTTCCTGCACACAGCTCTCCTTGCAGGCTGGGGACCTACCTTTCCTCATCCCTTCCAGGTCTGGGGGCACGCCAGGTGACGGATCCTGCCATGTCCTGATAGCTGGATCTGGGACCCCACTGAAACTGTCCCACAAAGGGAGCTACACGGGGGCTGCCATCAGTACCCCTTCACTGGGGAAGGGGTGCAGCCATGTTCACCGTCTGGAGCCACTGGAATCATCTGTGAAATGGCCCTATCACCGCCCAGCTGGACCTTCCCACGGGGCCAAGCATCCCTTCACTGGGGAGGGGGTGCAGCCATGTTCACCTTCTGGAGCCTCTGGAACCATCTGTGAAATGGCCCTATCACCACCCAGCTAGACCTTCCCACGGGGCCAAGGGGCTCTGCCATTGCCTGATGTTCCCTGCTTCACCTCCCCTTCCCTCTCCTCTGCTTTGTGACATAGCCGGCCCCATCACCTCCATCCCATCCCACCTCCCGTGGGACTAGGAGGCTGTGTGATTGTCTGGGGTTCCCCAGCTCATCTCTCCTCTGCCCTGCGCACCCGGCCGCCCACCCCTGTGCCCACAGAAGATGCCACAGTGTGCAGGGGTCAGTCATGCCTGCAAGGCTGACTCCGAGGCCGGCCACCAACTGGGTGTAGAAGCCACAGGCTGCTCCCTGCTGAGCAGGAAGTGATACCACCCTCCTTGATACAAAAACACAGCCGGAAAGCCCCTGTCGGACCTGCCTGACCCTGCGGGCTCACCCAGCAGGACCAAGGGGGGTGCTGGTGCAGGGCAAGGATCCCAATGGCATGTTTACATCCCGTGGCAGACAGACGGGACCCACCCCCTAGAGAAGGGAGACCTCCCCAGTAAGGCAGACCCCCCAAGCTAGAGAAGGGAGACCCCCCCTTAGAGAAGGGAGACCCCCCCTTAGAGAAGGGAGACCCCCTTAGAGAAGGGAGACCCCACCACCACACATTGCCTAAGCACCGACACACCCCAGCCATTCACAGCAAAGTCAAGTGAGTACAAAGTCGGTCCGGATTCCTGCATTGAAAACTGAGGTATGACAGAGATGGGGGAGGCCTGCGGGGATTACTAGCTTATCCCTGGGGCCTGTGAGCAAAGAGGAGCTGTCTCTGGAGGATTACAAAGTTCATCTGATCACCGGGCCACACATCTGCAAGGGAAGGTCAGCCCAGGACAAATGGCCCGCCCGGCGTGCAATTCCTGTGGCGCCCAAGGCATGCCAATAAAATCTTTGTTTGCTTTTTTAAACTTAGTTTACATTGTCTTAATGGCAGTGTTAAATAATAGGTCTTCTGTTCATATGTAGTGGGCACGACACAAAATCATTCAGCTGATCATTGGCTGGAGCCATCCTCCTCCAACCCCCACAGGACTGGAGCCCAGCTGTCCACGGCAGCCAGGCAACCGCACGGCCGTGGGCACAGGGTCTCTACCCCCGGGCACTGACGTGGGAGAAGAGACAGGCTTGCCCATCCCCTGGGCCTTCCAGCCCAGCCTCCGAGCACCCGCCCCCCAAGAGGAGATGAGGTGGGTGGGGGAATGCTAGGCCTAAACAGGGTCTCTCACCTGCTCCATCCAAGATTAAGGCAACAGCTCCCTCCACTTCGACATGAATGTGCAAACATTCACAGCCCGAAGCAGGAAGGACAGATGAGTTCAGACCTGCACCTGCCCCCACATGCTTTCCTCAGGGGCTTCTAGGGGGTTCATGGGCCAGTGTGCTGGGCACCAGGGGGAGAGGCCGAGGCTCTCTAGAAAGGGGAATGAGGCGTGGAGGAGACCAGTAGGGTCAGCCCGACTCAGGACCCTGTCCATGCCTGGGGTGCTGTGGCCCTGGCACTACAGAGCCAAGGAACAGCCCACGCCAAGAGCAGTGCCCATGGGGAAGCCCCTATTGCCACAAGCCATGTTGTCAAACCATTTCCCCCAGAACAAATGAGGCCTGAGGATGCCTGAGAACCCTGCCGCCCTGACTTGGTGCTCTAGTTCACACTAACCGGCAACCTGCAGAATCACAAGCTCCGTTACTGGGCTCCACAGAGAAAATCAAAAGGAACATGCACCCTGGTGAGTAGGCTGACTTCAGAATTAGAGAGAAACCTTTGTGCACATCTGGGGAGTGTCACACAGCAGCTGTTTGAAGACAGGGTCTTCCTTTAGGGAGGAGACCAGAGCATCCCATATCAGACATTGCAGGGCATGACCCTAGAATATAAGAAATGACTCAGGAGTCAGGAGAAGGACAGGGCTGGACCTGAGAGCCACAGCTGCCACCCAGAAGGGCAGGTGCCCCGTCCACTTCGTCTCCACACACATGTGTCCCTAACCCTAACCCTAACCTCTAACCTCTAATCCCAAACCCTAACCGCTAACCCTAACCCTAACCTCTAACCCCGAATCCCTAATCTCTAACCCCTAACCCTAACTTTGTCTCCAAAACGTGTGTGTCCACAATCTATCTAGGGCACTGAGCTGAATCCAGTTGAGACACAGACGGCAGCTCCCACACACCCCTGTACCAATGCATGCAGTCCTGGAGAACTGGTGTCTGCAACACAGACACACACACACGTACTACGCACCACACACCTAGACACACACACCATACGTTATAATATAGACACACACACCCCATATGCTATACACACATATACACACATCACACCCATAGACATATACACATACCACACACCACACACATAGACACACATACAGACACACAAACACACAGGCATGGACACTCACATGGTTCCCGGCAGTGCTGCAGGAGGCCAGCTCAGTGACCAGTTGAGGAGCCTGAGATGCTCGCTCCTCTGAGCCATCGCGTGTAAAGCCTGCCCTCGCTATGGACTGTCACACGTGTGACATGCATGAACAGGTGACACGGACACACACGGCCCCCACACGCTGAACTGGATCCCCCAGGGCCCATTGGAGGCTCTTCTGCCTGGGACCTGTCTCATCCCCAGCCCCCTCACAGGGTGAGACATAGCAGTAACCACAGGTGTTCAGAGCAGCTCAGCCCTGCCCTGTCAGGCGGGAACAACAGACGGACCCTCGGGGCACCCAGGTCCCTCGCGAGAGTGACGGCTCAGGGACATCTGCCCTCAGGGCCATGAGCTTTAAGCCCAAGCCAGGGTCCAGGCCTGGTGGCCTCTGTGTGGCCAAGGCTGGCAGGACACTCCATGATCCGAGGCAGGGCCCTCCTCAGCCCACTGCAAGCCGACTTGGCTCTGGGTCCTCTGTCTTTCCCCCGCCCCGCCCGCTTCGGGGGCCCCCGTGTGTGCAGCGAGTGGTCAGGAGCACACGGCTCTGCTCCCCGCAGGGACGAGCCCCCAGTGCTTCCCAGATCTTCCGGGCCAGACTCCTGCGACCCTTCCGCGCTATAAACAATCAAACCACAGCCCCGCCCAAGGCCTCAGGGACCCGCAGTGGTCCTGAGAGAGGCAGCCCTGAGCGGGAACAGGGCCCCCTTTCCTGCCTGGTCCTCTCCCTCCCCACGAGGTGACCCGGTATGGACTCTGCAGCAGCAGGAACGGCGAGCTCAGAGGGCGCCCCGGGACCTGTCGGTCCATCCCCGCGGACGGCGTCCTCCCTGGCCCCTGCCCCGACTCGGTGTCACCTGCAGGCCGCGGACAGGGCGGGACTCCCGCAGGGAACTGGCCCAGGTCCCAGAGCTCGGCTGGGCTGGGGGGACGCGAGGCAGGGACCGACCCCCGGCTGACCAGGAGCCTCACCTTCCCCGCCCCGCCCCGCCCCGCCCCGCCAGGCCGCCGCCGCCCACCTGCGCCCCTCGAGGGGACTCGGCACCTGCGCGCACCTACCGTAGCGGCCGGGCTCGCGGCAGTAGCGCAGGATGGGAAGCGGGTCCTCGCTTGGCGGCTCGGGCGCGGCTGCGGGGTCCAGGCCGGGGTCGGGGGCCCAGCGGGGGCTCGGGATGGGGCGCTGGCTGCCGCCTTCCTCGGCCCGGGGTCCCGCATCCCCCGCCGCGGGGGTCACCAAGAAGCGCTGGGACATGGTGTCCGCGACGGCTGCGGGGAGCGGCGACCTGAGCGCGGGGAGGGCGGGGCCGGCGGGGCGGGCGGGGGAGGCCGGGAGGGAGGGAGTGAGGCCCGGAGGGAGGGAGGGAGGGAGGGAGGGAGGGACGAGGCGCACCGCCTGGGATGGGGCCGCGCGGCGCGGGCACTGGGCGGGAGGGCGGAGCGGACCCGGGCTGGCACCTTGGCGGCGGTCCCCTGCCGGCGGGGCGACCACAGCCTCAGCCCCCGAAGAACGAAGAGCGACCTCGGGTCTCGCTGCGTGACCTTGGAGACGCCCCAGCCAAGCGGTCGGGTCAGCGCGCGGTGCCGAAGCCCGAGGGGAGGAACAGACCTCGCTCTGCGCCGCCTGGAACCAACAAGGATCACCCTGGCGGCAGCGCTGCAGCCTGGGGTTTCTGGCGACGCCCACTGAGGGCCGGGTCCAGGGGGCCGGTGAGGGTGGAGGTCTCGCTGGCGTTTGGGTCTGTGGAGAGGGGCGCCCTGACCTGGGGCCTCCGCCTCCCCGATCCCCAAACTCCAGCCCTTTGCCAAGTAGGGTTCAGCGTGCGGGGCAGAGGCCTCCTCCTGGGACTTCCACCTGGGGAGAAAGGCCCCCCGGGGCAGCCAGGGTGGAAGGCGGAGGCCAGCCTGGCTCCGGAGGCACTGGGAGCCCCGGACCCTGAAAGTCTTGGGAGAGTCCCCCCTGCTCTTCAGTGGGATTCCTGCAACTGCTGTAGCTGCACAAATTCTGCAACTGGCTCTTTCCTCCCTTCTAATGACGCTGTTACCACCACCCTGCGTGGAAGTATTGAGCACTTTACAATATGTATTCACAGATTCAACAAATATTTATGAACACTGACCTGTGCCAGGCCCTGCAGATGACAGAAGGGAACCCCTGCCTCTGTGAAGTGTATGTTCTAGAGGGAGGCAAGGGTAAGAGCTCCCGGGTGTGGGGAGGGCCTCAGGTGACATCCAGTGACTTAGAGGGAGCAAGTGGTCAGCTGTGCTGCCTCCAGTCATACTCTACCCTCATCATCTGCAGTGGCTGCTGCTGGTCCAGCCATCACATCTGAATCCCAGCAGTAGAGTGAGGACACAGGAAAGGTAGCTAGCCACCCCTTTGCAGAGTACAGCCTAGGAGTGCACATAGCACCTTTGCTTATTCTGTTAGCCAGAACTTAGTCCTGCGGCCACACCTTCATGTGCAGAAGGCTGAGAAACGTGCCCTACCCGTGTTTGTGGTGCTGTAGATGACAAATCACCAGAGGCTGGGTCTCAAGGGCACATCTAGCACTGGTGGAAAGACCAGGGAGGATGAGAACTCCTTTCTTCAACACACCCTCTCACCATCACCCCACCTCCACTCATGGCACCTGCATGTATGCCTGCCCACACCTGCCCACACTGGCTCACATCTGTCCACACCTGTTCCAGCCTGCTCACACCTACTCACACCTGCTCCCACCCGCCCACACCTGCTCACACTGGCTCACACCTGTTCACATCTGTCCACACCTGTTCCCACCTGCTCAACCTTCTCACACCTGTTCCTACCTGCCCACACCTTTTTCCAAGATGAACTTTTGAATATTTTGGAAGTTTCTCCCCAAATACATTTCTGATTTGGTTGAAAAGTCACTAAATGTATAAATAAATTTGCTGAGAACTGACATCTTTATGGTGTCAAATCTTTGCACCTAGGTCCTCACATTTTTTCCATTAATTTATGTGTGTGTATTCACATTCTTGTCACTACTGGACTGACGTGTAAAAACTGAACCAAACACCTTTTGCTCTTGTGTGTTTCTTTTGTAATCTTCTACCTCGCAGAACTCTAAATCCTATTATTCAAATACATTTCCAGTTCAACTTCTTGCATTTTGCAAGGAATTTTTGTTTTGTTTTGTTTTGGAGACTAAGTCTTGCTCTGTCACCCAGGCTGGAGTGCAGTGGTGCGATCTCAGTTCACTGCAACCTCCGACTCCCAGGTTCAAGCAATTCACCTGCCTCAGCCTCCCGAGCAGCTGAGATTACAGGTGCGAACCACCACGCCCGGCTAATTTTTGTACTTTAGTAGAGAAGGGGTTTCGCCATGTTGGCCAGGCTGATCTCGAACTCCTGACCCCAAGTGATTTCGGCCTCCCAAAGTGCTGGGATTACAGGCGTGAGCCACCAAACCCAGCCTGCAAGGAATTTTTTTAACCTGTAAGTAATGATATCTTTTCCTTTTTGGTTGTTTTTACTTCTTCTGTTTTCTTTTCACCCCTTTGTTCTTGTTTTGGAATTTCCTAGAAGTTCCAGGGTAATATCCAGGGCTGTGTTGCTGGTGGAGCTGCGTGTCTGGCCTGGACCCACGTGAGGGTGGTTCTGGTGTCTCCGGGAAGCACTGTGCCGGCCGGGAAGTTGGAGGCTGCCTCTTGCCCTTCCCCATGAGGCCGACCCTGGATGCCTCCCCTGAGACCCAGAGGCAGCTTGGGATGGACTTGAGGAGGAAGCAGGTCCCACAACTCAGATTATCTCACCTCCCCGCCTTCTGCCTCCCCTGTTCAGGTTCCTCAAGTGAGAGCTCCTCCGGACTCCTGCCCCAAGGGCAGCTTGTCTCCAGCTTTCATTTCCAAATGCGCCAATCTCTGCCATTCAGCCACACCCTCTGCTCACCCTGTCCCTGGGCTGGAGGCTGCTCCAGAAATTTGGGAGGTCCTGGAGCCGGTTAGAAGCCTCTAGCCATGCTGAGTCAGCCTGGGCGACGGGGCTCACTGCGGCCACTGCCCCCTTGGCCTCCCGTGGACAGTGGCTGCGTGTGTCCCGGGAGGACCGTGGTGAATGTCTTCCGAAGACAGGACTGGAGACACAGGAGGCCCAACCGGCTCCGATCATCTGACGCCTCCACAGGAGAGAAAGGATGTAAGAATCCAGGTTCTTTTATGAAACATTAAAGACAGAAAAATGCAGCCTGGCTCCCGTAAGTTCTCCGTGTTGAGCAGTGGATGGGGAGAGGACAAGGGCTGAGGACCGGGGAGAGGTGCACCGGCCACGCGCGTCCCTCGGTGGGGAGAAGGCTCACCGCTGTTCCTGCTTTATCCTCCTCTCCAGGTCCTAAATTCTGCTTCTATCACTTTCTTTCAAGACGGTTCTTCCTCCCGTCTTGATCTGAGTACTCCTTCATGCTTTTTGTTTATCTTGCTAAATAAAGAAAACAGTGAAGCTTATGCAGTTTCCCCTGAAAATAGCCGTGGCCTCTCGGTGTTATTGTTTTCCACTGTCTGTAATGACAACTTTAATCTCTTCGACTAACAACCTATTTATAGCTCCTAATTTTTTCAATTGTCAGTTTGCAAAATTGAGGTCTGATCTGCAAACAGTAAGACTTGCCACTTACGATGCAAGTTCTGTGGGGGGCCGACTGCGAGGGCCAGGTGGGTGGTCTGGCCCCATGCAGGCACCCCCACCTTCATTCCGCAGCCAGGTCAGAGGCCCCATGCAGGCAACCCCCACCTCCCCCCATCCCCGGCCTTCATTCCACAGTCAGGTCAGAGGGACCCAGGGATCACCTCCAGGGGTCACCCGCACCTGGGCTCCCACAACTTCACTCCCACCTGCTGTCACATCCCTGGGGTCTCATCACAGACCTGGAGGCCTTCCTGGGGGAGCCTCAAGAAGGTAGGTGACCAGGGAATGGGAGAGCCTTTGGGAGTGAGGAGGGATGGGAGTGCAGTGGGGAGCAGAGACAGAGACAGAGAAAGAGAGAGACAAAGAGAGGGAGAGAGAGAGAGACAGAGAGGGAGGAAGAGAGACAGGGAGAGTGATAGAGACAGAGAGAGATGGAGACAGAGAGGGAGGGAGAGACGGAGAGAAAAGGGAGAGGCAGAGAGAGGGAGGGAGAAAAACAGACAGAGAGATAGAAGAGACAGGGCAAGTGATAGAGACAGAAAGACAGAGACAGAGAGAGGAAGAGAAAGACAGAGACAGAGGGAGGGAGAGACAGAGAGAGACAGGAAGAGGGAGGGAGGGAGAGAGAGAGAAAGACAGAGAGAGATGGGTGGAGGCAAGAGGCAGGAGATAGGATGTTTTTGACTCTTTCTCCCCACCATTTACTGAACCGGACGTTGGACGATGGGACGCCTCCTCCCCCCACCCTGTGACGGGGCCCTGGAGGGGCTGACTTTGGAGAGGAGCTGCTGAAGGGTGGTGGGAGAACAGGCAGGGAGCGCCAAAGCCACACTGCCCGTCAGGGGTGATACTGGTCCTCTCTGGCTCCTGGAGCAGTCCCTGATACTCCCCACAGGCGTCCACAGGTTCTGCTCTATGCCAGGGTTCTCTCCCGGGTGGGGGCGACGGCCTCCAAGGGTGGCCTCCTGGGAAGGCTGGGCGGAGGGCATTGGAGTGTGGGGATGGGACGACCCCTGCACCTGACATCCCGGTGCCTGCCAGCCAGCCCGGCTGTGGACTCCTGCGTGTAAGCTCCGCTGCCAACGGCATGGCCTGGTCCCTGCCCGCATTCTCTCTGCCTGTGCTCCCAACCGATGACACTCAGAGAAGCCTCCCATGTGTCCCCTCCACAGGTGAAGCTGTGTTGATACAGGAGCAAGTGTGGCGAGGAGACGGCAGACGCCCCCATCCCAGATGGGGAGCTGCTCCAGGCACGGGTCCCCCCAGCTTCCTGAACCGTATCTCACGGTCATCCCAGAGCAGCCCGGCCTTGCCTTCGGTCAGCGAGGGCTCCTCACCCCCACCCCAGCCAGCAAAGGGCCTGGAGCTGCTGCTGAGGGCACCAGGCTGCAGGAGACGCACATCCGGGTCCCTCACAGAAGCCCGCAGAGGTGTTCCCTGTGTGGATGGGCTACGGTCATTGCGGTCACGTGCCACGGGCCAGAGACAGCCGTGCGCCCAGGCCTACTCATCACGCAGAGGCAGGAAAGCCCACTCCTGGCCACATCGAGGCTACTGGAAGGAAAACGTAGCGGGGGCATCAGGCCCAGTGCTCCGGAAACCAGGGGGGCCTGTGCGGCCGGGGGTCCCGGGAAGGGGCCTGGGCAGTTTCCTTTCCCAGGGCCTCATCCCAGTATCTGAACCTGTGTGAGGGGGGCGTCCTGAGCAAACGCCCGCGGCTCCACCCCTAATCCACTCCCCTCCCCACCTGTATTATTTTGCACAAACTGCCAGTCATCAGAGGCTTCATCTGTCCACATTCACAGGCTCCCGGGCACGCGATAAAACCCCAGCTCCCTCTCTCCCCCACAGACAACAATTCCTAGATGTCCTCATACCTGGATTCCTCCCTCATACCTGGAGGACACTGGCTGCCAACCCCAGAGTTTAGAAGAACCTGAGTCGCCTCAGTGAGGAATGCAGCGTCCATCCCCTGGTGCAGGCCCAGGAGAAAGAGGGCGTCAGGCGCCTGGCGTGTGCTGGTGCTATGGGGGTGAGGTCCAGCCCCTTCAGATGAAATGTTCTGTCTGTGCCTTGAGTCGCCTTTTTCTGCTAGATTTTCCAGCTTGGCTGTGGTGTTCCAGGGAAGGCCCAGAGAACATCTGCAGCCCAGGCCTGGCCGTGCGGGAGGTGCCTGTGCAGACACAGGGGACAGGTGCAGGGAGGACATGGCCTGTGCCCAGGAGCAGGTGGGGAGAGTCTGCCCGGCCTCTCCCACTGCCCCTCCCTCCCCCTGGCAGCGCCTCCCAGCCCTAGTCGTGCCCCCTCAGTGGCCTTGGGGGCTGCTAGCCAGGCAGGTTCAAAAGGGAGTGAAAAGTTAGATTAGAGCTCAGTGAACCCAGCAGGGGTTGATGGACTTGGGCTCATCACAGTGCGTCAGTGCTGATTCGTCAACCCCAGCAGACGTCGCGTGATAATCAGTTTGTTCATGGGGTGGGGAGAAGGTATGTGGGAACTGTGTACTTTCCACTAATTTTTCAGCAGTCCTGAAACTGCTCTAAAGCCTATTAGGTTGTTTGTTTGTTTGCTTTTGAGACAGAGTCTCACTCTGTAGCCCAGGCTGGAGTGCAGTGGCACGATCTCGGCTTGCTGCAACCTCCACCTCCCAGGTTCAAGCGATTCTCCTGCCTCAGCCTCCTGAGTAGCTGGGATTACAGGTGCCCACCACCGTGGTTGGCTACTTTTTGTATTTTTAGTAGAGACGGGGTTTCACCATGTTGGTCAGGCTGGTCTTGAACTCCTGACCTCAAGTGATCTGCCTACCTCGGCCTCCCAAAGTGCTGGGATGACAGGCGTGAGCGCAGCCAAAGTCTATTAGTTTTTAAAAGGCACACAAATGGAAATACGTTCTATTCGATAAGATGCTGAGATGAGCCAGTCTGGGCTGTGGCTCCTGGAAGATCCACATCTTGAGTCTCAGTGCTCCTCCTGAGTGAGTCTGAGTGCTCCTCCTGAGTGAGTCTCAGTGCTCGTCTCTTCCTGAGTGAGTCTCAGTGCTCGTCTCTTCCTGAGTGAGTCTCAGTGCTCGTCTCTTCCTGAGTGAGTCTGAGTGCTCCTCCTGAGTGAGTCTCAGTGCTCTTCACTTCCTGAGTGAGTCTCAGTGCTCCTCCTGGGTGAGTCTCAGTGCTCTTCACTTCCTGAGTCTCAGTGCTTGTCTCTTCCTGAGTGAGAGTGCTCCTCCTGAGTGAGTCTCAGTGCTTGTCTCTTCCTGAGTGAGTCTGAGTGCTCCTCCTGAGTGAGTCTCAGTGCTCGTCTCTTCCTGAGTGAGTCTGAGTGCACCTCCTGAGTGAGTCGCAGTGCTCGTCTCTTCCTGAGTGAGTCTCAGTGTTCCTCCTGAGTCTCAGTGCTCCTCCTGGGTGAGTCTCAGTGCTCTTCACTTCCTGAGTGAGTCTCAGTGCTCGTCTCTTCCTGAGTGAGTCTCAGTGCTCTTCCTGAGTGAGTCTCAGTGCTCGTCTCTTCCTGAGTCTCAGTGTTCCTCCTGAGTCTCAGTGCTCCTCCTGAGTGAGTCTTAGTGCTCGTCTCTTCCTGAGTCTGAGTGCTCCTCCTGAGTGAGTCTCAGTGCTCGTCTCTTCCTGAGTGAGTCTGAGTGCTCCTCCTGAGTGAGTCTCAGTGCTCTTCTCTTCCTGAGTGAGTCTCAGTGCTCCTCCTGAGTGAGTCTCAGTGCTCCTCCTGAGTGAGCCTCAGTGCTCTTCACTTCCTGAGTGAGTCTCAGTGCTCGTCTCTTCCTGAGTGAGTCTCAGTGTTCCTCCTGAGTCTCAGTGCTCCTCCTGAGTGAGTCTCAGTGCTCGTCTCTTCCTGAGTTCTGCCGCAGACGTGGCTCTTTGGTCATCAAGAGAGAAGCAGTGGCTACTCCTGAGGAGGCCAGGATGCAGATCAGGAGGCCTCAGGGCCCATCCCAGGGAAGGCGTCACCCACCAGGCCCACGTTGGCCAGGGGTGAGGTCTCCTTGGCCAAGAATCAGGGCCCCTGCTGTGCCCCTGCGTCCCCACTTTGGTGGGCAGTGAGGGGCCTGGCAGGGAAGGAGTGCAGAGTGCAGAGGTCGCTGCTGCCTGGGGGCCGGGGGGCTCGCTCTGCAGCCCAGGCAGGGCTCGTAGCCCTCTCAGCCCTGGATGTTGACAGAGGGATGGCTCCCGGGGTTCCCGCGTGGCACCCGCCTCCCTGCTCCTTAGGAGGCATCCTCTTGCTCAGGGCAGAGCTCTGGGAGGGGCCCGTCCTGGGGTGCCTGGGGGTGCCGTGAGGTCTGGGAGGAGCTGGGAGCACAGCAGAAGAAGCTGACCTGGGTCAGAGCCTCCGTGGCCCTCACCACTGCCGCTGAGGGCTGGGTTCTGTTCCCTCTATCTCGAGATCACGATGGGTGCTTGAATTATTGTTCAGCAAACACCTGGTCCCTTCCCCCTCCACCCCCGAAGGACACAGGCACGCTCTGCTCTGGATCAATAGTGGATCAATAATGGATTTCTAGCAGGCTGGGCTTGGCCTCTGCTGTCACCATAAGAAACACACCCCAGGTAAGGCTGCCGGACCCTGGAGGGTGAGAGACCTGGGGAGAGGTTCCGGGCCCAACCTCAGCCCCGAGCGCAGCCCAGAAAGGCCGATAAGCCTAGACCAGCTGGCTCCGACAGTGAGCAGGGATAAGTAACTGCAGCTCGACTTGTTATGCGGTGTTACCAACAACAGCAGACTGATGCACTTCTCCTGCACACCCTTGCCGAGGTGAATCCTCCCAGGGCCTCAGCCTCTCACTTCGGAAGTTGGGAGAACAATGGTGCCTCCTCCCTAGGACCGGCTCAAGGATGAGATGACTCACTGCAGGGGAATTCTCTGCAGGACGCCCTGTCCTCCGTGAATGCTGCTCTTGTTCCTGACTTCCAGGACCAGGCGAAGGTGGCCCAGCTCCATCCCCGGAGCCTGTTCCATGGCCCACGGTGCAGGGCGTGAGACTGCTCCCTGGCTCTGTGGGCTGGGACCTCCCTCTGGGCAGGCTCTGTGGTGGGAGAGACAACAGACTCGCTTTGTAACTCTGGCTGCCAGGTGCACACCCACTGTGTCCTCCGGCCCAGGCGCTCCCTGAAACGTCCCCTTGGTGCTCTACACCTTGTTTTCACGGGCGCCACTTCACCTGCTGAAATAAAGTGTCCCATTCAGCTGTCTACTCCCGCGTGGTCTGTTGGTCCACGATTTGCCCCTTGTGAGCAGCTAGCTCAGTGGCGTTTCCTGGAGACGAAGGCCCAGGGTTGAGGGTGCCGTGGAGACAGCGCTACTTATGGAAAGCTGCAGCTGCAGGGCACAGCCCCTTGCCGGGGGAGGCCGCCACAGAGCCGAGCATCTGCTGACCTTCAGCCAGGTCTGGGATCACCCTCACCAGGGCCAGGCCAGTGGGGTCCTGCAGGAGGAGGAGCTGCTCCAGGGCCTCAGCTGTTGCCCATCCATGGAGGTCACGTTTAGGCTAAGCTAGGCAGCCCGGCCTTGTGTTGCTGGCCCCTAGCCAAGGGAGGAGTTATGGGAGGGGTTGGGGTGAGGCTGTGGCTAGGATGTGCAGTCCCCAGAGACGGAGGGTGCTGGACATGTGCCCGGCTACTGAAGAGCAGCCAAGAAGCAAGTCACGACAGAAGCCGAGTGGGAGGCTCCTGCATCCCCACTGTCCAGAAGGCGCATCCAGCCGGGGCGCCCTCACTATGCGGACACGGAGGCTCCCAGCTTTCTGTGCACACAAGGCCACAGCAGGAGCTTCCTGGGGTCTGCAGATGACCCAAAGCAGAGTTCATTTTCTTCCAGTACCCTCCCTGCTTTTAGAATCTTCTTCCAGCCCCAATCCAGGTCCACTCTGGCCGAGACCTCTGCCCACTCACTGGGTGGTGGCCAGCTGCCCACCGCACGTCAGCAAAGCCAGCTGTCTGTGGCCCGGGGATGTGGCCTCGCTGTGTTCCTATGGCCAGTCCTCCTGAGGCGGCCTTGGCCCTGAGGGGTCCCATGACGGGACGGGCAGCTGACCCAGCACTGGCTGGGTGGCCACCCACTGGAACCCTCCCCCAGTCACCCCTGCATTTATCGTGTGCCTCCTGCACCTGAGGATGCCCTTCAAGGCCCTGGGGCTGGGGGTGGGCGTGTCCTCTCTCAGACTAAGGAATCTGTGTCTCAGGTGCGGCTGCCCTTGGGATTTTGCAGGGTGGGTGATGTGCACAGGGTTGGGCCTGGGATAGAATTTGGGCTCTAGGGGACGCTGAGCAGAGCGGAAATGAAACATCCAGACCTTCAGGGGCCCGGCTTTTGGGGTGCAGCCTCCGCCTGGCAGCAGGTCTGTTCAGGGACAGGGGCTGAGAGCTGGCGCCTGCCTCAGCCTGGTGAGAATGACAATGAAGGCAACTTCTGCTTTTCTTGAGGAAGAAACTTGGCTTTTGACTGGCCAGATTTGATGACTTTTCTTCCCTCCGAAACATCCCCTCCTGTCACCGGACTCTTTCCTTTTTGACGTCTGTTTATTTCTTTCTTTAACAATGAGCTCAGCACAAGGGGCGTGTTCGCTCCCTGCCAGGAGGCAGCTAAGGGCTTATTGTGAGAACTTCTTTCCTTCCCATGGCAGCCCTGCGGGAGGGGCCATGGCTGTCCCCACTTTATAGACGAGCAAACCAAGCCACAGCCTTCGGCCACCTTGCTAGGAAGAAGGGGAGGGGGGTTGGGGCCAGGGAGCCGGTGAGCAGCTGGAGCTGTGAGCTTGGTGCTGGGCTGGGCCCCAGGGAGGCCCTGAGTGCTGGAGGGGCTCTCGGTGGCCTGAGAGTGTCTCTACAACCTCCTACTCCTGTGCTCTGCAGTGAGCTCTGGGGCTCCCCACTGGGAAGGGGCTGCGCTCCCACCCCTTGGGGATTTCCTGGGGTCAGAGGTCTGAGTCATCTCCAGGGCCTGCCCCTGCAGTGCTCAGTTTAGGTGTGATGCAAGGGCCTGACTAGCCAGCTGTGGGGGCCAGTCAGGGGGTGAGGGCTGAGGGAGCAGTAACATTCTGGACACGTTTTTCTTTTTTTTTTTTTTTTTTTTTTTTTTTTTTTTTTTTTTTTTGAGACGGAGTCTTGCTGTGTCTCCCAGGCTGGAGTGCAGTGGCGTGATCTCGGCTCACTGCAAGCTCCGCCTCCCGGGTTCACGCCATTCTCCCGCCTCAGCCTCCCAAGTAGCTGAGACTACAGGCGCCCGCCACCACGCCTGGCTAGTTTTTTGTATTTTTAGTAGAGACGGGGTTTCACCATGTTAGCCAGGATAGTCTCGATCTCCTGACCTCGTGATCCACCCGCCTCGGCCTCCCAAAGTGCTGGGATTACAGGCTTGAGCCACCGCGCCCGGCCCTGGACACATTTTTCTGTGGAGCAGGCGAGGCAGTCTGGTCAGGGTGGTGTTCTCCCCTGGGCCATGGCAGGGGTATGGGGACACTCAGCCACAGTCGAGGGGTCCACGGCCCAGTTCCAGTAGCCAATCAGGGGCACATGGTCCTGGTTCTTACCTGGGCTCATCGAGCAGCCGTGCCCAGTGCTATGGGGTCAGGGGTGACATCACAGATGGGCCTCCTGGATTTGGGCTGAAAGATCAGTCTTGGGATACCCCCAGGGTCAGGGTGCCCAGAGACCCCCATGGTGGGCCTGGCCTGCCTCCCTGCTCTGCAGCCCTGCCCGATGCCAAAAGATCACTGTGCCAGTCCTTGCCCACGGGCCCCTCCCCACGGTGAGACCTGCCCCACTTGAACCTTGCAAACATGGAAACTTGGCCACCTGACCCATGGCCTGGCCCAGCGCTGTGACCTGATCCTGCAGCCCTGTGGGCCCCGGGCTCCCCATCGAGGTTAGGTTTCCAGGCTGCCTCAGCCTGTTCCAGTGAGAGGTGCTCGAGGGACGCTGGCCTAAGCCCCGCTGAGGTGTCTCCCAAAGAGAAGCCTGTGGCCCTTGGGTGCAGGGGGTTGCAGATGCCCGTGAGCTCTGTCTCCCTTGTGAGTGGCCTGGGCACTGCTGCACGCAGCTGGTGGGGGCTGTGGCCCACCAAGGATTCAGCCCGGTAAGCGGCAGTGGGCAGGAGGGATGGTGTGGGCTCGCTTGAGGGTCATGGGAGCCCAAAAAACTCGGGGACAGACTCAGGCCCAGGGAGGTCACATCCACGGGGACATCAGGTTCCTCCCTAGGGCCACCAGGACCAGCCACATAGCCCCCTGGCCTCTCATCTCACAGTGTGGATCTGTGTACACACAAACATAGACACAGACACACACAGACAAACACACACAGACACACAGACACGCACAGACACACACAGAAACACACAGATAGAAACACACAGATATGGAGACACACACAGAAATACACAGACACAGATACACACAAACACAGACACACAGATATGGAGACACACACACCGACACACATACATACAGAAATACAGACACGCACACAGATACACACGGATACACACAGGTACACACAGACACACACAGCCAGCTGCTCCACCTTTGTGACCTCACCACTTCCTCCAGGGGCCCACCCTGATTGACTGAGAAGGTTTTGTTCCTAATTTGCTGAGATGAAGCCACCAGCGCTGTGGGAGGCGTGGCCATGTGTCCCTTGAGCTCCCCGAACTGGCCTCAGAAACCACATGATCTGGCTGCACGAAGAGCCAGCACTCGGATAAATCTGTCTCCAGAGGGTACTTTTCGTGCAGAGCCAGTTGACTGGGAGAGGCTCATGAGGCCCAGGGTGGGCACAGGGCTCTCAGAGGGAGTGTCTGGGGCCAATGCCGCAACCTCTGCTTCGTGCCTTTTCCGGACACAAGCACAGACTCTGAGCAAGGAGGGAGGTTGAGACTCTGGGGGCCCGGGGACTGGCGGGAGCTCTTGTCCACCAGCTGAAGCTGCAGAACCAGGGTGGGGACAAGCCGGGCCCATGGTTTCCAGGGCCTCCGTCCTCCATCCACCTGAGAGCTGTGCCTCGAGACAGGAGGCACTGGGGAGCCAGCACAGCCGCACTCTGAACGTCCACATAGAAGCCTCCGCCCAGGCAGCCCCTCCTCCCAGGCTGGCCACACCATCCCTCTGATTAAGAAAAACCAGATTCAGCCCTCTCCTCTCTTGGGACACACAATAAGGGCCCTGGTGCACCAGAGCAATATCATCCCCCTAGGGTGCAAGGAGATGTTTTCGCCCCTAAGGACACAAAGGGCTGAGTGGGAAGACCAGCCCCTCCTAGGGTGGCGCTTAGAGGCTTATGTAAAAGACCCCACCCAGGGCTGGAACAATGCCGGCCCCAGGCCACGTCCTGGAGACTGAGGCTCTGCCTACTGGGAGTCCTGGAGACTGAGGCTCTGCCTACTGGGAGTCCTGGAGACTGAGGCTCTGCCTACTGGGAGTCCTGGAGACTGAGGCTCTGCCTGCTGGGAGACCTGGAGACTGAGGCTCTGCCTACTGGGAGTCCTGGAGACTGAGGCTCTGCCTGCTGGGAGACCTGGAGACTGAGGCTCTGCCTACTGGGAGTCCTGGAGACTGAGGCTCTGCCTACTGGGAGACCTGGAGCCTTTGCCTTTGCAGGGAGCTCCTGGGTGGCCCCAGTGAGTAACACCCTGAGAGGTTACACCCATATCTCTCAGGAGTCAGGCTCCTGCCTCTGTGTGGAGCATAGTTCATGGAGACTGGTGCATAGGACACAGGCCACACAGACACAGTAGGGTAGATCCAGCTCCAGGGCATGAAGAACAAATTCACCTACTCATTCATTCACTCATTCTTTCATTCACTCATGAACCCATCCATCCACCCACCCATCCACCCACCATCCATCCATGTACCCACTCATCTATCCATCCATGCATCCATCCACCCTTCTATCCATCCATCCATCTATCCACCAACTCACCCACCCACTCATCTGTCCATCCATCCATCCTTTCACTCACCCTTCTATCTATCCATCCATCCATCCATCTGCTCACCCACCCATCCATCATTCATCCATCCATCCATTCACCCACCCACTCATCTGTCCATGCACCCATCCATCCATCCATCCATCCATTCACTCACCCTTCTATCTATCCACTTACCCACCCAACTATCCATCCATCCATCCATCCATCCGTCTATCCATCATTCCATTCATCCCTCCATCCATCCACCTATCCACCCACCCACCTATCTATCCATCCACCCATCTATCCATTATTCCATTCACCCATACATCCATCTACCCACCCACCCACTCATCTGTCCATCCATCCATCCATCCATCCATCCATCCATCCATCCATCCATCCATCCATCCATCGATTCACCCACTCTATATAATCACCCATCCATCCATCCACCTACCCACCTATCTACTCATCCATCCACCCATCCATCTACCCCTCTACCCATCTATCCATCTATTCATCCATCCACCCATTCATCCATCTACCCATCCACCAATCCATCCATTCATGGTACAGGGACGTGCAGAGAATGAGATACCTTATGTGGCTGGTGACACAAAGGGAAACCCCCCAAAGTAGCTGTCCTGAGACACCTACCATCAGGAGGGAAGTGAGAGGCACTGAAGGGGTGTGTGGGGAACCCAGGGAAGGTCAGTTGTGGGGTGGGCAGTACAGGGAGAGGAGGCATGGGGGAAACACCTGCCCATCAAGTTGATGCCAGGTGTTCAGAGCAATTAAGAAGAGCCAGAAGGTGTTCAGGCAGGGGGACCCCCAGGGTGCTGGCATCAGGGAATAAATGACACAGATTTGCAGAGAGAGGCTGTGGTCGGTCCTGCCTCCAGCTTCCTGGCCAGCCCTGCCTGCCCAGACATCTGAGTCAAAGTAGCCTCTGTCTTCTGTTATTTTCAGCATTGTGCCTGCCACTTACGGTCCAGAAGGTGATGATGACAAGAACTGAAATAACCTTCTTGATCCAGGTGCTTCCTTCTTTCTCCACAAAGGCCTCCCTCAACCTAGAAGGCTCCATGGCTCCTTATGGCCAAGCAAAACCCTGAGTGGTCGCAGGGCTCTCGGTAGCGCCTGCCTACTCCACACACACACAATCTTAGTCCCATCCTCCCTGCTACAAATTCCTTCAAGTTTCATACCCAGGAAATGCAGCTGGGGATGGGCACATCTGGGTACCAGGTGCTTTCAGAAGGGCAGGTGTGGTCAGGGAGCAATTTATGACAGAAACAGAACTTTCGGTCAAAAATGTCCTGTGCATGGTGACTGAGCACCACCTTGGGGACAAACTGCCGGTGAGCTGAGCCCTCCAGCATAGACACTGGCAGCGGGGAATGTGGGCTCCACATAGACAGCTGGGTCCACCTGCATCAGCACCACCCCCAGAAAGCTCCGTCCTGGCCTTGCGGTCGGCCCTCGCCCAGGGGTAATGCTGGCCTGGCCGTCTCTGCCCCAGGCATGCTTTGCCTGCTCCAGAACCCCACAGAACAAGGCCCCCACCTTCCTGTCTCCTCGCCCACCGTGGTCCTGATGTTGTTGTGTCCACAGCTCTGTCCACAGCCCCTGCCCCTGGTGCCAAGCAGCACTCCACGGCGCAGACGTGCCACAGCTGCCAGTCATGCTCCTGAGCCTGGACGCTGTGTCATCTCCAGTTTGGGGCAATTAAAATATTAAAATACAGCAGCTACAAACCTTCCTGTGCCTGCATCTGTGCAGACGTCTGCGTCCATTTCTCTCCAGTAAGCACCTGGGGGGAGTGGCCGGGTCACAGAGTGAAAGGATGTTGCATTTCCTGAAAAAGCGCCACACACTCTTCCAAATGTCTGTGCCATTTCCCACGTGTGGAGCCCCTGCCCGTTTCGTAAGGCAGATCCGCCTTATGCTGCACCGCCCCCTCCGCATTTTTGGCATTCGGTTGCTGAAATAGAATAACAGCCATCTCTGCTCAGCACTGTCCATTCCAGGAACCTGCAGGCATTTCATATGCATGATGCTATTTTTGCAGAATCCTTAAAAACACAAGTATTACTACAATGGACAGATGAGTAAACTGAGGCATAGAGGAAGAGATAACTTGCACGTTTCCCAGCTTGCTGGTGTTGAACTCAGTTGCCCCTAACCCCCATCAGGCTGGCCCTGACACAGAGGCCTTGGTCTCCCTCAAAAACCATGATTCTCAAGGTCATAAAGATCCCAACACATGCCCCATCACAGGACCCCACTGCACAACTTCCTGAAATGACCACCACCCAGCCACAGCCCAAAGGCCCCGTGTGCAGCCCTGACCACCAGGCCGGACCACTTACAACACGCAGGATCTATTTTCTATTTCTAGGGACCCACGGCCTTAGGCTGTTGTGCCAGCCCAGAAATGGTGCGTGGGGAAGCTCCCAGTGCAATGAGAAATTGTGGTCCTGATTTTTATCTAACCGGACAGTTAATATCTGGGACTGTGCCCTGTGGTATGATGGTTGGTGGCAGGAGCTCTGGAGCCTAGTTGGCTTGAGGCCTAACTGCTGCTCTGGCAACAGGTGCCCAATTTTCCCAAAAGTCTGATCGTCCATAACGACAGCACCAAGGTGGCAGCTGTGAGGTTTTGGTGAGAGTCCCAGCACCTAGAGAGCCCAAACACCCAACAATGACTGCGACTCCTGAGGTCTGCAGGTGCCTGGAACAGACGTGAGGGACACCTGGGCCCTGGACAGAGCTGCCCCCTCCTGCCTATCTTGCCTTGCCACCTCCCCGCACACTGCCAACATCCCCAGCTCCAGGGCCCAGGTGGATCCACGGGTTCTCCACGCGGCCAGCTCTCCAGTGTCCTGCAGTCAGTTCAGTGATGTGAGCATCACTCCGATGGGATCTGTCACGGCTGGAATTTCCAGGAGCGAGCGCGAGATTAGAAATGTGGCTGAGGCCTGTGCTTCGTGGATGAGAGCTGTGGGAATCGCACTGGGGTCTGGGGAGGCCAGGGCGGCCCCTCGTCCCCCGACGTCCAGGGGACCCTCTGGTTCCTGGTAGCCCGCCATACTCCTACATGACTCTGGAGACCAGCCACGCTGGTGCAGGGGCGGTGCAACTCAGGAGGCGAGAGGCTCCCCAGTGAGGAAAATGTCACCCTAACGAGGAAGGGGCCACGTTCCTGGGGAAGGTGGTGTCTGCTGGAGACTGGAAACTGCACCTCCCAGCCCAGGCCTGCCGAGCATGGGGACTCCTGGGGGAAATGGTAGGGCATCGGCCCCAAACGAGGACGGGACAGTCAGGGTCTGAACACTAAAGGCTACAGCAGGGGAGGAGGGAAGGAGGGCCGGGGGCTGGCCAACATGGGTGTGAGACAAGGCCTTGGTGTCTGTCCCCCACCAACAGACAAAGCCGGGTTGCAGAAGGGCCTCCGTTTCAGGAGAGCCGGCTCAGAAGAACAGAGCACAGAGCCCTTGGTGAGGGAGCAGGGCCTGAGCTGAGGCCGGGCCTCCTGTCCTGGACGTCTTGTGTCCCCTCAGCTCATAGCCCTGTCCACTAAAAAAGGAGTCCAGCTTTTAAACAAGCAAAATTCATCTTATTTGGACGTTTTTCTGAGCACTGCAGCCCAGGGGGGGGTCTTTCAGAGGCACATGGTCAGGCTGCTGTGGAACAGTCCCAGCTCCTGGCACAGCTCTGGTGATGCAGCTCGAAACGTGCACAGAAGTCACAGCACAGTCAAGTCACACTGAGCTGCATGTGGGTTACAGAACGTCGCGATTATAGGCACAGAAGTCACAGGAGAGCCGAGTCACACTAAGCTGTGCGTGGGTTACAGAACGTCTGGATTACAGAGAACGTCTGGATTACAGAGAACATCTTGTTATAGAGAAAGCCTGGATTGTACAGAATGTCTGATTACAGAGAATTTCTGGTTATAGAGAATGTCTGGATTAAAACGAACATCTGGGGCTGGACGCAGTGGCTCAGGTCTGTCCTCTCAGCACTTTGGGAGGCTAAGGTGGGCGAATCACCTGAGGTCGGGAGTTCGAGAGCAGCCTGACCAACATAAAGAAACCCCGTCTCTACTAAAAACACAAAATTAGCTGGGCGTGGTGGCACACGCCTGTAATCTCACCTACTCGGGAGGCCGAGGCAGGAGACTCGCTTGAACCTGGGAGGTGGAGGTTGCAGGGAGCTGAGATGTCACCATTGCACTCCAGCCTGGGCAACAAGAGTGAAACTCTCAAAAAAAAAAAAAAAAGTCTGGATTATAGAGAACATCTGGTTACAGAGAACGCCTGGATTATACAGAACGTCTGATCACAGAGAATGTCTGGTTATAGAGAATGTCTAGTTAAGAGAGAACATCTGGTTGCAGAGAATGTCTGGACTATAGATAAGGTTACAGAGGACAACTGCTTATAAAGTCCAATTACAGAGAACTTCTGTTTACAGAGAACATCTGGATTATAGAGAATGGTTACAGAGAATATCTCGTTACAGATCCCAGAGGCATAATTGCCAACCCTGCCAGACGTCATCTCTTGCAGGACACAGCAAGGACCGGGGTCAGGTACCGTCTTCAAGGAATGGAGTGGCTCAGGCAGGAGTCTGGGTGGCGCATGCTCATTCATTGTGTCTTCAGAGCATCTTTCCAGCAAGCGGCACTCGTTACAGACTCGGGCTGTGAAATGAGTCTGCAAGTGGCAGTGGGCACACACGGCTTCTCACGCTGCTTCTTTGCCCCACAGCCCCCTTGTTCTTGGTCCCGCAGCATCTTCCTGCATTGTCCACCCTCCACCCTGCTGTCTGTCCCCATCCTTGGTTCAAGTGGACGCCCAGATCCCACGTGGATGCCCAGATCCCACGTGTCTAAATATTCGTTTATAAATCTCAAGACAAACTGTCACACACAGTCAGGTCTGGGCCACCGTCATGGTGACCCACAAAGCCAGGATCCAGGTAGAATCTTGGTTCCCCACATTCAGCATGGGATCTCTGGCCCCGGCCTCAGGGGAACAAGCTGCTGCCCCCTCCACCCAAGCCCAGAGAGCTCCAGGATGCACCCTCAGTCCTCACACTGTCATGGGTGTGTAACCTGCCTCCGCACTGCCCAGCACAGAGAGACCCACCGGGCTGTGTGGGTGGGAAGTGAGAAGGGGGCCTCCTCTGCCCCTGCCCCATCCACCAGCAGCCCCGGGGAGATCAGGAACCCGGCGCTGCCCACAGAGCAGCCTTCTGGCCACTGTCCCCTTGTGGTGGGCCACATCTGCCCTGTGGGCTCGTGAGCTCCGACTTGACTATGGGTGGCGTGGGGGTGCCCACAGGGCTGTGCATGGAGGCGTGAGCCGCCTGGGTGACCCCAGCACAGGGGCGGAGCCACCTGGGTGACCTCCAGCACAGGGACAGAGCCGCCTGGGTGACCCCAGCACAGGGACGGAGCCACCTGGGTGATCTCCAGCACAGGGATGGAGCCACCTGGGTGACCCAGTACGGGGATGGAAGCCAGCAGCATGGCTGGGGTGGGAACACTGACTTGTACCCTGGTTCCCCACCTGGATCTGGGAGCTTGGACTCTCTGGGGAGGCTTCCCTGACCAAGCGCCATGGGATCCTGGGATGGAAGGAGCTTCCGGTCCCCCTATGGCCAGCAGGTCCCAGACTCCTCACAAGCCCTCCCCCGATCAAGGCCCCATTCCCCGGTAGGATCCTGCAGACTGTCCAAGACCCAGCAGAGTCAGTCCAGAGTAGAAATGACCATGTGGGCCTGGTGGGGTGGCTCACGCCTGTAATCCTAGCACCTTGGAAGGCTGAGGTCGGTGGATTGCCTGAGCTTAGGAATTCGAAACGAGCCTCGGCAACACGGTGAAACCCCGTCTCTACCAAAATACAAACAAATTATCTGGGCGTGGCAGTGTGCACCTGTAATCCCACTTACTCTAGAGACTGAGGCAGGAGAATTGCTTGAACCCAGTGGGTCCAGAATTGTTTCCTTCTGGTGGGTTCTTGGTCTCGCTGACTTAAAGAATGCAACCGCAGACCCTCCCCATGAGTGTTACAGTTCTTTTTTTTTTTTTTTTTTTTTTTTTTTTGAGACGGAGTCTCACGCTGTTGCCCAGGCTGGAGTGCAGTGGTGCGATCTCGGCTCACTGCAAGCTCCGCCTCCCGGGTTCCCGCCATTCTCCTGCCTCAGCCTCCTGAGTAGCTGGGACTACAGGCGCCCGCCACCGCGCCCGGCTAATTTTTTTTGTATTTTTAGTAGAGACGGGATTTCACTGTGGTCTCGATCTCCTGACCTTGTGATCCGCCCGCCTCGGCCTCCCAAAGTGCTGGGATTACAGGCTTGAGCCACCGCGCCCGGCCTACAGTTCTTAAAGATAGTGTGTCTGGAGTTTGTTCCTTCAGATGTTCAGATGTGTTGAGAGTTTCTCCTTTCTGGTGGGTTCGTAGTCTCGCTGACTTCAAGAGTGAACCCGCAGACCTTGGCAGTGAGTGTTACAGCTCATAAAGCTAGTGCAAACCCAACGTGCAAAAGAACAAACCCTCCGCAGGCGGAAACCCCAGCAGGTTGCCCCGTTGGCGCAGGTGGCCAGCTTTTATTCCCTTATTTGGCCCCACCCATGTCCTGCTGATTGGTCCATTTTACAGAGCGCTGATTGGTCCATTTTACAGAGTGCTGATTGGTCCGTTTTTACAGCATGCTGATTGGTGTGTTTACAAACCTTTAGCTAGACACAGAGCTATGATTGGTGCATTTTTACAGAGTACAGATTGGTGTGTTTACAAACCTTTAGCTAGACAGAAAAGTTCTCCGAGTCCCCACTCGACGCAGGAAGTCTGGCTGGCTTCACCTCTCTCTGGGAGGCGGAGCTTGCAGTGAGCCGAGATTGCACTCCAGCCTGGGCGACAGAGCGAGACTCCATCTCAAAAAAAAAAAAAAAAAAAAGAAAGAACCGTGTGGGGTGGATGGTAGTCGTGGTCTGCACTGCAGAGACTACAGCTGGCAGCTCCTGTGCCTGAGGGCAGAGAGCACCCACAATGGTGAAGGGGCCTGCATCTGGCCTGACCAAGGACCAGGCCAGCTGATCGCTGCTCAGTGGACTTCGGTGTGGACAGAGGGCAGGGAGGCTCCACAGGTCCCAGCCGCAGGCACCTCCGGAAAGCATATCCATATCATTTTCCACCGTGAGGCGGGAGGCAGCCAGAACGCAGTCAGCGTCTTGTATAAAACCCAGCGCTGCGCCTGTGTTGCTGCCCCGTGACCCCAGGGGGATGAAATCGCTGGGTCTGAGTCCTTGAGGGTGCAATTAAGACTGTCAGGGAGGGAGCGCCCCACCCAGCCCGAGGGGCCTCGTCCCACCCGTGACCATGGACACACATGGATGCAGGTGGGGCTGAGCTGCCGCTGGGGTGCCCTGGGCACTGGGGCACTGCTGGTGCCATCTCCCACCTCAGGCCCCTCAGAGGGGTGTCCCTGGGCCGCTTCCCCTCCCTCTGCTGGGGGGCTGCCCTCTCCCTGGAGCACCCCCAGTCCTTCCCCAGGAGCCTGATGATGAGAGTGAGACAAAGGCTGAAAGGCATTTCCAAAAGGTCCTCGGTGACACTGTAACTGGAGTTCAGTGGTTCTGCTTGTTAAAAATTTCAAACCGGAATGAGACTTTGGAGCTTATTTTGTCCAAACCTTTTATTTTTCAAAGGGGGCAACTGCACTGAGAGTGTTAGATTTCAGGTGCCTGGCACTGACTCAGGCTCCAGCCCCGCCCCCGCTCCATGCCCGGCACAAAGCATCGGTCCCTAGAAAGTGCCCCCAGGTTCGTGGTCCCATCTTCAACCCCAGGGTTTACTGTCTCTATATTCTCTGCCGTGAAGTCTAAGGGCAGCTGAAATTTCATAAATGGAGAAAGAGCCCTATTTGTGGATTCTCGCCTTCCTTTATCTCCAGGGATCCCCAGACAGCAGGGATTTGTGGAATGACTCACTGTAGCGGGTCTTCCGGCGGTGGACCAGCCCCGGTGCACGATTTTCCCTGTGGGTGCGAGTGCCCTCTGCTGGCCCATCCTGACACTGCTGTCAACAAAGTTTCCTGGGGGACGGTCACCTGGCTCAGCTGGGGGAACTGGACTTCCCATTCCATCCCATTCTCTCCCCCACCTAGAACCTTAAGCTAGACCAAAGCTGATTTTTCTCCCACCCTAAGAATACACACAGAAGGGGCCCAGGGCTGGTATAGGGCACCAGGTGTCAGGAATGCAGGCTCTGTGAGTCTCGCCAAGTCACTGAGTTACCATTGCAGCACAGGCTTCCTCCTGATGGCCCAAGATGGCTGCTCAGGCTCCAGCCCTCACATGTGCCTTCCAGGCAACCGGAAGGAGACATGAGGAGGGGAAGGGCCTGTCCCTTCCTTTAAGAAAACTCCTGGAGGTTGTATTCACACTTTTGCTCACCTGTCATTGACCTGAACATTTTCCTGTGGCCACACCTGGCTCCAGGGAAGCTGGGGAGCCAGTGGGTCCAGGAACAGTGAGGGACGCTCATATCAACAAAAAGCGTACCCACCAGTCACAGAACAGCTCCGCCCTGTCCTACACTCACCCTGTATGCAGTGCCATCGCTTCTCTCAGTGCCAGTGGCTCCAGAGTTTCTAGAGCAGCAGCATGCTTGGAAAGAACATGGACTCAAGGAAAGTGGCACCTGGAGCCTGCAGCCACTGGTGAGATGGGCGGAAGCAGCCCTCAGAGGCCGATCCCTCCCTCACACCATCAGGATAGGCTGTTAGCCTCGCTAGGCCCCAGTAGGCCAATTCCTCTCCTACACCACTGGGATAGGCTGTTAGCTTTGCCGGGCCCCAGGAGGCCAATCCCTCCCTCACACCATCAGGATAGGCTGTTAGCCTCGCTAGGCCCCGGTAGGCCAATTCCTCTCCTACACCACTGGGATAGGCTGTTGGCCTCGCCAGGCCCCAGCTTTCTTGTCCATGGAGTGGGGATACTAACAGTTCACACCTAAGAGGCTGGGATTCATAGAGTCTGGGTTTTAGGGGAGGCAGGGATCAGAGAGGCTGGGATCAGGAGGCTGGGAGTTGGGGGGCTGGGATTAGGAGGCTGGGATTGGTGAAGCTGGAATTGGGAGGCTAGGATGGAGGAGGCTGGGATGGAGGAGGCTGGGATTGAGGGCACCTGGGTTCCATCTGGTCTCTGCCTTCTCCCTGGCTGCCTGGTTGGTCCCAAGGCCACACTCAGATTTGGAAGGTGATCTGTGTCTCATCCAGGCGTCCAATGTGGCTTCATGTTTCTGTGAGTCATATGCACTAGGCTGCATCTCACATTGTTAAGCAGAGATTTTAACATTCACCCCCTGAACAGAGCATGAAATCAGCATGAGGACTAAACTCAGAAAGAACCTTTCCTGAGGCAAAATCGTGTTTCTAGGAGCCATTTGTTGTGATCTACTTAAACTATCACTGGAATACATGGTAGACACCAAGGAAGGCCCCGGCCCAAACCTGCTGCTGCTGAGGGAGGGGGCGGGGTGAGGCCTGGAAGGGGGGTGGGAAGCACCTCTGAGTTCTGTACCTGGAGCGCCCACCCTGCATCACCCACCTTCATGCACTGTCTTTGTGGCTGTGGAAAGATCCAGCACAATAAGCACCGGGCGACTGAGTCAGGGCCTTAGAAAGGGCGCGGTCTCTGGACTTAGTCGAAGTGAATGTCTCTGCACCGTTGGGTGTCAGACGCCCCAGTGGTTCTCAGTATCGACTGGAGGCTCGACAGAGAAGCGCAATTGTGTCTGCTCTGCTGGTGATGATGAATTACTGAGACATGACTGTCTACACCGACTCCCACTCTCAACAGGGCTGAACACCTGCGGCCACTCCGTGGTCCTGTGAAGGTGCTTGTGGCCACGCTGGGGCCTGGGCGACTCCTCCTGGGCTCCGGCATCACCGAAATAGTGTCAGGGACCTCGATCTCAGGCCTCCAACCTCCAGAACAGTGGGGAAGCAATGTCAGTCACTCACCTAGGCTGTGGCATTTTGTTACAGCGGCCCAAGCTGACCAATGCACCCCCCTCGCCTCGCGGGTGGTAGTAACCGGAATCCATCGTTCCAGCCAGTCGCCTCGTGGCCAGAGGCGTGAGAGGCTGGAGAGGCCGACTGTGGTCAGAGGGACCCTCTGTGTTCTCTTGGCGGGAGAATCAAGCCTTGAAGAAGCTGCGGGGTTGGGGGGCCCTTTGCACGGGGGTCGCTGAGAGTGAGAGCGAGAGCATTGCTCACCACCACCCCCGGGACCTGTGCAGGAGGAAAGGCCCCTGCCCTGGCTCTGGCCCCAGCGTTGACTGAGAACCATCGCCCTGCACCTGAGGCAGGAGAACAGGGAATGGGGGTCACCGAGGGCTAAGGCAGAAGCAGAAGGGCAGCAGGTGTCGCTGGTTCCTGGCTGGATAGGGCGGCACACAGGCCTCAGCCTCCTTCCTGGGATAACAAGACAGGGGTCTCCACCTTAGCTTCTGATTGGCCGCAGGCCAGTCCTTCATAGGGTACAGCCAATCGGAGACTTTGAAAGGGCACCTAGGCGTGTTACCAAATTCTTTTAGCCCAGTACAAACCCTAATGGGGGCTCTGGAGCACTTGCTGGAGTTGGCGTCCCCCCGGGAGTGTATGTTCGCTGCAAAGAATCTGTGCTTTCATTACTCTGTTATTTGTTGTTTTGTGAGTTTTGTTCAGTTCTTTGTTCAACATGCCAGGAACCTGGACTCACAGTCAGGACCTCCCTTCTGGTAGCACACCCAGTAGGGCCTCCTGCCCACCCACAGCGGGGCTCCCGCCACCCCCCAGGTTGCCCACAGCGGGGCTCCCACCGCCCCCCGGGTTGCCCACAGCAGGGCTCCCACCGCCCCCCGGGTTGCCCACGGCAGGTCTCCCACCACCCCCTGGGCCGCCCATGGCAGGGTTCCCACTGCCCACCAGTGCCAAGCCCTTCTGCTCAGGTCGCCTACTCCTGAGTGGGGGGGGACACGGCTCTGGGATCCTATGGCCACAGATCTGTTCCTCACCCCTTTGCTGTAAAATGCGTTTCTTGGTCAGGAACATTGTGTGGGAAATTATAACATCTGAATAAGGCGTTCGGAAAGACTGTGGGCGACAGTGCTGAAGACAGCCCTGGAGTAACGGATGGTGACAAGTCCCAGACAAGCACCCACCCCAGGGAGAATAGCTCTGCCCTGCCCGCCAAAGAAGAGCCCAGTTTTGGCCAGGCGCGGTGGCTCATGCCTGTAATCCCAGCACTTTGGGAAGGCCTAGGCAGGCGGATCATGAGGTCAGGAGTTCGAGACAGTCTGACCAACATGGTGAAATCCTGTCTCTACTAAAAATACATATATTAGCCAGGAGTGGTGTCAGGGGCCTGTAATCCCAGCTACTCAGGAGGCTGAGGCAGGAGAATCACTTGAACCCAGGAAGCGGAGGTTGCAGTGAGCCAAGATGGCTCCATTGTACTCTAGCTTGGGAGACAGAGTGAGACTCTGTCTCAAAAAAAAAAAAAGAAGAGCCCAGTTTCCATCGGCCGCCCCTATGGCTGGGTCCTGCAGTGACGCTGTGACCAGAGCCGCCTCCATGAAATAAAACGCTTGCTTGCTGGGGAGCCCTCGTGTTCTCCCCAACGCCACTGTGGGCACCTGTCCCCAAGCTCTCGCAGGAAGGACGGGGCAGCTGGGAAGGTGGTGTATTGTCTATTCTGACACAGAGAGCCCCAGTGCCCGGGTGGGTCCTCGGTGAGCGTTCACCGGGCGCGGTGTCCTCTAGCCGTGAGCATTGGAGAGGCTGATGTGCGCCTCTAACCCGACAGCCCTGCCATGCCTTTCCAGGGATGCTCCTCCCTCCTTGATGGTCTCGTCAAACAGCCGTCCACGAGTCAGCGTGCATCCACGCTTCTGTCCGTCTCTCCTCCAGTGCAGGCGCGCAACCCACTTACGGTGGACATCCTGCCTCCCCGGGCATGTCCCTTCCCCAGCACCTTCAGGACCACCTGTGCCTGGCATGTGGGCCCTCAAGCTGCTGCAGCCGTACAAAGGCCACCCAGACACCCAGGGGCAAGTAGCACCAGTGTACTGGCAGCCTGCAGCTCACCTGCTGAGCGGGTTAGGATGTGGCACAGGCCATCACCAGAAGGCAGAGGGGCCCTCCAGCCTTGAGCATCCTTCTCGGTAAGAGGTGCAGGGGCAGCCGTTTCTCTTTCACTTCTCACCGTCTCCAGAATAGGAGAAATATCCAGAACTCAGGCCTATGTGTGTTTGTGAGGCCAGAGGTCAGTGAAGCCTTACAAACTCAGGATGTGCTCCTCCTAACCCTCAGGTCTCCTTCTCCTCCTCGCCCGTCCCCTCCTCATTCCTCCCACTGGGATCTCGGAGTCAGAGAGCTGCAGGGGTGGAAGAGATGTGGGGGTCACACGGGCGTCCGCTCGAGCCCTGCCTGGGCGCTGGAGGAGGGCCTGGCCATACTTTCTTTCCTAGAAACTCTCATTCGATTCTCTGAAGGGAGAGAAGGGACAGGAAGGAACAAAAGCCTTGGGTGTTGGCCTAATTCCGTCCCAGGGCAGCCCTCATCTGGCCAGGCTCCCAGCTCCCACTCGCGCCGTGCTTGGCCAATGTTGAACGCACACAACGTGGTGCTCTCTGCTTCATGCCTGGGGACGGATGTCACTCCTATTCCACGTCTTGTCTTTCCACAGGACTCACATACGGACTCACACGGCTCTGTGTGCGAAAGACGACTACACGGTCGTAAATGGGGCAGCCCACCCCAGCTCTCCCTCAGGTGGGGCTCAGTTGAGGGCAGACCAGGCCAGCCAAGCCTGGTCACTGGAGACACCCGGCCCGCTGGAGCCCTATGCAACCCTGACATGCCCAGGACCCCGCTCACCCCACACCCTCGCCCGGGCACCCACTCCCCTGCCTAGAGCGGGGACTTTCCTTGGGGCCTCGGGACCACTGGAGGCAGGCGCGGCCTGTGGGGCCGCGTTTCTTCTCTCCAGAATTCCTGAGTCCAGAGCACACAGGCAGAAGGAGCTGCTCCCCACGTTCCCAGGGCTGCTTCTGCAGGGGCTCAGGAGTAGGGGGCTGGGGGGTTCATCAGAGCGAGTCCCCGGGGGCCAGGCCCAGTCATCTCACTCAAGGCAGCCTGGGCCCGAGGCCCTGACCACTTGCCCTGCACGACACAGGGCCCCCTCCACACCTGGACACAGGGGCCCCACAGGCCATGCCCAAGCTGCCCCCAGCATCGGGAACACAACGCTACGCTGGGAAGTGCCAGCGCCTCACACGTAGGATTGGTGTTGCCTCTCTCTTCTCAATATCCACCCCGATATTTTCCACATTTTCTATATTAAACTGTATTATTTTGTAGTTAGAAAAATGTTTTATTTCTAAAGATGGCAGCTTCTGTCTCTGTACCCATGGAGTTAGAATCAGGAAGAGAATGTGGCTCCCCTCGCGTGGCACCTGTGGTCAGGGTGGGGGCACCCAGCTATAAGCCACGTCATTCGTGTTCAGTCCCCGTCAGTTTCATGAGAAGTGGCAGCCGAGAGGGCAGCCCCGGAGGTGCCACCTGAGCTGACGGTGACACCACGGCGATGCCTGGCTGAGCTCAGGGCGGCAGCACACCCCTCCTCGGGACCGCCCGTGTGGGTGTCCCCTGTAAGGTGGCATTGCCTGGGCCCCTGCCAGGCCACAGTTTTCCAAGGACTCCAGGGCTTGCCCGCAGCACCCGGCCGCAGAGTCCTGCTGGGAAAAGAGCTGAGGCCACAGGGAAGAAACACGACCCCACGGGGCCTCTCCAAGGCCCCGACCACGGGACGCAGAGGAAGCCGGCCTCACATAAGGGTGAGAGGGATGGAGACGGCCATGGGTAGGGCTGCCCCCAGCAGGGCGCACCCAACACTGGACTGTGGGGTCCCCTCCAGAGCCGCCCATCTGGTCCTGAGACTCAGCCCGAGGCTTTGGGTCCACAGCCTGGCTCTAAGGAGAGCCTGTGCCAGGCCTTGGGGAGCCCATTGCTGAGCACTCATGGAAAGCTCCCAGGGTCCCTGAGGCCGATCTCCGTGAAGCCTGGGGTGGTGGGTGGGGGTGGGGAGCAGGGCCCTTCCCGCTGGAGCCTGGAGCCTGTGCTTCTGGGTCCCCTGTGGGGTGGGGACCTCACAGCCGTGCATCCAGGTGCCCTTGTTCTTCCCACATGGAGCTTGTCATAGGTACAGCTGGTGTGCCAGAGTCTGAGGCCCTCTGTCCCAAGAGCCCTCGTTCTCCTGGCTCTAGGTACCAGACCTCCATCTGTGACTCCACCAGGCGCCCACACTTTCCTGGCTATCCCCCGCTCCCAACCCCACCTGCTGGGGCCCTCACAGTCCCTCCACGTCTGTTCCTCCTTCCTCCTCCCCACAGAAGCCCTAGGGATGGTCCTAAAGCCAGACCAGGTGTGAGACACCGTCTCCAGCTCCTGCGTGCTCAGGGTCCCGGGCGGGCTCAGCAGGGTGTCCAGCTGCTGCCTCTCACCCCTTCCCTCCTTCGAAAACACTGCACTGGGTCTGACATCCACCGTACGGGACAGTGGCTGGGCTTCTCTGGCCAGACCGAGGGGCCGCCCCTGCTGGCACTACGGGAGGTCACCCTGCAGCACCCAGGATGCAGGGAGGATGCCACCCAGAGGATCTCCCTTCTTCTTCTGAGGCTTCCCAGGAGCCTGGGGCTCAGCGCAGCCGTAACCCCTTGGAATCCCCCGCTCCTCGGAGCCCGCGCTGCCTCCCCGGGCTTTTCCTGAACACCGTGCCTGCTCATGGTGGGCTCTGGGGCCTTCTGGAAAAGAGGGAGCCCTTGTCTTTTCAGCGCTTCAGAGGCTGAGCTAATTCTTTGCCAACACCCGGGGAGGAGAAGTCGCGTGGCGTCCGAGGGCTGGAGAAGCCGAGCCCCTCCCCGGCCCTGGCCTTGAAGGCGGCTCTGTTCCCGAGCTGGGCACAGAAGCTGTGGTGACTCAGGGTCCACTGTGGGGTCGAGCCTCACCCTGGGCCCAGGAGAGCCATAAGGGACAGCGCTTTGAGGGCTGACCCCACGCAGGTCCTGGGGCCAGGGAGAGGCCACACCTGCACCTGGGTGGTGGAGGGGGAGGGAGGAGCGGCTGCCCCCACTCTGAGCAGACCCTGAAGGAGGATCAGGACAGGCCCTAAGGCACTGTTTCTCCCCCACCCCCATGGCCTTGGGAGAGGGTCCACCCCACTCCCTCCTCTCTCCCACGACCTCTGACCCTCAGCCCCTCCTTCCTCTGGGCCATGCTGGCTGGTAGGCTCCTCACATACCCACAGCGGCAGCTCCACTCTGCCCCTGGGACTTCCCCAGCAGTGACCCTGACCGCTGGACCTTGGCCACCCATCCCAGGCCACACCCCAACCTGGTCCCTCCGAGTGTCCACCAAACCCTGGAAGGGAAACCCTGCTCGCCTGTGCCCGGGGGGCCAGGGTCTGCCCAGAATGCCTTCTCTTTCTCGCTTCTTTCACTAAATGATGTTTTATTTTATTTATATATTTTATTTATTTATTTGTTTGTTTATTTGAGACGGAGTCTCACTCTGTCGCCAGGCTGGAATGCAGTGGCGCCATCTCAGCTCACTGCGACCTCCACCTCCTGGGTTCAAGTGATTCTCCTGTCTCAGCCTACCAAGTAGTTGGGACTACAGGCGCCCATCACCACGCCCGGCTAATTTTTGTATTTTCAGTAGAGACAGGGTTTCACCATGTTGGCCAGGATGGCCTTGATCTCTTGACCTCATGATCTGCCCGTCTTGGCCTCCCAAAGTGCTAGGATTACAGGTGTGAGTCGCCGCTCCTGGCCTGAATGATTTTTTCAGGACCACTCAGGCTTCCGGCCCCAGGCGCCCACGAGGCTTGCCTGTTTCCCACCCAGGAGCCCCCACCCTGCGTGTCCTCTGACAGCCGTGGCGACCTCACCCCAATTGGGCTTCGGCGCTGTGTGCAGAGGTGAGATCTGACCTCAGCCTCCCTCCCGGCCCATCCATCTCAGGTCCCCTCAGCACCCTGGCAGATGTGCCTGAGAACCTTGCTGAAGGGGTGCTAGGGCGGGGGACTCGACTCACGGCCAGAAGAGCTCTCCCCGCTCCCCGCTGCCCCGAGGAAGGGTGTCTGAGCCCTGCCTCTCCCTGGTCCACCCCTCAGGGCAGCAGCTCGGAATGGGACGTCCGGGAAGGCGCTGTGCTCTCGATGAGCTTATCAACACCCCCAGTTCACCTTTGCTCCTCTGCCTGCTGGTGGTTGAGGAAAAGCAAGGAGGAGTTACATTTTAACGTTTGTGATAGCGCAGCAAGCAGCTCCTGCAGACAACTGATGGGGGGAGGGTGACCAGGGAGTCCAGGCTGGCTTGGATAAACCCGGCTCCCGGAGAGCTGTGTCCTGTCGCTAGGCCTGCTCGCCCCAGGGAGGCTGTGGGGCACAGTGAGAAACGTCTCTGGCGTGATTGCTATTGGTGAACTGTGAGTTTCGTTCACCTAATAAAAATGTTCCCCGAAACAATGTTTCCTTGGAAGCACTTCCATTTCAAAATACACCTGCAGGCCGGGCGCGGTGGCTCAAACCTATAATCCCAGCACTTTGGGAGGCCGAGACGGGTGGATCACGAGGTCAGGAGATCGAGACCAACCTGGTGAACATGGTGAAACCCTGTCTCTACTAAAAAATACAAAAAACTAGCCGGGCGCGGTGGCGGGCGCCTGTAGTCCCAGCTACTCGGGAGGCTGAGGCAGGAGAATGGCGTGAACCCGGGAGGCGGAGCTTGCAGTGAGTTGAGATCCGGCCACTGCACTCCAGCCCGGGAGACAGAGCGAGACTCCGTCTCAAAAAAAAAAAAAAAAAAAATACACCTGCAAAGTGCATTGCTTGGCCCATGAAGGTCAATGAGCCTGCAGAAGGGGCAGAGACGAAAGTGGTTTTAATAACACTCCTTGCTGCCGGCAGCAGCACAGGCTCCGTAAACAAGTCAGGCTTTGTTCCTGGGCGTCCGCTGTCATCACATGGGGCAGCTGTGTAAAGACACCAAGGCCAGCTCCCAGGCCAGGCTGCGGACCCCAGATGCACAGACGCTGGGTGGGGGATAGGAGGACAAAATCCACAGGAGACCTGGACAGGGGTGAGGCAGGAATGGAGTAAACCACATGCAGCACCCGGCACCCAGCACCCGGCTCCCGGCACCCGGTACCTGGCACCCAGAACCCAGCACCCAGCACTGTGCTCAGTGAGCCCTGGAGGACACCCAGGCTGGCCCCAGGGAAGAAGGGGAGAGCAGGTGGCTCTGTGGTCAGGGCTGGGCAGAGGCAGGAAGGGACAGGGCCAGTGGCCTTTGGGTAACAGCGAAGCTCCTCCTTGCTTGGTTTTCAAGCTCTGAGATCCCTCAGGGGCTGCTGCAGGGGTGAGGGAGGGGCAAAGGGGCGTGAGGGGGAAACAGGAGACATAAGGGGAGCTCACTGCTCCCCCAACCCTTTCCAGGGCAGCAGATCCCTTCTGACCAGCTGTGTGTGCTCCACCTCCACCTGAGGCTTCCAGTCTGGGCTATTAAATGGGGAGCCCCTGTCCCCACCCCGGCTGCAGCCCCAGGCTCCCGATAGGCTGGGGAGGCTGGAGAGCCCTGGGCAGGCCCACCAAGGGTTCTGCACATCAGGGCGTGGAGATGATGAAGGGCTGGGCGCACGTGGCCCTGGGGTGGGGCAGGAGGAGCACCCAGGGTGCTGAGTGAAGGGGCCTGGATGGGTGGGACACGGGCATCCCAGCCACGGGCAGAAACCTGGAGGCCACAGAGAGAAGACTCACCTGGGGACGAGAGCCACCTGAGGACCCCGCACGGGTGCAGGTGCCAGGCAGGCAGAGCTCCTGGAATGTTCCACAGAGGTCGACCCCACTCTGCCCAGGTTCTCTTCACAGATGCTTGGCAGGGTCACAGCTGCTTCTTGGAAAACCACAGGCCACTGAGAAGACACCTCCTCAGTTGATGGTTAGTCACAAACCGTTGCTCAGAAACCATTTTACAAGATTCTGAGGTGCTTGGAGAAGGAGTGCAGGGACATCCCAGGTGCTGCAGGGTCAGGCTGTGGCCTCGGATGCCCCTTCTTTCCCGTCCACAAACTCAACTTGGCGCCTCCTGGGGCTGGGACTGGCTCCTGAGCCTCCCCTGCACTGGAGGCCCCTGTACACCCTGGGGTCAGGTGGACCGACCTGAGGACCACCCGTGCCCTGGGGTCAGGTGGACGGAGCTGAGGACCACCCGTGCCCTGGGGTCAGGTGGACCGACCTGAGGACCACCCGTGCCCTGGGGTCAGGTGGACCGACCTGAGGACCACCCGTGCCCTGGGATCAGGTGGACGGAGCTGAGGACCACCCGTGCCCTGGGATCAGGTGGACGGAGCTGAGGACCACCCGTGCCCTGGGGTCAGGTGGACGGAGCTGAGGACCACCCGTGCCCTGGGGTCAGGTGGACCGACCTGAGGACCACCCGTGCCCTGGGGTCAGGTGGACGGAGCTGAGGACCACTCATGCTCTGGGGGTCAGGTAGATGGAGGTGAGGACCACTCCCCCTCACCGGGACCCCTGGACGCTGTGCCCACATCCCAGGACCTTTCTTCTGGGCCGTGGAGGCCAGGGATGGCTGAGCTGCTAGTTTGACGATCTGGGTTCATTTGCTGACCAGGCCCTGGGTGGACGCTTGGGCCCTCAGCTGGAAGATGGGGCAGGTCCTGCCTGGGGAGGCTCCCCTGGGAGAGGCTGTTGGGAGGGCCTTAGCCTGGATGGGGCTGTGAGGTGAGCAGGGCCATGGGGCTGGGCTGGGTTGTGGGAAGGAGACCTGGGTTCTGATGCCCCCTTGGCCTCCAGCCTGAGAGGTCTTTTTGTCCCGTTACCTCATCTGTAGAATGAGGGCTGACCCAGCCCGCCCTTTGTCACCAGGTACCTGGAGTGCCTGGAGGATCTGTGGGAAGGGTTCCTCCCCCAACTCCCATGAGGGAGTATTGGCACATACATGTGATGTGTGTGTGCATATGTACACGTGTCAGGATGGAGTTGGCACGTACATGTAATATGCATGTGCATCTGCACACATGCATCAGGATGGAATTTGCACATATGTGTGATGTGTGTGCATCTGCACACATGTTGGGATGGAATTGGCACATACGTGTGACATGCATGTGCATCTGCACACATGTCGGGATGGAATTGGCACATACGTGTGATATGCGTGTGCACCTGCACACATGTCGGGATGGAATTGGCACATATGTGTGATATCCGTGTGCATCTGCACATGTCGGGATGGAATTGGCACACATGTTGGGATGGAATTGGCACAGATGTGTGATATCCGTGTGCATCTGCACGCATGCGTCAGAATGGAAAATGCTGAATTGGCTGTTTCTTGCCCCCATGGATGGTGAAATGAAGATGTTTCTCCTCTCCCTGTGTTTGTTCTGCATTTTCCAAATATGTTACAAAACTGTATTACTTTTATAATCACGAAAGTTACAAAAACACACATTTACACGACTGTTATTTCCCTGACAATAACTAGGGGTGTCCCTTCGCTTTTCCCAGCTGTGCACCGTAGAGCAGAAGGGTTCCACGGATGGGACCGGGGCTTCCAGGCAGGGCTCTGGCTCCCAGGCCTCCAGCCACAAGCTTCAAGCCGGCTGCTTCCAGGCCCAGGGCTTCTGGCCGGGCAGCCTCCCTGGATGTTGTCTCCTCAGGGCAGCCAGGGCCTCATCAGACACACGAGGTCACAGCCCTTCTCTGTGCTTCCGCTGCCACCCGCTGATCTCAGCTGTTATCTTGACACAGAAGAAAGTCAAACTGCAGCCTGTCCCAGCTTATCTCTGGGTTATTTCCGCAAAGATCCACGCTTGGGTAAGCACTGGCTCTCCTGATAACCCAGCAGGAAACACAGCCAGGAATGTGATGCCCGTGGGGGAGGGACAGTGCCGGTGCAAGGCCAGCGTCCCCTGGCAGGCAGGTGCCCAGAGCGCCACACGCACAGGTGTCCTGGGAATTCCCACCCAGGGGCAAGAGGGTCTGGGGCGCGGCCCCTCCTGGGAATGCAGTGGCCCCAGCATGGAGCACCCATGAGTGCCATGGGTGCCAGGGATGGGAGTGTGGGCACTGGCCCCCTCTCTCCCCTTCTGTCCTCTCTCCTCTCCTCTTCCCTCCTTCTCTGTCTCTCTCTCGCAATCTCTCTCTGCCTCTCTGTCTCTGTTTCTCTCTGTCTCTCCATCTGTCTTCCTGTCTCTCTGTCTCTGTCTTGCTATCTGTTTCCCCTGCCCCGGGCCTGCTGCCCTGGTGGGTGAGCAGTCTGCCTCCGCTTCCCTGGAAAGCAAAGGCAGAGGCAAGGGCACCGGTGAAGGTGACCAGGATGAATGTTGGAGATGGAGCTGACCCTGTGGATTTAGCTCCAGGCCTGGGGGAGGTGGGAGGCCTCAGGGTCTCGTGACATAGGAAGCTGCTGCTCAATAACTTGGGCCTTATAAACTCCGCTCCTCCGTGAAAACAAACCACCCCGTTCAGAACAAAGGTTACTGATCCACGATCACGAGGCTCCCCATGGCCGCCCTCTTGGCTGCTGCCTGACGCCAGGTGCTGAGGGACATGAGAGGCACCACCAATGAGCCATCAGCATCCCTGGCACCTTTCCCTGGCTGGGCGTGGGGGGCGTCCGTGCTTTCAGGAGGTCTCTGCCCTGTCCTGGTGGCTGCCCCAGGACGTGGGCACCCCCACCCCCTCCTGCTTTTCTCTCCTGGGCCCAGCCTAGCCTCACACTCATCTTGCTGCACCTGGAAGTTTCCAGAAGAGTTGGAATCAGGGCCTTGGGCCTCCTCAGGGGAGACCTGTGCTTCTCTGTGATGGCTCCAGCCACAACTCGGGTTTGACCACCATGCTCCAGCTGGCAGCTCCTCCAGGGCAGATGCAGGAGCCCTGTGGCCCCACTGGGGTGACGTGAGCCTTGGGGAGGAGCCTCCACTGATAATTCTCAGGCAGGGACGGGTGGGAGGGCTGTGGAGTCCAGGACGCAGCAGGTCCAGTCCTTGTCGGGGCGCTTGACCCTGTGCTGGGGACAGCAGCCCCGCCTTGGCTGGCTGTGAGCAGACAATGGGAGCGGCACAGGAGGACCAAGCCTGGCTTCCTGCTGCTTCCATCTCCTGAAAAGGCCCAGAGGCTCTGAAAGGGCAGTGCCTCCGGGGCGGGCCCCCTCCCCGCCTCCCTACCCAATGGGAGGTCATTCTTCTTCCCTGCAGAGGAGCGAGGACCTGAGCAATGATTCCAATGATTCCCATGTGTGTGTCTCCGCTGGGCTTGGTTCCTGTGAGATGCCCCGGGGCTCCGAAAAGCCAAGGCCAGGGCACGCTGGGACCCCTGTGGGCCTGGTGGCTTCCAGATGCTGCCCCTCAATGAGGGCCTGGCTGAGCAGCCAGGTCATTACCAGGCTGCTGTGCCTGATGAGTCCTCTGCAGACCTGAGGGTCCACCCACCACTCTGGGCTGAAGGCACAGCCGGAGGCCTCTATTGCTCAGCACTGAGAGGTCCTGGCTGGGAGCTGAGGCCTCTGCCAGCAGGCTGAGTGGGAGCTGGGGGTGGCACAGTGGTGGGAGGAGGTGCCCGTCCCCCAGGAGAGGAAGAAGCCAGAGAGTGTGTCCCAATGCAGTGCTGGGCCGGTGTGGGGCTGGGGGGGCTGTGACCCATCCTCGGTGTGCCTGGCCCCTGGCTGTCCATCCTGGCCATGTGGGTGCCTCTGACCATGCCTTCAGGCTCTCCTCCTCCAGCCTTGAGGGTGCTGTGCCTCCTTGTCCCCTTGAAGGAGCAGGTGCTTGGATGCTGGAATGGCTTTGGCCAGCACACTGTGGGCAGGGGTGGTCCATACCGGGTCCCCAGCTCTCCCCCGCCAGCCTCAGCAGCTGTGGACTCTGCAGGTGCTCTGGAGGTGCAGCTGCCTGGAGGGTCTCCGGCCCGTAGGACGTTATCTTGGTCAGATTGGGGATGTTTGTTCCTGCAGCATAGCCTCTCTTGTACCAGCTAAAATGTTGTCTCTTCCAGATGATTTGAAAGATGGAGCATCTTATGTGGGAAACAACTAACACTGACAGGGTGCCCCATTTCAATACAATCCAGGAAGGGTGCCCCATTTCAGTACAATCCGGGAAGGGTGCCCCATGTCAATACAATCCGGGAAGGGTGCCCCATTTCAATACAATCTGAGAGGCACAAACACTACATTGATTAAGGGTCAAATCCCCTTTACAAAGGATTCCAGAAGCTCTTTGGTATATTTCAGCTGTATGTTGTTAAGCTTATGAAATTAGTGAAGGTTTTAAATAAATAATATTACCTACTGCGAGTGAAAGTTCAGTGAATAGAAGATCCCTAATTCCTGCTGGCGGGAGCGTAACTCAGTTTTTTATAGAGAATTCTGTGACGTACGTGTCTACCCTGAAGATAAGGGCAGCCTGTGACCTCATAATTCCCGTCGCAGCAATCAACCCCAAGGACACTGTCGGAAATGTGGATTAAGTCTTATGGTCAAGGAACATAGATTATAAAACCCCAAGTTTATTTGTGGTGAACTGAAGCCAGTGTTGTAAAAATTATGCATGATGGACAAGTTCGGATTATTCCAGGATGGTAAAATTGGTTTAATATTTAACAAACAGTGTGCGGTGGCTTGTGCCTGTAATCCCAGCCCTTTGGGAGACCAAGACAGTGGGTCACCTGAATTCAGGATTTCGAGACCAGCCTGACCAACATGGTGAAACCCTGTCTCTACTAACAATACAAAATTAGCCGGGTGTGGCGGTGGGCGCCCATGATCCCAGCTACTCAGGAGGCTGAGACAGGAGAATCACTTGAACCCAGGAGGTGGAGGTTAGAGTGAGCCAAGATCCCGCCACTGGACCCCAGCCTGGGCAACAGAGGGAGACTCCATCTCAAAAAACCAACCAACCAACAAATAAAAAATCTGTGTAATCACCTCATGAAGATAATGAAGAATGAAGAAGAACAATGTTCGGTTACCTCAAAAATGTCAGAAAGGATTTTATGAAGTTTATCACCATTCATGATAAAAAGCGGAACATCAAGGAGGGTTGAGGGCAATGGGAATTTCTTTTTCAGTGATGAACACATTCCAGGGTTGATCACAGTGACGGTCGCAGGACGACTGAGTTCCCTGAGAGCCCCTGCATCATGGGCTTGAAGTGAGTGGATTCTATGGTGTGAGAATCAATAAAGCTTGTGAAGAAATTAAAAGAAACTCTTAGTAAACTGAGAACAGAAGGAGGAGCCTTGAATCTAAAACGAGCTTGTATGACAGTCTCCCCGGAGGTGGCTCCAGGGGTGACCTGCTGACGGCTTCCCACAGACAGGGGCGAGGCCAGGAGGCTGCCGCGGGGACCCCACCCAGCACTGTGCTGGAAACAAGGTGGCAAGACAAGAAAAACAGAAAAAGCAAAGATGACACAGTGGGAGAGAAGAAATAAAGCTGGCACCTGCAGTTGGCATAATTTTGTATTAAGATATCTTTAAAGGGCTGGGCACGGTGGCTCACGCCTGTAATCCCAGCACTTTGGGAGGCCGAGGTGGGCAGATCATGAGGTCAGGAGATCGAGACCATCCTGGCTAACATAGTGAAATCCCGTCTTTACTAAAAATACAAAAAATTAGCCAGGCGTGGTGGCGGCGCCTGTAGTCCCAGCTACTCGGGAGGCTGCGGCAGGAGAATCGCTTGAACCCGGGAGGCGGAGGTTGCAGTGAGCCGAGATCGTGCCACTGCACTCCAGCCTGGGCGACAGAGTGAGACTCCGTCTCAAAAAAAAAAAAAAAAAAAAGAGGCCGGGTGTGGTGGCTCAAGCCTGTAATCCCAGCACTTTGGGAGGCCGAGATGGGCGGATCACGAGGTCAGGAGATCGAGACCATCCTGGCTAACACGGTGAAACCCCGTCTCTACTAAAAAATACAAAAAACTAGCCGGGCGAGGTGGCGGGCGCCTGTAGTCCCAGCTACTCGGGAGGCTGAGGCAGGAGAACGGGGTAAACCCGGGAGGCGGAGCTTGCAGTGAGCTGAGATCCGGCCACTGCACTCCAGCCTGGGCGACAGAGCGAGACTCCGTCTCAGAAAAAAAAAGAAAAGAAAGAAACTATTTGCTTGGGAACAGGCGTTGTGAGGGGAGTAGGCAGACGCGGTTGGGGGGCTTTAAAGGGAAAATGAGGAGGGTCGCACATGTTGTTGTGGAACAATTCTCCTTGGCGACAGCATCAGCAATGAGGGTGGCATCAGTCCAAGGTTGGACAGGCAGTAAGCGGGCTGATGTCCGCAAAGAAGCATTTTGTGCAAGGTTGTGGGTTTCGCAGTCTTTTCTGTGATTCCTGTTGTCAGGCATTCGGGCGGGAGACCCCTCCCTTCACAGCCTTCTCAGGCTCCAGTTTCAGTGGGTTCAATCCACAGGACCGTGTTTCAAATCTGAGAGCTCTCACATGACGTCCACCAGCCAGGCAGGTTAGGAGACGGACATTTTAAAACAACACTGTTCACAACAGCGTCAAAAGATAAACAACTGGGAATAGATCTAATGAAAGATCTTCAGGACTTCCACACAAAAACTATGAAACATTACCAAAGAAAGAAAGCCTAAATTAATGGAGACATAGACGGTGTTCCTGGTTTGAAAACCTTAGCACTGTAAAGATTTCCACTTACACTGATTTATAGATCTACAGATTCAATTAAATGCATTTCCATTAAAATCCCAGGAGGCTTTTCTCTTTGGAAAGTTACAAGATTGTTACAAAATGTCTGTTCCTGAGAAAAATAAAGTGGAAGGACTTGACCACCAGACACCAAGGCTTATTGGAAGACTACAGGGAATAGGACGGTGTGTTATTGGTGCAAAGTAGACACGAAGATCAATGAACAAAATAGGAAGTGGAAAAGCCGGTGGAACAGGCCTGGACATGGGTGGGAGGCAGGGGCAGCCTGCAGAGGCAGGGGGTGGAAGAGGAAGCTCCAGGACCTGAAGGCGGGCAGAGGTGCTCATGAAGAGCAGATGATTGGTCCTGCTTATACTTGACAGCTTCTGTTCATCAAAAGGGAGGAAAGACTGAGGAGTGGGGGAGAGGTCATGGGGGGAGGAAAGGCTGAGGAGTGGGGGGAGATGTCATGGGAGGAGGAAAGGCTGAGGAGTGGGGGATATGTCATGGGGGAGGAAAGGCTGAGGAGTGGGGGGAGATGTCATGGGGGAGGAAAGGCTGAGGAGTGGGGGATATGTCATGGGGGAGGAAAGGCTGAGCAGTGGGGGATATGTCATGGGGGGAGGAAAGGCTGAGGAGTGGGGGATATGTCATGGGGGAGGAAAGGCTGAGGAGTCGGGGGAGATGTCATGGGGGGAGGAAAGGCTGTGGGGTTGGGGGAGATGTCATGGGGGGAGGAAAGGCTGAGGAGTGGGCCTGTGCTGACCAAGCCAACACCCTGGGAAGCAGCTCCCAGCCGGCAGCAGGTCAGGCCAGGCCTGCGGGAGGACTCTGCAGGGTCAGAGGCCACGCGCAGGGCAGGTAGGGCGCTGCTGGCCCTCAGGGATCATGGCCTTTGCTCTAATGAACACTGAAGGGTTCTGAGCAAGAGGGACTTGGCCACCGCCTGGGGAGTGCAGAGGCCCTGAGAGCTGCTTCCCTGGCCCCTGCCCCACCCTGGAGCCCAGAAGAGGACAGTCCGTCTTTCCCTGCCTCTGAGGAATGAAGATCACGGACAGTCACCTCCCACCTCCTGGGCACGCAGTCGACGGCCTCTGAGACCACACCGGCATCACGGAGGCCCCGTGCTGGTGACCCAGTCTCGGACTCTGCGCAGGAAGCGAGGTCCATGGTCCTTGGCTTGCCTGGTCCCTCCTCTCAGCCGGCAATGGGCAGGGCAGGCCAGCGCTGTGGGGGCTTCGGGAAGCTCAGGCGGTGGTGGTGCTGAGCCCCTCCCAAGGGCTCCCCGTTCCTCAGAGGCAGGGACAGATGAGATGCTCTTCGGTGGGAAGAAAGCTCCCGTGCAGGATCAGAACCAAAGCGGCCCCCCAGGCCCTGTGGTGGGAGCCGCTGCAGGCATCAGGCACTGGTCTTCCATCAGTCATAGCTGTTTCTAGATATTTTCTCAGGGAACAAGCATGGAGTACTTACCTAGGTACAAGGCAGTTGGGTACCGTGGGGGTTGAGTACTGTGGCAGTTAGGTACGTTGGGAGATAGATAGGTACTTTGGGAGTTGGGTACTGTGAGAGTTGAGTACTATGGGAGTTAGGTACAAGGGAGTTAGGCATTGTGAGGGTTAAGCATTGTGTGAGTCAGGTACTGTGGGGGTTTGGTACTATTGTAGTTGGGTACTGTGGGAGTTGGGTGCTGTGGGGGTTGGGTACCATTGTATTTGGGTACTGCGGGATTTGGGTACTGTGGGATTTGAGTACTGTAGTAGTTTGGTATCGAAGGAGTTGTGTACTGTGGGAGTTGGGTATTGTGGGAGCTGGGTACTGTGGAAGTTGGGTACTGTAGGAGTTGGGTACTGTGCAAGTTGGGTACTGAGGCAATTGGGTACTATGGGAGTTGGGTACTGCAGGAGCTGGGTACTGTGGGAGCTGGGTACTGTGGGAGTTGGGTACTACAGGAGTTGGTTACTGCAGGAGTTGGGTACTGTGGGGGTTGGGTACTGTAGGGGTTGGGTACTATTGTAGTTGGGTCCTGTGGGAGTTGGGTACTGTGGGAGTTGGATACTATTGTAGTTGAGTACTGTGGCAGTTGTGTAGTTGGGATTTGGGTACTGTGGCATTTGTATATTGTGGGAGTTGGGTACTGTGGGGGTAGGGTACTGTGGAGGTTGTATACTGTGGGAGTTGGGTTCTGTGGAGGTTGTATACTGTGGGAGTTGGGTACTGTGGGAGTTGGGTTCTGTGGAGGTTGTATACTGTGGGAGTTGGGTACTGTGGGGGTAGGGTACTGTGGGAGTTGGGTACTGTGGGGGTAGGGTACTGTGGAGGTTGTATACTGTGGGAGTTGGGTTCTGTGGAGGTTGTATACTGTGGGAGTTGGGTACTGTGGGGGTAGGGTACTGTGGGAGTTGGGTACTGTGGGGGTAGGGTACTGTGGAGGTTGTATACTGTGGGAGTTGGGTTCTGTGGAGGTTGTATACTGTGGGAGTTGGGTACTGTGGGGGTAGGGTACTGTGGAGGTTGTATACTGTGGGAGTTGGGTTCTGTGGAGGTTGTATACTGTGGGAGTTGGGTACTGTGGGAGTTGGGTTCTGTGGAGGTTGTATACTGTGGGGGTTGGGTACTGTGGGGGTAGGGTACTGTGGGAGTTGGGTACTGTGGGGGTAGGGTACTGTGGAGGTTGTATACTGTGGGAGTTGGGTTCTGTGGAGGTTGTATACTGTGGGAGTTGGGTACTGTGGGGGTAGGGTACTGTGGAGGTTGTATACTGTGGGAGTTGGGTTCTGTGGAGGTTGTATACTGTGGGAGTTGGGTACTGTGGGGGTAGGGTACTGTGGGAGTTGGATACTGTGGGGGTAGGATACTGTGGAGGTTGTATACTGTGGGAGTTGGGTACTGTGGGGGTAGGGTACTGTGGGAGTTGGGTACTGTGGAGGTTGTATACTGTGGGAGTTGGGTACTGTGGAGGTTGTATACTGTGGGAGTTGGGTACTGTGGAGGTTGTATACTGTGGGAGTTGGGTACTGTGGGGGTAGGGTACTGTGGAGGTTGTATACTGTGGGAGTTGGGTTCTGTGGAGGTTGTATACTGTGGGAGTTGGGTACTGTGGGGGTAGGGTACTGTGGGAGTTGAGTACTGTGGGGGTAGGGTACTGTGGAGGTTGTATACTGTGGGAGTTGGGTACTGTGGGGGTAGGGTACTGTGGGAGTTGGGTACTGTGGGGGTAGGGTACTGTGGAGGTTGTATACTGTGGGAGTTGGGTACTGTGGGGGTAGGGTACTGTGGGAGTTGGGTACTGTGGGGGTAGGGTACTGTGGAGGTTGTATACTGTGGGGGTAGGGTACTGTGGGGGTAGGGTACTGTGGGAGTTGGGTACTGTGGGGGTAGGGTACTGTGGAGGTTGTATACTGTGGGAGTTGGGTACTGTGGGGGTAGGGTTCTGTGGAGGTTGTATACTGTGGGAGTTGGGTACTGTGGGGGTTGTATACTGTGGGAGTTGGGTACTGTGGGGGTAGGGTTCTGTGGAGGTTGTATACTGTGGGAGTTGGGTACTGTGGGGGTAGGGTACTGTGGGAGTTGGGTACTGTGGGGGTAGGGTACTGTGGAGGTTGTATACTGTGGGAGTTGGGTACTGTGGGGGTAGGGTACTGTGGGAGTTGGGTACTGTGGGGGTAGGGTACTGTGGAGGTTGTATACTGTGGGAGTTGGGTACTGTGGGGGTAGGGTTCTGTGGAGGTTGTATACTGTGGGAGTTGGGTTCTGTGGGAGTTGTGTACTGTGGGAGTTGGGTGCTCTGAGAACTGGGTACTATGCCTTGTTTTACATATCCGAATGCTGGGCCTGAGGGCACCAAGAATGGTGGGACCAGTGACCCAGCAAATGTGGGTCCAAGTTGGTTTTGGTTGCTACCTAGCAACCTGGTTGCCTCTGCAGAAGTTTCTAGAGGCACTGGGGAGAGGTGGAAGCCCCAAGGCCACTGGCTCCAGGCACCCTTTAAGTTGGGCCCCAAGGCCCCTGGTGAAACTCAGGTGTGTCCGGTGGGGCCCTCCACACACATCTGGGCTCATGCCTCCAATCATCTGTGGTGTGGAGTCTCCCACAAAGCTCGTTCAGAAGACCTGCCCTCAGCCATCCCATGCTCATTCTCCCTTGCTGGTCCTTGGGGTCCAGGAGACACGTCCTCCCCATCTGCAGGCTGTTCTGTCCCCTTCGCCATTCCTGAGTCCCCACTCCAGGCCTGGGCCAGCCACTGACTCTCTCTGTCTGTTTCTGTCTCTGTCTCTTTGTGTCACTGTGTCTCTGTTTCTTCCCCTCTCTCTCTGTCTCTGTGTCTCTGTTTCTCTCTGTGTGTCTCACTGTCTGTCTTGCTCTGTCTGTGTCTTTCTCTCTCCCTGTCTTTCTCTGGTTTTCTCTCTCTGTCTCTCCCTGTCTCTCTTTCTCTCTGTTTGTTCCTCTCTATCTCTGTCTCTCTTTCTGTCTGTCTCTTTCTTCCTCTCTGTCTCTCCCTATCTCTTTTTCTCTGTCTCTGTCTCTCCCTGTCTCTCTTTCTCTGTGTCTTTCTCTCTCTTTTTGTCTGTCTCTGTCTCTTTCTCTATCTCTGTCTCTCTCTGTCTCTCTGTCTTTCTCTGTGTGTCTCTCTGACTCTATCTCTATGTCTCTCTCTGTCTCTGTCTATCCCTGACTCTCTCTGTCTCTGTCTCTCTGTCTTCCTCTCTCTGTCTCTCCCTCTATCTCTGTCTCTCCTTGTCTCTCTTTCTCTGTTTCTGTCTTTCTGTTTTTGTCTCTCTCTGTCTCTCCCTGTCTCTCTGTCTGTCTCTGTCTTTCTCTGTCTCTATCTCTCTGTCTCTGTCTATCCCTAATTCTCTCTGTCTCTGTCTCCCCCAATCTCTCTCTTTGTCTCTGTCTCTCTGTCTCTATCTCTCCCTGTCTCTCTTTATCTGTCTTTCTCTGTCTCTATCTCTCTGTCTCTGTCTCTCTATCTGTCCCTCCCTCTTTCTCTTTTCTCTCTCTGCCTCTCCCTCTCTCTCTCTCTCTGTCTCTCCTTGTCTGTCTTCTTCTGTCTATCTCTGTCTGTCTCCATCTCTCCCTGTTTCTCTTTCTCTGTGCTTTCTGTCTCTCCCTCTCTCTCTGTGTCTCTCCTTGTCTCTCTTTCTCTGTCTGTCTCTGTCTTTCTCTTTCTATGTCTCCCTCTCTCTCTCTCCCCCGTCTCTCTCTGTCTCTTTCTCTGTCTCTGTCTTTCTCTGTCTCTATCTCTCTGTCTCTCCCTGTCTCTGTCTCTCCCTGTGTCTCTTTCTCTGTGTCTGTCTTTCTCTTTTTCTGTCTCTGTCTCTCCGTTCTGTCTCTCCCTATCTCTCTGTCTCTGTCTCTCTTTCTCTGTCTCTCCTTTCTCTGTTTCTCCCTGTCTCTCTCTGTGTCTTTCTCTCTCTTTTTTCGCTGTCTCTCCCTGTCTCTCTGTCTCTGTCTTTGTCTCTCTCTGTCTCTCCCTGTCTCTCTGTCTCTGTCTTTCCCTCTCTCTGTCTCTGTTCCTGTCTCGCTTTCTCTGTCTCTGTCTCTCCTTGTCTCTGTCTCTCCCTCTCTCTGTCTTTGTCCCTGTCTCTCTTTCTCTGTCTCTCCCTGTCTCTCTTTCTCTGTCTCTGTCTTTCTCTCTCTTTCTGTGTCTCTGTCTCTGTCTTTCTCTCTCTCTCTTCCCAGGTCCCCACCCTTCCCTCCAACCTGCACTGTGCTCGGAAGCCAGACGTCCTTAAATGCAAGCGTGATCTCTTCCTTCTGGCCTCCTGCGTCCTAGGGGCAAAGGTCAGGTGCCTAAACGTGCTCATCTCTGAGTGACGGCCCAGCGCCTTCATCTCCATTACTCAGCGAATGTCCAGTGTCGGTGAGCCCGTGGGGGGCGGGAGTGGGGGCGGCCCTGGGCCCTTATCGCCCAGCAGTGCGACTGAGATAAAGGAACCAGGAGGCTAGTGAGAGGGTCCCATGCCCGCCTGCCTGCCGGGAAGGCCCCGGCTGTGGAGGGAGCCGTGTGGGCAGTGGGGGCAGAGGGCCAGCGAGGGCCCCAGGGAGCTGACCCCAGAGGCTGAACGGAGGCGACAGGAGGAAGGCCTGGGGAGGGCAGGGTGTGGCCCCGTCCCTGGCCCCAGGAAGGCCAGTCGGTCGGGGGATTCCAGAGCTTGAGGTCTCCTGGATGGGAGAGACTCGAGGGGAGGCAAGTTGGGGCCCAAATGGGCAGCGCCTGACACAGGAGGGGTCCCCCGACTCCCTGTGTGGAAAACCAGGAGAGAACCCCGCTCTGGCTTTGGAGACACAACCCCCCGGGGTAGGAGCCTCTCCTGAACTCCCCGCAACGTTCCTCCAGCCTCTCCTGGACCCCGTGGTCAGCCCTGTGGCTTCCCTGCATGACCTCTCTGCTGGGGGGCAGGGACGCCATCTCCCCTCACTGTCCCGTGCCTGGCACAGGACTGCCCCCCACGAAGTGCTCCACAGAAGGACAGAAACCCTGCAGTCCCCGAGAAGGCGGGGATCTGGGGTGGCTGCAGTTTCCATGACGCGGGACACTGCGTCCCCGGTGACTCCAGAGGGCCCATGGGGACGAGGCTGCCCCAGAGGGTGGCTCTGGGTCCTGAACCTATGGCTGGGAGCTGGACTTCTCCTGCTCGATGTTCTCCAGCTCAGCCAGGTATGGGATCTGGGCGTCCAGGCTGGGGTTGGGCAGCGTAAGCTATTCATGACGAAGTTCATTACGAACCCCAGAATGAAACTGTGGCCCCGGAGACACAGCCATGGGAACCCCACTCTCAGGTTGATTCAGGCCACAGCCCAAGCAGCCGTGGTTCTGTGGGTACCGGTGAGAAGCCAGGCCCCGTTTAGTGCCCAGAGCCCCGAGGGGCCCAGGGTCTCACTGCCTGGTGTGAGCAGACCAAGTGCTGCCCCGGGGCCCCTGCTCCTGCCGAGCTCCCTGGACTGGGGTGGGGGCCGGGGATGCCTGTGCTCCAGGGAGCGGTGGAGAGGCCCACCTGGCTTCGTGCAGGTGGGGGTGTGCGGCAGCCAGGGGGTCTGACACTGTGGGGCAGAGCCAGCGTCCTGTGTCCTGTTTGTTTGCCTCAGTTCTTCCTCCCTGGGGGCACCGGCTCACCTGTGTGCGTTTGTGCAGGGGGAGGGGTGGCCAGCGCCACAGAGCAGCCTCCGGTTGCCCGACGGCAGTGGGTGGCTCTGCTGGCCCCAGGGCTGGGCGTCTCTGCAGATAAGGCATTAACAGTCCCTCCGCGGACGCACCCTGCAGATCTGCTGACGACTGGCTCCGTTCTGCCCAGGTGCGTGGGGCGAGGTGCCAAAGGTTCTCTATAAAGTGCCCGGCTCCCAGCCCACGGCCACTCGCCCTCCAGCTTCTGCCCTGCCTGCTGTGTGCAGAGCCGTCCAGCGACCACCATGGTGAGGCTCACGCTGCCCAACCCCGGCCTGGACGCCCGGATCCCGTCCCTGGCTGAGCTGGAGACCATCGAGCAGGAGGAGTCCGGCTCCCGGCCCAAGTGGGACAACAAGGCACAGTACATGCTCACCTGCGTGGGCTTCTGCGTGGGCCTGGGCAACGTGTGGCGCTTCCCCTACCTGTGCCAGAGCCACGGAGGAGGTAGGCTGGCCGGGCGGGGCTGTGGGCCAGGCCGTGGCCAGGGAAACTCAGACACACGCAGAGACCCTGGGCGGACGTCCTCCCCAGACCCTCGGCTCCCCAAGCACAGAGGCGAGAGGAGAAGCCGCAGGGCGTGGGGGAGCTGGGGCCCCCACCTGCCCTTGTGCCCAGTTCCTAGGCTGCTGGTGAGGAGATGGGCCTGGCCGGCACGGCCCCAGGGCTTCGTGTGAGGCTCCAAGGAGGACCCCGAGTTCCAGACTGGCAGTCCTGGAAGGTTCTGGCCCGAGGGTGGGGCCGGGGAAAGGTTGCTTCTCCCGGTACAGCCCCTCCTCGGAGGACGCAGGGCCGAGCCCTCCTGGGCATCACCTCTCGTCCCAGCCCCACAGGCGGGCACCTGCCAGTGCAGGAGGCAGAGGAGGTAGCTGGGTTGGGGGCAGGTGACCCTACAGGAGCAGACTGGGTGGCCAGAGCCTGTGGACTTGGGCCTGGAGGCCGGGGAGCCGCTGTGCCCCCCCGACACACAAGCCTGGTGCTCCTCGTTCCTCTGGCTCCTGGGGCCGAGGTGGGCATGGCCGCTGCTAGCATGGAGGTGACATTTGTGCTCCTGCTCAGTGGCCCTGAGCATCTGAGAAGTGGCTCCCAGGCCCGGCAGGGGGCTGCACGTAACACCCCACACTTGGGCTCGGCCTTGGGCTTGGCGAACCCCGAAGCTGCTGCCCCCATAAACCTGCTGCTTTCTCGGTGGAAGGTCCAGAAGGGCCGGGCGCCCTCAGGAAACAGGCTTCCTGCTGCCCTGGGGCCGTTTGTGGTGGGCCGTGGGGGTCTCAGCCTCCATTCAGAGCCTGGTCTCGGTGGGCCCTGTTTTTTCTCACCGTGGAGAGCGTGGGGGTCTCAGCCTCCGTTCAGAGCCCTCCCTCGGCGCGCCCTGTTTTTTCTCACCGTGGAGAGCTGCTGTCTCTCACACGGGCTTTGTGATGGGAAGGTTTTTGTTTTGTTTTGTTTTGTTTTTTTTTTTTGAGACGGAGTCTCACGCTGTTGCCCAGGCTGGAGTGCAGTGGTGCGATCTCGGCTCACTGCAAGCTCCGCCTCCCGGGTTCCCGCCATTCTCCTGCCTCAGCCTCCTGAGTAGCTGGGACTACAGGCGCCCGCCACCGCGCCCGGCTAATTTTTTGTATTTTTTTTAGTAGAGACGGGGTTTCACTGTGGTCTTTTGATCCGCCCGCCTCGGCCTCCCAAAGTGCTGGGATTACAGGCTTGAGCCACCGCGCCCGGCCTGTGATGGGAAGGTTTTTAAAGAAAAACAGAGACGGGCTTTTCCTGAATCCGTTTTGCCTCCAGCGTTGTCGAGGAGTTGATCATGGCCTTGGGGGGCGGGCGCTTCACGAGCCTCCAGTCCAGCCGGCACTTCCCACTGGAGGCAGGGCGGGGTCCTCGGCCACTGCAATGCTATAGTCCCTGACAGTCCCCAAGTCTCAGCTCACCAAAGCCTCAGGGACTTCCTGGCCACTGTCCTCACTCCCTCCCCCAGGGCCCTGTCCTGTGGGGAGGATCCGTGCTCTGACCCACACCCCAAGTTTGTTTAGCTTGGAGGAGAAACTGAGCCACAGGCACTGGGGACGGAGGAGCAGACGTATGCCTCCTGGGAAGGGGAGGGGGTGGGACTGCCCGAGCCTGCCTGGGAAGTTACTTGTCTTTGCACAGACGGGCAAGTTCTAAGATGTAGGTTTGGGTGGGAATCTGATGGGGCTCCCAGCACCTCAGATAGTTCCCACTCTGACACTGAGAGACCAGCCGCTGTGCACGGTGGAGCCTGGGAGTGAGCAGCTTTCAAGCAGCGGATGCTGGCGCCACACCCTGGGCCAAGCTGGGGTGGGCAGGTGCGGGCAGCAGGCAGCGGGCTCCAGGCAGGCAGGCCCAGGTGAGGAGAGTCGAGCTGCTGGGGTGGGCAGGTGTGGGCAGCGGGCTCCGGGCAGGCAGGCCCAGGTGAGGAGGGCCGAGCCGGGCTCTGGGATGTGCTGGGTCTCAGACGGTCCTGTTCCTGGGGTGGACACCAGCAGGCCCTTCTCCCCAGACCCCAGACAAGCTGCCACTGACTTGGCCTTTCTGCTGGGCCACCAAGTCACCTGCTAGACTCTGAGGGCCACTGTCATCTGGGCCCCCATCAGCTGCAACATCACAGGTGGCTCCACAGGGTTCTGGCAGTGCCCCCGGCCTGGAGGAAGCCCGTGCCTTTTGGTCACGCTGTGGGGGCCGACTAGGACCCCACATACCAGACCACCGGCCTAAAAGAGCTGAAGCCTGCGTTGCAGCCGGAGGGACTCAGGCCAGCAGGGCAGGGCCCTGAGAATGGGAGACGGCTCTGCAGGCCACTGGGTTTCCCACCAGGGCACTCGTCTCCTGGTGAATCTAATCGGGGCTGCAGCTCGGCCGCCAGGAAGCTTTCAGGGAGGCAGCTGACAGGACCCGGGGACACAGGGTCCCTGCCTCCGGCTCCGGGGGCCTCGTGAGCGCCAAAACAGTGGAGCAGGCAGCATCCCTGGGAGGCCGCACCCACAGACAGCGCGCCCTCTCTCTGTGCATCTCAGTGAGGGCTCCAGCATGCACGCCGTGTCAGTGACACCAGATTTCCTAATTTATGCGGGTCATCGAGACCAAATCGAGGGGAAGCAGGCAGCCAGGTCCTCCTGGCTTCCCTCCTGGAAGCCTCCTGAGTGTTTGGGATTGTCCTTCGAGGTTGAAAACCATTACACCTCCGAGTCTCCTGTGTCTTAACAGATTTTGCCGTCCTTGGAGAGCCTGTGCCAGTTGGGCAGGCTCAAGGGACCCTTTCCCGAGGAAGGGCATTTCCAAATGCAGCCACCACTCACCTGAGCCAGCTCAAGGGCACGCTGTGCCTGGGCGTTCTCACCTGGGAAACGGGTGTGATGGCAGAGCCCCCCTAGGGCGGTGTTCAGGTGGGGGGCGGGTGTGCAGGAACAGCAACCGAAAGCCGTGAGACGTGGTCAGCCAGGGCTCACCCCACTCACCCCCACCTGGGAGCACCACGTCCCCACGGTGGGGCCCCACAGTGCCAGCGGCCCAGGCAGAGATGCATTCACGCCCCCCTGAGTCTGTCCAGAAACCTTGGCTGCCCCGTGTGTCCCCGTCAGTGGCTGCTGACAGAGCCCACCCCACAGCTGGGGTGGACAGCCCTCAGGGGCTGCCCCCCAGCTCTTCCACACACGGCAGTGACCAGTGACGATGCCCGTGAGAGAGGCGGGAGCCTGAGGAGCCGCCCCTTCCAGGACCGTGTGGCCCCAGCACAGCTGTTTCTGGCTGTTTCTTCTTTGCTGCTCAGCACCTGGCCCCGGGGTCAGCTTTTCCCTGAGTCGGTCTACAGCTATTTCTTAGCAAAAATCCAGGCAGCATTTACTTGGTGCCACAAACACCACCTGCTGGAGAGAGAAAAAAGGGGAAGCTTAGTGCCTGCATGAGAACTGCAGCTCGCTCCTCCCCGCTCCTCCCTCTCCTGGTTTCCCACTCAGGACAGACAGGAGGAACTGTGTGTCTGTGCTCAGTGTCTCTTTCCCTCTGGCTGCTTTCCATCTGGCCACGTCCCCCTTCCCCACCCCATTCTCTCCATTACCTGCTTCCACCTGAGTGAGCCAACGTCTGCAGCGCAGCAGACAGGCCTGGTTTCCAGGGACCTTTGCAACCACATCCAGGCGCCCTGCACTGCCCCATCAGGTGAAGCCACACGGTGTTGTCTGGGCGCCGGCAGCCCTCTCTCCTTCTCTCCTTCCTCTGTGCCTCACCCCACACTAGGAAGAAGTCGCTGGGTTTAAAAGACAAATGTTCATATTCTGGTGGCTTTAATTGTCGAGAATGCTTGGCTTTCCTTCAGTTTCTTGGGGCAGGACGGCCCCCTTCATTGGGAGCAAGGGAGGCCCTGGCTGCCTCCGGGCTGCGTTTGGGGTAGAGTGGGTGTGTGCCCCCCAGTCCTCTCTGTTCACTGCTCCATGCTGAGCCTGAACCCCAGGGGTCGGGGGTTTGAGGGTCTCCTGCCCCAAGGAACTTTCAGAAAGGAGAGCCACCAGGAGCAAGGGCAACAACTGAGACTCTCAGAAGAGGGGACACCCTGGTGGGGTTTTCAAGGCTGAGTAGGAGTTTTCTCAATGGAGATGGAGTGGTAGGAAGACCCAAGCATTTAGGGTTAGGGCATAGTGGAGGGAAGGGAGGAGATGGAGGACGTTTGGGATCATGCACTTGCTTTTTCCCTGGTAATTTTGTCTGGAAGAGTTTCAAATCAAGCTCTTGGGAAAAAAAATTGGAGGAGCGAATCTTTTCTTATTTTAACCCAATGAGCAGGCCCTGCTGAGGTCTTGGGTGTCCCTGCAGGTGAGCCTGCAGCCCCCACCCCCTCCCATAGAGAACCCGCTGGTGGGCGCTTCCTGCACCTGGCCTTGGGGACCGGCTGGTGGGCATCTCCTACACCTGGCTACCATTCCCCTCTGCCTTTCATCTCACGATGAATCCAGCATCCCGGCAGCCCACCCTACACACCTGGCTCTCCTGGAATTCCCCACCTACAGCTCCTGCTTCTGAAGGAACCTGTCCCTGGAGCCCCAGCTCAGAGAGAGGGACCTGTGCACAGGCCAGGACCTGTGTGGGGATAGAGGCCTCAGGCTCCAGAGGGCCCTGTTCCACCCAACAGGCAGGCACCAGGTGGACAGAGGGAGGAGGAGAGAGAAGAGGCTTGTGTTAAACTGGGAGAGGGAGGAGTGAGAAAGGCTGGCAGGGGGCAAGTAGGGAAGTCACGGCTGCCAGTACCTGGCTCCTCCCTCCCGCCTCTACCCACCCCTCCCTTCTCTACCCACCCCTCCCTCCTCTCTCTCTCTCTCTCTCCATGGCCCTGTCTCTATTTCTCTCCTTCTCTGTCTCTTTCTGTTTCTGTCTGTGTGTGTGTCTCTCTCTTTCTCCGTGTCTCTGTCTTCCTCTCTGTGACTGTGTCTCTGTATGTCTGTGTGTGTCTCTGCGTCTCTCCCTGCTTCCCTCTCTGTCTCTATCTCTCTGTGTCTCTGTCTGTGCGTGTGTTTCTGTCTCTCACACACGTCTCCACACGTGCAGTGCCATCCCCTGAGGATGGTAGTTTGGGGTCTGACATGGCCCTGCTGGCTGGGGAGACAGTGGCTGAGCCCGGGAAGGGAGGCAATGGGGAGGGAATGGGGGGAGCTCAGGGTTTAAGAGATTTGGTGGGAGAAGAACAAATAGAACACGTGTGTGGGGAAGGAGAGTGAGGGAGCCTGGCCTGGGGACGGGAGGCTGATGGGGGCTTGGTTCTGCTGGTGGGGCGGGTGCAGGCGGGCGGGTCACACATCCCGTCTGAGAGGCCCCAGGGACACGCAGCGTGAGGAGGGGCTGTTGCTGGGACCCCAGTGTCATGTGAGCAGCCCCACAGCCCTCCCTCTCAGGGTCAGTCACCACGGGACGGAAAGGTGGCCCAGGAGACAGGACCCAGGTTGGGATCAGGCTCATGGGGGTTTAGGACCTGCACACCCCCAGGCCCTTCAGCCACAGCTGTGTTTGGAATTCTTGCGCTGTTGCAGCTGCTGACCCAGGTCCCAAAGGCTGTCGGCTTCGCTGTGCTCACCCCGGCTGCAGCGCGGGCCTTCCGTCCAGCCTGGGGCAGGTGCGACGGGAGCTGCTTCCGCGTCCCCATAGCAGGGTGCTCGGGTTCAGGTAGGAGACGCACTGCGTGGTGTCAGGCCAGCCTCGGAAGTCGGGCCCCGTGGCCTGCACTCCTCTCTCCTGTTCCCTGACCCTCGTCCTTTTCCACCTTTGGGCGAAGGACCCACCGGTGTCCACGCTGCCCTGGCTGGATGGGAGTCCTGCCAAGGTCGTGTCTCTCCTCGCCCTCTGCCAAGCACCTTGGGCACTGTCACGACGCCCAGGAGTGGCTGCAGCTCATCCTGTGTGTGTAGCCTTGGGGCCTTGTGGCTGAGCTGGGAGGCTGTGCGTCCACCCACAGAGGGAGCGGTCAGGGCTGCCTGCTTGGCCGGGCGAGTGGAATTCGTGGGCGCGGCCAGGCCCCTTCTCCGGGTGCTGAGCTCTGAGAGGAAGCCAACCTATGCTTTTCAGCTTTGGTTTTTCGAAAGAGACAGAATTTAAAGACATGAGGAAACGTGAGTGTGAAATCCTTCTAAGCATCTGCGATTTTTCCTGAATCTCTTCTCCCGGTCCCAGGCTGACTCTGAGCCTCTGCATCTGCGATTTTTCCTGAATCTCTTCTCCCAGTCCCAGGCTGACTCTGAGCCTCTACGCCTGATGACCGCAGGAGCCACGTGGCTTCCTCTCAGGATCAGCACATCCCTATCTTTTATCCAGTTCAAACCAATGTTCAAACAAACAACTCTCCAGCCAGTTGAAACACTAAAAGTGGCCCTCGGTTTAGACCATGAGTGATCGCTCTCAGTGCCTGGACAGTCCCACTTTCCTGCTACAGTTCTAGCCCAGACTGAATGGCTACAATTTCACAAAGATTAAATAGCATCATATGTCAAAGGTGGTTTTTCACTGTTCCAAATTAGAGAATTAGCCCCAGAATGATGGCTGAAGCTGTCCTTTTAGGGCAAAGAGGCAGCAGAGCGGAGGTGGGTAGATCCACCATAAGACAAAACTGTTGTCACAGCAGAAGCAGAAATGTCTCAATGTAGTTCTTTTTGCAATTTTTTATTGTTACTGAATACATATATGTAAAATTTGCCATTTTAATCATTTTTACACGTACAGTTCAGTGGTATTAAAGACACTCACAATGCCATGTAACTAGCACCTGGACCCAGGTCCATCTTTAGAACTCTGTCTTAAGAACCAGAACGGTCCCCACTAAACCCTAACACCCCACTGAGGCCACACATGGTTGCCAGAAAACAGTCCCTCCCCACAGGCATGCCAAATCCACAGATCGTTCATTAAGCCAAAGAAGGACGTGGCAGGTGCAGCCGGCACAGGTGGGGCAGGGGCGGGCACGCTGCTGTTGGAAGCCCGTGGCTGGACAGGCAAAAGCAGCTCCTCCGTGGGACTCCTGGACTGCCAGGGGGTGGGCAGGGAGGTCGACTCACAGGCAGTAGCTGTGGTTGCAGGTTGGTCAGTGCACACGGGGGCATGGACCACACCTCGCTTAACGACCACAACGTCCCGAGGTCCCACAGGTGGCCTCAGCCTGTGTGATGGTCAGGAAAGGCCAGCTGCGCAGCAGTGCTTCCAGAATGTGGAGTCAGCTCTGGCCCTGATCCCATGGACTGGCTGCTCCATCTCAGCTCTGTTACCCCCGGTGGGCCAGCCACAGGGGCTGCAGGGTGCTGTGAATGGCTGCTCCTGAGGGAGGCCTTCCTGCTGCCCGGGGCCAGCTCTCAGGCATGGCGGACTTCTCCCGTTGCAGGAGCCTTCATGATCCCGTTCCTCATCCTGTTGGTCCTGGAGGGCATCCCCCTGCTGCACCTGGAGTTCGCCATCGGGCAACGGCTGCGGCGGGGCAGCCTGGGCGTGTGGAGCTCCATCCACCCAGCCCTGAAGGGTATAGGTGAGTGCCTCGGAGCCACTCCACCCGGGCCCAGGGGTCCCCTCTGCCGTGGAGCCATTCCACCTGGGCCCAGGGTTCGCCTTGCCGGTCTTAGCGCCCCTGCTCCGCCTTCCCTGTCTGTGTCTGGTGAAACAAAGGTCCCAGGTTCATCTCCTCTTGGAGGCCTTTGGAAACTCCAGGCCACTCCTGGTCACCAGGAACCAGACAGGCCAGCAGAGGCTGCCCGAGTCCCTGGGAGCCCAGGGCCCAGGAGGGTCCAGACTCTGGACAGCAGAGTGACCCCTCAAGCCCTGCCCAGGGTGGCGCTGCCCAGGGTGGCGCTCAGTGAGAGCCCAGGGCCCAGGAGGGGGCGCCAGCCACTGCCCTCCCAGCCTCCTGTGTCCACTCCCCCACATCTACTGAGGAGGTCCCCAGCACCGACACCCCCAGACATAGTCATTCATTTATAAGCTCTGGGGCCCAGGAGCAGACCCAGTGCAGCCTCACCAAGAGGTCACGGCTCATTAAGGCCTCAGAATATGGGCAGGCGGTAAAAGACGGAGGAGGAAAGGGCAGGGTCCACTCCAGAAAGGGGTTTGAGTCCAGGAAGCACCTGCCCTTCAGAAGCCTGCAGGCCTGAAGCAGAGCCCACACCCTCATGCCGGCCTCTCCCTAGGTCTCTAAGGCCTCCCTCCAGGCCCAGGGCAGTGCCCACGCCCTCTCCTGAGTCTTCAAGACCTCCCTCCTCTCTCTCTCTTCCTCTCTCTCTGTCTCTGTCGCTCTCTCTGTCCCCTCCTATTCTCTCTCTTCCCCCCGCTTCCTCCCCCCACTCTCTCTCCCGCTCTCATTCCCCTCTCTGTCTTTTTTTCTTTCCCCCTCCTATTCTGTCTGTCTCTTCCCTGCTTTCTGTGTCTCTCTCTCTCTTCCCCATCTGTGTCTCTCCCTCCGTCTCTCTTACCCATCTCACACTCACATATTCACAACACACACTTGGTTCTGAGTTTGAAACTTCGGTAAAGCCTGTAGTACACAGCACACTCTCCATCCTGCCTAGTTGTCCCCAAATAATTGAGAAGATTCCCCTCTGCAGTTCCTGCTGTCTCCCCTCTCAGGAGTCCTCCACAGGGAAGGTTTTCTTGAAGCCCACCCACCTGTCCTGGGCACAGGGGCTTCCTGGTTTGGGGCAGGGCCAAGTGGGCAGTCCCCCCAGCCTGTAGGCAGCAACCAGGCTACTGGTACATCAAAAGTTCTCTGCCAAGGCCGTGGCCTGGAGGCACCTGCTGGAGGCTGCACTGGGCAGGTGAGACCCATGCTTGGGGCCAGCCAAGCAGGCATGTGCCAGGAAGGTGTGAGCCGGGAAGGCGTGTACGGGCTGCACCACGGCATCAGCTGCACAATCCCGGCCCGCACTGGGTCTGCCCCTCAGATTCTGGGGCAGCCCCTCCCGGCCGCACCCTGTGCCAGCCCTGGGACCTCCTGCTCAGAGTGGGGACGGGTGGCCAGAGGAGGGCGTGCCTCGGCCCCAAGCCTCAGCAGTAGCCTCCCTGCAGGCCTGGCCTCCATGCTCGTGTCCTTCATGGTGGGCCTGTACTACAACACCATCATCTCGTGGATCATGTGGTACTTCTTCAACTCCTTCCAGGAGCCTCTGCCCTGGAGCGAGTGCCCGCTCAACGAGAACCAGACAGGTGAGCCCCTGCAAGCAGCCCTGTCCGCCTCACCTGTGGGCTGCCATGCCTCTCCTCGCAGGCACATGACCTCACGAAACTCAGGTCAGGCGTGGCAGAAACCAGAGCCCCAAGGCAACAGGGCATCAGAAAATGGCAGCGTGAGAGAAAAGGCCTTCAAAGTGGTGGCTCTTTTGTCGGGGGTGTGGTGGAGGCTGAGGCCCTTGGAGGAAAGTGTGGGAGCCCAGCGGGGGCTGTGCCCACTCTGAGGGCCCGTGGTCACCAGCCTGGAGTCCGGGGCTGCTGGGAGGCTGCTCCCTATTCTCCAGGAAGGGACGTGGTGTCAGGACTGCCGCCTCCCGCCCCATGCATCCCTGCGTTGCTCTGCACAGGTGGGTCTGTCCTGCCCATGTGGGCCCCGCACTGCCCTCTCACCCCGGCCCTTCCAGAACCCTCTTGCCCAGGGAGGGATCGTAGGGGACAGACCCTCTACGTGTGACATGCAGTCAGCTCACGGCGATTCACAAGTGGCCCCGGGGCCTGAATGGCTTGGTCAGCACCGGCTTCTGGTCTGACCAGCGCCCCGGGGCCAGCGGGACTTCCCTGCATGCTGCTGTTCTGTTGAGGCCAGCGAGACGGCCCCTCAGGTCGGAATAAGACAGGTCCTCTCACGTGCAACCCTCACTGCACTCTGGGACTATCGGGGCCCTTTCCTGCCTCTGGGGGTGTGGGGTCCTCTGGAATTAGACCACTTCCTCCTTAGAAGGGTCTCAGGGTGGTTCCACAAGCCCAGAGAGGCCCACGGTGGTGACAGTGTGTGGAGTGGGCAGTTGCAGGCGAGGTCCCCAGCCCAGGAGCACACACGCTCTGAGGCTGCCAGACTTGCACAGAGAAGAGGGAGCAGCGTGAGGCCCAGGGTGCACCTGAACGTTGGGACTGGAGCCTTCTAACCAGTGCACCTGTGTAGGCATGTGTGCTCGTGTGCTCACAAAGGCGTGTGCGTATGTGGGGTGTGCAGGTGTGTGTAGATGGGTATGCAAGGGTGCAGCTGTGCAAGGGTGCAGCTGTGCATGTGTGCTGTGTGTGCACATATGCCTGTGTGTGCAATGTGTGTGCACACATGTGTGTGCACATGAGCATGTGTGCTGTGTGCATGTGCATGTGTGGGGTGTAGAGGTACATGTACCGGATGTGCACGTGAGGATAGTCACGCTTGTGTGCTGTATGTGTACATGCATGTGTATGCATGTGAGCAAGTGTGCCTGTGTGCATGTGTGTGCTGTGTGCATGTGTGTGCTTTGTGTGTCCATGCATGTGCGTGCATGTGAGCACGTGTGTCTGTGTGCACGTGCATGTGTAGGGTGTGGAGGTACATGTACCAGATGTGCACGCGAGGGGGCAGCTGTGCGTGTGTGCTGTGTGTGTGTGTGCTTGTGCATGCACGTGAGCATGTGTGCCTGTGTTCATGTGCGCATGTGGGTGTGTCACTGGTGTCAAGGCCTCTGGAGCAGCTGGCATTTCTTCCAGCTCAGGGCCTTCCATTCTTCTCCCTTGGGGGACCTGCACCCTGAGGTATATGAATGGCCCTCTCCCCAGGGTACGTGGACGAGTGTGCCAGGAGCTCCCCTGTGGACTACTTCTGGTATCGAGTGACGCTCAACATCTCCACGTCCATCAGCGACTCGGGCTCCATCCAGTGGTGGACACTGCTGTGCCTGGCCAGTGCATGGAGCGTCCTGTACATGTGCACCATCCGTGGCATCGAGACCACCGGGAAGGTACTGCGTGGGCCCGGCGAGGCTGCAGGTGCTCCAGAGGGCAGGTGTGGGCAGCCCTGCATCCGGCTGGCTGCACTCTAAAACCCAGCTCTGGGGGTCCCGGGCTCCGCCTTTCCCCAGACCCCACCAAGAGAGCTGCCTTTGCCCTTTGGCTCACTGGCCTGCGCGGGAGGGGCCCTGCCTGCCCTGGGTTTCCTGAAATGACCAGACTTGGGGCCCCAGCAACTTGGCATTGGCCCACACGACATTTAGCGTTGTGTAGGAGTAATACAAACTACTGGAAAGAGACGACGACGACAATGATGATGATAAAGTAGGAAGGTGGAAATGGAAGAGTGAGGCTCCATCTTCCCTACATGGGAATCTTTGGTGCGAGGTCCAGAGCAGCCAGCCCGTTCTCCTGGTGGGCCAGCAGCCTGTGAGGCCCTGACCCCCTCCCAGCTCATCCCATATGCCCCGCCCCCTCAGGCCCGGACCGCTCCCTCCCCAACCCCCATCCCACATGCCCACGGCCTGCAGGCCCTGCCCCCCATCCCCACCCATTCCACATACCCGGCTCCCCGCAGGCCCTGCCCACCAACCCCCACCGGTCCCTCATGCCCCACCCCCCACAGTCCTGGGCCCCCTTCCCCACATGCCTCAACCCCCACAGGCCCGGCCCCCCTCGCACCATTCCACATACCGGACTCTGCAGGCCAGGACCCCATCCCCACCTGTCCCACATGCCCTGCCCCCCACAGGCCTGGCCCCCTCCCCACCCTTCCCACATGCCCCGCCCACCATCCACCTGGCCCCCTTCCCCACATGCCCCGCTCCCCCATGCCCGGCCCCCTCCCTGCCCATCCCACATGCCCCGCCCCCCCGCAGGCCGTGTACATCACCTCCACGCTGCCCTATGTCGTCCTGACCATCTTCCTCATCCGAGGCCTGACGCTGAAGGGCGCTACCAATGGCATCGTCTTCCTCTTCACCCCCAACGTGAGTCCGCAAGGCTGCCTTGGGCCCAGACCCCCGGAGAGGCCTGGCTGCCCTGTGCCCCCGCCAGCCTCAATACCAGCTCTCTCACCCATGGGGACAGGCAGGCTGCTGCCCGACCAGTCCCAGGCCTGAGGAGGTCCACAGGGCCAGCGAGGGCAAGGCCTGTCCCTGGGGCCCAGGGCAGCTCCTGGGGGCGTGGCTTTGGCCCTGTGAGCTGACGGAGTCCCCACAGGGAAGGAACTAGCTGCCACCCCAGGGGGACCGTGGCCTGTCCTGACCACCCCAATAGCCTTGACCCTCCCCAGCCTCCCTGGGACCACACCCTCCCAGGTCCCCATGGCCCCACCCACACCGCGAGTGGCTGAGGGTCTCCATGTGGTGCAGGTCACGGAGCTGGCCAACCCGGTCACCTGGCTGGACGCGGGTGCACAGGTCTTCTACTCCTTCTCCCTGGCCTTCGGGGGTCTCATCTCCTTCTCCAGCTACAACTCTGTGCAGTGAGTGCGGGCATGGCGGGCCTCAGTTTCCCTCTCAGTCCTGGGAGGATCTTGCTGGGAGGATAAAAGACAAGGTGGAAAGTGCTCTGTGGCTGTGTGGCCGGGGCCTCCGAGCCCCGATGGGCCCGTTCCCTCATGCTTAGGGACCATGTGAGCTGAGTCTAGAGTACAGCGTGTGGAGGAGGGGCAGGTCTCCTTTCGAGGATGGCCAGGAACCCGCGGCCTGCAGCTTTCCCCACACCCGTCCCTCCGCAAGCCTGGTGCGGGCCTCTCCTATGCTCTCCCCAGTTCCCTCCTCCATGCCCATATCGCTCCCAGCCCACCCCTGAGCATCCCAGGCCTCCAGACATGTGGCGCCCCCAACGACCTCCACGTCCCTGACCGGTCTGATCTTCCACTGCCCCTTCCCCACATAGCCACTGTGCATACCCTGGAGTCCCCAGCAGCGTCTGGGAGGAGCACAGCTGGTGTCAGTTCATTTCCACTTGCATTTATGAAGCACCTACTGTGTGCCCAACCGGGTGCATCAGGGCCCGCCCTCAGTGACCTGCGGCTCTGCAGGTTGACAAGCAAGCGCAGAAATTGTCCTGTGTGCAGTGACCAGAATTTCAGAGCAGAAGGGGCTGGGGGTGAGGGAAGGACTCCTAGGGGTCAGGGTGGCCCTCCAGGCTGGGAAGGTGCGATTGGAGTCAGACACAGGGGACACTCAGTGCAAGGGGGCAGGGCCTGGGCAGGGGGGGTGGGGCCTGGGTGTGAGGGGCGGGGCTGGGCAGGGAGGGCATAGCTGGAGCATGGCTGGGGCTTGGCAGGTGTAGAGCCCAGGCAGGGAGGGCTGGGGTGCAGAGAGAGGTGCACTTGGAGGCACGTGCAGGATGGGGTTGGGGGCAGAGAGGATGTTGGAGGGACAGGAAGGACCCTGGAGTCATTGTGCGAGCACTGGGTGGAGCGGCTGAGGTGGAACTGAGGGTTTTTTGTGGAGTGGCTGAGGTGGAACTGAGGGTGAATTATTTTTATAACAGCTTTATTCAGAAAACTTGTATACCACACAATTCCCCCATCTGGAGTGCCCAGTTCAATGGTCTTAAGTACATTCACAGAGCTGTGAAGCCAGTCATCACCACTGTCCAGTTCTAGAACATTCCAATCAGCAAAAGCCCCACATATGTGAGCAGCTGCTCCCCAGTGCCCTGTCCTCCTGCCCTGGGTGAGCACTGATGCGCTGTCTGCCTCTGTGGCTGTGCCTGGTCTGGACATTTCCTGCGAATGGCGTGGCCACATTGCCACAGCCTTATGTCTGATCCTTGCATGGGGCACGACATCCTCAAGGCTCGTCCCATCACAGTTGGCGTCAGAGCGCCATTATTGTTTAGGGCTCAGCAATATTTCATGGTGTGCGTGGACTACGGTTTGTGCATCATCCATCTGTGGACATTTTCCACATTTTGGCTATCGTGAGTGATGCTGCTATGAGCCCGTGTACGCACTTTTGTGGATGCACACTTTCATTCTCCTGGGTGTGCACCTAGGAGTGTAGTTGCCGCGTCATATGGGCCTCTGTGTGCAGTCCTTGGAGGAGCTGTCAGGCTGTTTTCCACAGTGGCTGCTCCACTCACATTCCCACCAGTGTGTAGGAAGCTCCAGTTTCCCTATATCTTCACCAACACTTGTTATCATCTGACTTTTGTTTCTGGCCATCCCAGCAGGGATGTGGTGAGGTCTCACTGCAGTTTGATTGGCATTTCCCTGAGGCTAACACATTCGGCTTTTGATGGAAGCATCTGGAAGGATGGTGTCAGCATCAGCCAAAACAGGAAGGGTGGAGTGAACTGGCTGGGTTGGGTCAGAGAGGTTGGGGCTTGAGTTCAGCACACACTGAGCACAGGGTGCCTTTAGGAAATGGTGAGGTCTCAGCGGCCGAGCAACTGGACAGGACGCCTAGGGTGGGGGCTGGGGAGAGCGGGTGTGATGTCTTTGGCCTGGAGCTGTCCCTAGAGGCCTGATGGAAGTTACCGCAGGCATGAGACGGGGAGGGAAGAGACCTGAGCTCTATAACCAGAGTGGTTTGGGGAGTCAGGAGCAGTCAGAGCCCCGGGCAGCCCCTAAGCTGAGACCAGGTCAGCAGGACCAGGCACTGCCCTGGGGCCACCTCTGCATCCCCCGAGCCTGCTCAGAGTGGAGCAGGGGCTCCAGCTGCCTTCCTGTGTCACTCAGTGGCTCAGCCTCTCGCTCCTGGGGCTGGCGCTCTGGGCGGGACGCGGGTGCTGCCCTGTGCTGTGTCCTGACCCGGGGCCTCATCGCCAGCCGCCATGACACTGGTCTTGTCTGCAGCAACAACTGCGAGAGGGACTCGGTGATCGTGTCCATCATCAACGGCTTCACATCGGTGTACGCGGCCATTGTGGTCTACTCCATCATCGGGTTCCGCGCCACACAGCGCTATGATGACTGCTTCAGCACGTGAGTGGCCGTCCCACCACCCAGGTGCCTTGGGATGCGCCTCCAGGAAGCCTCCCGGCCTCCCTGGCCCCAGCAGGCCATCAGCCTCGATCTGACCCACAGGAACATCCTGACCCTCATCAACGGGTTCGACCTGCCTGAAGGCAACGTGACCCAGGAGAACTTTGCGGAGATGCAACGGCAGTGCAACGCCTCCAACCCCGCAGCCTACGCGCAGCTGGTGTTCCAGACCTGCGACATCAACTCCTTCCTCTCGGAGGTAGGCCCGTTTCGGAGCTCGAGGCGGGGAGGGGACACCCCTCGCTGGCACCTCAGAGTCCGGCCACCCCTGGGCCCCTGGCCTGTGGAGGACACAGATGCTGGGCTTCCTCCGGGAGGCCCAGCTCCCACTGTCTGTTCTGCCTGGTGTCCAGGGCTCTTCCGTCTGGGGTGCTGGTGTCTGCCAGGCCATGAGATTTCACTTCTGAGGCTCCTGTTACACTCAGAGGCAGAGGCTCAGAGGCAGGAGCCGGGGAACACCATGGGCTGCCCCTGCATTCTTTCCCATCAAACACACAAAACACTCCCTGGGACCATCTGTAATGTAACAACTTCTATCAACACTGAAAGAGTTTGTGTAGCTGTTTTTGAACTTGTGAGGCCACCAGGACAGGTTTTATTTTGGACCGGCTGGCACGTCTCAGTCACGCTGATACTGAGGATACTCCATGTGACGAGTGCTTTCGCATACTCTTTCCATAGTTAATGAAGTTTAGATGCTGCTACAATTAAAGGTCGACATTTGCTGATTTTAATTATGCAGTTTTCTTTTGGGGAGCCACCCCATATTTTGCGGGCATTAGGCACTTCAGGACCCAGCGCTGCTACTCCAGTGGCCATGGGGAGAAAGCTGGGCAGAGCGAGCCATTTCCGTGCCAGCTGGAGCCAGGCAGAGGGCTCCGCGGCCTCTCTCAACCCTGTTTCACCAACTGCAGGAGGCCTCCAAGTGCAGGATGTGCAGGCAGGAGGGACCCAGCAGGGCCGTCCTGGTCTAAATGTCTTTTTTAAAAGCAACTTTAACGAGGTATAATTATGCACCATGAAATTCACCCATTTGCAGTGCCTTGCACAGCCATGTGCAGCACCCCGTCCGTGCCCGCAAGGTTTCCGTTTGCTGTTGCTCCCCACTCCTGGCAGCCCCAGGCACCCCCTCTGCTGCTCTGCCCACCTGCCTTTTCTAGAAACGCCACAGAAAGAAACCCCGTGGTGCACGATCTTCTGGCAGGGCTGCCCTTGGCAGTGCCATTCTGAGAAGCACCAGAGTTGCTACAGGTCGGCGCCTCCATCCTGGCACCTCCTCCCACCTCCTCCCACCTCCCACCCTGCACTGAAGAGCAGCGTGCCTTGTATGCACGTGCTGCCGCCTGCTTCTGACAATTTCCTTTAAACTCTTCAGAGCCCTCCACAAGCCATGTCCTGCTGTGTAAGGGGTTACTCTTGTCCCTGGAGCTCACATAGATGTGTTAAGCGGCCATGAAGGACCCTGTCTTCGGGTGGGTCCTTGAGTCCTCCCACCTCCAATCCCTGAGCCAGTACCCTGCAGGGCGCCCCACTGAGCTGGGCAGGTCTCTCAGCCTCATGGGTGGAGGTTTGCCTCCCGAGATTCCACGGCCAGGACCGCTGATCACCAGGACCGTGATGGGCCGGGGCCTGGTTCTCGGTGATGGTCTGGGACCAGACACAGGAGCAGAAGGTCAGCCATGGGGCCTCCGGGTGGCTGCACCTTGGTGGTTCTTATCCAAGAGCCTGTCTGTGGTCACAGCCTGCTCTAACTCGGCCGTCGGCCACTTGACTTCCAAGCACGTCCAGGGCATGCATTTATTAACAGGCGACTCATGTAACACCTCGTGTACACGGCTCAGCCGCGCTGGATCAGGGCTGTGTGGGCTGTGAGGTCTCAGAAGCTCCCTGTGTTGGGAGAGCCCGTCTGTGGGCGGAACGGGGCTCTGAGTGCCGCTTGGTGATGGGATCCACTTGCTGGTCGTGATGCATAGTTCAGCTTTTGAAAATACACTTTGGGCCTGAAAGATAAGATCTAGCTATTTCATGACAACTCAGACCTGCCCGCCCCGTGCTGCGTGGCTTGGCGATGCACAAAACCTCGGGCAGGGAGGAGAGGGAGTCCATGGGGGGCAGAGGCCCTGGTGACTGTGTGTCATCCGTGCAGGGTGTGGAGGGCACAGGCCTGGCCTTCATCGTCTTCACCGAGGCCATCACCAAGATGCCAGTGTCCCCACTGTGGTCCGTGCTCTTCTTCACTATGCTCTTCTGCCTGGGGCTGTCATCTATGTTTGGGAACATGGAGGGCGTCACTGTGCCCCTGCAGGACCTCAGAGTCATCCCCCCGAAGTGGCCCAAGGAGGTGCTCACAGGTGCGTGTGCAGTCGGGTGGGGTCCCCATGGCAATGGTGCCACCTGTGGGGTGGCAGCCCCTGGGGTGTGAACAGCTCTGTCCCCTGGCCGTGTGTGCAGCCCCTGGGTATGTGGGCAGCTCAGTCCCCTGGCCGTGTGTGCAGCCCCTGGGTGTGTGGGCAGCTCTGTTCCCCGGCCGTGTGTGCAGCCCTGGGGGTGTGGGCAGCTCTGTTCCCTGGCCGTGTGTGCAGACCCCAGGTGTGTGGGCAGCTCTGTCCCCTGGCCGTGTGTGCAGCCCCTGGGTGTGTGGGCAGCTCTGTTCCCTGGCCGTGTGTGCAGCCCCTGGGTGTGTGGGCAGCTCTGTTCCCCGGCCGTGTGTGCAGCCCTGGGGGTGTCAGCATCTCTGTCCACCCGGCCTGCAGGCATCATCTGCCTGGGAACATTCCTCATTGGCTTCATCTTCACACTGAACTCCGGCCAGTACTGGCTCTCCCTGCTGGACAGCTACGCCGGCTCCATTCCCCTGCTCACCATTGCCTTCTGCGAGATGTTCGCTGTGGTCTACGTGTACGGTGTGGACAGGTAGGGGCCACAGTGGGGACCGGTGCCTCTAATGCAGAAAAGCCAGGTCACAGGGCATTCCTGTGAGGAGGACCCGGGCCGTGTTCAGGGTACAGAGGGAGAGTCTATGACCTGGGGCCTCGGCTGGCCACAGAGGCTGGTGTGCACCTCTCCTGGCGGGAGCAGAGGGCATCAGCAGGGCCCTGGCCCGCCGATAATGGGAGCTCCGTGTTGCTGGAAGCCAGGAAGCCCGGTGGAGCCCAGACCTTGGCGGTGCCCATGCAGAGAGCCAGAGCTGCATGCTCAAGGCCGCTGCAGGGCCCATGGCCAGAGATGCTCCTTGTGTGTGCTGGGGGGTGGGGAGTGCCTTATGTCCCCGGCGCTCCAGGCCTTTCTAGGGACACAGAGGCTCCAGTAGTGTGGTAGAGCCTCAGACAGGGACTCTTGGTCGGAGCCACCACAACTTTAGAAATAATCGGACAAGGCCGGGCACGGTGGCTCACGCCTGTCATCCCAGCATTTTGGGAGGCCAAGGTGGGCAAATCACTTGAGGTCAGCAGTTTGAGACCAGCCTGGCCAACACAGTGAAACCCCATCTCTACCAATAATACAAAAATTAGCCAGGCATGGTGATGCATGCCTGTAATCCCAGCTACTCGGGGGACTGAGGCAGGAGAATGGCTTGAATCCAGGAGGTGTTGAGGGGAGATCACACCACTGCACTCCAGCCTGGGTGACAAAGTGAGGCTCCATCTCAAAAAAAATAAATAAAAGGAGAAGGAGAAGGAGAAGGAGAAGAAGAAGGAGAAGGAGGAGGAGGAGGAGGAGAAGAAGAACAAGAGGAAGAAGAAGAAGAGGAAGAAGAAGAAGAAGATGAAGAAGAAGGAGGAGGAGGAAGAAGAAGAGGAATAAGAAGAGGAAGAAGAAGAAGAGGAAGAAGAAGAAGGAAGAAGAAGAAAAAGAAGAAGGAGGAGGAGGAGGAAGAGGAGGAGGAGAAGAAGAGGAAGAAGAAATAATTGGACAGACTCAGTTAACATTGATCAGGCACAGCCCTGCAGGCTCCTGGCTTGGAAAACCTGTCCTGCGTCCCTGGCAGTGGGGTTTGCAGGACACAAGGGCAGTAAGCTCTTCAGCACTGGATGAGTGAGGACAGAGCTCGCACCAGCCCCGGGGAGCCATGGAGAAGGCTGAGGGACACGGCATGCTGGCCATGCTATTCTAACATCACACAGGTATTGTCAAAGAATGTTTAGGCCTGACGTGTGGGTTAGCTGCAGGCTGGTGCTGCCGGGTGTGAGGTGCATAACCGTCTAAATGTGGGACATGTGGGACCAGCTACTCCTCACATGCTTCTACAGGGACCAAGGGTACTCACCTGCACACTACAGGCCTGGGACCAGCTTCGGTGTAACCTCCCGCCTGCTCCATCCTGATTTCTGCAGACAATAAACTCCTTTGTGCAGAAGAGGGTTCAGCAGAGGACGGGAATTGAGCCGTAGGGTGGGGAAGGTGTGGGGTTTTCCAACTTCAGGGTGCTGCTAAGGAAGGCGAGGCTGCGGGTGTCTGGCGGCACTCCCTCCTCCAACCCCCCATTCTGCACCGGTGACCACCTCAGGCGTGGGTGTGGGCGGGGCACCTCTGACCGTGGGCTTGCCATCGAGCACTGGCTGGTGATGTCATAGGACAAAGACAGCTGCTGGCCGTGCCCACAGACGGCTCTGCTTGAGGAGGCACCCATGGGCAGGAGTGAGGGATGGGGCCCTGGCGAGGGGAGGCTGGGCACCTCGCAGCACGATGCCATCTGTTCAGGTAGCAGAATGCACAGAAAGCTTGGCGAGTTGAAGCCCAGCTGGTAGCAGCAGCGACAGCTGTCTCTGACCTTGGCAGGTTCAATAAGGACATCGAGTTCATGATTGGCCACAAGCCCAACATATTCTGGCAAGTCACGTGGCGCGTGATCAGCCCCCTACTCATGCTGACCATCTTCCTCTTCTTCTTTGTGGTCAAAGTCAGTGAGGAACTGACCTACAGCATCTGGGATCCTGGCTACGTAAGTGCCCAGGCCATCGCCTGGGGTGGGGAGTGGAACGGGAAAGGGGAAAGGAGGACACACATCCACACACATGGCACATGCACACAACACACAGCCACATACATGGGCACACACGCTCACACTCAGGTGCAGTCCAGCCACCACTCCATCAACTTGCTGGTTCCCCCTCCCTGACACCAGCGTGTCATGCCATCCCAGGAGGGAGGTGGGTGGGCTGGGAGTTGGAAGGCAGGGGAAAGAGAAAGCTGGAGGAGCCCCAGGCCAACCTGCCCACCCCACAGGACAGGAGGTAAGAGTCATGGGGCGAGGGGCGAGGGCCCTTTGCCCCAAAGTGAACCCCGCTGGCTCCTGAGGTGCCTACTCACCCATGGGACTCTCTCCCCAGGAGGAATTTCCCAAATCCCAGAAGATCTCCTACCCAAACTGGGTGTACGCGGTGGTGGTGATTGTGGCTGGAGTGCCCTGCCTCACCATCCCCAGCTATGCCATCTACAAGCTCATCAGGAACCGCTGCCAGAAGCCAGGGGATCGTCAGGGGCTGGTGAGCACACTGAGCACAGCCTCCATGAACGGGGACCTGAAGTACTGAGAAGGCTGAGCCCACGGCGTGCCACACACTGGTGTCAGGGAAGGAGGAAATGGCAAGACCTGTGGGGTGGGGGCTGGGCTGCACCTGCATGTGTGTGAGCATGAATGTATCCTCACATGTGTGTGTTTGTATTTTATACACATGCGCCATGTGTGCAGATATGTGTCATGTGTGCATCTACATGTATGGGCACTGAGTGTGCACATGTGTGTATGCATATACATGTGTGCGAGTGTGTTGTACATGTATGTGCCATGTGTGTGGATGTATGTCATGTGTGCATGTACATGTATGGTCACGGTGTGAATGTGCACATATGTATTCATATACATGTGTGCGCGTGTGTACATGTATATTTACTGCCCATGTGTGTGCATGCATGTATATATGGACTACATGCCTGTGTTGTGTGGTGTGCATATGTGTGAACACATGTGTATACATGCACACACATGTGCTTGTATAATGGGTGTCCACATGCATGTGTGCATGTATACCTGTGAGTGTATATACATGCATGCAGTTGTGTGTACGTGTGTTCTGCGTGTGTGTGCATGCATGTACATATGCACATGTGTATATGTGCATGCATGCCTGTGTGACGTGTATATGTGAGCATGTGTACATGGGTGTGTGTTTGTGTATACATGTGTGTTGTGTATAAGTGTATGACACATGCTCATGTGTGTGCATATGCAGGCATGTGTGTATCTGTGCATGCCTGTATGTATGTACACATACAGACAAGTGTGGATATGTGTGCGTACACATTGATGGGACACATGCCTGCCACTCAGGGCCCAGCCGTCCTCTGTGTCCGTCCTTGCCACAGACACAGGATGCATGTGCAGAGGCCTGGGGAGCAGACCACTGGGGATGTGCTGCACCCTGCACATGCCCAGGGGAAGCGGAAGCTGCAGCCGGGGTGGGGGACACCTCCGTGCTTCCTCTCTGTGGATGGCAGGAGACGAAAGCACAGGTTACTGTCTGGGCTCCTGGGAGCAACTTTTGCTGCCCACCCCCACCCATCCCCTTCCCCTTGGTGTTGACCTTTGACCCGGGGGTTCCCAGGGCCCCGTAGCCCTCGATCGGGAGCAGCCTCTCAGAAGCCAGAGTGGGCAGTTGCTGGCGATTCTGAGAAAACTTGGCTGCATCGTCCGGAGCCATGCCTCCAGTCGGCCTCTGCCAAGTCTCTGCGTCCTGGCCATTTCCTGGCTTAATGAATGCCAGCCATTTAATCATTGCTCCTACCATCACAAATAGATGAGCAGTTAAATAAAACTCAACTTGGCATAATTCAAGGCAAATACCACTCTGTGCATTTTCTTCAGAGGACATGAGCTGTGTGAATTTTTAGCCAGCCTTTGGAAAAGATGGGTTACAGGGTAACTCGACCCTGGCACCATCCTTGGGCACTCTATGTGTCCAGGGCACCTTCAAGGACCATGCAGTCCCCAGAAGCCTCCAGCCCCTGCGCCACTCAGTGAAGCCCAGCCTGGCACCTGCTCTGCCCCCATCACGGGATGGGCCCCCGTTGGGGTTCGACGTTTCATCTCAGCCACAGGCAGTTGGCACTTGGGACATCTGCTTCAACGGACAGGTCACCTCTGCTTTCCATGGAAGAATCTGGATGCTTACATTAAACTGATGTTCTGAGAATTCCTATGGGCAGGACTGAAAGCCTGGTGTGTCCTGGTGTGATGTTCCACTCACAGAAACCTGGTCACACTCGTCCCTTCCAGCACCCCATCCAGCGGTGACCGCACACACTGACAGCACCCAGTCCAGCGGTGACTGCACACACTGAATCCTCCTACCAGCCTCTTCCACCCCTGCTGACTGTCACTGGGCCTTGGGATGGGCAAGACTCCACAGCAGCAGAGGTGTGGGGAGGAAACATCACGGCCTCTGCCCCCAGCTGTGATGCCACTGAGGGGCTCGCCTGCTGATGACTTCAACAGGGTCTCACCTCATCTTTTCCTGCTCTTTGGCCCTCAGTCAAGAACATTCCCATCAGTGCCCCATTAATATGCTGCCCTGTGGCACCTGCCAAGGAGGCCAAGCCAGGCGTGCACAGGTGTGCATTGGTGTGCCCCGGTGTGCACAGGTGTGCCCTGGTGTGACCTGGCGTCCACTGGTGTACCCTGGTGTGCCTGCCATAAGATCCTGGGTGGGAGCTCCCATCTCTTCTACATCTCCTGATTCATGCGTTGTTTCGTAGGTTTCAATGTCTCTGTAAATGTGGTAGAAATGCAGGTTTTGTGGGCATAAAGTATACGTTTCTAAATAAATCCCTTCTATTTAATATTCTCACCCTAAAAGTTACTGTTGTCCAGACGTAGAGGGATGAGTGAGCCAGTGACCTCAGAGGGGATGGTGGGGACGGCAGGTCCAGCTCCTGCCTCTGGGGGTCTGGCTTTGGAGGCTGGCTCTGAGGAGGCCATGGCTCAGACCCGTGCCTTCGCAGCGGAGGCCAGTCAGCTCTTCTCATCTTCTCTCCTCACACTTCCTCTCACTCAAATAAGAACCTTCCAGAAATGTGTCCACCTGGGCCCCTGCCCTGGGACTCATGGATTTGGAGTTGTGGCTACACGGTTGAAGGGCGCAGTGTCCAGTGGAACTGGGAAATTGCGGGCCTGGGAGCCCTTGGCCTGTCCCGGGCAGGAGCATCTGCAGGGGGGAGCTCCAGAGTCCAGGGAGCACTGTGGGGAGCTCCTTAGAGCTGAACTCACCCGGTGTCAACTCATCAACCCTCCCCCCACGGGCGGGGGTGCCCCGAGCACAGTAGAGGACTCACCCCTCAGCCCCCTGCCCCCACACACAGTGGGTACCTGTCACCCCGTCCTGCCCAGTGGCCCGAGGGCAGCAGTGGGTGTGAGGGCAGCCCCCGGCCTCCCAAGAGCGGCCGAGAGGATCCCTGCGTGAATCCGGGCTTTGGGCGCGTGCAATCTGATCTGAGCTGTTTCTGACAGTGACGGAGTGAAAATCTACAAGTATCTCAAGATCAAAAGGTTAAATAAAACATAAGAAGAGGTCGGGCGCGGTGGCTCAAGCCTGTAATCCCAGCACTTTGGGAGGCCGCGACGGGCGGATCACGAGGTCAGGAGATTGAGACCATCCTGGCTAATATGGTGAAACCCCGTCTCTACTAAAAATACAAAAAACTAGCCGGGCGAGGTGGTGGGCGCCTGTAGTCCCAGCTACTCGGGAGGCTGAGGCAGGAGAATGGCGTAAACCCGGGAGGCGGAGCTTGCAGTGAGCTGAGATCCGGCCACTGCACGCCAGTGTGGGCGACAAAGCGAGACTCCGTCTCAAAAAAAAAAAAAAAAAAAAAAAAAAAAAAAAAAAAAAAAAACATAAGAAGAAATGTAAAACAATTAAAATATGCCTCAGTCTTGGGAGTCCTGGTGTCCACAACAAAAATCATGAGGCTGTCCTTGCAAATGGTCCTCATGGTGCTGGGGGTGGTGCCAGGCCTGGCATTTGCCTGGAACACAGAGCATGAGAGAAGGAGCAGAGGACGTGGGTGCCAGGGAAGGAGCCCAACGTCGGAGCCAGGGCCTGGGCCCAAGTTACCCATTAACGACGCACCACTGGTTTTCCTTTAAAGAAATGAAAAAAGAAAACTGCAGGGGGGCTGCTTGTGGCTTCCAAACGCCGGCAGAGGCTGGAGACGGCTCTCTGGTGCTGGGTGTGGAGTGAGGCACCACCCTTGCCCTGCAGCCTGGGGCATTCAGTGGCCATGGCTCATGCCCCAGAACCAGACCCAGCCGCCAGCGACCTCGGGGAGGAGAGGCCCAAGTGGGACAACAAGGCCCAGTACTTCCTGAGCTGCATCGGGTTTGCTGTGGGGCTGGGGAACATTTGGCGGTTCCCATACCTGTGCCAGACCTATGGAGGAGGTAAGCACCAGCCTGCGTCCTGGGGCAGACCCCTTAGCAGGGGAGGCCGTCTCCACCCTGACCCGCCAGGCGCCTGCCACGCATCCCCAGTGTTTGGGCAGAGTCGCTCCTCCTGGAAACCAGGGTGCACCACTGCCCACGGCAGAGTCAGTCCCCTCAGGGTCCACTGTGGTCTTCCAGGACCTCAGGGCAGCTTCCTGCCAGGCGTCAGGTTGAGTGGGCCCCCCGCCCGAAACACACTCCAAGCAGTGAATGTCGTCGGTTCTGTTAAGAACACACATCCGCTCTGGGTTTCCTCGCCACAGCCTTGGTGTGTCCAGACAGGTGCTCAGGAGTTTTTCCCGGAGGTTCTTTGCGGGAAGTTGGGGGCCCACCCCTCGCCTCCCTGGCTTTGGTTCTCTGGGAGAGCCCTGCAGGGAGTACCGGGATGTTCGGAACTGTCTGGGTGACTTTACCGACCCTTGGACTCACCACCCCTAGAAGTGCGTTTTTGACTGAAATGGGCTCCCGCATGCCCCGAGCCTCCCCTCACCCTGTGCCTGCTTCTCTTCATGCAGGGGTCACACTTTGCTCTCCATGTGGGGACACAGGAGGTAGGGACAGGCATGAACCACCCCTCTCAGGGAGCCAATGTACAACATCACCCATGGACACCAGAGTCGTCCCCAGGTGCCACGGGCAGGGGCTTCCCAGGCCGCAGAGTCCTCCTCAGGCCAGGCCGGGCTGCTTGGTCAGCCTGTTCCCGGGGCCTCAGCTCCTTTCCTGAGAGCCCTGCACAATTACCCCTTGTTATAAGGTTACTCCTTTAAAGGGTTTTTCCTCCTGGTTAAGACAAGATTCTCAACCTTCAGAAAATGCTGGAAATGCGGACAAACAAAAAACAAAAAGAAACACCCGTCACTGCTGCCCTCGGGGCATTGGGGTCTCAGAGGCTGGAGAGTGCGTGTTGGGCCTTGGATATTCTCATCATGAAAGAGTCCCCTTGAAGGCATTTCTGAAAGCACCAAAGCCCTAAAGTAGAGGACAGAGGCGTCCCTGGCTCCCGGGGCCCTCACTGCCTGGGCTGCGGCTCAGTCTGCTAAGAGTCACTGGAGCTTGCAAGGTTGTGCGGGCAGCAGGCTTCACACAGAGCTGGAAATGCCGGCCAGCGATTTACCCGCCGACGCCTTGTTCGCCAGCGCCTTGCCCGCCAATGCCTTGCCCGTCGACGCCTTGTTTGCCAGCGCCTTGCCCGCCGATGCCTTGCCCGCCGACGCCTTGCCCACCGAAACCCAGTTACCATTGCTAAGCACCTGCAGTGTGTCAAAGTGTCTGGCACTAGCCTCCCTTAAACTCAGCTGCTCCACGCTGGGGCAAAGCTGGGGAGGCCCGCACCTGGGGTGCTGCTGAGGAGGGAGAACAGCCCTGCCCGCCAGCTGCGTGGGGACCTCAGGGCTGCTCCACTCACGAACGACTGTACCATCACCTTCCCGATGCAAGCCACCGGGTCGCACGTCATGGAACATCCAAGTTTATTTAACTTGCACGTTTCCTAAGGGCTGTGTGGTCAGCATTCTCACCCTGTGTGTGAACGTGCCCTTCACTTTGTCTCACTGTGAGGATCACTCATTGATGATTTTGAAAATAAGATATAATTAAGAAGCAGGTACTGTGCAGCTTTTAAAATTTGCATATACTCATGACTACCAAAGGCGAATATTATTTGCTCTCCCATTCATAAGTATTTAACTACATAAATGTTCTCTTCAAAGCTAAGACTTGTAAAGCAACATTGTAACAGAATGTAGCAAAACATTGCGGTAAAGATTTACAGTGATTTTATCACATCTATGACACTTCATGGCACCTGCTTTATTACATATTCGGCGCCTTTAAATCAAAGGAGCGTAGACCCATAAATGCCAAGCAACGGGCTCAGGCCAGCTGCCTGGGACACTCTAACGCTTGTTGTGGTTTAAGGCTTTAGCCCAGGAAGTTTGATGACTAAGCTGGTGGCTCTGGGCTGGCTGTGTCCACACAAGTGAGTTCACTCATCAAGCACGGCCTCCTCCCCACTACCTCCGTGTTCAGCCAGCTTCCATATCCGGTAGGTGCTGTTGAGATCTGTGGATTCTTGCACCAAAAAACGACACTATATTAATTACCATGGCTTTTTCGTAAGTCTCGATGCCTAGTAGTAGAGCAAGGCCTTCTTTTTTATTCTTTGAAATTTTGCCAGCTGCTACTTTTCCTCTGAGCTTTACACCAGGTTTTCAATTTCCAGAAGAGATTCTTCGGCACTGCCTCAGCCCTGCGCTGCTTTCCACACTGCCTGGGGGCAGTTTCCTCCTTGACGGTTTCACCCCGAGGCAGGGCCCAGGCAGTGGGGGCCGGCACGGGAGCACCGTCTCGGTTTCCTTTCTGCCTTCCTGTGGGTCTCTCCACCATGACCCTGGGCATGTCTCTGGTCCCATTCTCAGCAATCCCTGGCCTTTGCCGCTGCTCTGAGCAGAGCCTGCTTCTCCTCTGCATTTGCTCAGTGGCTGGACTGCCGCCTCTGCCTCTCACAGCCTCGGTGCGGTGGGGTGCACATTTCTCCCGATCCTGCGTGGACGACTGGAACAGCAGCCACCTGTTCACAGCCACCTTTCCCATCTTCAGCAGACACCACTGCGTCCTCCATGCTCGTGAACGACTGCGCTAAACTTCACGTAATTGTGAAAACTAGGAGCTGCAGCCTGGGCAACACGGCGAAACCCCGTCTCCATAAAAAAAATATAAAAATTAGCCAGGCGTGCTGGCATCTACTTGTAGCCCTGGCTACCCAGGAGGCTGAGATGGGAGGATGGCTTGAGCTTAGGAGGTCAAGGCTGCAGGGAGCCATGCCTGTGCCGCCGTACTCCAGCCTGGGTGACAGAGCAAGATGCTGTCTCAAAGCAAACACTCAAAAAGGAGTCGTGTAGATACTTACCATGGAGAATCAACCCTTCTTCTTTCTTCAAATTCGGAAAAAAAGCATGGACTCACTGTCTCTTCCTGCACGTTCAACGTAAAGGCTGCCCGGTGAGAGCTGGGTCCACGCAGGCCACATAAAGGCTGCCCAGTGAGAGCTGGGCCCACGCAGGCCATGTAAAGGCTGCCCAGTGAGAGCTGGACCCACGCAGGCCAGGGAAAGTGCCCACCATGCTGGGCTTGGGTTGGCCAACGGAGCCACCACCCCCAGCCGCAACACTCTAGTTGGTTTTTAATTTACATTTATGCCCACGTGGCAGTCTAAATACGGCTTTAAATGCATCTGATGTGCCACAGAGTCGATGTTCCTGTTTCATGAAGATCCTAGCTGTGGCCTCAATCTCATATTCACAGAAACCCCTCCCACCTCTTCTCCCCTAAACACAGCAGATTCAACTTCCCCAAACCAGTAACAGAGAGAAGCTCACTTCTCCCCAAATCTTTCCCTTTGATGATCTCATCAGGGTGGTCTCTGCCAAACTGACCTCAGCCTGGTCACCTGAGGCCCCAGCCCAGGCTCGATGGCCCTCCCCACAGAGCAGGGTCACTGGGACCCGGGGCACCTGCCGGCCTGGAGTCTGCAGTGCTCCCTGGACAGTGGATCCCACATCTGGAACCCGGAGCCCCAACCACTGTGATGCGGTGCCTACACCACCCACGTCTGTCCTCCACCCTGCCACTATGCGCCTGTGGCTGTGAAGCCCCTCCTCCGGGATGGGTGGCTGGTCACACACTGGCTGCGAGACCTCAGGTGCAGGCTGGAGGTCAGGGAGGGGAGAGGGGCTCCACGGTGCAGGTTGGGGGTGGGGGGTAGTGATGTTTTCACAGTGCAGGCTGAAGAGGGGAAAGGTAAGAGGGGCTCTCATGGTTCAGGCTGGAGATGGGGGAGGGAAGCGGGGCTCTCACAGCGCAGGCTAAAGGGAAGGGAAGAAGGGCTCTCGAGGTGCAGGCTGGAGGTGGGGGAAGAGGGACTGGCTTGGGTGTGTCCCCCATTCACACGGGAACCTGGCCTAAGAAAAGCAGGTGTGGGGACTCCCTGCCATGAGCTCCCTGGGGTGCCTGGGTTTTGTTCCCCTTTGCTCCAGGCCCTGGCCACGGCTGTCCCCACTCTCCCAGGAGGCATCTCCGGGTGTCAGGTGCCTCCACCTGAGGCTGAGTCCGTAGACCTCAGCTTCCCCTCTTCAATGCTTGTCTTTCTGCCCCTGTGTAAATGACATGGACAAGAGCCGTCCCACCCCCACATGCTGGCCCTGGAGTCCTGTGCAGAAACCAACGGGGGTGAAGGCTCCCCTCCCGCTCTCGGGCTTCCCTGTTCCCGTGGCAATCACAGAACTTTCTCATGGTGACACAAGCCCAGAGCAAGGTTGTGCTGATGACCTGGAAACGAGCTTGTAGAAGCCGGACCCTGCCTGGCAAAGTGGAGCTGACAGGAGATGCCAGGCGTGGAGGAGCACGGCGTGGAGGAGCAGGGTGGGGAGGAGCGCGGCGTGGAGGAGCGTGGCGTGGAGGAGCATGGCGTGGAGGAGCATGGCGTGGAGGAGCAGAGCGGGGAGGAGCGCGGCGGGGAGGAGCAGGGTGTGAAGGAGCGCAGCGGGGAGGAGCCCGGGGTGGAGGAGAGCGGCGGAGAGGAGCGTGGCGGGGAGGAGGGGATGAGCACAGAGGGGAGGAGCGTGGTGGGGAGGAGCGTGGCAGGGAGGAGCGTGGCAGGGAAGAGCATCGGCAGCCGGCACCCATGTAGGTCAGTCTTAGGGCAGAAGGCCTGAGGTCAGTGCCACCCTGGAGCCTGTGCCAGCACCTGTGCATACGCAGTTGGGGAGGAGTCAGCAGCCCTGGGCGTGGAAGTGGAGCTGCACAGAGATCCGAACTCGTGCACAGAAGGTGACTCGCTTTGGGAACAGTGCAGCTGCCAGCCCGGTGAGGCCACCAGGAGGACCGAGACGCAGCACGCAGACACAGGGGCCTCCTCAGCAGCGTAGGGACGCCCACAGAACCGGAGCCCGGGAGAACCAGCATCCTCCCAGCAGGTCTTGTAGGCAACAGCTGCACTTAGAGGTCAAATTGCAGGAATCGATCATGCCCAGCTCTTTCACTGGGGCCAGGAGGGTCTGTGGACTCCACAGGAAGCCAGCCCTGCTCGAATCCTCAGCACCAGGCCCTGGCACCTTGTCTGCCCTTTCCACTGCGGGTGCCCCAGGCAGAAGGCACAGCCACTCGTCTCTACTGGGTGCTTCTACTGACTCCAGGAAGTAGAGCCGGCCTGTTCCCCCTGCCCTGGGGCCCGTGGGGCCTTCATCCTGCTGTGCCTGTGGGCGACCCCATCGTGGCGCTGGATGGAGATACAGAGGCCTGAGGTGCCAGGAAGTGGGGGGACAGGTCCAGCCCTGATGCAGTTCTCAGGGCCTTGGTTGGAGACAGCACTCTTCTGCAGCATCCCCATGAGTAAAGATGGTTCCAGTTCCCAGGAGAGCCGGCCAGCCGCCCCGGGATCCCCACAGGAACAGAGCAGCCCTCCGCCCTGGGGTCCCTGTGGAACAGAGCAGCTCGCGCCATCTGCGGCATGAAGCTCCAACAAGAGCAGCGTGAAGCCTGGGAGCCAACAGGCGGCCTCACACAAAAGCAGCCAGACCTCCTCCAGTGACGGGGGTGTTTAAAAAACATGCTCAGTCAGCAATTTATTTCTGCAAACTCATGAATTTTCTGAAAATCACGTTAATGAAAGGAGCTGTTTTCCCATGGGGAGGCTGATGGCAGAGGTTTTGAGTGTGATTCTGCCAGGCCCCTGCATGCCTCCTTCCCACAGCGACTGAGTCCCCACTGCCAGCCACAGCAGCCCCCAGGAAAATGTGGGTGCCTCTAATAATGCTGGTCCCTCAGTAAATGCAACACAGGGGTCACATTTAGACCCCAAGTCCTCGTCCAGGGCCGGCTGCCTCCTTTTGGGCCCCCTGCTCCCCTCCAGGGCCCTACCCTCTTGATCAGAGGTCTCAGCAACTGAGCCGAAATCAGAGACAGGGTTTGCAACCCGACAGTGCCCCAAGGGTGTCTCCGCCACCCAAGTGGTGCCCCCAACATTCAGGTTCCTTCTGTCCCTTGAAGACCACAGGTGGCTCCCCCTGGCCTATGCCACAGTCCCTCCCTGCCCTCCAGCCTGGGCAGATACTGAGCACCCCCTCCTCACAGGGGCCTTCCTCATCCCCTACCTCATTGCACTGGTCTTTGAGGGGATCCCCATCTTCCACGTCGAGCTCGCCATCGGCCAGCGACTGCGGAAGGGCAGCGTCGGCGTGTGGACGGCCATCTCCCCGTACCTCAGTGGAGTAGGTAGGCTGCCGTCCTCCCGTGTCCTGACTGCGGCTGCCTGGGACGGGGCAGTGGGGCGGGGGCGGGTCCGTGCCTGTGGTACGCAAGTGGCCAGGCGAAGCTGGCGGGCGGGGTGGCAGGGAGCCCTTGGGTGTGTGTGAGAAGCAGCGGTGACTTGGGGAGAATCAGAAATGGAGACGGTGTGTGCCGGGACATCCCGGAAGGACCTGGAAGCAGCTGGTGTTGCCATTCACGTGTAAGGTGTGAGGGAGGCCTGGCTTTCAGTCGTGCCCCTCAGCATGTGTTATGTTTTTTGTTTTATTCTCACTGCTTCTGGGCAGAGGGAGCTGGGAGGAGCCCCGGGGCCACCTGACATGGTCCCTGTCTGCAGGGCTGGGCTGTGTCACGCTGTCCTTGCTGATCAGCCTGTACTACAACGCCATCGTGGCGTGGGTGCTGTGGTACCTCCTCAACTCCTTCCAGCACCCGCTGCCCTGGAGCTCCTGCCCACCGGATCTCAACAGAACAGGTGAGCTGGGCACCGCCTGCTGTGTGGGTCTGGGCACGGCCGAGAGAGGCATGGGCTGCAGCGTGCCCAGCATCAGGGCAGCTGTGGGCGGTGGATGCTCACTGGGGAGGGCTGGGGAACCAGTCGCTCTGTGTGCACACACACACGCCTTGATCTCCCCAGAGGCACACGTGCAGTCCAGTTCTCATGACCTCCACGCTGCCTTCTGCTTTCCTCCCAGGCCTGGACCACCGAGGTCCCCTTACAGCCGTGTGCATGGCATGGTCATGCAATGGCACTGCTGTTGTTAAATTTAAGACTTTAGGCTGGGCGCAGTGGCTCATGCCTGTTGACCCAGCACTTTGGGAGGCCGAGGTGGGCAGATCACTTGAGGTCAGGAGTTCAAGACCAGCCTGACCGATATGGTGAAAGCCCATCTCTACTCAAAATACAAAAATTAGCCAGGCATGGTGGCGGGCACCTGTAATCCCAGCTAGTCAGGAAGCTGAGACAGAACTGCTTGAACCCGGGAAATAGAGGTTGCAGATAGCCAAGATCACTCCACTGCACTCCAGACCGGGTGACAGAATGAGACTCTGCCTCAGAAAAGAAAAAAAAAAAAAACAGACTTCGGGTCCAGCCTTCAGCCAGGAGCTCCCTCTGGGGAGATCCTCGAGACATGAATGACAGTTATAGTTTCGTTTTTTTTTTTTTTCTTTTCTAAGACAGGGTCTCCCTCTATCGCCCAGGCTGGAGTGCAGTGGTGTGATCACAGCTCACTGCAACCTCCAACTCCTGGCTCAAGTGATTCTCCTACCTCCACTTCCCCAGTAGCTAGGACCACAAGCAAGTGCCTCCATACCCAGCTGATTTTATTTATGTTTTGTAGAGACGGGGTCTCAATATGTTGCCCAGGATGGTCTTGAACCCTTGGGCTCAAGTGATCCTCCTGCTTCAGCCTCCCCAAGTGCTAGGATGACAGGCGTGAGTCACTGCACTCAATTGACAGTTGTATCTTTCAATGACTTGCTCAGAAGCAACTCTGACTTTCTTTCCTTCCTCTCTCTTGCTGACTAAAACTCACGCTGGGCTGGTACTGGATGAAACCAGCCTTGGGGACCAACACTGAGTCTGCACCTGGATGCCCTGGGCCAGAGCTGGGCACTCTGGGGAGGCCAAGAGCCCTGACAGTGACATCAGCCTCCTGGCGCCTCTCTGAGGGTGGGTGGTCCTGCCAGGGTTCCTCCCAGCCACACTCCGGAAGTGGTCTCAGGACAGGCTCTCTGCAGCCCGAGTTCCAGGATGATGGTTTGTGGGTTCCAAATTCCTTCTACCTTGTCCAAGGGTTTCCTTTTGGGGTCACTTAGGCCAGCTCTTCGATTTTCAGGCAGGCCTGGAGGGGTTAAGTCCTCTCTCAATGCACACGGCAGGGCCCTATAATTGCCCTTCCCACATCTGCCCCACGCTCCCCTGAAGGAAAGTTTCCCCAGAAAAGGGCCCGGAGGGGTCAGCTCTGCCCACGCCCTTCTCTCAGTCAAGTGTGGGGCAGGCAGTGCCCACTCAGAGCTGGGCTGTGACAGTGCTCGGGTCAATGACTGGCAGGGCCTTAGAAGGGGACTTGGGGCCAAAGGACAGTGTGAAGGGAGGAGCCTTGTGACATGGGCAGTGGCCTGGTTGGGATACTGGTAATCCTCAGACTTTTCCATGAGTGCCCCCCAACATTTCCCCAGTCAAGTGTCCCAGGAATGGGCTGCAGTGGGTCCTGAGAGATGTCGAGGGAGCCTGCTGCTGTCAGACACTGTCTCTGGCTCCCTGCATCGGCTTGTGGCCCTGTCAAGGAGGAAGTGGGAGTCACAGGACAATCTGCCTGCCTGGCCACAGCCTCACTTTCTCCCCAGGCACCAGTCAGCCACACACTTGACACATGCAGCCACTGTCCGTCCAGTGCCTCTGTGCCATCCTTGGGGGTCTGGGACGGTGGGTGGCAGGAGAAAATGAGGGGACCAGCTTTACACCATGACAGTGATGTCCAAGGGGCTGCAGGCTACCCAGGCTCAGCAGGGCTCATAAACCTTCTCAAAGTAGAGCTTCCTTTTGAGGTTCACTCAGCCTGTTCATTTTCATAGCCACGTCTGTTTCTCCATCTCAGCCCTGGGCCCAGAAAGAAGTGAAAGGGCACCTCAGCCCAAAAGGGCCGTGTTGAGAGCAGCCCAGGGAAATTGAGCTCAAGAGCCACATGGTGAGTGTGCCTATGCCCCATAGCCAGCCTGTGACAGGCTCCCTGGTTGCAGGGTTCGTGGAGGAGTGCCAGGGCAGCAGCGCCGTGAGCTACTTCTGGTATCGGCAGACACTGAACATCGCAGCCGACATCAATGACAGTGGCTCCATCCAGTGGTGGCTGCTTCTCTGCTTGGCAGCCTCCTGGGCAGTCGTGTACATGTGTATCATCAGAGGCATTGAGACTACAGGGAAGGTGAGAGCTGGCAGGGCCTGACCCCCTCTCTTGCTTCCTCTGGCCCCGAGGACCCCTCCCCATCAACCTGTGTTTGCTTTGTGTCTACAAGCTCTTATGAGGGGCATAAACATTTAGGATTGCAATGTCTTCTTAGGGTATTGATCCCATTATCGCTGTGAAGCAGCCTTTTTTTTTTTTTTTTTTTTTTTTGAGACGGAGTCTCGCTCTGTCACCCAGGCTGGAGTGCAGTGGCCGGATCTCAGCTCACTGCAAGCTCCGCCTCCCGGGTTTACGCCATTCTCCGGCCTCAGCCTCCCGAGTAGCTGGGACTACAGGCGCCCGCCACCTCGCCCGGCTAGTTTTTTTGTATTTTTTAGTAGAGACGGGGTTTCACCGTGTTAGCCAGGATGGTCTCGATCTCCTGACCTCGTGATCCACCCGTCTCGGCCTCCCAAAGTGCTGGGATTACAGGCTTGAGCCACTGCGCCCGGCCAAGCAGCCTTTTTTATCCTGGTGATATTCTTGGCTCTGAAATTGACTTTGTTTTAAAACAGCCACTCCAGATTTCTTTGGGCTATGTTAACAGAGTGTACTTTTTTCATCCTTTTTCTTTTAACCTTTTTGTGTCTTTATGTTGAAAGTGTTTTTCTTGTAGACAGCATACAATTGGATCTGGCTTTTTTAACCAATGTGAAAATCTCTGCCTTTTATTTGGGGTGTTTAGAGCATTTACATTTAATGTGATTATTGATATGGTTGGGTTTAGCTCTAACTTCAGATGTATTCCCATTTACCACATCTGTTTTTTATATTCTTGTTCCTCTCTTTCTCTAGGTATTTTTCAGGATCCCGCTCTATCTCCTTGGTTGGTTTAGCTTTAACTGTCTCTTGTTATCCTAGTAACTGCTTTAGAGGTTACAGTCCATGTCTCTAGCCTGTCATGGTCGATCACTAAGTGATCTTGGGGTATTCTATGGTCATTTAAGAATGTCATTGCATTTTATCCCATTTTTCCCTCCCAGGCTTTGCACTATTGTTGTCATACATTTTACTTATAACATGTTATAAACAACAAATGCATTATTGTCAGTTTTGTTTTAAACAAGCAATTATCTTTCAAAGAGGCTTAAATAATGAGAAAAACTGTATGGATGTTCACCCATGTGGTTTCCATTGGAGGCAGCAGAAAGGACCAGTAGAACCTGAGCCTCCTGCTTGCCTGGGCCCCTCAAGCCAGAAGAGTTCTCGTCCTGTATTCTCTGGTGTGTGCTATCATCTCTAGTCTGGTATCACACATGTGTGAATTCTTTTCAAATGATGGCACCCAGTCCACGCACCCTGGACCGTGCCTCCTGACCCACGGGCCTCAGACCCAGGACCCCAGTGCCCCATGCCCTGGGCAGTGTCTCAGCGTACTGAGGTTGTCATTCCTCTTATGTGGAGGGTAGGGGTCTTCATGCTTGAGAGGACTGGAATTACTAAATTAGACAAAGCAGACAGCCAGAAATTCCAAATAATCCTATTATAAAGGTCCTTAAAAATGCATCCCAAGCTGGGCACAGTGGCTCACACCTGTAATCCCAGCACTTTGGGAGGCTAAGGTAGGCAGATCACATGAGGTCAGGAGTTCAAGACCAGCCTCGCCAACATAGTGACACCCCATGTCTACTAAAAATAAAAAAAAATTAGCCAGCCGTGGTGTTGGGAGCCTGTAATCCCAGCTACTTTGGAGGCTGAGGCAGAAGAATCGCCTGAACCCAGACAGCACAGGTTGCAGTGAGCCGAGACTGGGCCACTGCACTCCAGCCTGGGCAAGAGAGCGAGACTCTGTCTCAAAAAAAAAAAAAAAATGCACCCCAGATAATTCTGCAGTCAGTCTGTGTTGGGGGAGCTGAGAACGGGAGTGAGACAGGAGTCTCCACTTGTAGATGCTTTTCCATGTGGACACCTCGTGTGCAGACCCTTGTCCACAGCTGATGGGAGCTGGGAAATAGCTCTATGTGGGCAGAAGGGTCACAGGGTAGGTGCAGCCAGGCAAGGGCATCAGGGTGGGAGGAAGAGGACTCCAGCCACACAGTAGGGCTGAGAGCTTGAGAGAGAACAGGAGGGAGGCCGGAGAGGGGACCAAAGCAGGGAAAGGACACAGTCGGAAACGAGGGTGACCAGGAGAGAGGCAAGTGGTGGCTGGAGGCTTGGGAGAGGGAGGCCAGGGAGGGGCCACGGCTCAGACCCCTCTTCAGGGCCCAGCCCCTGTGCTCAAAGGAGGCCTGACTCTCCAGATATCCAGTGCTCGATCGGGCACAAACGTGTAAACGAATGTGCATGTGACTGTTTCTGGTGAGCCCCAAACCCTCCGAGCTTAGCCTGAGCCTGCACCCCACAATCCCCCAAGGTGCCCCCCAATCCATCCTGGTCGATCCCACACCAGAAGCGGCTACTGTGACCACCAGGGAGGTGTCTGGAGGCTGCCTGCTTCTCTAAGGCTTGTGGACGGACCAGAGGCCATTTCAAGTCTCACCAACTCCCACCTTTTGTTTCAAGGTGATTTACTTCACAGCCTTGTTCCCTTACCTGGTCCTGACCATCTTTGTCATCAGAGGGCTGACCCTGCCGGGGGCCACACAAGGACTAATCTACTTGTTCACTCCCAAAGTAAGTGAGTCTTGGATCAAAGTTCAGGGCTTCCAGCACACACATTTCAGGGCGGTGGCCAGCAGCTCCCTTCCTTACCTGGAGGCGTGAGAGGCCAGGAGCCACACATCCAGCAGCTGTGCTGTCTGGTGGTCAGGGGTGAGGTTGGCCCAGGATGGCGCAGAGGGAGGGGGGCCTTAGGAAAGAGGTCAGGTTTGGAGTGAGCCTGGAGGAGGACCTCGATCTGGGGCAGGTGGACTTTGGCACCTGTGGGACACCAAGTGGACATGGATGTGAGGGGCCAGGGGAGGAGGGCCAGGGTTCAGGGAGAGGCTGACTGGGGACCAGATGTCCCTGCTCTGGGCCTGACACCACCAAGGGCCTTGTCCAGCTGCACACACCCCCCCCCCCCCGGGAGCCACAGGAGCCAGTGCCCGCTCCAGGAGCCTGCACGGCTTCTAGAGCATTCTGTACTATCCAAGATCGTGGCATTGCCTGCCCATTGTCCTGAGGCAGCTTCCGGGGGTTGGTGTGGGAATGGGCACCTGGGTATGGGCATGGCTGCCTGGAGTCCTAGCAGAAGACAGAGGACACCTTCCCAGGTCCCGCAGAAACAGGAAAGCCAGGCTCCGTGCATGGGATCCTTGCCCTCGGGCCTTCAAATCGCCCAGAACTGCCAGGTTAGAGAGGGCACAGTAAACATGCCCAGGCAGGAGCTGCTCAAACCCATCTCCAGCCCCGAAAACCCTGCCAGCTACACTCTCAAGTGGGTCTGACAGCCACCGGCTCATTTGGCCACATCCCGGACAGGGGCCTGGCATCTGCCATGTCCAGAGCTGCCACTCCACACCTGCACACCTGCGTGGTTCTACCCTGTTCCTGGCGTCTGTACAGGTCCCACTTGCTCATGAGTGTCCCCAAAGCCGCCTTGGGAACGTTCTGGAACAGTCAGGGCCACCGGCTGGTGTGGTTTGCCTGCTGAGTGAGACGCTCTCCCTACTCGTTCCAGATGCACATTCTCCAGAACCCCCAGGTGTGGCTGGACGCAGCCACCCAGATATTCTTCTCTCTGTCCCTGGCCTTTGGAGGACACATCGCTTTCGCAAGTTACAACTCGCCCAGGTAGGCAGTCGGGCTCAGGTGTCCAGCCCGAGAAGCTTTGGGGAGATGCCCCAAGCACTTCCTGATCTCAGGATCACACTGTGGATCCCAGGGTGGCCTTGTGTGAACCTGAGATAAGAACCTCATGCCACGGCCTGGGCCCTCGCGGCAGCTCCCAGCACGTCCGGAGCCGGCTGCAGGAAGACGGCCTGGATAATCACACCCAGGAACCAGGGTGTAACTGGGCATGACACCAATCAAAATGCACATGACACATGGGGCCGTAAAAGCCTCGACGGTCACCTGAAATAGACTCAAGGCCCCTTGGTGCCGACGTGAGCGGGTGCTGCTTTTATGATGTCATAATATGCACAGAACCCAACAAAGTGCAATTCCACAGATCATAAAATGCATAGCCCAGTGCACTGTGATGAACCTGAAACAAACCTTATTTCCTGTGGCTGCCAGGATTTCTGCCCCCTTCAGAGGCAGGCAGTTTGCATGAGATGGGAGGGGCAGGTTGGTCCCTGGGCAGTGCTGCCTGCTGGTGGCCTTTAGGGAAGGGAGTGCCAGCTGGGATGCCACTGAAGTTTTAAATGTTTGTGATTGACACCTTACTTCCTTGACCTCACACTGGAGCTGAGCTTGTGTGTGTTTCTCCTTTGGAGATGATTTTCCAAAACGTCTACATTTCAGACCCTCCATGAATGCCCTGCCTCTCAGCGCCCCGTGGGCCCAAAGGCCTTGGTGGGGGTGCAATGAGCTGGGGCTGCTGGAGGAGACTGTAGGGAGGGGTCCGAGGCCACCCTGAGACTCCAGGACTGGCAGCAGCAGCCCCTGGGTCAGAGAAGGGGCATCCCAGGCGGAAGGGAGGGCCAAGGAGGGAAGCCCCCTCCTCACTTCGTCCCCTGGGTGAGGCCCAGTTACCGCCTGCAAAGCCCGTGACAAGCGTGCATTTGTGCCCAGGAATGACTGCCAGAAGGATGCGGTGGTCATCGCCCTGGTCAACAGCATGACCTCCCTGTACGCGTCCATCGCTGTCTTCTCCGTCCTGGGGTTCAAGGCAACCAATGACCATGAGCACTGCCTGGACAGGTGAGCGCAGGGGCCACGCCAGGCTCTGTGGGGCATGGCCGCCAGGCAGGTGCCTGCTGCACTGAGACTCCCACGGCATGAGGAAGGGTGGCGTGGGCACTTTTCATTTCTCTAGGGGTGTGGAGTGAATGGTGTCCCCAGAAGGTCACTTCCACCCAAACCTTCAGAATGTGACCTGGTTGGAAAAGAGTCTTTGCGGATGTAATTAAGTAATTAAGTAGGATCGGTCCCCCTGGAGTAGGGTAGGCACTAAATCCAATAACCGGTGTCCTTATAAGAAGAGGAGACAGACACAGAGGAGGCGGCCACGTGAAGACAGAGGCAGAGGTCGCAGCGCTGTGGCCACGGCCCAGGGACACCTGAAGGTGCAGAAGCTGGAAGAGGCGGGAGGAGTCTCCTGTGCAGGCTTGGGAGGGGCCACACGGGGATTTCAGACACCACAGTTCTCCAGAACGGGAGAGGATGAATTCCTGTGGTTTAAGGCACCGTTGCTGGTCGTTTGCTGTGGTCCCAGGTCGCTCATGCAGTTAGGGTGTCCCCTGCACAGGCAGCGGCCTCATCAGACTCACGGCCTTCTCAGGGCACCTGACTTGCTTGTGAACTACCTTCAGGTGGGTCCTTGAGAACCCACTGGCCAGACAGCATGTCCCTACAACATGGGGTGACTCTGACCCCACCAGGGGACGTCTGGCAGCATATGGAGACAGTTTTGGTTGGCCACACTTGTGTGAGAGGTGTGCCTGGCACCCAGTGGGTGGAGGCCGAGGATGCTGCACAGCACCCTACAGTGTCCAGGACGGCCCCACCCAGACAGTGACTGGCCCTGAGTGTCCACAGTGCTGCTGCAACTCCGTGTTCCACCCCAGCCTCCTGCGGTCGGGAGCACGGCAGCACGTCAGCACTGCACCCGACAGCGCTTTTCAACAGGGACGCCACCAAGAAAAGGCACCTAGAAGTGGAAAACATGGCACTTGCAGGCCACGGAAAGGACGGTGATTTATAGGATGAGCTGGGTCAGGGAGGACGGTGATTTACAGGATGAGCCGGGTCAAGAAGGCAGAGCTGGGCTTTGTTCAGCCCCAGCCGGGGAGGTGCAAGTGACGACTCTGATTTCTGTTCACTCTTTGAATGTTGCAAATAACCACAAACGTGCACAAATATTGACTTGGGGTTACAAGCACATCTTAGTGAGCAGGCGGATAAGGACCAGCTGTGTGCACGACAGCCTGCGCCGCACAGCCCAAGCCAGCCTCGCATGCCACATGCGGCTGGAATGAGGGGAGGGAGGCCTCTATCGTCAGGATTGTTCTAGGAACAGCTGGAGCCCCAAAAAGGTGTTTGCTGCTATAGACGTGCCCTGCCCTTGGGTGACTGTGTTTGAACCTTAAGCCCTGAGGACAGAATGAGCCTTTGGCAGTGGAGACAGAAGGGCAGGCGGGTGGGCTGAAGTCACTGCCGCAAACCGTCAGAAACCCAGGTCCCTGCCTGCAGGGCGGCCCCTCAGGGCGAATCAGGACCACCCTCGAGGTGAGGAAGCTGCCACCACCTCCACCCGCTTTGCACCCATGGGGGAGCGCTCCCCGTCCAAGCCCAGGGGCTTAGAGAACAGCTTCTCCCCCAACCAGCAGTGTGCATGGAGTAAACTGTGCCCCCACCAGTGCCGCCCTGTCATAGCACAGGCGTCCACATGATCCCAACAGGGGCCGGAGGCGTCCACATGATCCCAACCGGGACTGGAGGCATCCACACGATCCCAACAGGGGCAGGAGGGGCCCAGCCCTCCCAGGGACACTGTTCTTCCCAGCACCGACCAAGGGTTTCTCTGGATGTGTTTGGGAACCGGGGCCGTCCCCTCTGTCCCCGCAGAAACATCCTCAGCCTCATCAACGAGTTTGACTTCCCAGAGCAGAGCATCTCCAGGGACGACTACCTGGCCGTCCTCATGCACCTGAACGCCACCTGGCCCAAGAGGGTGGCCCAGCTCCCCCTAAAGGTCTGCCGCCTGGAAGACTTTCTGGACAAGGTACCTGCACACCCACTGGGGTAGCCAGGCGGGGCCGCCCACAGGAGCGCCAGGGCCGTACTGGCTGTGCCTCACTGCCAAAGGCTGCAGACAGTTCCCACAGACCGAGGGCCAGGGCCTGTGAACCGAGGACCCCAGTCTGTCTTTGTCTCGGCTTGCCAGGCCTCCTGGAAAGCCCGAAACCCCGGAGGCAGCTGTGTCCTGCAGACACCCAGACACCCAGCAGTCCTGGGGGTTGGGCTGACCCGAAAGAGTGGGCACTGCTGGTGCCCAGACCCCAGGAAAGGGGGTGACCAGCATGAGGGTCACAGTGCCAGGGCATGGCTGGAGTCCAGCCACACTCAGGGCCAGTAGATGCCTGGACCTGGGGGCACCAGGCAGGGGTGCACAGCCAGGAGGCAGGTAGGGGATGCATCTCAGGGTGCCTGACCCAAGGCATAAAAGGCCCTGCGTTCCAGGCCCAGCTGCCTGCTGTGGGTGTGGGTTATTAAAGGGGAAGGACCCTCCCCTGCAGAGATCACTGGCAGCCTGGTCTCCCAGAAGGCAGGGCCAGCCCTGAGCCACCTCAGCCCGACACGAGGAGGGGCGATGTGCACTTGTGCCCTCAGCCTGGGAGACAGTGTGTGCGTTCTGCAGGCAGGCGTGTGTGTGTGGTGGAGTGCGTGTGTGCGTGGTCCGAGGCCTGGGGCTCCATGTGTTGCAGAGTGCCTCGGGCCCGGGCCTGGCCTTCATCGTCTTCACGGAGGCCGTCCTCCACATGCCGGGGGCTCCTGCGTGGGCTGTGCTCTTCTTCGGGATGCTGTTCACCTTGGGGCTATCGACCATGTTCGGGGGCATGGAGGCAGTCATCACACCCATGCTGGACGTGGGGGTCCTGCCCAGATGGGTCCCCAAGGAGGCCCTGACTGGTGAGTGCACAGCTCGGCCGCCCTGGAGGACCCGTCCCCAGCATCCGGCCATCCACTCCCACCTGCTGTCCAGACGCCCCTCCTGGATGGAGAGCACAAGGGGCCAAGCCTGAGTTCAGGAGAAGTCTGAGCCAGGCTGCTCCTCGCTGACAGCCATCACCAGAGAGCCGAGGGTCGAGGGAGGTTCAGGGCTGCCCCTCCCCCACAGCCCCAGAGGCCAAATCCCCCATCCAGAGCAGGAAAGCAGGTCCTTCCGGCTCATTGAGCACAGTACAGGAAAGAGACAGGCGAGGGCAGGGATGGAGGGTGGGAAGCCAAGAGAAGTCTCCAGCCCGGGTGCCCTGGCCCTCCCCACTGTCTGTCCCAGGGCAGTTCTGCCTGACTGGCTTCCTCCTGACCCTCCCCACACTTCCGCCCCCCATCCCCTTACCCCCCACACCCCTCTCCCGCTGCCCCAGGGCTGGTCTGCCTGGCCTGCTTCCTCTTCGCCACCTGCTTCACGCTGCAGTCTGGGAACTACTGGCTGGAGATTTTCGACAATGTTGCCGCTTCCCTGAACCTGCTCATCTTGGCCTTCCTCGAGGTCGTGGGTGTTGCTTATGTTTACGGAATGAAACGGTGAGCTGCTGCCCCACGAGTGCTCCTCTGGGACCCACCAGGGTGGGAAGGGGAATGGGTGCCGGGCACAGGCACGACCCGCAACTGCCCAGACCGGTGAGAACGTTCTGCCCCAGGGAGCTGCCGAGGCACCAGAGGGTGCAGGCTGGACGCCAGTTAGGGTCTGGTCCTTAGCTTGGAGTGTGTGGACCTTCCACAGGCCATATGGAGCCTGAGCCCAGCATCTGGTACAGGTTCTGCGATGACATTGCATGGATGACCGGGAGGCGGCCCAGCCCCTACTGGCGGCTGACCTGGAGGGTGGTCAGTCCCCTGCTGCTGCTGACCATCTTCGTGGCTTACATCACCCTCCTGTCCCAGAAGCCACTGAGCTACAGGGCTTGGAACCCCAAATACGTAGGTCCTTCCGGCGGGAACCTGGGGAGTCCTGGGACCCCTCGGGCTCGGTGTGGCCCCCATGGTGCCATCCAGTGCCCGACAACCCATGCGGTGCACATTCACGCCCCAGTGACAAGGTGGCACGGTCACTTCTGCCTGGCAAACCGGGGATGTGAACAGGACGGGCTTTGTGTGGCATCCCTGAGTGCCCGCTGGGATCAGAAATGGGATCAGGGTGACTATGGGCAAGCGCCTGGTCAGTGGAGTGAGGACCTGAGCAGTGCCCAGAGCCCAGGGACCCCACAGGGCCCTGGAGCTCCTTCTTGGGGATGTGGCTTCACCCTCCCTGCCTGTGTCCTGCCCATGTGGCGTGGGGACGGGCAGCTGGACAACCGCCCATTCCTCGTCTGTGACAAGAAAGGTCCTGCACAGACCCCTACTGCCACCCAGTGGGTCAGTTTGGCTGAGGCCATTTCCACACAAGAGCCTCCTGAGGAGGGATCGGAGTGCCAGCCACACTGTGAAAATGCCTCAGGGGCTCTGAGCAGTGCCAGCCCCTGACATACCCTGAGTCCCCACTGGTGGCCGCTCGAAACCTCTCCATGCCACCCCTTCTCGGGAATGTGGACGCCACTCCTCTCCGAACGTGTCTCGGGAATGTGGACGCCACTCCCCTCCAAACGTGTCTCGGAAGTGTGGACGCCACTCCCCTCCGAACGTGTCTCGGGAATGTGGACGCCACTCCTCTCCGAACGTGTCTCGGAAAGTCCCTCCCTAGCAGAACACCAAGGGCAGGTGAAGGAGGAGTGACCATGTATTTTTGAAGAATTTCCATGGTACCTGCAGCCAGGTGGGTGGTGCCACCAGTGTATAGGAGAGAAAACTGGGGACATGGCCTCCAACGATGCCCAGTGGGTTGAGGCCATGTAGCCCCTCTGGTTCCAGAACATGATACCTAGGCTTACCTTGGGGAGTCCCCAGCCCCAAGAGAAGCTCAGCCCAGGTTCCCAAACTCCTGGCCCAGGGGAACCGTGGTGAGCGGCCACAAGTCCTGGCCACTGCTCTGGCCGCACCTTTTCCATTCCCATCCAAGTCCGGGTGGGCAGGTGGCTCTTGCCCCTTGGATTGAGGAGCGAGGGGTCAGCCTCAGGGCCCAGGGTGGCCGGCGTCACCTAACGAGGCTGTGGTCCCGCAGGAGCTGTTCCCCGCGCGCCAGGAGAAGCTCTACCCAGGCTGGGTGCTCGCCGCCTGCGTGCTGCTGTCCTTGCTGCCCTTGCTGTGGGTCCCGGGGATCGCGCTCGCTCAGCTGCTCACCCGGCGGAGAATGTGGAGGGACAGGGATGCGCGCCCGGACACCAACACGAGCTGAAGCCGCCAGGAGTGGGACGGGGCCGGGGCCTGCATGGGCAGGTCTGGTGGTGGGCGGAGCCCCGCCCACAGGGCCCACCCCAATACACCAGGGACGCCGCCCAATACACCTTGATACCGCTGTGTCTGCGTGGTTACTGCTTTCCCGACGCCCGGGCAGGGCTGCAGACCTAGTCCCCAGCGCTGCTGCTTGGGGCCCGCCCTGAGGAAGGTCTTGCAGGGCCCCAGCATCCCTGGTGAGCCCGCGGCCTGGGCGTCCTGCAGCAGTTGGGGGCCCTGCACTTGGCTGGGCTGGCTCGGGGATCTTCGCAGGTGCGGGGCTCCCAGTCTCACAGCCTCTGAACCTAGCCTGACTGGTCTCTGGGGAGCAGTGGCTGCCCGGGTGGCTCAGGAGGCCGCCTGCAGCCCGGCTCCAGGTCCTGGGCGGACTGTCCCCCTACGGCTCGCAGGCAGCAGGGTACCCAGGACAGATGTTCCCTCCAGCCTGGAAGTGGGGGTCTGGGGTCTGGAGTCTGCGGTCTAGTTGACTCTTCCTAACATTTCTGAGAAACACTGTAGGTTGCCACTTTTATTTTTCCAAACTGTTGAATTGTATTAAGGAGGTACCAAAAGGCTACTGCTGTCCCGGGGCAGAGGGGCGACAGGCAGGAGCTCGAACACGTGGGGCAGTCATCTGTGCCGCAGGCGCCAAGCGCACTGTGCAGCCCCCGTCCAGCCTGCCCTGCTCCGGAGTACCCCGGCTCCACGCGCTATGGGCCTGCTTCCCTCTTCTCTCTCCCTCTGTTTCCTCCTCCCTCCTGCCCCCTTTCCTCCCCATCCTTTTTCCTCCCCTCCTTCCCCCGCAAAAGCACCACGGAGCCAGGGATCAGGTCTCTGACTTGCCACACGGAGGGAGGCCCTGCAGGTCCTGGCTTCCTGCCGCCTGGAGAGGCCCTGTGAAGACCCAAGGCACCTGCTCCCGCCTTTGAAAAGAGCTCCTGGCCAGGCAGCACTGTCCGTGGTGCTGAAAAATCCCGGCAACAAGGCGCGGCCGTGGTTCCCAGGGTCCATTACACGCATTCTTGTCGGGAACCCGTCCTTGCCCACGGCCAGCCCAGGTCCAGAGTAAACAAAAGCATGTGCACCGCTACCCACCTGCAGATAAACTGAGTGCTAAACATGCAATTAACGCCAGTGCACCCCACCTAAGCACCTAAGCACGTCCTGAGCCCATGGGGCTGGGGGGAGCTGCCCACCCAAGCACGTCCTGAGCCCATGTCAGGGGAAGCTGCCCACCTAAGCGTGTCCCAAGCCCACGGCAGGGGGAGCTGCACTGCGTCCCTCTGTCCTGCAGTTGTGATGCTCCCCACACCCGTGGTGAGGCCGGGGTGCTTGAGGACGAACATGTCACAAAGGGAGTCAGTCCGCTGTGAGATGGGGCTGTTGCAGAGGACAGTCTGACATCCCCCAGTTCAACCTCACAATCTTGCCGCAACTCCATGCTTGGGTCTACCAGTCAGCCTTTTCCGTTGTAACTGACATAAACAAACTCAAACCGAATGTCCTTCACCAGCTCTCAGAACTGGCCAAGTCCAGGGTGGGCTTCAGGACTCCAGGAGTTCACAGGATCCACGGGACTCTCTGCCCACACTGTTCAGCTTTTTTAAGTAGGGCGTCTCCGTGACCATTCCAAAATCCTTTTGGTTCATGATCTGGGTGAGATGCTCCCCCTTTGGGGTCTAGACGTCAAATTGCAGGGAAGAGTGATCGCAGAGCCTGGAGGGTGGGGTGGAGAGGGGGTGGTTCCCCAAAGGAAAGCCCCCAGAAGCCAAAGCAACAGCTGTGTTCCATGGTGTCAACAACTCACACATGCAGAAGGTGGAGTAACCTGCTCAGAAGCCAACACTGCCAAGGGGCATGTGTCCCCAAAGGTAGCTTTTGGGACACCTTCCCCCACTCACCATAGAGCCTGCAAGTCCTTCATTGACCCGGACAAGAAAAACAGGCAGCGGTTGGCAGCAGGGGTGCTGAGAAGCCACTCAGACTTACCCGAGCTCACATTTTCATCAATACCATACTTAGAAAATAACTAGGATGTGAGCAGGTGCTCCCTGCTCCCATCCTGGATCAGACTTTTGGGTGTAGCACATCCTAACGAGGGCTGGGGCTCTGCCCAGCACTCTGTATAGGGGGAGCTGGAAGCAGCAGCATCCTCTGCCGTGGGCTCAGGGCACACTTAGGTGGGCAGCTCCCCCCCCGATGTGGGCTCAGGACATGCTTGGGTGGGCAGCTCCCCCCCCGCCCCACCTTGTGGACTCAGGACACGCTTAGGTGGGTAGTTCCCTCCTGCCCTGCCCCACCCCATGGGCTCAGGACATGCTTAGGTGGGTAGGTATCCCTGCTGTGGGCTCAGGACATGCTTGGGTGGGCAGCTCCCCCTGCCCCGTGGGTGGGTTCAGGACACGCTTAGGTGGGCAGGTCCCTCAGCTGTGGGGTTGGGACATGCTTAGGTGGGCAGCCAGAAAATGCCACTCTACCCATGTGCCTGATGCAGCCATGGATAAAAATGGGTAGAAAGGAGGAGGGACAGAGGTGGCCCAATAGGTGATGATGGGTGGACAGATGGATGCCCCAAAGGGTGGCAGAGGTGCGTCTGTCCCATCACATTGCCAGGGTTGTTCAGGGCCAGGGGTTGAGGCCTCATGGGCTGCGGAGGTACCCGAGCACCATCCAGGGAGCGGGCACAAGGGCCAGGCTGTGAGAGCAGAACTGGACGGGCTGACCCTGCGTGGCCACGCCCCACACTCAGCTCCTTCAACTTGTCCTCCACCCTTTTGAGAAAAACATTCCAGGGGCGGGTCTCTCAGACTGGCTAGTGTCGGGACAGGAACAAAATGCTCATATCACCTGACTGGAAGTGGTTGGAATACAGGATCTGTAGCTCCACAGGGGCTGTCCCCTCCCAGGGGCAGCCATGTTGAACTGGAAATAAAGCCAGCTGCAGATGAGGCTAGCCGACCCCAGAGATGGACACAGCTACCATGACTGTGGTGGTCACATGAGAACAGGCTGTCCCGTGAGCTGGTTCCTGGCAGAGGGTGAACCCAGGGCTGCTTTGCCAGGCACGGAGAAGTCAGAGAGCACCTGACGGGAAAACAAGATTCAGGGTCCAGTTTTCAAAAGCCTGATGGGGCTCATCCGTAGGGTAGAGTCTGAGGTCACTAAGAACCAGGGGAGGATGCGTGAAGGACTAACAGCAGGAGAAGTGAGGCGGGAGGTCATGGAGGGTGCAGCCAGCACTGGAGCTGCCCCAGGACTCACCCACCCGGCTCCAAGGGAAGCAGCCCCTTCCACCAGGGGTGGGACTGGGACCTGACAGAGAGGACCCCACTGCCATGGCCAGGGAGCATGAGTCTCCCGTCCACACAGGGGCTGGGGACACACAACTCCAGGTGGCGAGCCCAGGGCTTTGTGCCGTGTCAGAGAGGAGAAAGCCCGCCAGTCCCCCTCCTGCAAGACTCGGTTCTTTCATGCCTGCATGAGGCTGAGGTGAGGCCCAGGCCTGTCGTGATGCTCGCTCTCCGGGGCCGCAGAAATGGGACCATGGAACCTTTGCCTCCGGATGGCACCTTGGAGACCTGTCCAACCCTCCTGCAGGCCACAGTGGAATGCCCAGCACCAGGCTCCACAAACCTGGGGGACCTGCACTCGCCAGGGGCCGTGATCAAAGCTGGATCCAGGGTGAAGAGGCTCCATCCCTGCCCGTCAGTGCGAGGACCCGCCAGCAGCCTTGGCCATTGGAGCTGGACGGGCACAAGAGCTCTGCTGTCCCAGCATGCACATTTCATCATGACTCCAGGTGACCAGTACGCAGGGAGGCTAGAAGCCCCACTCTGTTTCTCTCTCCCGCTCGGCAGCAAGGCCACCTGAGCTGTCCCACACGATCCCCAGGGGTGGGCCGGGAGTCTCATTCTGAGACGGTCCCTGTGTTCATTTCCCTGCACTGGTATTCCATGTGCTGCTGTAACACATCACTGCAGCTTAGTGGCTTCACACAAACAAATTATCTTACAGCTCTGGAGGCCAGAAAGCTGAAATGGGTCCCGCTGGCCTGAAATCGAGGCGTGGGCAGGGCTGCGTGCCCTCAGGATGGGGGAGGATTGCTTGCTTTTCCAGCATGGAGCAGCTGCCCCCATTCCTTAGCTGGGGGCCCCTTCCTCCATCTCAAAGCCAGCAGTGGTCAGTGGTCTTTCTCACGTCCCCTCTCTGACTCTTCCCTGCCTCCCTCTCTCACTTCTAGGGACCCTTGTGGTCACATCAGGCCCACCAGATAATCCAGGATGACCTTAAGATTGGCTGACTGGCAGCCGTGACTCCACCTGCAGCCTCCACCAGCCTCTGCCATGCAGGTGACACATTCACAGGTCCCAGGAGAAGGACGTGGGCAGCTTTGGGGAGGGACTGTAATTCTGCCTACCACAAACGCCTGGGGCCTCTGAAACCCACCAAGGATTGGCAAGCACCCTTCCCAGGTGAGCACCTGGCACCAATCCACATCGAGGGTTACAGCAGGTGCAGGACCAGCAGGAGCGTGGCGCTGATGCAGGAAAATAACCACTCCCTTTCAGGGGTCCTGGCTGGCATCCCCCACAGCCTCCATCCTTGCCTGCTTCTCCTCCCTTTCTGCTTGGAACTCACTTGCTCCATACATGCTTGTCTGTGGACGGAAGCTGCTTGAGATGAAGTTCAGGCCTAAGGAAGTCCAAAGAGCTGGGGTTTTCCTTTCCTTTTAAAACTTCATTATTTTCATTTTGCCTTGAGGTTTGACAGTCTACCCAGCACCTCGAAGGCCTTCTTCTCCTTTTCTTTCTTCCTCCTCCTCCTCCTCCTCTCCTTCTTCCTTCTCTCCTTCTTCCTTTTCTTCCTCTTCTTCTCCTTCATCTTTTTTTTTGAGACAGGGTCTCACTCTGTTGCCCAGGCTGGAGTGCAATGGTACAATCACAGCTCACTGCAGCCACGACCTTCCAGGCTCGAGTGATCCTCCCACTCGGCCTCCCGAGCAGCGGGGACTACAGATGCTGGACACCACACCTGGCTAACTTTTTGTATTTGTTGTAGAGATGGGGTCTCTCTATGTTATCCATGCTGGTCTCAAACTCCTGGCCTCAGACAATCCTGCCTCAGCTTCCCAAACTACTGGGATGACAAGTGTGAGCCACCATGCCTGACCTTACATAGTGGTTTTTAAAAGTGCCAGGCAGGGGCAGTGGCTCACACCTGTAATCCCAGCACTTTGGGAAGCTGAGGCGGGAGGATCACTTGAGCCTGGGGGTGTGTGGCTACAGCGAGCCATGATTGTGCCACTGCACTACAACCTGGGTGACAAAGTAGACTCCATCTCTAATAATAATAATTAATAAGTAAAAAGAGACAAATCAAAAAGTAGGTGCTTAGTGAGTTAAGCCATATCAAAGCAAATACCTTTTTCAAGGGTCTAATACTTTAGCAAAAAATGTAAGTAATTCTGAGTAAAATTTCAACAAAAAGCACCTGGAGAAACAGGATTCTGGAGCTTTGTAGAAAATGGATAACTGAACAATGGCCTGACCCGTTGGTCTGTGATTCAAACCCAGGTATGCCTGAGCAGCGGCCTCTGCTCCCAGGAGTCCCCACCGTGTTCTGTCCAACCTCCCACTGAGGTCGTCTGCCCACGGCACCCGGGGCCACTCCCTTCCGGTTTGCAGGGCAAAGGCGCCCCCAGGCTGCCAAGGGCCCCTCCTTGTCACAGTTCCTATACGGGGGCTCCAGGCATCAGTGTGCATTTATGACACGGTCTGTGGACGTGGGCCCACCATAAACACATTAGGCTCGGTCACTCGGACACTCGCCGAAGCAGCAGCAATAAATGAGGCCATATCCAGCAGCCATAAGCCCCCACCTCGGCACCAGGCACGTCTGGGCTGCACTCACACCAGAAGCCCTGTCCAAGGCACACTCAGCAGGACCTGGCCGTACCATAAGGCCCCACCAGGGACCTGCTGGAAGGCTCCGGAGTCGCTCACGCCGGGCCCTCGGTGTCATGTGGCCCAAGCCAACTTCCGAGGAGGGGCTGTTTCTTCACCCCAAGATTGTGTCCCTCTGAGCTGCCCCTCCCGTTCTCCGCAATCCTTCCAGTTCCTTCTGTCTGCTGAAGGACGGGTGTCCAGCTCTACTGCGTGCCTGGCGCCCGCCCTGGGATGAGACTGGGAGATAAGAGGATAAGAGGATGAGAGACGAGATAAGAGGATGAGAGACGAGATTGGGAGATAAGATAAGAGGATGGGCCACCATCACCAGCCCCACCTTGAAGACTCCTGTGTCCACACCCTCCACTGCCCCACCCTACCCACCCTTCAGAGATCAGAATCGCCTGGTCCACTCTGAAGAGAATAGCCAGAGGGGGAACGTGACTTTCAACCTGAGTTGGGGGGCTCAGGAGGAGGAATCCTGGATTTTATACAGGATGGTGTCATGCTCCTGCCCCCCACTTCCATGAATGCTGATGGCCCAGAGGATGTGCACCAGGGAAGCACGTCCAGATCCACAGCTGCAGGTGGGAGGCAGGGGAGGAGGGGGCCCAGCCAGGTTTCCCCATCATCCTTGCCACCCAAGCTGGGTCCCTATCATCCCCGCCACCCCAACTGGGCCCTCCGTTATCCCCTCTGCCCAAGCCAGGCCCCCCCATCATCGCCACCCAAGCTGGGTCCCCATCATCCCTGCCGTCCTTTGGGCCTGGACTTACTGTTCCCTCTTCCAGGGTGGGGGCTCCCACCATCTACCCCCGACCCTCCTTCCCCTCCTGCCTCACAGCATCAGAAACCTCCCAGGCCCAGCCAGGCCACGGGCCTGCACTGATCACCATGCCATTCACTCATACGCTTCCATAATCGCATACAGTGGAGTCTATGCAGTGCACATTAGGATTCAAACATGAGGCTTTTTTTCAAAACTGAAAAACGCGTATATTGAGTATTTTACTCCCACAGCCCCCCAGTGTGGCCCACGGGGACCCCCATCCAGGTGCAGAGTTCTCGCCTGTGAACAGGGCACACCTTTGGTCACTCCAAATTCCCAGAGCTCCCAGGCTCCTTCCCAGGGTCTCCACTGGCACGGTGGGGGCGGAGGGCAAAGGAGGTCAGGGTGAGGGGTGGACAACGGCAAGTAGGGGACGGACTAAACCTGTGAGGGGAGTGGAAGCCAGGCTCATGGCGAGGAAGAGCTGGCCCTCGGGTGGAGTCGAGTGCCAGCCTGCGGGGAAGTGAGGACGGCAGGTGTGCTGGACACTCAGCCTTCAGCCGGACACTTAGCCTTCAGCCGGACATGCAGGCCTCGGCCAGACACTCACTCAGGCCTCAGACTCCCAGCAGTGCGGGCCTGGGTGTGGGCCGCCCCTCCCTCCCTGGGATGTAGAGCCCAGCGTGACACGGCTGCTGGTGTCCACTCTCGGCCCGGCTGTGGGCGGGTGGCCATCAGTCCAGGATGGTCTTGAAGTCTGACGGCAGTGCCGGGTTGGCTGCGGCCTCCAGGGCAGCCAGCGTCGTCCCCGGGAGCTTCCGACTCAGCTGCGTCTGGGCTGCGGGGCCAAAATCAGACTCTGTTCAGGAAGAGGCCAGAGCGGGCATCCTCCAGCCCTCCTGGGACGTGTGGGCGGCCGGGCAGGCAGGGCCTGCACCTCGTGGCCTTGGGCGGTGGGAACCTCAGTGAAGGGACAGACACCCCTCCACCAGGGTGATGCTGGAGCGCCAGGGCGGGAGAGAACTTAAAGAAAGACCCAGGAGCTCAGGACCCCATGGGGGTATCAGGGCAGCAGCCAGGGCAGAGGCTGTGAGAGGACACAGGTCAGGGGTCAGAAGGTTCCCACGGGTGGGGATCTGCCCTGAGATGGGAGGCAGGGGTTCAGGAAGTCGTGGACCCTGCCAGGCTCCATGGCCTGGGGACACAGGCATTTAATCACACAGGGCCGCCAGCATGGCTCCAGCCCCAAGGCCAGGCCCGGGGCATCTGCATTGCAGCAGCATCTGAGGCTGCTCACCCTGCAAAGGGCGTTCGAGGATGGTGTCTGGGCAGGTGGGCCCGCACTGGCCGCCACCCACACTTGCCTGTCCTGAGTGACCCCAGGAGTGGCACGTAGGTGACGCGGTGTTGAGTCAGCTTGAGCAGGAAGGCTTGGTGGCACAGCCACTGCACGGCCTCGGAGGGCAGAGGGCCGGCGGCGCCCTTGGCCCCCAGCGACATCCCTGGGGGACAAACAGAGGCTGAGGAGTCCACAGGCCCAGCCCAGCTCCCCTCCCGGGAGACACCGGAGAGCTGCGCACACCCGACGGTCTGCAGGGCGGCTCCATCTCCAGCTGCCCCGACCCAAGCACCGCAGGAGTCACTACTGAAATGTTTCCTTCAGCTTCTCCAAGTGAAATTTCCACAACACAGAAATAACAGAAAGTAGAAGCTCTTAAGCTCAGGACGGCAGGTTCGACGTGGCTTGAATTTCAGACGGATCAGAAACCTCCCTGAGGCTGGACAAAGTGTCCAGAGGCAGAGGATGGTGACCGGGGAGCAGAGGACAGCCCGGGGCTCTGCGGTGGGGACGCACGGCCTCTGCTCCTGAGAGGGGTGGGGTAGCCTGGGCCCAGCCTCCTCCTAAGCCCTTGGCCTAGGTTTGCACAGGGGCCCTAAGTGCCATGGACAGGAGACAGCCCAATCCCACCACAGGGCAAACGGGAGAGGCCAGGCCCCCCGAATCCCACCATGGGGCAAGCAGGAGAGACCAGCCCTCCCGGCACTTCCCCAGGCAGAGCAAAGTGGGAAGGACGGCAGTTCCCAGGCAGCTCCTGTCCCTTCCATCGGGTGCTCTGCTCACCCCACGAGAGGGCAGGCAGACGGGCCTGCCGGTGGTCGGGTTAAACTACTTCCCGATGCGAAAAGGGGTGAGAATGTCCTAAGCCCGGATTCACTCAGTCTCCTGACACACTAACACCAGCAGGCAGGCACTGCTGCCACTGAGGCCAGGCACCTGTGCGTACCTGCGTTCTTGGCTTTCAGGATGGAGTAGCAGAGGGAGGCCGTGTCAGAGATGACACGCAGGAAAAACGCGGGGTTCTTCCAGACTTGCTGATGAAATGGGAGCTGCAGCACACACGCGTGGAACCTGAGGGGATGGCGGACATCGTCAGAGGAACGGCCTCCTAATTAGACGGTGCTCACGGGTGTGGGCAAGGGCCCGCCGGTGCGTGTGTGCAGGCATGAAGGCATGTGCCTGGGTTTCCTCGTGGGCACAGGTGCACACACACGGATGCATGCGTGCATGTCTGTGTGTGTGTGCTTGTGTGTGCAAGTACCTGCGTGTCTGTGGGCGTGCACAGGTACTCTGTGCGTTTCTGTGCACCGTCTGTATGAACGCACACACATGTGGAGGCTGAAGCAGCTCCATCCTGGATGCTAACCTGCCATGCTGGCTTCTGATTAGCTCCTGTTCTGGGAAGGCCTCTAAGGTTTCCAGCTTATCCATTGTTCCTTGTGAACCAGAAGGTACTTACCGTAAATCCTGCCCTTCGTCAAACAACCTTCATGTCATCGTGTATCAACGTCCTGCGCATCCCTTCTGAGCCACCCCACCCCTGTGGTGCGTAAACCCTGTGTCTGAGGCGATGGTGCGGGGACCCATCGTCTCATCTCACTGCCACCGAGACACCGACTTGGCTTCTGTGTGTAGGTTAAGTCCCTACTAAATGTTTCTTTCCAAGAAACTGCATTTGTCAGTCTTTTCTGTTGCTGAGATGGGGTCTCGCTCTGTCACCCAGGCTGCAGTACAGTGGGGTGATCTCAGCTCACTGCAACCTCCACCTCCTGGGCTCAAGCCATCCTCCCACTTCAGCCTCCCAAGTACTGGAACTACAGGCGCACTCCACCACACTCAGCTAATTTTTGTTTTTATTTTTCATAGAGATGGGGTCCTACTATGTTGCCCAGGTTCGCCTTAAACTCCTGGGCTCAAGCGATCCTCTCACCTCGGCCTCCCAAAGTGCTGGGACTACAGGTGTGAGCCACCGCACCAGCCCTGTCAGCCTCCTTCTTTGGCTTCGCAGCTTCCTGGGACTTTGGGGCAGGTGTGCATGGACCTGGCCACCATGAAACAGCACATGTGCACATGTGCCCACGTGTGTGTGATCAGGACACCTGTGTACCTGGTCTCACCGACTGCCGAAGCCCCTTCTGGAATGACCTGAGATCCCACCAGTTAGGCCAGCACTCGGGTTTCAGCCTCTGAATAACTCTGCTGAGGTGGGATGTCTTCTCCCCACTTAGCAACAAGGGAAGCCAGGCCCAGAATGTGTTTTAAACAAACAAATGTGCCTAAGGTACCGGGGTTGCCACAGGGTCACACTCCTGACCCAGGAGGGAAATACCTAGCATGGGTGAAGGGCTCTCTTCCAAAGGGAGAAAAAGCCACCTGCTAGAGGTCAGGGCATCCGTCCCCCGCCCGTGTGGAGGCGTGGCCAGCAGGGGCCGGGAAGGCTGAGCCCCAGCGGATTGGAGTCAGGTCCCACCCCCAGTGCCACAGAGACCACCACAGCCTCGCCTGCTACAGCCTGGCTGCTGTGAAATCGGGGCCCAGCTCTCCGTTCTCCCACTCCTGCCTCGAGGGAAGGGCGTTCCTGGGCCTTCCAGGTGCCTGGCTCCGTGTCTGGAAATGGCCCGTGGCTCATCGCACCTCTGCCTCCTCAGGGCTACCCAATCAAGCAACTACCCAAGCGCCCCCACGTGGGTGGGAAAACTCAGCCACCTTGCCCGAGCCCAGGCCCTCTACGGGAGCTCCTCGGAGCCAGGGACCCTGGTGGGGAAATGACGACAAGGCTGAGCTGAATACGGGAGAAGCAGGTGGCAGGTTACATGGCCCATGCCTGGGAAAACTCTTCTGACCTCATCGTGGCCCAAGGAGGCCCCAAGCACGCCAGCTGGACCCTGGGGTCGACCACGGTGTCAGACACCTCCCGTCCTCAGCGGCTCCTGTCTCCAGCACACTCCACGGGTTTCCAGAAGGATCTAAGCGGCTTGCATGAGGGCCCAGGCACACGTCAGGGAGACGCAAACGAGGGAAGACTCGAGGCAGAGAGAGAAGACAGAGGAGGGCGGCCTGAGCCGGACGCACCCAGGAACAGAGAGCCTGGTCCCGAGTCTCTGGAGCCAGCGCAAAGGCGGTAACACACAGCTGCGGCTCTGCTCTCCCTGCCAGAGCACGAAGGCACAAGCACTCGGGTTAAAAACCACCTTCGTGGGGTGACCTTGTAACGGAAAATCTCTCCCGTGAGCCCTTGCTGGGTTCCCACGATAGACAACCTCGTTTCACATCAAGTGTGCACGGCCTCAGCCCTGGCCCTGGCCCTGGGTAACACAAATTCTCACACTCATTCTCAGCCCTCATGGGGCGAGGGCTTCGGACTCCTGGCACTCGGCTCCCAGTGGCTCGGGAGGCCTGTTCAGGTGGAGGCCCGGGCCTGTGGTGCCCGACTACCATTTGGTACAGCCCAGAGGTTTGTGCCACCACCTGCCCTGACGCCAGGCAGAAGCTGGCCTTGTGGCCTCCACAGATTGGCCCTTTCTTTTGTGATAAAGTTGTTGATTCTTGACAGGGGGGCCCCCTGACCAGCCATGACAGGGAATGTTCCAGGAGCACAGCCATGCCCGGAGCACAGGTGCCGGCCGGGCTGTGTGGGGAGCCACAGCTCTGCTGCACCTTCCCGGGGGTGGGGACAGCAACCCTCATCTGCACCCACCTCGGCCCTCTTTGCTCTCTGAGACCCCAAATCCTCCCGGTGTCTGATCTCCCACCTACTGTTCAGACACCTTCCCGGCCTCCTCTGCTAAGACTCCCCACAAACATCTCTTTACTCCATGCCCCTCCTGCCCTGGGTTGGCCTCCATGAGGTCCCACAGTCAGTGCACAGGCACAGCGGGGACACCTGGGGCCACGTCGGTTCCTAGCACTACCCAGAGACGGAGAACAGGCGCTTTGCACAGAGCCACGCGAACACAGAACAGGGCAGAGGCAGCAGCACCGCTGAAAACATAAGACACTCCTTGCCCCTAAAACCCAGGTGTAGCCCCCAGTCAGAGGCGAGCAGAGCGCGGCGGGTCCCTGGAGGCTGGGCCTGCGCCCCCTTGGTGGCGGCTCACCTGTAGGCCTGCAGCAGGAGGATCTTGTAGACGTTGGTGCACACTGTCTGGAGGCTGTTCACCTAGAATCGCCAGGAAAGAGTGAGAAACGGCAGAAACCTCTCTGGGATTTTAAGTTTTTACTTTTTACTTTATCATCCATTCAGATGGCACAAGAAAGAGGAACATTTTGACAAGAAACCATCCCTCTCCCCAGTGAAATCCGGCCTGACCCTCACCCGGCAGCTGTCAACCACCCTGGGGGAGTCAATACTCCCTGTCGTCTGCCTGCCTCCGAGGCTTGGCCAAAAAGGGAAGGCACCAGGAGAGGGAGTGAACGCAGATGCCCACAGGAGAGGGGAGTGGACACAGATGCCCACAGGAGAGGGGAGTGGACGCCCACAGGAGAGGGGAAGTGGATGTGGACCCTCACAGGAGAGGGGGAGTGAAGGCATGGCAGTGTGTACACAGGTGTGCAAGGGCACAAGTATGAATGTGCACACGCAAATGTATACCTGACATGCATGTGTTCGTGTGCAGTCATGCGGCATTCACGTGAGGTGCATGCATGTAGGTGTGCAGTGTGAGTAGCATGTGTGCACATAACCTGTATCGAGGGCCCCTCATGTTCACCCTGATAGGTCCTCAGCACCAGCACCCCTCCTTACAGGGTGAGACAGGGTCCCAGGCCCCAGTGGGCTGTGGCTCTGAAGTTGCAGTCCTGAGAGCACTGTCCCGTCTGGACATCTGCGTCCACTCCCTCTCCTGTGGGTGTTCACTCCCCTCTCCTGTGGGCGTCCACTCCCCCTCTCCTGTGGGCATTTGCATCCACTCCCCTCTCCTGTGGGCGTCCACTCCCCCTCTCCTGTGGGCGTCCACGTCCACTCCCCCTCTCCTGTGGGCGTCCACGTCCACTCCCCCTCTCCTGTGGGCGTCCACTCCCCCTCTCCTGTGGGCGTCCGTGTCCACTCCCCTCTCCTGTGGGCGTCCGTGTCCACTCCCCTCTCCTGTGGGCGTCCGTGTCCACTCCCCTCTCCTGTGGGCGTCCGTGTCCACTCCCCCTCTCCTGTGGGCGTCCACTTCCCATCTCCTGTGGGCGTCCGTGTCCACTCCCCTCTCCTGTGGGCGTCCGTGTCCACTCCCCCTCTCCTGTGGGCGTCCACTCCCCCTCTCCTGTGGGGATCCACCCCATCTCACCCTGTAAGGAGGGGCGCTGGTGCTGAGGACCTAGCAGGGTGAACATGAGGGGCCCTTGATACAGGTTATGTGCACACATGCTACTCACACCGCACACCCACACGCATGCACCTCACATGAATCCCACACGAATGCACATGAACACACATGCACGTCAGGCATGCATTTGCATGTGCACATTCATACTTGTGCCCTTGCACACCTGTGCACACACTGCCATGCCTTCATGTACACACACACGTATGGCTCGCGTGCATCTGCGCACATGTGCACTCTTATGTGCAGCCAGTCACCGTCAGCCTTGCAGGCACGCACACACACACGTACACATGCGTGCACACAGTAACACACATGCCTCTCGAACTCTGAACTCTGTGCTGACCGTCAGCCTGCTCACCTGCAAATCCAGAAACAGGCTGTGACACTTCAGCCGCAAGACCCCAAAGAGTTTGCGACGCATGTTCCTCCCGGCCTTGAAGCCGCGGTTGAAGGTGAGACTGGCTCTGATGGAGGTCCGGGCGTAGCTGAGACACAGGGGGGACGTCAGACACGGGTGCCTGCCCCACACCCAGCCCCCTCCTGCAAAGCTTGCTCCAAAGAGCCTCCTGCCTTCCTCCTGCTTCCTTGTCCTGCCTGGGGCACGCGCTGTAGCCTGAGGGAGTTGGGTGCTCTCTCCGTGGACTCAAAACACTACACGCCATCCGGACCCTGCATGGCCAGACTCCACCAGGACGTGGCTAGTGATGTTGAGTGTATCCAAGCCTTGCACGGCCGTGTGTGTGCACTCATCATCTGCCCTGATGAGATCTGCACATAACTCGGCCAAAAATACATAATAAACTATGGAGCCCTGACTCCCAGGCGTCCCTCGAGCGGACACGGGTGTGACTCAGCTTCTCTGTGGGAGAACACTGAGTCGGGCATGGGGAATCTCACTGTGTTTGAATCTCATGGATGGAAGAGCCAGGTGGCGCCAGCTAAAGAGGGCTCCAGTGAGTGCACGTGGCACACACAGGGTATCTCCAGAGGGGCAGGATGGAGGCATCCCACCGACGTCCTCCAGGGCCCTGCCACCACTCACTGCCCGTGTACATCCGTGTCCAAAGACGAACACACGTGACATCCACAGCGGGCTCCCTGGGCTGCGTTCTTTTACATCCAGCTTTGAACACTGCTACATTGAAATAAACGTTTTGTGCCATTAAACATTCTTCAAAAATTCTTTGAAAACATGTCTAACGGCAGAGTAAGTTTTGTGATACATAGTATCTGCTTAGCCCTGGATTTGGGCGGGTTGGCGACTTGCTGTGGCAATCCCCCCCTCCCCCATACCTGGAGCACTGGAAATGGGAAATAAGACCCGTGATAATGTCTGGTCACTTCAGAAGTGGAATTACTGGGAAAACACAGGACATTGTAAGGACTTCCATGCAAACAAGCTGCTTTCCAGAAAAGTCTTTCCAACTTGCCTCACCCTGATGCTGGCTCTTGGGAAGCCCAGAAAAGGAGCCAGCACAAAGGACGGGTCTCGCTGTCAGTTTCACACGCATTTCTTTGATGCTGCTGGTAGAACCTTCCCAAGTGTGCATCAGATGTCCATTTCTTCCTTCACAGTTGTCACCAACACAACCTTGGGCTCCGGCTCGCCCCGAGCCTGTGGGTCTGACCTGTGTGGGGTCCTCAGGCGGAGCAAGGGCCCCAGAGCAGCAGGCCAGGCTGCAATCACACACGCCCCTTGCCAGCTGGGTGCTACCCTGGAGGCCTTCTTCATCTACCTCTCAGGTGGTCAGGAGAACAAAGTGAGAGGATGAATGTGCAGGACCTCACAGAGTGCCTTAAATAAATCATGTGCACAAATGCTCCAGGGAACAGCCATTTTCACTGCGGCTCAGGCAAGCTGAGTTCCTCTGCGTGAAAGCAATAGCTGTTGCCTCACTGGTTTCATCTACCTCCCTCCGTGTCCTTCCCCAACACCAAATCAGGGAACGTTCACCTCCCTTCCCTTTGAGTCTTCCGTTTTGTTTCTGTTGCTGCTGTTGTTTGCACGTCATTCCTCTTCTACCTAGAATCTGCTCTGGTACATGTTGTAAAGACACAACTTATTTGCTTCCAGTCAGTTTTCTCAGAAAACAAAATTAAACACACACTCTCTTTTCCGTCAGCTGTGCCACATGCCACATTTAACACACGTTTCTGAGAGGTAGGGCTTCCGTTTTGTTCTATTGTACTGTCCATCACTTCTCACCACATTCTGCCATCTGAGCTGTGGTTTGGGAGACTAAAATCTGGACAAGAAAATTCCCATCTTAACACACTTCCTTTTTCACTTTTCTTAATCATCTTGCCTGTTTTCTTCTCCCAGATGCCCTTCAAGCCTTTGTATGCTTCAGACACAGAGGAAGTGTGTTCACCCCGAGTGCGGCGAACCACTGCCTCTACTGCTGAGCTTTTACAACCACCTCTGCAAGCAGGCACTCTGACCAAGTGGCCTTTGGGAGCACAGAATATTCTGGCATTGAACCCACATCTGATGACCTGATGCCCACCCATCCTGCACTAGCCTTTGTGGCTTTGCAATGTGTTCAGAGAGAACCCATTTTCCTGATTCGTTTGTCTGTCTGCTTTGTCCTTCAGTAACATTCACTGATGCTGTGCCATAGGCCGGAACCAGGGGTGCCTGTCCTAAAAAATACATTTCATGGGGAGCAAAATAAGCAGTGGACAGTTCACGGCTGATGGTATGGCCAGTGCTGCAGAGGCGCCTAGGGAGAGGCAAGGAGGTGCCGGGAGCCCAGGAAATCTGCAAATCACCCAGACAAAGCCAGCAGAGGCCAGGATCAGGTGAGGCTGGGAGGGGGAAACAGGGACTGTGGGGAGCACAGGGGACCGGTGTCCTGGTGGGGAGGGAGCTGCAGCAGGGATGTGCTGGGCACCATGCACGAGGGCATCTACACCTGCCACTCCCCCAACACGAGGGTGTCTGCACCTGCTGCTTCCCCGTTAAGCAAACCCCAGGGAGCATTCTGGAAAGAGGCAAAGTCCAGATCCGGACTGTTAACTCAGAATGACAGGACCCCAGTTTAAACCACTGGTTTAACAATCATCCAGTAAGGGATTTAAAAATCCCTTATTTCTCTTCCCATGAAGCCGTGCCTTTTAGAGGAAGGCACCCCCAGTTCCGGCCTCTAGCACAGCACCAGTGGATATTATTGAAGGACAGAATAAAAAGCACCTGTCCACCATGGTTTTGGAATGCTGATACTTTTTGCCTTTTTTTAAGATGAAGTCTCGCTCTGTTGCCCAGGCTGGAGTACAGTGGTGTGATCTCAGCTCACTGCAACCTCTCCTGATTCTCAATGATTCTCAACCTCTCCTGAGCCTCAGTGATTCTCCTGCCTCAGCCTCCCGCATAGCTGAGACTACAGGCGTGCGCCACCATGCCAGGCTAATTTTTGTACTTTTTAAGTAGAAACGGAGTTTCACTATGTTGGCTAGGTTGGTCTCAAACTCCTGGCCTCAAGTGATCCACCCATCTCGGCCTCCCAAAATGCTGGGATTACAGGTGTGAGCCACCGCGCCCGGCCTGGAATGGTGAGAAACAGCACAGATTTCTGCATCTGTGTCCATCTTCAATCCATCTGTGTCTGAGCCTGAGGTGGGGCCATGAGCTCTCAGGCTCGGGAGAAATGAGACCCCAGATTTTTGTAGAGACCCCCACACACCACAGCCCTGTCCCCTGATGCGTCACACGTGATCATGAACTCATGGCATCATGTAGACTGTGGATGAGCCTCGGAGTGTGGGCCTCACAGTGGAGAGACTCACGTCCAGCAGGGCCCCAGTGTCTCAGGTTCGCAGAGACTCAAGCCCAGCAGGGCCCCAGTGTCTCGGGTTTGGAGAGACACACCCAGCAGGGCCCGGGCGTCTCGGGTTCAGATCCAGATTGCTCTCTGAGGACACCTCAGTGTTCCCAGGTCTGGTGCACAATTTCCTTTTACAAAAATAGCACAGAAAACCTCTCCCCTTGTGACACCCTCACTCCCACAGAAAGACGCATTTCTGCTCAGCCCTGGATGGGACGAGGGGCACCCTGTGGCCTCCGACCCTTTGGGATTGGCAGTCGCCTGCCCCACACGGAAGCAGGGGTGGACGGGACGTCCCTGCAGCACCATCTGTCCCTGCCGGGCACAGGCTCCGCTTCCGGCCAGGTGTGCTCACCTGGAGTAGTCGCTCTGCACCTCCAGGGTCCGGGTGTCCAGCAGCAGTCCGCACCAGGGGAACAGGCCGTGCGCCGGCAGCTGGACAAAAGCTGCGCCACCCAGGGCCTCGTCTTCCACAGGGAAGTTCACCACTGTCTTCCGCAAGTTCACCACGCAGCCGTACTCAGGGACACCTCGGACCAGGGTCCTAAGGCAGAGGCGCGACGTCAGCCCCCCGATGCGGGGCCGTCACCCAGGAGGTGCCCTGACGCCCTTGTTAAATGCTTTGGAAAACCCCGGAGAAGTGGTGATCTGGAGAGGGGTGCTGGGCCTGGCAGCAGCTCTGAAGGGCCTGGACTCAGCCCTGCTCCAGACTTCACGGTGCTTGCCCTGTCTCCTGGGCAGGACAGGTAGGTGAGCGCGCAGGAACCTGGCCGGGACCTGGGACAGCCAGGACTCAGACGGGAGGTGCAGCCCCAGTGGCCTCTGTGATGGTCCATCTCATGTGTCCCCGTGGCAAGACCACGATCCTGTTACAAAGACTCATCTGTGATCTGGGGCAGACTAAAATCTGGACAAGAAATTCTCACCACACCACTCTTCTTTTAAGACATTGCTCAATGACTTTGCCTGTTTTCTCCTAGAGGCCCTGAAGGCATCTGCTGTGCTTCAGACGCAGGGGAGGGTTCTGACTTCACGCTCAGGCGTGGGACCCGGCTGGGCTCTGAGCTGGGCAACACCAACCATCAGCTTCACATCAAGGAGGTTCCCTCACCGGACGTCAAGGAGGTTCCCTCACCGGATGTCAAGGAGGTTCCCTCACCGGACGTCAAGGAGGTTCCCTCAGCAGGTCATGATCCTGCCCACCCAGCTCAGGGAGACCCCCTGTGCCCAGCAGCCTCTGCTCTGGCCCCGGGCGTCCCCCTGCCCTTCCTGCAGCCTCTGCTCTGGCCCCAGGCGTCCCCCTGCCCTTCCTGAGGCCTCTGCTCTGGCCCCGGGCGTCCCCCTGCCCTTCCTGCAGCCTGGCCCTGGGACCTCGGCCGGCTGCTCAGCTCCCCTGGTGCATTCCCAGCTCCCCACGGCCACCCCTTCCTGTGATGTGGCTGCCGACTCATCTCCTGAGAGAGTTCTGTCCCCGGGGGGACCCCAGCGTACACTCTGAGCCACCTCCCGGGCCAGCACCCTCAGGAACTTGCCACACAGAAGCAGCGTTCCCCATTGGCTCCGTCCCCTCAGCAGCCTCAGGACTCCTGAGCCCTCAGTTGCCTGGGACCTGGGTTGGTCCTGAGTGAATCTGAGTGGATTTAAATGTGCGCGGCCTGCTGTGATTTAAATGTGCGCGGCCTGCTGTGCTACAGGCTGCAGCACTAACGGGAACGCGGGGCATGCCCCCAGCCCGGGCGGCCCTGGAGGGTGAACTTGGAGGGCGGTTCGAACGGGTTTTCACAAACACAGCCCAGCAAAGCACCCACAACCACCCCCGGCGGCCACATTTTCCTAGGGTTCCGTTTACAGCTTTCAAGGTTTCTCATCCCTTGTCAAATCGCACTTTAAAGCAAGCTCTGTGGGGCGCCCTTGAGGGGGACCACCTTGGACAACCCCCTGTGCTGAAACCAGGTTCCCTGTGCCTGATTTTAGTTGGAGCCACAAAAATCAACTCTGAGACCCACTCCTCGCCATCTCCGTGGTTCAAGACAGCACGACTCGGCGAATCCAAATTCTCCCGCCAATCCCAAACCACCCCACGCGGGAACGTGACTGCAGCGAACGCTGTGGGCCAGCTCACTCGGCAGCTCCTGCTCTCCGCAGGCTCGGGCGCACCCTGGGGAGGAGGCTGCCGTCTGGGTCCGCAGGCTCTGTGCACAGCTCCGGGGGGTCTCACTGGGGCCGCAGGAGCCGCCACGCTTGAAGACTTTCCAGAGAGTGGCAGGAGCCAGGATACCGCCTGCACTCACCATGTGCGTAACCTGGGTGCATCTCCGCGGGACCCACTCTCTCCCGAAGGTGCCCCTGTGCCCCCAGGCCGGGGTGCACGACCAGGCACCTTTGCTCTTGCGGATCCAGCACCGGCAGAGAGACAGGACCCAGCAGAGACAACGCTGCGGTGCCAGGGGCAGGACACGGAGGGCTCAACTCTGCAAAGCCCACAGGCCGTGGAGGTCGCCACAGACACACGGCACGGGCCTCACCTGAGGAAGGCTTTCGCGTGGGTGAGGTGAGGTGTCACCAACAAGAAATCATCCACCAAACGCAGGAGCAGCCTGAAATAAAGTAAAATACACGGGCAAGGTTAACTTTACACTTTTTACGTAGTATCTGTCTACGAGGGACTGAATGTCAAACAATTTACACAGGCAAAAATAAAGTAACATTCTCCAAAGCGGTTAAATCAAAAACTTAAATTTCTTTCCAACAGACGTGCTCTCTGCAGTTCACTGACAGAGCAATTCCTCATTCATTACAAGCACTCGGTGCTCAGCACTGGCTTGTGCAATTCCGCACCAGCTGGAGGTGAACAAAGGCCGCCAGGTGCGGCCCCAATTCTCAGACTCTTAGGGAAAAATAACTGAAGATGGTAAGAATGTTGGGCCGGGAACCTCGCCCCTTCTGAGCCACATGGTGCCCTTTACCAGCAGGGCAACTGTGGTTCTCAGCATCATCCGAGACCCAGATCCTGCCCCCAGGAAGCGGGGCACGGTGCACTGTGCAACCCTCAGGCCCAAGCCCGGCGCCCCGTGACCATGTACCAGAGGCGTCCCGTCCCAGAGGGCTGACCAGGGTGCCGCCAGCTCAAGGACACTTCCCTCCAAGTCTCAGAGCAAGCTGTGTATACAAGAAATTTTTGTTTCTGTTACATAAACGTATTTCAATCTATAACTTGAACCTTAATGAAGAAGAACCTTGATCCGCTATACATGCTATAATAGGAGCTAGAGTTTCAAAAGAAGCACAGGAAAAATCCGGAGACTTCGAGAGAAATGGCCGTATGGCCTGCAGGCTTCCTGACGCATCCTTCACTAACTGCTTGTTCAATGATACTATTTTCATAAAAAAAGTAACTGCTGTCCACATCCTCTCCAGCACCAGAACACTTCTACAGTGTAAAGTAGTTCAACCGTTGTAGAAGACAGTGTGGTAATTCCTCAGGGATCTAGAACTAGAAATACCATTTGACCCAGCCATCCCATTACTGGATATATACCCAAAGGGTTATAAATCATGCTGCTATAAAGACACATGCACATGTATGTTTATTGTGGCACTATTCACAATAGCAAAGACTTGGAACCAACCCAAATGTCCATCAGTGACAGACGGGATTAAGAAAACGTGGCACATATACACCATGGAATACTATGCAGCCATAAAAAAGGATGAGTTCATGTCCTTTGCAGGGACATGGATGAAGCTGGAAACCATCATTCTCAGCAAACTATTCCAAGGAAAGAAAACCAAACACTGTATGTTCTCACTCATAGGTGGAAATTGAACAATGAGAACACTTGGACACAGGGTGGGAAACATCACACACCGGGGCCTGTCACGGGGTGGGAGGAGGGTTGAGGAATAGCATTAGGAGAAATACCTAATGTAAATGACGAGTTAATGGGTGCAGCACACCAACATGGCACATGTGTACATATGTAACAAACCTGCACGTTGTGCACATGTATCCTAGAACTTAAAAGTATTAAAAAAAAAAAAAAAGTAATTGCTGTCAACAAAAGCCAGCTGAGTTGAACCACATTAGGTTGGCACAATATTTAGGCATGTGACGTCCTTGGGTGTAGACCCCATGCAAGTGGGATGGGCAATGGGCTGAAGGGGCACCCAGTCCAGGCCACCTGTTGAGGGCCTGCCGGGAGATGCGGAGCCTCAGGCTGCACCAGCCTGTGTCCCCGAGGACCCTAAAGGAACCCGGGTGGATGTGATGGAAGCTGGTGTGCTTCCTCGGTGTTGAATTCACACGTGCGTCATGCAGGGCAGTGGCCCTCCTGCCTGCTGAGCCCCGAGGCCTCTGGACACGGCCGCTGGACAGAGTCCGCATGGAGCCCGCAGTCCTCGGGCTGTGCAACCCCTCCTGTGTGGCTTCACACCAAGGAGGGGCTGCAACCTTGTCTGGTTCCTCAAGACAGAGCAGTCATGATATCCAGAGCACCAGGAATATTAATACTGAACACGTTAAAAGCAAATCGTCCCCCACCCAAGACCCCTGGGGAAGAGGAGGCCTCACCCGTCCCGCCGCATCCCTGCAAACAGCTTGTTCTCCATGTCGCCATAGCACAGGCTGCAGAGCAGCGTGGACAGGATGGAGCCCTGCGGGATCCCCTGGCACTGGATGTAGGACCTGGGGCGGGAAGACGCAGGTAAGCGATGGGTGGGGCATGTGTGGACATGTGTACACTCACACAGAACCACACACAGACCCTCATACACATCACCTCCACACACAACAACACGTCTACCATTCAGCCGGCAAACACCTCACAAACACACCAGATGAGACCTCTGAACACAATCCCCGCGCCCACTCTCACTGCGAACTGGGGCGGCTTAGCGCAGATCCAGCCACAGCTGTGACCACATCCTTGTTCTCAACCATCAAGGCTTTCTTTCATTAAGGTTTCTTAAATCTTCGAGTTTATTCACAGAACCAGACACTTGACCCGGAAGGAATGCTTAACTGGACTCCTTTCTTTTCAAGGAATTTATCCACAGTGAAAGTTCACAGCCCTACATGTAGCAGCTGTGTGCCAACCCATACAGCCTTGCCCCTGGTTTCACCACAACCAACGAGACGCAGACACTCTCCAAACAAACAAGGACGCCAAGGGTGCGTTTTCAGACAAACAGTGAGAGCAGAATAGCCCCTTGGAACCTGAAGGTGTACATAGAAGGCATGGCTGCCACGTGACCCTCAGCCATCCCCAGAGCCCATAGGATGCCCACTCCTGTTGCTAAGAGACACTTGCAGCCTATTGCAAAAACAAGACCTGTTATTTTCGGGAAGTGCTGTAGGCGGTCACCTTAAAAAGAGGCTTTCCGGCCAGGCGTGGTGGCTCACGCCTGTAATCCCAGCACTTTGGGAGGCCAAGGTGGGTGGATCACCTGAGGTCAGGAGTTTGAGCTATCCCAGGCCACCTGCCCCATGGCCAGCACAGAGCCCCCGAGAGGAGCAAACTACACGGTCAACCCCCCACTTTCCAGATGGGAAATCTAGCCACAGAGAGAAGAGCCCGTGCCCTTGCGGGGGTCACGCGACAGGGACGGGAATGAGAATCAGATAAAATCCTCTTGTATATGGAGAGAGAGATACAGCGTGTGACAGCGGGGTGTCCAGCGTCAGTAGTAACTTGGAGCTGACAAGCTGCAGGCTCAAACGCTCAGCCGCACCCCCAACCCAGACACACCCCACACCCCTCGTCCTCCGCACAGGAGCAAGTCCACGCCCCGCTTGCCATTTCCAGGCCTCACGTAGCATCTGCTCTGCTCCAGCAGCTGCAAGCTGGGCCATGTTCCCGGGGCCTTGGGCACCTGCAGCCCAGGAGCCGGAGGGGTGGGGGGCCAGAAAAGGAGACCCTGGTGGCCCCGGGAGAAGGGCAGTGGGGAAGGGGCAGGGCAGAGGTGAGCAGAAGCCCTGCCAGTCTGCCCACCCACCCGCTGGGCAATGGCACCCGGCCACCCGACTCACTTGCCCCCGATGCGCACGGCGTGGTGGCACACGAAGCGTAGGAAGACGTCGAAGAGGCCACTGCTGGTCTCGTTCAGGGAGGAACTCTGGGAAAGCAGAAGACAGACACACGAGAGTGAGCCGGTGGGTACCGAGATAGGCAGGACCACGTGGCCAAGACCCTCCATCCCTTCTGGGGTCGGTGTTCGTGATGAAGCGTGGGCTGGGCTGGAATGCAGGGCCATTGTGGGCTGGCCGGGCCGAGTTTGCAGACACACAGGGGCTTAGGCAGAGTGTGTGACACAGAACATCCCCTCTGAGCCACCTGTGTGTCCAGCTGGGCTCAGACCCACACAGCCCACCGTGGCCCAGATGGCACACGTGATCCATAAGTTGCTGCCCGGCTGCCGGGCACTGGGTCTGGGTCCCAGGAGCCCACGCCACCCCCACCCCCACTCTGGGAGCCAAGGAAGTTTGCCCAGAGGTCTCTGAGCCTCACTCAGTGGACACGACTGTCCCTTAAAGTGGAACAAGCGTTAAACGGGCATCTGCAAAGAGCCACAGGGTCACGTGAACAGACCCAGCACTGAGGGGCCAGCTCAGCGGAACGCGGCTCAAACACGGCCTGTCCTTCTAAGAAGGGGCACACATTTCCGTTGGCCTCGCACCCAGCACTGAGGGGCCAGCTCGGTGGGATGCGGCTCAAACATGGCCTGCCCTCCTAAAGGAGGGGGACACCTTTCCTTTGGCCTCAAGATCAAAATTGCCAGAGAAGACGTTTAGCAAATCATGAATAAAGTCACTGCGGGGCTGGAGAGAGGCCAAGTGGTCAAACGTGAGCAGGTGCCTGAATGCAGCAGCTGTCACGGCCCGGCCCAGCTTAGATTCCGCCAAGGCACACAGCTCCTCATGCCCCCACCACAGCTCATTCCCCCGACCGCCCCCCAGGGCCAACAGTCTGCCTGGTGATGAGCCCAGTGATGCCCCAGGTGAGGACCCACTGCTGGGGTCCATGCCCAACCCTGGGGGCAGTGCTCAGACCTGCTCAATGACGACGGCATCTCTCAGCGGGCTGGTCTCCTGCAGGTGAGCCACGAACTGTCGCATGTACGGCTGGAGGTCCGTCAAGGTAGAGACCTGCCGGCAGAGGAGAGGGCATGAGCCACAAATGTGGCCCACCCTGGCCAGAGCTGGGCACTTGTTTCTTCCAACCAGGACACGTGGACCTGAAGCCAAGCCCAATGGCAGGAGGAAGCCCAGGGAGCCCCCGGGGAGCTTGGGAAAGGGGAGCTGAGGGGCCGGGGACACAAAGCAGCTATAGACACACCTGGGACTCCACCTGCAGCCACCACACATCAGACCCCCGTGACCGACCGCCATCCACAATCACCACATGTCAGACCCCCACGACCGTCCCACGACCGTCCGCCACCCACAGTCACCACACATCAGACCCCACGACCGACCACGACCGACCGCCATCCACAGCCACCACACATCAGACCCCACGACCGACCACAACCAACCGCCATCCACAGCCACCACACATCAGACCCCCGTGACCGACCGCCATCCACAATCACCACATGTCAGACCCCCACGACCGTCCCACGACCATCCACCACCCACAGTCACCACACATCAGACCCCACAACCGACTGCCATCCACAGTCACCACACATCAGACCCCACGACCGACCGCCATCCACAGCCACCACACATCAGACCCCACGACCGACCACAACCGACCGCCATCCACAGCCACCACACATCAGACCCCCGTGACCGACCGCCATCCACAATCACCACATGTCAGACCCCCACGACCGTCCCACGACCGTCCACCACCCACAGTCACCACACATCAGACCCCACGACCGACTGCCATCCACAGTCACCACACATAAGACCCCACGACCGACCACGACCGACTGCCATCCACAGTCACCACACATCAGACCCCACGACCGACCACCATCCAGTCACCACACATCAGACCCCACGACCGACCACCATCCAGTCACCACACATCAGACCCCACGACCGACCGCCATCCACAGTCACCACACATCAGACCCCACGACCGACCGCCATCCACAGTCACCACACATCAGACCCCACGACCGACCGCCATCCACAGTCACCACACATCAGACCCCACGACCGACCGCCATCCACAGTCACCACACATCAGACCCCACGACCGACCGCCATCCACAGTCACCACACATCAGACCCCACGACCGACCGCCATCCACAGTCACGTGGCACAAGTGGCACTCAAGCTCCTGGGCCTCTCCAGCCCAGCGCTGAAGGGATTGCAGGGAGGCAGGTGCAGCCACAGCACAGGCAGGAGAAGAGTCTGGAGACGTGGGAGAGAGACCGGCACCCCCACCTCCTGTTCTGCAGAATCCCCCAGGATGCTTGCCATTTACCACAGGACCCACCAAGCCCCTGCGTCCCCAAGATAGGATGTGAGAAGGTATGCAGCTCACGCTAACACCGACACAGGAGACCTTGAACTTGTGAGGCATAAAAGAGGCACACGGATGGCCGGGCGCGGTGGCTCAAGCCTGTAATCCCAGCACTTTGGGAGGCCGAGGCGGGCGGATCACAAGGTCAGGAGATCGAGACCACAGTGAAACCCCGTCTCTACTAAAAATACAAAAAATTAGCCGGGCGCGGTAGCGGGCGCCTGTAGTCCCAGCTACTCAGGAGGCTGAGGCAGGAGAATGGCGGGAACCCGGGAGGCGGAGCTTGCAGTGAGCCGAGATCGCGCCACTGCACTCCAGCCTGGGCAACAGCGTGAGACTCCGTCTCAAAAAAAAAAAAAAAAAAAAAAAAAAAAAAGAGGCACACGGCGACTTTGTGCTTTGGCATGTTCCCCGGCCCCCAGGAGCTGGCAGCAGGGCCATGGGCTAAAACCACATCGAGTACAATTCAACCCTGAGAACCGACCTGGAAGGCAGTAACAGGAAGGTACACGGGGGCCCTGCACCCTTCCCAACCCCAGAGCAGGTAACAGGAAGGTACACGGGGGCCCTGCACCCTTCCCAACCCCAGAGCAGGTAACAGGAAGGTACACGGGGGCCCTGCACCCTTCCCAACCCCAGAGCAGGTAACAGGAAGGTACACGGGGGCCCTGCACCGTTCCCAACCCCGGAGCAGGTAACACTCCCACAAATAGCCCATGGGTCTGAGGTCAGCGGAAATCATCCCAGAAATCTGTAATTATTTTGGACTCAATACAGAAAAGCCAATATATCAAAACTGGCAAGATGCTGCTGAAGCAGGTCTCCAGTGCAGGGTCCCCAGCCACTGTGGTACCAGGGAATGGTTTCATGAAAGACGGTTTTTCCACAGGACAGCAGTGGGGAAGGGGATGGTTTCGGGAGGAAACGGTTCCACCTCGGATCATCAGGCATTAGATTCTCATAAGGAGCACACAACCTAGACCCGTCTCGCACAGTTCACAGTAGGGTGTGCACACCTCTGAGCACCGCGTGCCCCTGCTGATCTGACAGGAGGTGGCCTCAGGCGGGAACGCTGGCTCACCACACCCCACCAGCCTCCTGCTGTGCGCCCGGTTCCTCTCAGGCCCCAGACCGGTGCCAGTCCATGGCCAGGGACCTGGGGACCCTTGCTTTAGAGGGAAAATTACAACTTCAGATGCTTCTTTAGAAAAGAAAGTTCAAATGTCCATAATCAAAGCTTTTCCCTCAAGGAGCCGGAAAAAGAACAATAAACAAAGCCTAAAGGAAATGGAATGAGGCCATTGATAAATAGCAGACACCAATTACGCAGGAAACAGCCGGGAAATCAGCACACGTGAAACTCTTCTGTGAAGAGAGTCATGAAACTGAAAGACTCCTAGCGAGACCTGGAGAAGGAAACGGAGACCGTCAGCACCAAGGCTGGAGGCAGCTACCGCTGCAGATCTCACGGAACCTGCAGGAAGCGAGTCTCGGCCGGGTGTGGTGGCTCACACCTGTCATCCCAGCACTGTGGGAGGCCGAGACGGGCGGATCACCTGAGGTCAGAAGTTCGAAACCAGCCTGGCCAACATGGAGAAACCTTGTCTCTACTAAAATTACAGAAATTAGTTGGCATGGTGGTGGGCGCCTATAATCCCAGCTACCTGGGAGGCTGAGGCAAGATAACTGCCTGAACTCAGGAATTGGAGGCTGCAGTGAGCTGAGATCGCGCCAATGCACTCCGGCCTGGGCAACAGAGCGAGACTCCGTTACAAAAAAAGAAAAAAGAAAGAAAGCGAGTCTCCAACTCGCAGAGGAATTCCAAGGACGGAGCCCAGCCAGGGCCACATCCAGGCCAATGAGCACAGGGAGGCCTGGAAGTCCTGCCCACCGGCCACACACCATTGCAGGCACCTCATGACCCAGGAGTGGAAGGAACAGAATGGGGAGCCAGGGGGAGGCCCCCACACCCTGACTTACTATAAATACGCTGAAGGAGTGGTCTCCTCAACAAAGCTGTCAGAGCAACTGCAGACCTCCTCCAGGAAGAAAAGCTCGCCTTCAACTCTGTGTTACCCCACGCATGAAAACCAGTCCCACAGATCCCCACGCATGAAAACCAGTCCCACAGATCCCCACGCATGAAAACCAGTCCCACAGAGCCCCACGCATGAAAACCAGTCCCACAGATCCCCACGCATGAAAACCAGTCCCACAGATCCCCACGCATGAAAACCAGTCCCACAGATCCCCACGCATGAAAACCAGTCCCACAGATCCCCACAGATCCCCACGCATGAAAACCAGTCCCACAGATCCCCACCTACCCCACGCATGAAAACCAGTCCCACAGATCCCCACAGATCCCCGCAGATCCCCACCTACGTTTGAAAGCCGACACAGTAAAGGCTGTTCTAAAAGGAGATGCAGAAGCAATGTCACCACAACCTCAAGGTAAACAGAGTTCCTGAAGGGAACACAAACAGATTTAGCCACAAACAGCTGCTAAAGTGGACTGCGTTAGTGGACTGCGTTAGTGGACTGTGTTAGAAGTACAAATTTCCAGTCCTCAAAAGGCTTGACTTAAGAGCACAAAAGCAAGACACACACGGCACAGACATTCACAGTGCACACATCTGATGCCAGACTTGCACCAGAACACAAAAAGAGCTCCTGCAAGCCGATGATGGCAGGCAGGTGCCCCGCACAGAGCAGGGCAGGATGGATGGGCACCCCCCGCAAGAGCCCCGGGGCGGCCAGCACGGGAACAGTGTGGACACATGGGCATCAAGAGAGCCCCCTGCACAATCCCACGAGGCGGCTGCGACACCATCAGGCCGGCGGCCACCGGAGGCACCACCCTCGCAAGCAGCCAGCCACCCCCCTGGAAACTCCCACAATATCCATAAAGCACGTCAGCGACCCAGCAACCCCACTCCTGGAATTCACCCAGAGGTGAGGGCCTCTGACCCCTGGGACGCCCCCAGAACCCAGAACACTCACAGCTGTGCAGTCCGCACCCAGGAGCCTCCACAGCAGCAGGAAGGATACATCCACGTGGCGTGTTCCACAGCAGATGCCACACGTGGACAGAACACGCAGCTGAAGCGTTGAGCACAGCTGAGACTTGGACCCCCAAACCCACCTCCTGCCTGATCTCACTTGTGGAGACCAGAAGAGGGAGACCATGGAGGTCAGCACCAGGGTCACGGTGGGGGCGGCACCTTCCGCTGCGGTGGGGGATTCTCCTGGGCTCTGGTGACTTTCTGCACCTGGGCACGGGTGGGTGGCGGGGAGGGGGGTCTCCTGGGCTCTGGTGACTTTCTACACCTGGGCACGGGTGGGTGGCGGGGAGGGGGGTCTCCTGGGCTCTGGTGACTTTCTACACCTGGGCACGGGTGGGTGGCGGGGAGGAGGGTCTCCTGGGCTCTGGTGACTTTCTACACCTGGGCACAGGTGGGTGGCGAGGAGGGGGGTCTCCTGGGCTCTGGTGACTTTCTACACCTGGGCACGGGTGGGTGGCGGGGAGGAGGGTCTCCTGGGCTCTGGTGACTTTCTGTACCTGGGCATGGGTGGGTGGTGGGGAGGGGGTTCTCCTGGGCTCTGGTGACTTTCTGTACCTGGGCATGGGTGGGTGGTGGGGAGGGGCGTCTCCTGGGCTCTGGCGACTTTCTACACCTGGACGCAGGTGGTAGCCATCAGGTTTCCACGAGTGTAAAATTCTGCTGAGTCATACATGAGATTTGCAAATAGCTGCAGTAGCCTCAAGAAGTCAGAGAAAGAGGTCCTTGCAGGTCTCCACATGCACCTTTCCCCAAACTGAAGCTCCAGGGACACTTCACCTCTGCACCCTGGCCTGGCACTACTCTGGGGGCTTACCACTCCAGCGTGCTCATGACCATTGGGTGGGAACCCAAGCCCAGGGCCCCTTTCACCCCTGCTGAGCCCCAAGGCCTCCAGCCGCTCTGGGAGGAGTGTGTCCCGGGGAGCGAGGCCTGAATCAGCCTTCCTGTCTCTCATAGAACCGGCACGGGCCAGGCTGGGGTCCTGGGGGTGCCGGGGGTCCAGGAAGGTACCATCCAGCGTCCCTACTCTCCTCTCAAACCCGGCTTGGAGTCTCCAAGGCCCAGCCCTGTGACAGGACAGGGGCACCTGTGCTGGAAGGGAGGACCCTGAATGTGGAGTTCACCAAACCAGCACCCAAGAGCGTGAGGACAATGGTACGGACCATGCCCGGAAGAGGAAGGAGGAAGGCCAAGGGGCCACACACACCCACGCCACAGACACAGTGTGGACATGCATGTGTCACGGACACATGCGCACACACACACCACAAATATGCACGTCACAGACACGCAGCACAGACACACGCTCATGCATACCACAGGCACACACACCAGAGACACACCATGCACACACATGTGCCACAGATACACACACATACATCACAAATATGCTCATCAGACACATGCACCACGGACACGCCTGTGCCACACACGTGCCACACACGTGCCACACGCGCATATCACAGATACACACACATATCACTGACGTGTAAATCATGGAAGTACCTCCATCACAGAAACACATCACAGACATGACTGCATCCTAGACACATCCAGATCCCAGGGACACACATCCTGGACACAACTGTATCACACGTGAGCCTTACGTGGCTCTTGAAGGTCTTGCGGACGTGCCCGTGGGCGGCCTTCCGGACCACAGCATACCGGCGCACGCAATATGTGTTCTGGGGCTTGATGATGCTGGCGATGACCTCCGTGAGCCTGTCCTGGGGGATGGTGTCGTATGCGCCCATCACATCCACCTGCGTGAGTGAAGGCAAGGAGGCTGAATATGGCCGCCCAGCAACTCAGACGCCACCTCTGCCCTCAGGGCCTGGCCGCAGCCCTGTCCCCCCATCTCTCTCTGAGCCCCACCTCTCCAGACCCCAAGGGCAGGGCGGGCTGTATGCCCTCTCTGAGCCTCAGGACAGGAGGGCCCTAGCTCAGGACTGGGGTGCGAGGCACCGGGGCCTGGTGGCTGAGCTGGTGCGGTTCCTTCTCTGACGGGAACTGGAATCCAGTGGGACCCTCCCTGGGAGGAGGAGCCCGGGGCAGTTGGGGTGCAGAGTCGGGGCCCATGTGCTGCAGGAAAGGCTGAAGGCCTCCCTGCCAGGTGCCGGGTGTGTCCCCAACAGTGACCGGGTCACCTGCACTCCCTGTGGCCCACCCAGCATGAGGTGTCAATCAGGCAGCCACCCCCAAGGTCCAGCAGGGCTGCTGACGGGGTCCCAGCGCCCACCTTGACGAAGTATAGCTTGGGCGGCGGGTCCTGGGCCCGCACACGCAGCACAAAGTTGCGCCAGGCCCTGTGGATATCATCCAGGCCCAGCACAGAGGCACCCAGGAGGCCGGGGCGCCGTGCCCGCTCGTAGTTGAGCACACTGAACAGTGCCTTCACCCTCGAGGCGAGACGCTCGGCCTGGCGGGGACGGCACGGGAGATGGTCAGGACAGTGGACCTGGCCAGGTGCCCCGCCCCACCAGAGGGACCCAGGGGAGAAGCAGCCCCACCCCAGTGTCCCCAGCTGCCCAGACCTAGGTCCTTGAACCCCTCCCAGCTTCCCCAGACCCTGTTTGAAACGTGGTCCCGGCTGCATGTGTGTTGCACATGGGATGCTCATGCCATACCTCTGTCCACCTCACCCCACACTCCCCTCAAATGACGGGGTCACTACAGCCACAGCAGCCACAGGGGTGGGGTGCAGGAGCCGTGGGGTGAGGGCCCAGGGTCCTCAGAGCCCGGTGGGGTCCTGGCAGCCATGGCCTGGTCCCTGGGCCCACATACGGAAGCACCCGGTGCCCGAGCACCACGGCAGGACACGAACCTGGGACCTCGCGCTTTGCTGCGTCCAGGCCCCAGCCCAGCCGCTGCTTGTGGTCCTCAGAGCCTGTCCCTGCCCCAGGACCTCCCCCAACACCCCCACACTGCTTTTCTGGAGGCACCAGCACCTCGGCCACCTCACCACGCCCACAAATGGGTGTAAGCCGTGCCGTGGGCCGGGCTGGGTCCCGTGGCCCCTCCTCCGGGCCCTGCATCTAAGCTGATAAAAAATGTGGGGCTCAAACACACTTCTGTTTAAAAAGGACACTAAACCAAAGCACAGTCACCCTCTTTTCTCTGCGGAACGTTCTGGCTCCCACGACGTAGTCCATGTTCACGATCGGCCGGAGCCCGTCAGGCTTGGGGAGGAAGCGGAGTCTGGACGCCAGCAGGGTGGGCCTGGCTTCCCGATGCTGCCTGGCCTCTGCTTCCGACAGCTCCCGCAGCTGCACCCTCTTCAAGTGCTGTCTGCAACAGAGAGCCCCTCAGGACACGCTCAGCCAGGCGCCAGACTAGGGGGAAGCTCACGGGAAGCCACAAGCCCCCATCGACTCAGTGAGGGCTCAGGACACCCACAGCAGCACACACTGAAGGCCATGCCCGGGGCCACGTCCTCCCACACCAGCCAGACGCCTCCGAGAGCCCTCTACTTGCAGGGCACCTGGACACCTGGTCCTACAGTCAACCCTAGGAACGCACAGTCCAGTGGTCAACCCCCAGGGTGACTGTCCCACCATCAGCACCAGGGAACCTGGTCCCATGATCAACCCCCAGCCTGCCTGTCCAGTGGCCGCCACCCAGGATGGGGTGCAAGGCTGCATCTGGGGCCACATGAACTCATGCTCCCTTCACACAGGATGCCTGTCCCTCTGGTACAGCCACTGGGTAGCCCAGGTCTGGCCCCAGGCAGGACCCTCAGGCAGAAAGAGCCGCATCCCTTCCAATGGAGAGGGCAGGTGAGGCTGCTCAGGGCAGCTCAGCCAAGGAGCAGAACCAGCTCCCGTGAGCCCACCAGCTCCCTGACACCTCTGCCCTTTGGCGTTTTCTCTCAAAACCACCCATGGGGGAGTGGGGAGCTGGAGTGGCCACACCTGGACCTGGGCATCTGCGGCTGATGGCCTAGTGCTCTATGGTCGCTGGGCCCGAGGGTGCTCTGGGGCTGGTGCCCTGACCCCAGGCCGCAGGCCCAGCCGAGCACAGGAGAGGCACAGTACCCTGTCCAGGGAGGAGGGGCCTCCGAGGCCCCTCAGGCAGAACATCAGCTCCAGCCGTGACAAGGAGCGACTAGTGGACCACCACGTCTGTCTGCTCCTTCCTGTCATCCCAATTAAATTCTTCCCAAAACACTGGTCAAATGACCACGTTGGGTCACACACCATTCACTATGTGCAATGTCTAAGTAGGGCACATTGTGTATTAACTCGTTCCCACAAGGAAAGCCCTGACTCTCCCCCAGATACAGGAGGAAACGGCCCCAGCCCCACGTCGGGGTCCCCAGCCCAGAGGCCGTGTTACCTCTGATGAGGTCTGCTGCCAGCTTCCTCTGCAGACATCCTGATTTGGGGCATGGGGTGTGAGAAGCCCCCCAGGGACTCGAGTGTGCAGAGGAGCCGGGGAAGCCCTGACCTTGTGACTAAAGAGTCCTCACCGAGCCCTCTAGTCAGCCTGGGTGGGACACAGAGAAGCTAATATCATGGCCTGGGCTCAGCCAGGCTGATGTCTCCCAGCCCAGCACTCCAGTCCCTCACTGACGCAAATCCAGCTTGAATCTGCCACAATCCCTCACACTCTTATCAGCTGAACACTGCAGACAAAATCTCGCAGCCATTCAAACGCAGCCACCTAGAAGTTAGCTCATGATGGACGTCTCCTACCCCGGGTGCTCCCCACACAGGTGCTCCCCACAGTGAGTCACCAAGAGGGTGGGATTTTATCCTCTCGTGACCTAAATCCAGCAGATTAAAGATTCATGCAGACCAGCATGAATTAAAAGACAATCGGGGGCCAGGCACAGTAGCTCAGCCTATAAACCAAGCATTCTGGGAGGCCAAGGTGGGTGGATCACCTGAGGTCAGGAACCAGCTGGTTCGAGACCAGCCTGGCCAACATGGCAAAAGCCCATCTCTACTAAAAATACAAAAATTAGCCAGGCGTGGTGGCAGGTGCCTGTAATCCCAGCTACTTAGGAGGCTAAGGCTGGAGAATTGCTTAAACCCGGGAGGTGGAAGTTGCAGTGAGTGAAGATTATGGCACTGCACTCTAGCCTGGGCAACAGAGCAAGTCTCCATCTCAAAAAACAAAAAAAAAAAAAAAGAGAAAGAGAGAATCGGATCCACATCCCGAGGAGGAGCAAGGAGGCTGGTGGTAGTGTTTCCATCCAATATAAACCGCTTCTGCTTTACAGACCCCAGAGACCACTTGGCATAAACTCCTGATTTCACAAGTAACAGAAAGTGAGCTCCGGGCAATCAGAGCCCCGCACAGAATCCACTCGGGCCAGGCCTGTGACGGGGGCCCTGGCTCCCAGCCCAGAGCCGCACAGCCAGGGAAGCACTGGCGCTGGGACGACAGGCGCACGCTGAGGCCGGGGCTGGTGCTGCAGGACTTCGAGAAGCAGGGGACCGGCGTGGGGGTACACTACCTGATTCCAATGCTTTGCAACTTGCTCCAGACACTCTTCCGGTAGAAAAAGAGCCTGTTCTTCTGAAACGTGGTCTCCGTGACATAAAAAAAAGACCTGAGCAGCTCGACCACATACACACTCATCAGCCAGTGCAGGAACTTGGCCAGGATCTCCTCCCGCAGGCGGTGCTCCGCGGCCGGCACACAGCCCACCCCTGAAACGAGAAGGACACCGCACATCCAGCTCACCGCAGGGCTGGCGACCTCATCGCAGACCTGCACCATCTGGTACGACAGCCATGGCCACGGGGAGCCCAGCAGGTCCAGGCTGAGATGGCCGCACACGGGACCCACACACGGGATCCCGCAGATCAAGCACAAAAAATGTCACATGTCCTGTGAGTGACGCTCCCACCAATGACACCCTAAATGATGAGCTGTGGACGTGCTGGGCTTCAGTAAAATTATTATTACGTTAATTTCACCTTTTCTTTTTTACTTTTTTAATGTGGCTGCTAGAATTTTTTTTTCTTTTTCTCTATTTTTTTTTTTTTTTTTTTGAGACAGTCTCCCTCTGTTGCCAGGCTGGAGTGCAGTGGCGCAATGTCAGCTCACTGCAACTTCCAACTCCCTGGTTCAAGCGATTCTCCTACCTCAGCCTCCCAGGTGGCTGGGATTACAGGCACCCACCACCATGCCCAGCTAATTTTTGTGTTTTTAGTAGAGATGGGGTTTCATCATGTTGGCCAGGTTGGTCTCGATCTCCTGACCTTGTGATCCATCTGCCTGGGCCTTCCAAAGTGATGGGATTACAGGCGTGAGCCACCGCGCCCAGCCTAGACATTTAAAAATGATCCACGTGGCTCACGTCATGCTCCTGTTGGATGACAATGGCTCGGAGCCTCATCCTTTGTCCTGGTCCCTAAGCAGAAGGGAGAAGGCAGATACTTCCCCGCCAGGCAGCACATCGGGGCTGGCACCAGACCGTAGGTTTGTGTGATTTCAAACTCGTCACCACGGAGCCCAGATCCCAACGTGCCTGGGGTTTTCCAGGCTGAACCCAGGCCGAGCGGACGCTGCTGTCACCCACTGGCTAAGGAACGCCGGCCACGTGGTGCTCCAGACACTCACGGGCCAAGATGACCGCCCTTCTCGTGAGTCTCCACATCTTCATCTGTGCATAAGCAGAGGTCCCCGGACGTCACTAGAAGCCATGGAGGCCACAGTGCAGGTAAAGCTGGGGTTTACCAGCAATAACAAGACAGAAGAACCAGGCACAGGACAAGGAAGGGGACCCCAGAAGGCAGGCCTGAGACAGAAGACAGACGGGGAACAGAGGAGGAAAAGCAGGGCAGGGACAAAGCTAAAGAAACACCGAACACGGAAAACAATATTAATAATGGTTACCTTGTGGGTGTGTCAAGATACCCAAGATAGAACTAAGTCAGCAGGGAAAATAGCACATAGGCTGGGGGTGGTGACCAGAGTTAAAATATACTTAAGGCTCTTACTGCTCAGGACAAGGGTAGCAATGTTTCAGACTTCATTTTAAAAGATCAGGGTAGGCCGGGCGCGGTGGCTCACGCCTGTAATCCCAGCACTGTGGGAGGCCGAGGCGGGCAGATCACTTGAGGTCAGGAGTTTGAGACAAGCCTGGCCAACATGGTGAAACCTCATCTCTACTAAAAATACAAAAATTAGCCAGGCGTGGTGGCGGGCACCTGTAATCCCAGCTACTCATGAGGTTGAGGAATGAGAACTGCTTGAACCCAGGAGGCAGAGGTTGCAGTGAGCCGAGGTTGCGCCACTGCACTCCAGCCTGGGTGACAGAGTGAGACTCTGTCTCAAAAAACAAAAGCAAACAATGACAATGAAAAGATCAGGGGGTAACACTAAGCAAAGGGAAATAAAAGCAAATGCCCAGTGACCAGGAGGCAACGACAGGATCCACACACACTTGGCAGGAAACGCACACAGCAACCCAAGAGGTAGTGAGAAACAAGAGAACGAGGACACGCAAAAGGCAAATGGAGAATCACAGTGCACCAGACGGGTCTCTAGTGACAGAAAAATGAAAACAAATCAAGTTATCCAGTTAAACAACAACTGTCAGACTGGACTGGAAATTCACCTACATGCTGTTAACAAGACATACCTACACGGTAAGAACAAAAAAGTGTTGAAAATTAGGCCAGGCACAGAGGCTCATGCCTGTAATTCAGCACTTTGGGAAGCCGAGGTAGGTGGATCCCTTGAGTCCAAGAGTTTGAGACCAGCCTGGGCAACACAGCAAGACCCTGTCTCTAGAAAACATTTTAAAATTAGCCAGGTGTAGTGGTGCGTGTCTGTAGTCCTAGCTGTTCAGGAGGCTGAGGTGAGAGAATGGCTCACACCGGGAGGTAAAGGTTACAGTGACCTGTGATCATGCCACTTCACTCATCCTGGGCAACAGAGCAAGACTCTGTCTCAACAACAAAAATACATATATATATATAAGGCAGAAAACAGATACAGCAAGAAAATACTAATCAAATGAAGCCCAGTGTGGCAGTACTAAGGGCAATTTAAAAAAAGAATCACTAGATGACTAGAGACATAGAAGTCTACAAAAGATTCACTCATCAGGAAGATAAAAATTCTACCACGTGCATGCACCTAATAATGCCCCATATAAATGCCACCAAACAAGAAGAAATGAACAGACCCATCCCCCATGTGATGGACTGTGGCCTCCTTCTTGGAATTTCATGCATCTAGGAGACAGAAGCTTTGCACAGGACTTAATAAGCTAGATATAGTGAACATGCCCTCTATTGGCAGGACGTCAAATTTACCATGGCTGATTCTGGAAACCATCCACACACTAGATCACAAAGCAAAGATCCACAATTGGTATTATACAGACCACCATACAACTGAGTTTGAAATCAATAACAAAATGATAACTTAAAATACTCTACATATCTGGAAAATAAACCATGTTCAAATAACTCACTGCTCAAAGAAATCACAGAATAAGTTAAAGAATACTTAAAAGTGACTGATATCAAAATGACTTCACATCAAAACACAGGGTGCGCAAAGAAAAAAATCACAGTGTAAGAATATTTAAAAGAAGTATTAACACGTATGAACACTTTTAAGTATTTTAAGAACACTTAAAAGTGGCTGATGTCGAAATTCACATCAAAACACAGGGTGCAGCTAAGGCAGCACTTAGAGGGAAAGGCATAACTAAACTAAGAAGTTAGAAAAGAAATGAAACAATAAACCAAAAGAAAGCATATAATGGAAAGATAGAAATATTAGAGGTAAGTCAGTGAAATTCAAAACCAAGACCCAAGAGAGAAGTCTGACGAAGGCCGGCGGAGACACCAGCCCTCCACGTAGGTCTCAGAGCAGGAGACAGATGGAGACACTCCAACCTGTGGCTGGATGTCAATCCACATGAGGGGGCGACTGGAGGCAGAGCCCAGCCTAAGCAATGACCGGCAGGTGCCCAGAATAAGGTGACAAGGGTTGCCACCCACCCAAGGGAGCCAAGCTGAGGGGCAGCTTGGGAGAAAATAGGACAAGTGAGGGGGTTGGGGTGCCTTGTTTTCCTTCAGGCCACAGAGAATCCTTTCTGGGATGTCTCCAGCAACACTTGGCAGCAGACACAGGCAGCCCAGAGTCCAGCCTCAGCATGACAAGGACACCCGGGGACCGCGCCTCACTCACCCTGCATGACAGGGACACAGGGGACCACGCCTCACTCACCCTGCATGTGACAGGGACACCCGGGGACTGCGCCTCACTCACCCTGCATGTGACAGGGACACCCGGGGACCGCGCCTCACTCACCCTGCATGTGACAGGGACACCCGGGGACCGCGCCTCACTCACCCTGCATGTGACAGGGACACCCGGGGACCGCGCCTCACTCACCCTGCACGAGACAGGGGCACATTGTGACCTCATCTGAAATCAGAGAATAGCAGTGATGACAGGCAGAGTCCTGATCAGAGAACTCAAACTCTCCTCCACGAAGGAAGCTGGAGCGCAAAAAAGCAAAAATGGGTTGCATGACGATTATCTGACTCGGCGTGGTCCACCTGAGCTGCAGCAGGTGTCAGGCAGCTGCTGTTCGATGGGTAGGGACTTCCAGTCACGCAAGACACAGCAGTTCAAGCAAACTGCTGTAAACACTAGGCCGACTTAGCCATTCTGCACTGTACACAGAAAACCGTGTTAGGAGAGCCAATCTCATGTTATATGACTTTTGCCACCATTAAAAGAAAAAAAAAAAAAAGAGCCCAGGAAGGTCACCCTCCTTGTCTGCATGGCCAGAAGTCTTAAATGTCTCGGGAGTTTGTGGGGAGGGGGTGAAATCGGGACTTCTTCTGGCTGCCACTGTAGGGCCTGGGAGCACTGGGAGCCAAAAGGAGGCTGGAGCGGAGGTGCCTCAACATCAAATCCAGAAAAACAGAGTGGGGACACGGCAGGGCTCAGCAGCACCATCCCCTGAACACCTACAAGCACTGTCCCTTCCCTGAGCAGGTGGAGCCATTTGCTGTCCTCTGCTCCCACGTGGCCCTCTTCATACCTAAAGACCAGACCAGGATCTGTGCTGGAGGACAGTCTCATCTCCCTCCTTCTACCCTGTCCTGGCATAGTCAACAAACAATTTTTTTTTTTTTTTAAGACAGGGTTTCACTCTCATCACCCAGGCTGGAATGCAAGGGCACAATCTCAGCTCACTGCAACCTCCACCTCCTGGGTTCAAGTGATTCTCCTGCCTCAGCCTCCCAAGTAGCTGGGACTACAGGCACACACCACCATGCCCAGCTACTTTTTGTAATTTTAGTAGAGACGGGGTTTCATCATGTTGGTCAGGCTGGTCCTGAACTTCTGACCTCAGGTGATCCACCTGCCTCAGCCTCCTAAAGTGCTGGGATTAAGGCGTGAGCCACAGTACCTGGCCTTCAACACACAATTAAACTTAAACACAAACCTGCATATTGGCTGACCACGTGCACCTGCAACACCCTTACCTCCCACCCCCAGGAAGAGGGGGTTCTCCTCCCCACCACTCATTCCCATCCTTGAAATTTCAAAGGGGATTACAGGTAATCCGCAGGGACCCTCGCCAGAGCGTCTGTGCTTCCAGACGCTTCTCCCCATTGCCGGCAATCCGGCTCCACTGCCGTGCCCAGCCTCCTCTGTTTACTGCTCTGGCCTCAGTGCCTGGAAACTGTGTGTCCATCAAAACGTGAAGGTGAACCTCGTAAGTTTATGCAAACTGGACAGGAGGGAGAGCAGAGGCAGAGATCACCTTGTCCACTCGACGTTCAGAGCGAGAAGCCACATATGCCCACTTGACAATGGAGACTGGGGGACCAGGGCTCTGCCTGCCCCCTTTTCTGAGCCCCCTACTGCATTCAGCTCTGGGGCCTGGGCCCTCGACGGCCACCACCTCCTCACCTGGGCTCCTGCGCAGCCAAGCACAGTCCCGCACGCTCATCTTCCACGTCAGCTCCCGCAGGGAGAGCTTGGCGTGCTTCCCCAGAGAGATGAACTTCTTGGTGTTCCTGAGGAAGCGGCGTTGGTTGTGCCTGGAGCCCCAGAGGCCGGGGGGCACCAGCCGGCGCAGGCAGGCCCGCACGAAGCCGTACACCTGCCAGGGGCTGCTGTGCTGGCGAAGCAGCTGCACCAGGCGACGGCGGTCTGTGTCCTCCTCCTCGGGGGCCGCCACTGAGCCCTGGGGCTTCTCCCGAGCACAGACACCGGCTGCTGGGGTGACCGCAGCCCGCAGCGGGCAGTGCGTCTTGAGGAGCGCCCCGTAGGGGCACTTCGCGTGGTTCCCAAGCAGCTCCAGAAACAGGGGCCGCATTTGCCAGTAGCGCTGGGGCAGGCGGGGCGGCCTGCGGGGAGTCCCTGGCATCCAGGGCCTGGAACCCAGAAAGATGGTCTCCACGAGCCTCCGGGCGCCAGTCAGGCTGGGCCGCAGGGAGTTGAGTAGGAAGGAGGGCCGCAGCTGCTCCTTGTCGCCTGAGGAGTAGAGGAAGTGCTTGGTCTCGGCGTACACCAGGGGACAACGCGTGTCCCAGGGACTTGGTGGCCGCGATGTGGATGGGGGGCCCGCGTGGTGCTGGCGGCCCACGGATGGGTGGGAGTGGCGTGTGCCAGACAGCGCACCCTCCAAAGAGGTGGCTTCTTCGGCAGGTCTGGCAGGTGACACCACACAGAAACCACGGTCACTCGGTCCACGCGTCCTGTCCGGGTGGGCCCAGGACCCCTGCCCAACGGGCGTCCGCTCCGGCTCAGGGGCAGCCCCACGCCTGGGCCTCTTGGGCAACGGCAGACTTCGGTTGGCACTACCCCGGCGCCTCCTCGCACCCGGGGCTGGCAGGCCCATGGGGACCCCGGCCTCCCTGACGCTACGGTTCCAGGTCAGTTCGCAGCCCAGACCCCTTCGGGTTCCACTCGCGTGTGGCGCGGGCCGGCCCTGAGTGGCAGCGCCGAGCTCGTACAGCGGCGGCCCGCACACCTGGTAGGCGCAGCTGGGAGCCACCAGCACAAAGAGCGCGCAGCGTGCCAGCAGGTGAACCAGCACGTCGTCGCCCACGCGGCGCAGCAGCAGCCCCCACGCCCCGCTCCCGCGCAGTGCGTCGGTCACCGTGTTGGGCAGGTAGCTGCGCACGCTGGTGGTGAAGGCCTCCGGGGGACCGCCGCGGGCCCCGTCCAGCAGCGCAAAGCCGAAGGCCAGCACGTTCCTCGCGCCGCGCTCGCACAGCCTCTGCAGCACCCGGGCTACCAGCTCCTTTAGGCAGGACACCTGCGGGGGAAGCGCTCTGAGTCGCCTGCGCTGCTCTCCGCATGTCGCCGGTTCCCCCCGGCCGCCCTCAACCCCCGCCGGACATGGACCCTGGGGAGGCCCACCTGGCGGAAGGAGGGGGCGGCGGGGGGCGGCCGTGCGTCCCAGGGCACGCACACCAGGCACTGGGCCACCAGCGCGCGGAAAGCCGCCGGGTCCCCGCGCTGCACCAGTCGCCAGCCCTCGGGCCCCAGGCGCTGCACGAACGTGGCCAGCGGCAGCACCTCGCGGTAGCGGCTGCGCAGCAGGGAGCGCACGGCTCGGCAGCGGGGAGCGCGCGGCATCGCAGGGGTGGCCAGGGCCGGGGCCTCCCACGTGCGCAGCAGGACTCGGCTCTGCCTCCAACCCGCGCCGCGAGGAGAGGGCGGGGCCGCGGAAAGGAAGGGGAGGGGCTGGGAGAGCCTGGAGGGGGCTGGGCCGGGGACCCGGGAGGGGTCGGGAGGGGGGCGGGGTCCGCGCGGAGGAGGCGGAGCTGGAAGGTGCAGTGGCGGGACGGGCAGCGCGGTCCCGGACGTCTGCGCCCGCGAATCCACTGGGAGCCCCGGCCTGGCCCCTACCGCGGCTCCGGGCGGACCCCGGGGTCTGGGCCGCGCTTCCCCGCCCGCGCGCCGCTCTGGCTCCCAGGGTGCAGGGACCCCAGCGAGGGCCCCAGCGGAGAGGGGTCGAATCGGCCTAGGCTGTGGGGTAACCCGAGGGAGGGGCCGTGATGTGGGGGCCCTGGGAACAGGTGCGAGCGGCGACCCCTTCGCCGCTTTCTCAGCTGGGCCTGATCCCGAGACCCAGGGCTGCCCCCAGGTCCGGACGCGGGGCGTCAGGCTCCGGGCACCGCGAATGCCAGGCGTGAAGGGGAGGACGGAGGCACGTAGACGCGGCTGGAGACTAACCTGAGGACACAACAGCGCTCCCTGGACGGGCACGCGGGGGCTCCCGGAGCGCCTCCCTGCAACACTTTGCCGAGACTAGGGCTCCTTGACACAGGCCCGTCATTTCTCTTTGCAGGTTCTTAGGCGGCGAGGGGTCCCCACCATGAGCAAAGCACCCCAAATCTGTTAATCACCCACCGGGGCGGTCCCGTCGAGAAAGGGTGGGAAATGGAGCCAGGAGCTCCTGCCAGCAGCAGGAGCTCCTGGAGCGCCTCACACCCGCGACAACTGCCTTGACCCTGGGCCCGGGCACTCTACTAGCAGATGAGGCCAACCCCTGGTCACATCCCGCCCGCACAGGGAGGAGAGCAGCTCCGGGGGGTCCAGGCACCTGGCTCCAAGCCTCGGACTGCAGAGCCGGGAGGCCCGACTTCCAGCCCAGCAGTAGAAGCCACACGGCTGCTGGGCCCCTCCAGACCTGGGGCCATGGCACATCCGCAGGACAGCTGAGGACTTCCCAGGAACCCAGACTCTGGATGCTCAAGTTTGGATCTAAGGGGCGAGAAACTTCTGAGTCTCCCGAGGCCTTGCAGGGATGCTGTAGCTGAGGACGGCAAACACTGAAATGCTAACAAATGCAACCTTAAATGTAACCTTTCCTACTTTCAGAAACTGGCGGAGGAAATTGCTTTATTTATGGAGCTAGCATTTGAACAGGCCTGGCACCCTCCCTGGGCCGTCACACTCGCTGGAGGTTAGCCTCGTCTTGTAAATACTTGGGATTACAGGTCGCTCTTCCAGAAATCCCCTTAGTGAGCCCGAAGGCTTTTTAAAAGGCTGTGTTTGTGAACTGGCTGTGCCACTAGGGCAAAGGGGCGGTTTGGAAAATTTGTTCCAACAAAAGTTAAGGTTGTAGCTTACTCTGGTTCCCCCCAGAGAAACCAACATAGAAAACATAATTTTAAAAGAGGGAATAGAAGAAATGGAGGCAGAAGGTTACACTGGAGTAATTAACACCATGTCCATGGTGAGGAAACGCCTCCCAGCGTTCGATGAAGATCGCTGACACCCAGATGACACCCCAGTATTACGGGCGCAGTTAGTCTGTCTTTGAACAATTGATGATGTCTTAGTCATCACAGTGTAAAACATCAAGAATGTTCTAACAACAACAAAAAAATTCTATCATTGGCTTAAAACACGACACCTGAGTGGGGTGAGCTTCCTACCTCAGACCCAGATGTTTCTAACCAGAGTAAATTCTGAGCTGGGCGCAGTGGCTCACGCCTGTAATCCCAGCACTTTGGGAGGCCAAGGCTGGCGGATCATCTGAGGTCGGGAGTTCGAGACCAGCCTGGCCAACACGGTGAAACCACATCTGTACTAAAAATACAAAAAATTAGCTGGGCATGGTGTCGCGTGCCTGTAATCCCAGCTACATGGAAGGCTGAAGCAGGAGAATCACTTGAACGTGGGAGGCAGAGGCTGCAGTAAGCCAAGATCGTGCCACTGCACTCCAGCCTGAGCAACAAGAGTGAAACTCCATCTCAAAACAAACAAACACACACACGAAACAGAGTGGATTCTGTACCAGCAGTGAAAAATAAAGTATCATTCCTTCCTCCACAGGAGTGAGAGGAACTCCTCTGCCCCGGGGGGATGGGGAGGGGACGCATCACCTGTAGAGTAGGAGGGATAGACTTCAATTTCTACTTTAATTTCAGTGTTTCAGCACACACGGAGACATGGAGATTCAGGACGGTGTCCACACTCATGCCCTGATTCTACATCGGGTTTCTCCTGGCAGATGGAGACCCGCTGGGACCTGAGGCCTGCAGCCTCCCAGCTGCTGGCAGAGTGGGGGGCATCCCCTGCAGTGGGTCCCACGGCATAAAAGGCGGTCACAGAAACTGTGAATACGTCAAGAGATGGTATATCCCCAGTCTGTGAGGAATTAGAGAAAATATCAAAGGAGGGTAACTCCTGAGTAAAGGGGAGATTGAACTCCATGAACTCCCGACCAGTGGGTGTGACTTGAGCCCAGGGAAGTTTTAAAATGGTTAAACAAGCCGGGCATGGTGGCTCACGCCTGTAATCACAGCACTTTGGGAGGCCGAGGCGGGCAGATCATCTGAGGTCAGGAGTTTGAGATCAGCCTGACCAACATGGTGAAACCCCATCTCTACTAAAAATACAAAATTAGCCGGGTGTGGAGATGCACACCTGAAATCCCAGCTACTTGGGAGGCTGAGGCACAAGAATTGCTTGAACCCAGGAGATGGAGGTTGCAGTAAGCCGAGATCACGCCACTGCACTCCAGCCTGGGTAATAAGAGCAAAACTCTGTCTCAAAAAGTAAGTAAATAAAATAAAATAGCTAAATAAATCACTCGTGCCTGCCCTGCCCCTGCCCAGAGGTGCTTCGGACCTGTCCTTGGATGTTTCTGTAAAGTTTTGTTTTGAAATAATCCTAGATTCGCAGTGCATGGGTCTCCTGCGACTTCTGCAAATCCCCACACACTTCATGCTAGAAGGCAGCACGGGTGCCCTCCTGTGGCACAGAGGCCGGAGGTCCACGATGGGCCCTGGAGGGCTAAGGGCCAGCCGTGCCCTCCTGCTGCAGGCTCCGTGGAGGGTCCCTTTCCCGCTTTTTCCAGCTTCCGGAGGCACTTGCAGGCCTGGGCTCGAGGCACCTCCTCCCTTTTCAGCCTCGGACTGGCTCTGCCTCCATGTTCCGAGGCTACCCCACTCTGACCCTCCTGCTCGCCTCCTCCCAGAACCCCTGGATTACTTTTCGGCCCTGCAGGTAATCCCAAATGATCCTGGACCTCAGGTTCCTCACGGTGATCACACCTGCAAAGGTCCTGGGGCCGGGCGGGTTCTGTCCACAGGTCTGGGGGAATCAGGATGCGGGCGTCTCTAGGGCATTATCCTGTCCAGGACATTCGGGCATGGCAAAGATGGCACAGCCTCCGGGTTCCCCCATCCCCACTCCCCCATGGTTAGTCTCCCATAACTGAGCCAATACTCTATCAGAACCAGGAAACTGGCTTTAGTAAGTTTAGCAGTAGCCCCCTCCTCCTGCCCCCACCGTCCCTAACCCCTTTAACCACTCCCCTGCCCTGGGGTGAAATTTTCTCATTTTGAGCATGTTGTGTATGTGGAGTCCTATCCCGTGGAGGTGGCAGTTTTGACTCGGCATAATTCCCTTGAGACGCCTGAAGGCTTTGTACACGGCATGTTCCTCTTCACTGCGGAGGAACTGTCCACGGCCCGGATGGACCAGTTTGTTTAACCAGTTTGTTAAAGACGTTTTAGCAGGGCTTTCCCCACTTTGTAACTATTAAACTAAAACTGCAGTGGTCGGTCGTGGACGGGAGTTTGCACATGATGTGCGTAATCACGTGAATTCCCGGGGCTGTGGGATAAATGTCCAGTAGTACAATTGCCGGGTCTTTTGGGAAGAGGATGCTTAGTTCTTGTGGAAACTGCCACCCTGTGTTCCAGAGGGAGGAGGGCAGGAAAGTGCTGGGCAGAGAAGGGCGGGTCCCTGGCAAGGGCTCCATACCCAGGCCTGTGCCCATGGACCTGGGTGAGGACAGGCACTCCTACCTTCACACCCAAATGTTGCATTTCCCAAGAGCACCCTGGCCTGCCACACCCCCGTCCTGTGCCTATAAAACCCCGAGACCCTAGCGGGCAGACACACGCGGCTGGACGTGGACAGGAGCACAGAAACAGAAGACACACCGGCAGGTCCCGGCAGATGACAGGATCCGGGAGCGCCTGGAAATGGAGGTCAGCATGCAGCCAGACGCCAGGAACCTGCACCAGGGGCCACGAGCCAGCTTCAGGCTCAGAGGAGCCGGTCTGGGAGGTGCAGAATCTCCTCCCTTCAATGCGTGTGAGTGTTGGGGAAGGAGACAGACACCCCATGTAAGGAGGAACCATGCGAGCTGCGCTGCTGAGACAAGACAGAGGAGACAGCAGCCCTGGAACATGGCCCACCCAGGGTTTAGGAAGCTGCTGGAGAAGCTGAGCCCTGGAGAAGCTGAGCCCTGGAGAAGCTGAGCCCTGGAGAAGCTGAGCCCTGGAAGCAGGGGGTGTGGGGACAGGGCTGGCCTCAGTGTGGTACCCCGGAGTAAGTCTCTAGGGCAGATGGCTCCGTTGGGAAGCAGCAACCAGGCCCTAGAGTCTGGGGGATTGCCTGCCAGGGCAGCCTCAGGGTCCTGTCTCCCAGGGTCTCCTACTCTAAAGAAACAGATTGTTCCACTCACTGTTGTCACCCCAGCCTGGTGACTGAAAGCAGCCTCATCTCTCTTAGACTCTGATACATCAGGGATGTGGGCAGGGCTCTACGGGCCTCGTAAAAGAATGGTGTTTGTATTGAGTTTTGTCATGCCTTGTCATGCCTGAAGAAGTTGCTGGAGTCGTTCATTCCTTAAGGGTGCAGACAGATAATGATGGAAGTAACGGTCCCCATCAGTAGGGAAGTATAATTTACACGGCCATTCCATGCACACGACTTCATTACCCTTGGCCCACCCAGGGAAGCAGGCAGGCAAGGGTCATGTTCGTGTCCACAGGTTCAGGGCCCCGTGACTTCCTGGGTTAGTGTGGGTGGGCCCAGGAAGCTGGTGTGGGGTCCTGAGTCGCACACAGCATGGCCGCGTTCGCATTGCCCAGTGCGGCAGCTCCCAGGGAGGACGGTCAGCAGTCCTGCTATCAGCCTCCCAGGCTGGGGACACGCTCCCTGGTGGCTTTGCCGCACTTATAGTCCTGCCGCCCGGTCCTCTCCTCGTGTACTTTCCCTTGCACCCTAAGCCACCTTATGAAAACCAATAAAAAGTACTTAGGGTGAAAAATCCCTCTGAACGTGGTTATTAAATCTTGGACCTTGGCAAACATAGCTCAGTTCCTGTTTTACGCCTTTGGATTTCTGCACTCCTGAATGTTATTTGATGAAATCTAAGAAAATAGTAAGATAAAATTATCCATTCGGATGTGGAAAGGTTGAATTTACTCATGGAATTAAGTCTTTCAATCCCGCCGTCACTGTCCGCCCCCGGCCGCATCCCGGTTTGTTATTAAGCCAAGTTCGGACTCCTCTCTCCAGGGCGGGGGTCTGTGCAGCCCTTTGCAAGAGGTTCCTCTGCAGGGGCTTGGAGAAGCTCCGCGGGATCACCCTGTCCCGAACAGAAACCACGAGGGCAACAGAGGGAGAGAGGAAAGAGGTAAAAGACCGCAGAGCCAGGTGTCTGGTTTTCCCTTGAGAAGGGTGTTTCCATGACTTTCTGTTTTAAAGAAGGCACCTAACTCAAGCTTCCTTCAGAATACACCTCAGTCACTGCTTCAGATGAAAAACCGATTTAAGCCATACTGCGAGGAGCCTTGACTCCTCTCCCTCCGGCACGTGCCCGGGTGAGCACCCTGGCTGCTGGCTTGGGTTTAAGCAGGTTTCTGACTCCTTCCATTCCTGCCGGCCGCCTTTTCCAGGTGGTATCCAGAGCAATCTTTGAAAAGCATAAATAAGGGCACTTCCTGCGCTGCTCACCACTCGAGGCAGGCTTCTCATCACCCCTTCCCACCCTAGCTTTCCTACCCTCAGGTCATCGGGCCTCTGCCTTGCACCTGGGTCTTGGCCAGGGAGCCTTGAAGATCTGAAGTGGCTCAGGTCCACAGAGCTACCTGCTTCCTGCCAGATACTTTAATTCTTCTGGAGGAAATCACCAACATTTTTGGCTTCAGGATTCATACAGATTAAGTTTAACTAAACGTGAACATGCAATCAAAAATCTCCAAGCATACAAGAAAAACAGCACCATGAATGAGAGATGGAAGACACAAGACAAACACAAGAACACAGTATAATCAGATATGCCAATTCTGCAGCTCGATTTTAGAGATATCTGTAATTATCGGTAATTAATAAAGATTACTTTTCACCATTATTAGCGATTGCTTTAAGGTTTATAGAATGCCTCTTTAACTTCTGCCAGCCTGTCTTTGGTTAAAATTAAGTCACTTGCAGAGAGTATGAGCGTCTAACAACAGTAACTTCCACCACTCCCTCCTTACGTTTCTGCCACTGTGGCCATAACCTTTACTTCTTCAGAAGCTAGAAACCCCACAATACGTTGTTCTTATTTTAGATTAAGTGGTTACTCACCTTTTATAATTGTTTTACTTTTTAATTTCTAATATAGTAGAGTATAGATTTATAGGGTACATAACAATTAAAATTTTCATTTTATTTTTTTTGCTTTTGTTTTGAGAGGGAGTCTTGCTCTGTCACCCAGGCTGGAGTGCAGTGGCACGATCTCAGCTCACTGCACCCTCCGCCTCCCGGGTTCAAGCAATTCTCCTGTCTCAGCCTCCTCAGTAGTTGGGACTACAGGCATGCACCACCACGCCTGGCTAATTTTTGTATCTTTAGTAGAGACAGGGTTTCATCATGGTGGCCAGGCTGGTTTCGAACTCCTGACTTCAGGTGATCCACCCGCCTCGGCCTCCCAAAGTCCTAGGATTACAGACACGAGCCACCATGCCTGGCCATTCAAATTTTAATTTTTAATATAGTAGGGTTTATATTTATAGCGTACATGAGATATTTTGATACAGGCATATGATGTGTAATAATCACATCAGGGTAAATGGGGTATCTATCACCTTCAAGCATTTATCCTTTCTTTGCGTTACAAACAATCCAATTATACTCTCTTAGTTATTTTAAAACATACAATAGATTATTGTTGACTCCAGTCACACTGTCTGCCACCCCTCTGGAACCACCATTCTACTCTATTTCCATGTCAATTGTTTTACTTTTTAGCTTTAATTTAATGAAAAGTTTGTCTTTCTGTGCTTGACTAATTTCACTTAACATACTGACCTCCAGTGCCACCCACGCTGTGCAAATGACAGGATCTCATTCTTTTTTATGGCTGCAGAGTACTCCATTGTGTGTGCACCACAATTTCTTCATCCGTCTGTTGATGGACACTTAGGTTGCTTCCAAACCTTGGCTGCTGTGAAGAGTGCCGCAGTAAATGTGGGAGTGGAGATAGCTTGTTGATACACTGACTTCCTTTCTCTGGGGTATATACCTAGCAATGGGATTGCTGTATGGTAGCTCTATTTTTAGTTTTTTGAGGAACTTTCAAACTGTTCTCCATAGTGGTACCAATTTCCATTTCCACCAACAGTGTCCAAGGGTTTCCTTTTCTCCACATCCTCACCGGCATTTGTTATTGCCCGTCTTTTGAATAAAAGCCATTGTAACTGGGGTGAGATGATATAGTAGTTCTGATTTGCATTTCTCTGATGATCAATGACGTTGAGCACGTTTTCAGATGCCTGTCTGCCATTTGTATGACTTATTTTGAGAAATGTCTACCCAGATCTGTTGCTTATTTTTTAAAAATCAGCTTATTAGGTGTTTTTCCTATAGAGTAGTTTGAGCTCCTTTTATATACTGGTTATTAATTCCTAGTTAGATGAATAGTTTACAGATGTTCTCTCCCGTTCTGTGGGTTGTCTCTTCTCTTTGTTGATTGTTTCCTTTGCTGTGCAGAAGCTTTTTAACTTGACATGATCCCATTTGTCTGTTTTTGCTTTGGTTGCCTGTGCCTGCAGGGAATTACTCAAGAAGTCCTTGCCCACTCCAATGTCCTAGGAGTTTCTCCAGTGTTTTCTTTTAGTAGTTTCAAAGTTTGAGGTCTTAGATTTAAGTCTCGAATCCATTTTGATTTGCTTTTGTATATGGTAAGAGATAGAGTTCTAGTATTGTTATTTTGCATATGGATATCCAGTTCTTCCAGCACCATTTGTTGAAGAGATTATCTTTTCCCCAAAGTATGTTCTTGGCACCTTTGTCAAAAATGAGTTCACTGTAGATGCATGGATTTGTTTCTGGATTCTCTATTCTGTTCCTCTGGTCCATGTGTCATCTGTTTTTATGCCAGTACCATGTGGTTTGGGTTACTATAGCTTTGTAGTATAATTTGAAGTCAGGTAGTGTAATGCTTCCAGTTTTGTTCTTTTTGCTCAGGATAGCTTTGGCTATTCTGGGTCTTTTGTGTAGTTCTATACAAATTTTAGAATTGTTTCTTTTATTTCTGTGAAGAACATCATTATATAGGGATTGCATTGAATCTGTAAATTGCTTTGGGTAGTATGGACATTTTAACAGTATTTATTCTTCCAATCCATGAACATGGAATAACTTTTCTTTTTTTGTTCCCTCTTCAATTACTTTTATCAATGTTTTATAGTTTTCATTGTAGAGATCTTTCACTTCTTTGGTTAATTCCTAGGTGTTTAATTTTATTTGTAGCTATCGTAAATAGCATTGATTTTTTGGTTTCTTTTTCAGATTGTTTGCTGTTGGAATATAGAAATACTACTGATTTTTGTACATTAATTTTGTATCCTGCTGTACCAAATTTCAGTTCTAATAGTTTTTTAGTGGTGTCTTAAGTCTTTTCCAGATGTAACATCATATCATCTGCAAACAGGATAATTTGATTTCTTCCTTTCCAATTTGGATACCTTTTATTTCTTTCTCTTATCTGATTGCTCTTGCTAGGACTTTTAGTCCTATGTTGAATCACAGTGGTGAAAGTGGGCATCCTTGTCATTTTCCAGATCTTAGAGGCAAGGCTTTCAGTTTTTCTCATGATACTACCTGGGTCTGTCATATAGGGCTTTTATTATGTTGAAATATGTTTCTTCCTCTTCCTCTTTCCCTTCCCCTTCCCCTTCCACTTCTCCTCCACCTCCTCCTTCTCCTCCTCCTTCCTTCTTCCTTCTGCCTCCCTTCTCCTTCTTTTCCAATGGGATCTTGTTCTGTTGTCCAGGCTGGAGTACAGTGACATGTTCGTGGCTCACTGCAGCTTCAACCTCCCAGGCTCAAGTGATTCTCCCACCTCAGACTCCAGAGTAGCTGGGACTACAGGCATGTGCCATCATGCCTGGCTAATTTTTTAAAAAAGTTATTTGTAGACCAGGTCTCATTATGTTGCCCAGGCTAGTCTCAAACTCCTGGACTCAAGCAATCATCCTACCTTGGCCTCCCAGAGTGCTGGGATCCCAGGTGTGAGCCACTGTGCCTGGCCTGTGTGTTTCTTGTATACCTGGTTTTTTGAGGGTTTTTATAATGAAGGGTGCTAAATTTTATCAGATGCTTTTTCTGCATAAAGTGAGATAATCATATAGGTTTTGTCCTTCATTTTGTTGGGATGATGTATCACATTGATTGATTTGCATATGTTGAACCGTCCTTCCATCCCTGGAATAAATCCCACTTGGTCACAATGAATGATCTTTCGAATGTGTTGTTTAATTTGGTTTGCTAGTGTTTTTTTGAGGATTTTTGTATCAATATTCATCAGGGATATTGGCCTGTAGTTTTCTTTCTGTTTTTTTGTTTCTTTTTGATGCGTTTTTGTCTGGTTTTGGAGTCAGGGTAATACTGGCGATGTAGAATGAGTTTGGAAGTATTCCTTCCTCTATTTTTCAGAGTAGTTTAAGTAGGATCGGAATTCATTCTTCTTTAAATGATTGGTAAAATCCAGCAGTGAAGCCATTGGGTCCTGGGCTTCTCTTTGCTGGGAGACTTTTCATTATGGCTTTAATCCCATTATTATTGGTCTGTTCGAGCTTTGGATTTCTTCGTGGTTCAATCTTGGCAGGTTGTATGCATCTAGGAATTTATGTATTTCTTCTAGGTTTTTCAATTTATTAGTATACAGTTGCTGATAGTAGCCTCTAGTGATCCAGTTGTAATGTCTCTTTTGTCATCTCTGACTTTATTTATTTAGGTCTTTTTTCCTTTTTTCTTAGTCTAGCCAAAGGTTTGTCAATCTTGTTTATCTTTTCAAAAAACCAACTTTTAATTTTGTTGACCTTTTGCATTGTTATCTTTGTTTCCGTTTCATTTATTTCTGCTCTGATCTTTATTATTTCTTTTCTTTTACCAATTTTGGGTTTAGTTTGCTCTTGCTTTTCCAGTTCTTTAAGATGCATCATTAGGTTGTATTTTTAAGTTTTTCTGCATTTTTTTTTTCTTGAGACAGGGTTTCACTCTTGTTACCCAGGCTGGAGTCCAATGGCACGATCTCGGCTCACCACAACCTCCGCCTCCTGGGTTCAAGCAATCATCCTGCCTCAGCCTCCCGAGTAGCTGGGATTACAGGCATGTGCCACCATGCCCAGCTAATTTTGTATTTTTAGTAGCGACGGGGTTTCTGTGTGTTGGTTAGGCTGGTTTCGAACTCCTGACCTCAGGTGATCTGCCTGCCTTGGCCTCCCAAAGTGCTGGGATTACAGGCAAGAGCCACTGCGCCCGGCTTTTCTACTTTTTTTGATGTAGCTGCTTATAGCTATAAACCTCCTTCTTAGTACTGCTTTTGCTGTATACCATGGGTTTTGGGATGTTATGTTTCCATTATCATTTGTTTAAATACATTTTTCAATTTCCTTTTTAATTTCTTCATTGACTCACTGGTCATTCAGGAGTATATTATTTAATTTTCATGTGTTTGTATAGTTTTCAAAATTCCTCTTGTTGTTGATTTCTGGTTTTATTCCATTGTGGCCAGAGAAGATGCTTTATATTATTTCAATTTTTTTGAATTTTTTTTTTTTTTTGAGACAAGGTCTCATTCTATCACCAAGGCTGGTGTGCGTTGTTGCAATCATGGCTCACTGTAGCCTTGAACTCTTGGGTTCAAGTGATCCTCCCACTTCAGCCTCCTAAATAGTTGGGACTACAGGCAAACACCACTATGCCTGGCTAATTAAAAAAAAAAAAAAATTGTAGAGACAGGGTCTCACTATTTTGCCCAGGCTGGTCTCAAACTCCTGTACTCAAGTGATCCTCCCAACTCAGCCTCCCGAAGTGCTGGGATTACAAGCATAAGCCATCATGCCTGGCTCAATTTCCCTGAATTTTTAATGGCTTGTTCTGTGGTCTAATATATGGTCTATCATTGACAATGATCCACGTGCTGAGGAAAAAAATGCGTGTTCTGCAACTACTGGATGAAATATCCTGTAAATATTAATTAGGCACATAAGATCTATCTTATAGATTAAGTCCAATTTTTTGGTTGATTTTCTGTCTGGATGATCTGTCCAATGCTAAAAGTGGGGTGTTGAAGTCTCCAGCTATTATTGTATGGTGATCTATCTCTCTCTTTAGCTCTAATACTATTTGCTTTATATATCTGGGTGTCCCAGTGTTGGATGCATATAAATTCATAATTGTTATATCTTTTTGTTTTATTATTATATAATTACTTTGTCTCTTTTTATACTTTTTTTTGTCTTAAAATCTATTTTGTCTGATGTAAGTATAGCTATTCCTGTTCTTCTTTTGGTTTCCATTTGCACAGAATATTTTTCCATCCTTTTATTTTCAGTCTATGTGTATCTTTTTTTTTTTTTTTTTTTTTTTTTTTTTTTTTTTTTGAGACGGAGTCTCGCTCTGTCGCCCAGGCTGGAGTGCAGTGGCCAGATCTCCGCTCACTGCAAGCTCCGCCTCCCGGGTTCACGCCATTCTCCTGCCTCAGCCTCCCGAGCAGCTGGGACTACAGGCGCCTGCCACCTCGCCCGGCTAGTTTTTTTGTATTTTTAGTAGAGACGGGGTTTCACCGTGTTAGCCAGGATGGTCTCGATCTCCTGACCTCGTGATCCGCCCGTCTCGGCCTCCCAAAGTGCTGGGATTACAGGCTTGAGCCACCGCGCCCGGCCTCAGTCTATGTGTATCTTTATAGGTGAAGTGAATTCTTGTAGGTAACAGATCATTGAGTCTTGTTTTTTTCATCCATTCAGCCACCCTATGCCTTTGGATTGGAGAGTTTAGTCTATTTACATCCAGCATTATTATTGATAAGTAAGGAATTACTCCTGCTATTTTGTTGTTTTCTGGCTGTTTTGTGGTCCTCTCTTCCTTCTTTCTTTCCTTCCTGTGTTCGTTTTAGTGAAGGTGATTTCTTCTGGTGGTATGATTTAACTTATTGGTTTTTATTTTTGGTGTATCTGTTGTATGTTTTCTGATTTGAAGTTACCGTGAGACTTACATGTGCCATGAGACTTGCAAAGGTGCCAACAATTCTCTCTATATATGTATTTTGTTTGTTTGTTTGTTTTTGAGACGGAGTTTCACTCTGTCACCCAGGCTGCAGTGCACTGGTGCAATCTTGGCTCACTGCAACCTCTGCCTCCCAGTTCAAGCGATTCTCCTGCCTTAGCCTCCTGAGTACCTGGGATTACAGGCATGTGTCACCTCACCCAGCTAATTTTTGTGTTTTTAGTAGAGATGGGGTTTCGCTATATTGGCCAGGCTGGTCTCGAACTCCTGACCTCAAGCGATCCACCCACCTTGGCCTCCCAAAGTGCTGGGATTACAGGTGTGAGCCACCAAGCCTGGCCTCAAATATATTTTGAAATATACTTTCAGTGGGTAAAAAAAATTTAATGTAGCATTTTTTTCCTTTTGGTTTTAAAAAATGTTTTTTATATTGTGTTGTTTCCTACAAGAAATCTGTATTGTTTTCATTGTTTCTTGGTCTATCATTAATCTCTTTTCCTCGATACTCTTAAGATACTCTCTTTGTTGCTGGTTTTCAGCAATTTGACTGTGATATAACTTTTAGTTTCTTCTTGTTTCTTGTTCTTTGTTTTGTTGAGCCTCTTGGATCTGTGGTTTTATGTTTTTCCTCATACTTGAAAAATTTTTGGACATTATTTCTTGAAGTATTTTCCCCCTGCCTCTGGTCCTACAGGGCCTCTACTTACACATATTTAAGGCCAACGGAACAGCTGCCGAGGCTCACTGATGCCCTTTTCTTTTCATTTCTTTATCTTTTTTTTCCCTGCATTTCACTTCATGTAGTTTTTGTTGCTGTGTGTTCAAATCCATTAATCTTTTCTTCTGCAATGCCTCATCTTCCATTGATCTAATCCAGTGTATTTTTCTTCTCAGACATTACACTTTTTTCTGTAGAAGTTTGGCAAGGATCTTTTGCGTCTTCCATATCTCTGCTTAACATTTTAATCTTTCCTCTAGCTGCTTGAACATGCAGAATAAAGGTTAATAACGGTTTTAATATCCTTTTCCACTAATTCGGTCATGTCTGTCATGCCCGGGTCAGCTCTCGGTGGTTTTCTCCTCATTGCAGGCGTTGTTTCCTCACTTCCTCACCTGCCTGGTAATGTGGACGCATGCGGTGTGAGTTTCATCTTGTTCGGTGATGTATATTTTTGTGTTCCTAAAAATATAGTTTAGTTTTTCCTGGGAAACAGTTACATTCCTTGGAAAAACTCGAGCCTTCTGAATCCTGTGCTTGGGGTCCAGTAAGTGGGACCAGGGCAGGGGATGATCCATGAGGAAGGTTTTTTCTCCACTACTGAGGCCAGACTCTTCTGAATAGCCAGTCAGTACCTTGTGAATTGAGCGTTTCTCACTCACAAGGTATTGACCGGAGTACTCAGAAGAGTCATCAGGCCAAGATAATTGACATTTGGGCTGGGCGTGGTGGCTCACGCCTGTAGTCCCATCACTTTGGGAGGCTGAGGTAGCTGGATAAGGATCACTTGAGCCCAGGAGTTTGAGACCAGCCTGGGCAACATGGTGCAACTCTGTCTCTACAAAAAATATAAAAATTGGCCGGGCGCGGTGGCTCAAGCCTGTAATCCCAGCACTTTGGGAGGCCGAGACAGGCGGATCACGAGTTCAGGAGATAGAGACCATCCTGGCTAACACGGTGAAACCCCGTCTCTACTAAAATACAAAAAAAATTAGCCGGGCGAGGTGGCGGGCGCCTGTACTCCCAGCTACTCGGGAGGCTGAGGCAGGAGAATGGCGTGAACCCGGGAGGCGGGGCTTGCAGTGAGCTGAGATCCGGCCACTGCACTCCAGCCTGGGCAACAGAGCGAGACTCCGCCTCAAAAAAAAAAAAAAAAATATATATATATATATATATATATATATAAATTAGCCAACTGTGGTGGCAAGTGCCTGTGGTCCCAGCTACTTGGGAGGCTGAGGTGAGAGGATCACCTGTGCCCAGGGAGGTCATAGCTGCAGTGAGCCAAGGTTGCACCCCTGTACTCCAGCCTTGGTGACAGTGAGACCCTGTCTCTGAGACCAGGCTCTACTGAGTACTCCAGTCAATACCTGGTGAATTAGGGTTGGGTGTGGTGGCTCATGCCTGTAATCCCAGCACTTTGGGAGGCTGAGGTGGGTGGATCACTTGAGGCCAGGAGTTCGAGACCAGCCTGGCCAACATGGTGAAACCTTGTCTCTACTAAAAATACAAAAATTAGCCAGGCATGGTGGCATACACCTGTACTCCCAGCTACTCAGAAGGTTGAGATAGGAGAATTGCTTGAACCTGGGAAGAAGAGGTTGCAGTGAGTCAAGACTGTACCACTGCACTCCAGCCTGGGCAACAGAGTAAGATCATGTCTCAAAAACAAGCAAAAACAGGCCGGGCGCGGTGGCTCAAGCCTGTAATCCCAGCACTTTGGGAGGCCGAGACGGGCGGATCACGAGGTCAGGAGATCGAGACCATCCTGGCTAACACGGTGAAACCCCGTCTCTACTAAAAAATACAAAAATCTAGCCGGGGCCGGGCGCGGTGGCTCAAGCCTGTAATCCCAGCACTTTGGGAGGCCGAGACGGGCGGATCACGAGGTCGGGAGATCGAGACCATCCTGGCTAACACGGTGAAACCCCATCTCTACTAAAAAGTACAAAAAACTAGCCAGGCGAGGTGGCGGGCGCCTGTAGTCCCAGCTACTCGGGAGGCTGAGGCAGGAGAATGGCGTGAACCCGGGAGGCGGAGCTTGCAGTGAGCTGAGATCCGGCCACTGCACTCCAGCCTGGGCAACAGAGCAAGACTCCGTCTCAAAAAAAAAAAAAAAAAAAATCTAGCCGGGCGAGGTGGCGGGCGCCTGTAGTCCCAGCTGCTCGGGAGGCTGAGGCAGGAGAATGGCGTAAACCCAGGAGGCGGAGCTTGCAGTGAGCTGAGATCCAGCCACTGCAGTCCAGCCTGGGCAACAGAGCAAGACTCCGTCTCAAAAAAAAAAAAAAAAAAAAAAACCAAGCAAAAACAAAAACAAAACAAAAAACAACAACAACAAAAAAATGGTGAACTAGAAGCTTAGCTACTCTGGCTAATTAGAACTGGCACTATTCCTGTGCGAACACCATTCCTTCCAATCCTGTTGGGTAGTTCTTGGATCTTTTCCTGTAATCCAGTCGTTTTTCTGATACACATGCTGATCAACCATCAGCCACATACTGCAGGAGGACCGTCCGCCAGTTCCCGAAGCCCAGTCTCCACACAGCTCTCTCCTCCAGTGCTTTCTTGGACCTCAGCCACCTTGGCCTCCCTGGTCTCCAGCTCCATCTCCTCACCCCAGGGAGACGACCAGGTCCAGCCTCAGGCGGGCACCATTGCCTGGACAGTCTTCCCAGGTAGGCGATTGTAGGCTTGCTGCATTTGGCTCCTGCCTTTTGAGGTTCACCTTCCTTGGCCGAGGTTCAGGATCTTTAGGGCTGTGATTTCATACATTTTGTCTAGTCTGTTGGTGGTGGTGTCATGTCAAATGGGAGGACGAATCCCGTTCCTGTTGCTTTATTTTGTCCAGAAGTGAAAGTTCCTAGAGCAAGGCTGAAGATTAATGAGCTCATTAATCAGCTCCAAAGGTAAGAAACAAAATATGAAAATAGGCCAATGAATGTACAAAGAAGCAAGCAATGGATCTGAGCAGAAATTAGTGAAAGAGAAAACAAAATGTCAAGAATCAGCAAAGCTAAACATTTACTCTTCTAGGAAAGACTAATAATAATGAAAATGACAAAAACAAATCATTCAAGAAAAATAAAGATACAAATAACTACGTAAGTGATGCAGGACAGGCAAGCCCCAAAGTGGGGCTTAGCAGGTGAGGGTTCTTGGCTTCACCCAGGGCAGAGCTCAGCACTGCCGGTGGCAGTGTTACCGGTGGACGGTGTCCAGGTTCTTGGTGTTTTGAACAAAGAATTGGACAAAATGCACAAATGAAAAAAAAGAAAAAGCACAGATTTATTAAAACAAAAGCACACTCCACAGAGTGGGAGTAGGCTCAAGCAACTGGCTCAAGAGCCCAGGTACAGAATTTTTGGGGTTTAAATATCCTCTAGAGGTTTCCCATTGGTTACTTGCTATATGCCCTATGTAATTGAAATACTGGCCCACAATTGGTTGGCTCAGTTGTGGAAAGCGACCAATCAGAGGCTGAAGTGAAGTTAAAGTGTTATACTCGTATGCAGATGAAGACTTGGCCCTAGACCAATCTGATTGGTTGCAGGAGGGGACTAATCAGAGATACTTTCAGTTTTTCATCTGCCACTCAGAAAAAAGGGGGAGGGGTGGCAAAGGGTGTAGCCTCTGGTCCTTTGGTTACTTGAGCTCGAAAAGTTGGGGTTTTCCTTTTGATTTGGTTCTAGCAAGTCAGCGCGAATCAGCCTTAGGTTCCCCTTCTCCAGACCCTATTCTCCTGCCTCAGTAGGGTGGAAGGAAACAGCTGTATGGAAGCAGCAGGGTTATAGGTCAGGCAGTGTGACAGCCCCAGGACTGCTCCCATGGGGGAGTGCTCCCCACAGGTGGCATGCTGAGGGCAGGGCTCCCAAAGTCCGTGCACCCAGAGCAGGGCTCCCCATGATCGGCATGCTGAGGGCAGGGCTCCTGAAGTCGGTATGCCCAGAGCAGGACTCCCCACAGGCGGTGTGACAGCCCTGGGGCTGCTCCTGCCAGGCAGGGCTCCTCATAAGTGGCCTGCTGAGAGCGGCAGCTCAGGGCAGGTCTGCAGTTAGGTTTGTAACCACTTTTAATTACATGCAGATTAAGTGGCGGTTTATGCAGACATTTCTAGGGAAGGGGTAGTAACCATTGGGTTGGGGTCATTGCTATGACGGGGGTGGTAATGCCCGGGGGTTGCCACAGCAATGGGAAACACTGGCGGGCATGTCTTATGGAAAGCTGCTTCCACCCGGGCCCTGTTTCAGCTGGTCCTCAGTTCCCTGCTTCAGCTGGTCCTCAGTTCCCTGTTTCAGCTGGTCCTCAGTTGAGTCCGGGGTCCAAGTCCCACCTCTAACCTCATAAGAAGTTGTTATGGGATGTACTGTGTCCTCCCCAAAATCTATGTGTTAAAGTCCTAACCCCCAGGACTTCAGAATGTGCCCTTAGTTGGAAATAGGATCTTTGCACTTGTGATTAGTTAAGATGGGGTCATTAGGGTGACCCTAAGCCAGTGACTGGTGTCCTTATAAGAAGGATAAATCTGGACACAGAGACAGACGGGCATCAAGGGAAGATGATGTGAAGACACAGAGAGAAGACAGCTGTGTGCAAGCCAAGGAGAGGCTGACACAGGGCATCCCTCGCAGCCTCAGAGGGAGCCAGTCCCGCCCACACCTGATCTGGGACTGTGGCCTCCAGAACTGAGTTGGCCAATGTCTGCTACTGAAGCTGCCAGCCGCAGTGCTTTGCTGTGGCCGCCCCCACAAGCTCACACAGGGGTGGAGAAGCAGACGTTGCCACAGGTGTCATGTAAATCAAGACAGTGCTATGCCAACGTCATGCCGAGGCAGTTGATATTTGGGCTGGGTGCAGTGGGTGCACACCTGTAGTCCCAGCATTTTGGGAGGCCGAGGTCGTGGTAGATTGCTTGAGCCCAGGAGTTTGAGATGAGCCTGAGCAACACAGCAAGACCCCATTGCTACAAAAAAATAAAAAAATTAGCTGGGCATGGTGGCTCAGGCCTGTAATCCCAGCAATCTGGGGAGCTGAGGCAGACAGACCACTTAAGGTCAGGAGTTCGAGACCAGCCTGGCCAATGTGGTGAAACCACCTCTGCTAAAAGTATGAAAATTAGCCAGGTGTGGTAGTGTATGCCTGTAGTCCCAGCTACTCAGGAGGCTGAGGTGGGAGGATCACCTGTGCCCAGAGAGGCTGAGACTGCAGTGAGCTGAGATTGCACCGCTGCACTCCAGCCTGGACGACACAGTAAGACCTTGTCTCTAAAAAAAAAAAGATAGTTGTCATTTTAGGTCAAACGGACAAATTATTTAAATAAAATATTATAATAAAACTTCAAGGGGAAATAGAAAATCTGCATGGTATTATTATCACAGAATTTACAGAAATTAAAACAGTAGTGAAAAAAAAATCCCACAAAGGAAACCGCAGACTTAGGCGGTTTCATCAGTTGCATCTACAAGTGCCTTAGGGGATCATTTTAGACAACAGGCGAAGAGGAAATGCTCTCAGCCTCACCGTCTGTGGTCGCGGCAGCTTCAGTGAGCCAGCCCTGCACGATCGGCTCTGCACAGTGTGATTGGAAGGAACAGGAAACGGAAAACACAAAGAGGGGCCTCCCAGATGGTCAGTGAGGATACAAAAAGGTTTTCAACACCGCTAGTCAGCAGGGAAATGCATGTTTAAACCTCAGAAAGACTCCACTACACATCCACCAGAGTGGCTAAAATTAAAGACAGCAGCGTTGTGTGCTGGAGAAGGGGTGATGCCAGGGGGCTCACATGCCATGGTGCCCAGCCAGAGTGCACAGCCTCCTTAGAACATGGGTGACGTGTACTGGAGCTCAGCACACATGCACCACAACAGCCATGTCCCTCCCCCGGGTCTGTGCCTCAGAGGCAGGCACAGCCACGTGCACGATTTGATCCATAACGTCCCGGGTTCATGCCATGGAATGCCACATGGAAGAAAGTTACAAATGAGCGCCGCTTGCGACAACACAGATGGACACCAGACAGAGCCCAGCCCGAGAACCTGGGTACCAGAGCTCCCAGTGTGACTGTTCCAGTGTGAGCCTTGGACCCAGTGACCCTTGGGCGGGGTTCACCTGCGTGGTTTCCACCGAGAGGACCCTGTGGGGCCGGGGTCTGTGTAGCCTGACTCGGGTGCTCGGTGCTGGAGTGTGGAAGCATGGAGGGCTTGTTGAGCTGCACAGGGTGTATCTGCTACGACACTGTGTGGAAACTGTACGGTCACAAGTTTTTAAAAAGTGCCTGCCAGCCGGGTGCAGTGACTCATGCCTGTAATCCCAGCACTTTGGGAGGCCGAGATGGGCAGATACCTAAGGTCAGGAGTTCAAGACCAGCCTGGCCAATATAGTGAAATCCCGTCTCTACTAAAAATACAAAAATGAGCCGGGCGTGGTGGCAGTTTGTAATCCCAGCTACTTGGGAAGTCTCTGAGGCTGGAGAATCGCTTGAACCTGGGAGGCGGAGGTTGCAGTGCCAGCCTGGGTGACAGAGCGAGACTCTGTCTCCAAAAATAATAGTAATAAAAGAGTCCGCCTCTCAGTGCACCAGCTGAGTCCAGCCAGCAGTACAAAAGCCACCGGGACATCACAACTGAAGGTTCAACAAGGGAAATGGCAGGATGAGGGGGAGGTGGGCGTGTCCCGCCAGACATTGGGGTCCAGCCCTAGAACCACGGATGTGACCCCACGCACTGGAGTGGCCTCTGCAGCCACCATCACACTTGGGATCTTGGACGGGAGATGATGCTGGGTAATCGTCTGGGGCAGATGGAACCACGGAGGGTAGGGGTGAGAATCAGGGATATGACCACGGAGGCAGAGGTCAGGTGAGGTGAAGAAGGGGCCACGAGCCTGGGAACGCAAGGAGCACAGCCCTCGAGGTGGCGAACGCGAGGACGGGAGCACCTGTAGCCTCTGGAGGGCACGGCCTGCCCACACCTCAGCGGCCGCCCAGGGAGGTCTGGTCTGGACTTCTGGCCTCCAGAACCACAAGAGAACAAATATGCTGCTTGAAGCTCGGAAGCTGTGGGGATTGTGGCCGTGGCTGCGGGACACTGGCTGGGGGACACTCAGGCGGTGGCTTTTCCAGGACCAGCGTCTCTGCAGAGGCTGCTGCTCTGAAAGCTCGGCGGGCCACAGGGCGCCATGCCCCCTTGGGTCCTGTACCTGCTTCAGGACAGGGGTAAACAGTGTGGTATGCCAAGACCTCCTCCTGGTTTCCCTCCTCCGCGTGGATCACTCCTTGAACACAGCCCCCTTCGTCGGGGTTCCATAGCCTCACCTGTCGTGGGCTGCACCCCATCCTTCCTCCAGACCCCTGGCCTGCGGGGCTTACCGAGGCCGAGGCCAACAGACTGATCTTGATGCCAAACACCTGACAGCCATCAAACTGGCTTCTATAGGGCTACGTGTGGCAGGTATTTCACAGGGGTACGAGTTCTCATTTTCCTGGGCTTTCTAATAAACTCTGGTCTAAAGAAAATCTCTTCTATAAAATGAGTGGCCAGCGCCAAGGGGGAGAGACAGAAGCTCCTTCTGGACACTGGCTGCTTTGAGCCTGCCCCGCCCAGGTACGGAGCCCACCAGCTGCGATCCGGACACTGCAGTTCCACCGTGGGAGACCCCGGGCCCTCGCCATGTCAGTCCTGTTTCACAGATGCTGGCAACAGCTTCGACGGCTTTGACGCATTCTAAAATCAACAGGTGGCCGGGCGCGGTGGCTCAAGCCTGTAATCCCAGCACTTTGGGAGGCCGAGACAGGTGGATCACGAGGTCAGGAGATCGAAACCATCCTGGCTAACACGGTGAAACCCCGTCTCTACTAAAAAATACAAAAAAAAAACTAGCCGGGCGAGGTGGCAGGCGCCTGTAGTCCCAGCTACTCGGGAGGCTGAGGTAGGAGAATGGTGTGAACCCGGGAGGTGGAGCTTGCAGTGAGCCGAGATCTGGCCACTACACTCCAGCCTGGGCGACAGAGCGAGACTCCGTCTCAAAATAAAATAAAATAAAATAAAATAATTTAAAAAATAAATAAAAATCAACAGGTACTTAGAACATTTCTCCTGATCAATCATAAGACATGGCCTTGATGTTATGAAGAAATACCAATGAAATCCAAGAGGAAAACAGAACTAAACTCATCGGGATGAAGGATAAACCCTTCAAGCGTGTTTCAAGTCACTCAGCTGGAGCCTCCGTTGGGCAGTGAAGCTTCAGGGTTCCCACGAGATGGGATCAGCGTAAGGCTCAGTCCTGGCCTCTCTTGAAACACTGCGCATTTGCAGGAGTGCCGGCCCACAGGGCAGGAAGTCAAGACTGTCAGAGCAAGTGCTGATCCTGAAGCTGGAAGGACTTGCAAGGCCTCATTCCCCAAACTCCTTATTTTTTTTTAAACCTCTGCTTATCTTAAAAAATGGAGAGGCAGGTGCCTTAGCAACCTCTCAGGAGTAACTGACACACGTGACTTGCGGTGTCTTCAAAGGAACAATCTGCAACTTGCTACTGTTTACACAGATCAAGACTAACAGTCGCCAGCAGCTGGTTCACGCATAATGTCCTTTGCAAGGGAAAGAAAACGGCACTGGAGGGCCGACTACAGAAGCAGACAGTGCACGGTGGACCTCTGCCCCTTTTGGGAGCCCTCCCACGGTGCTTCCTGAAAACTCAGGTTAAGCTGACTCTGCTGTCCGGCTGATGAGGCTCCCTTGCTCAGCACACCAGCCCAAATAGAAGAGCAGGTGCTATGGCAAAAATGAGTTCTTGTAGCGACTATTTTTCATACTGAAACTGAAAAGCGAGACCAGCAGAGCTGTCCACAGAGCCCCTGACAGTTAGGCCCGGCTTTGGCTGCTGATGCAAGTGCTGAATGACGCTATTTCTGCAGGAGCTGGCTGCAGGCGCTGATCCACCGCGGGATGTGCCCCAAGAGGCAGAAGAAACGCTGGGAACCGCACACCTGACCTTGCCAGCATCCCCCAGGCAAAGCCAGGCACTTTGGGTTCATCGGTGGAGTTGGGCGATACTCCTTTCCCGTTTGTGTGCTTAGCTGCTGCCAACAGGACGCTAGGTGAAGCCTTACAGAACACAGCCAGTTGTGTGTTTTATAAAGCAAGGCTCCCCTCCCCCAAAGACAAATAAAACCGCGGGTATGGAAGGGACACCCTCCACCACACCCCGCCCTAATAATGTGGCACCGCAGGCAAAGGCACGGCCTGTGTGGGTAAGGTCCATTGTCGACGTTTACAACTTCCTGTTCCCTGATGCCTCAACTTCCCCACAGACCGACACACCTGTGATGGGCAGGGCCGTGACCTCGTGACCCTCACACACCAATGCAGCCCCTCATGTCTCCTGCTCTTTCCCCCACCGCTGACTTGCCCAAGGGTCCCGACTATCTGCCCTGCCTGTGGAGCTGCCTCCCGTGTGCCCCCCCAGGCCCCTTGAGGTGCTGTGCCTTCCATGGGACCTGCACATCTAATAAACCCCGGCAGTTCACCCGCTCTCCCAGCCACCCTTCCAGACCCCACTTACGACACACGACTAAGTAACGCAGTATAGGCCGTGTATTCATATTTGTTTTCCTGTGCCAACTCATCTGGTATCTTCGTATTTTAATGGATAAAACTAAAAGACGACAACCTGAAAGCCCAGTGCATTCCTCTCAAATTGAGTGACGTTTACAACACCTTAATTATAAAAGACTTATCTGATCTGCAAGAAAGCAGAGTGCACAGAAACTTCACTGCCAACTGCGGATGGCCTGAGAGCATCTGGATTTGGTTCTCAGCCTGAAGGAGCATCCTGGAATGGCATGTCTCGTCCATTGACGTGGAGACACATGGAACAGGCTTGGGGCTCTGAGCAGGGCTCCTGAAGCCCCTCAGCCGGGAGGAAGCCAGGCCCACGAGAGGGGCGCCTATTCCAGAAACACACGAGGATGAAAGCTGTTATTGGCAAAGGAGACTTAGAGCAAGGAAATGCCCAGGAATAAAAAAAAGATTACGTATTTAGAGGCCAGGTGGGGAGGCTCATGCCTGTACTCCCAGCACTTCAAAAGGCTAAGGCGAGTGATCACTTGAGTTCAGGAGTTTGAGACCAGCCTGGCCAACATGGCAAAACCACATCTCTACTAAAAATATTAATACAAAAAAGCTGGATGTGGTGGCGCACACCTGTAGTCCCAGCTACTCAGGAGGCTGAGGCAGGAGAATCAATCACGTGAACATGGGAGGTGGAGGCTGCTGTGGGCTGAGAACAACAAACCCCACAAGAACTTCAGCAAACATGAAACTTTACTATACACTGAGTCCAGCAGTTCTCTATCCATCTTTCTATTCCATTTCTCCCTCTCTGCCTCAACCTAGGGCAAGATAGGCTTGACCCGACGGGTCATGGCTCTGTACAATAATTTAGTCTTAAATAACTGAGATGCTAAGTATGTAAGAACACTCATGACTCAAAGGCTTGGGAAGGGCTCTTTAAATTTGCTCTTTTAATGCATAAATAAATCCATATTATGTATTACTTTCTGGAAAAGGGTTAAACTCAAACATCTGAAATACTTTCATTATACCAGGTCAAGAAAAATGCCACAGCCAGAAAAATTTATTTTAAAATAGAAACATACATTAAGTTTTAAAACAACCAACTCTCAAACAAAAGAGGAAAGAGCCTTTGATCCCAGAGTCCACGCGGAATGAATTCCGTATGTGTTTGAAATTCACATAAGGAGCACTTAGAAAACCACCTGAAATGGAACTCCCACAGCCCCCTTGCCTGTGAGGGCTCCCGCACCTGCCAGTGTGAGGACATGGCCGACCCCCGGACACTCGCGCGCCGGGAGCCACCACAGCTCAAGGTGACTGGCAGCGCCCAGCTCTGTGACCAAGACAGACGTTCACACGTGGGGGCACCGTGAGCGCCACCAGCTCCAAATCTGATGTGAGGGATGTGGGAGATGTCTGAGAAATGTCCAAAGCGATTTTGGCAACACAGAAAATGCAATGTCTGGGAATTCCACCAAATGCTTCCAAAAATACTCATGGACAATTCAAGTCGCACGTGGCCAGCGGCAGCCCGGGCGGCCTTCAGTCTGTGTGGGGCGCCCGCGTGGCCTTCTCCTCGTAGGACTCCCCGAACTCGTTCACTCTGCGTTTATCCACAGGATAAAGCCTACAACGACACAAATGAGCACATCAGCAAATCCCACTGCAGGGCCTATTTTCCTAAGAGGAGGACTTGGCATCCTTGATTTATTTTCCAGTGAGCGGCCACAGTGAGCAAATTAACTAAAAAGTCGAATCCTCAGAAGTTTTACTGCCGAGGGCTGAGGAGGGATTTCTGAGTTGTGTTTTGTTCTGCATGGCCAGGCCAATGCACTGCTCTCTAGGAAAGGGAAGCTTGGCCAAACGGAGGACCCGGAGGCTGCACTGGCTGCCTTCTGGGAACTGCGGAATCACAGAGACCCGCGCAATCAGAACAGGAACTGCCATGTTCAGGGAGCGCATCTCCTCAGCTGTGAACACTTGGCAGGACACTGCCGCCACCTTTGATCCTGAGCCCCCGAGGCTTTGCCAACATCACCCCTACGTATGGATGAGGAAGCTGTGGTGTGAGGGGCAGCTCCACACAGCCACGAACAGTAGACGTACAGGGTTTCAGCTTAAAAACGGACCTGCTGCCCATCAAGGGCCCTGTGGTCCTGGCCAAACACCGTTTGCAGGTCTGGAACCAGAAACACACAGAGCCCGAGTGTAGCACAGTTTCAGGCACGCCCTGGGCCACCTGCGAGGACTTGGGAGCCACCTGAAGGGCTCACGGTTGAGATGGGACCCTGAAGAGTGACAACCACGCCAGGCGCAGCAGCTTCCGGGGCTCCATGGCTTGGACAACCTCAAGCTCTGCAGGGGTCAGGAGGCCAACTGGGGGATCTGAGAATGGTGAATGGGGGACGGGAACCAAGCCCCATGTAAGCGTGAGTGTTGCTTACAGGGAAACAGCCCTTCCTGCTGAGACCCAAGCTGGAGCTCCAGTGCAGGGGCTGCACGAGACATCAAGGGGATGGGTGGGCAGCCGGCGGCCACGCCTGGAGAGCTAGGCAAGGGCGGCCATGCGCCACTGTGTGGATGTGCCAACTGCACCTGAACAGAGTTAAAACAGACCGAACAATGCCAGCCTCACGCTGGCCGGGACAGAGGCTCCGAAACACCCGGCGAAGCTGTGTGGAGACAGGCGGGGATGGGAGCACTGCGCTCCCCAAGGGCCGGCAGCCCAGACCGAGGCAGGACCCCCCAGGACGACCTGGGGGAAAAGGCTCTCTCTCCAGCACTAGGAGGATGCCCAGGCCTTGAGGGGGGCCATGGCCTGGGAAGGGCGCAGGGAAGTGTCACAGCCATGGTGTATGAGTGGTGGCTTCCTGGTCTGGGCGGGGGGAAGATGGGAAGAGGGATCTCGAGGGTCAGAGAAAGGACACAGCCAGGAGGCTCTGAGACACTTGGCAACAGGCCTTGGGGGTGACACACACTCCTTCCACCCCTGCACAAGGCCTGGGGCCGGAACTGGAGGTGAGGGCAGTGCTTGCAGTGGTCCGGATACAACCCTCCTGAGGGGAGCCCCAGATCCCTGGCTCCTACCCTGGCACAGCAGAGCTGAGGGAGCTCTTGCTGACTGAGAGGGCAGATGTCAGCCCTGGAGCCTCTGCGTTTAGAAAATTCCGAGGCCCGGGGCAGGATCTGAGCCTCTGCGTTTAGAAAATTCCACAAAGCCTTTTCCTTAGCCCTCAGCCTTCGACCTGAAGGCCAAGCCGGGAGGTCAACACAATGTCATCTTCAGAGGCCCAGGTGGCTGGTTTAAGGGGTGTGGCCAATGCTGAGGTGAGCGCGGTCTCCAGTGACATTCTGCCCTGCAGGGACACACAGCCCAAGAGTGGCCCAGAGCCTGTTCCCGACGCTGGAGACCTGGACGCCAGGACTGCCAGCTGGACACCTCAAGGCTAGTGCCAAGTACGGATTAGTCGTGCTACGATCTCTGTTCTGCTCAATAGCAATGACTGTGAATAAGTAAATAGCTTAAGGAGAGAAATTTGCTTTCAGTGGCTAATCAATAATTCACATAGAAACAAGCATTTCTAAAGCACAATGAGGAGACAAAGCTGCAACAGTTTCTTGTCAGGTTGTATCATGGGCAACTGGAACCCAAGTTTAGGCAAGACAGGAAAAACCACCACCCGCAAATTATCTTTGCCCTCAAATGGACACACAGGCGCAGGGTGCTGTGAAAGCCGTCATTCTGTTCAGCAGCAGCGCCACGCCGCTGAGACGGACCAAGAGCTGAGCGTGCACAGCCGCACTCACCACCGCTGGTACAGGTAGACCAGGAACACCACGTCGTCCCGGAAGCAGGCCAGCCGGTGAGACGTGGGCATGGTGATGATGAAGGCAAAGACGTCATCAATGAAGGTGTTGAAAGCCTGCAGGGCCAGATGGGAGGAAAGTGAACCCCAGTTGCTGGGACTGGAATCCTATTGTTTCTGGTAACCTAACCAAGCAAATGGCTTTTGGCAGACACTTGGAACTAACTAACTGGAACTCTTCACAGCAACAATGAAAAGAGCAGAAAGCCGGCAAGTGGAGACACAACGCTCTGTTCCCTCAGGGGCTCCCCACAGCCGCTGGCACCTGACACAGTGCAGGTCTCGCCCAGGCTCCCACCCACATCGGGGAACCCAAAGAGAACGGCCTGAAACCAGAGCCAAAGGGAGAGCCAAGGGCAGAGCCGCCTGAGACAGAGCCAAGGGGAGAGCCAAGGGGAGAGCTGCCCGAGCATTGCCCTTTCCTCTGGGAGCTTGTACTTGACTTCAGAAAAGTGCAAATCACGTCCCATTAACTCAGCTCCGCCTGCAATGCTGAGGCACTTCTAATCCCACACGGAGCCAAGGGGGCCTCCACAGCTCCACCCGCGGGGAATGGCCACGGCCCACTGGGGATTCCATTCCTGCCTGGGAGGCCTGAATCCACTGTCCCCAGGCACCAGTTACTGGGCCACAGGGGTCTGTGTCTTGACACACATGCTAAGAAGAAACATAAAAACTAAAAAAAAACAAACCAAAACCAAATCTGTGACAAGTGAGAGAACCCCAGTCTTTCAGGGTCTGAAGTTCTCTACAGCTCTTCGCTTTTTTTTAAAGGAGGCTCCTTAATATTTTTCAGTGAAAGGGACGGCTGCAGATGCACTCTGGGCAGAGACTGCCCCGGTAATGCTGGGGCTGGAAGACGCCCTCACTCATGCTCTGTTCAGTGAGAGGGGACTCCTCGCCAACTGTCACACTCACCTTGTAGGTGAAGGCCTTCCAGGGCAGATGTGCCACTGACTTCAACTGAAACAGGAGAGACAGGCACAGGTCAGCTGCAGGCAGCACAGGAGACAGGGGCCGGGCCGCAGGCAGCACACACCACCTTACCTTGTAGTTCACAAAGAGCTGGGGCAGCATGAAGAGGAAGCCAAAGGCATAGACCCCTGCAGAGAGACAGACAGCACTCACCAGGCGTGGAGGGCCGGGCTGCCACGTCTGTGCATAGCGGGCAGAAAACAAGGTCTGCCACCCAGACAACTTCAGAGTCTGTCATTGTGTGAAGCAACTTTCTGGCTGGTAAGTTTATCAAGAGTCTACGACAACTTTGGAGAGCAAAGCTCTTCTATTTATTAATCAGTGTAACTGCTGCCCATGGGGTCAAGTGAGTGAGGGCGCTGGAGCACCCTGGGGCTGAGGACACGGCCTCCTGACCCACAAGGTCCTGCCCCAGGGGTCAAATGTGGGGCTCCAACCAGGGAGGACGGCAGTGCGGGACCCACCTGCTCTGCACCAGACAGGCCCTCGCCCTTAATGCTCACGGGACCACTTCCCAAAGAGACCACAAAGCTGCGATCAGGGCTGGTCTGGTGGGGCGGGGGAATGGACACAGCAGCCCATGCAGCTGAAGGTGCCACCTGGGGCAGGTGGGGGCGGGCGGGCCTCCCAGGACATGTGGCCCCGAGCACAGGGCCCTGCAGGGTCCCCACAGTGCATCGGCAGGAGAGCCTGGTGCTTCCATTTGCTCTAAGGAACCAGACGTGGATGGTGTTGTTTTAATGCTTACTTGTTTTCATGAAGAAAACAGACAACAGTCCCGTACCACACAACACTGTTGTGATCAGCGACGCACACGGATACCAGGCGGCTGCACCACACAGCCTGGTGTGGAGTGGCTGCCGCATCTGGTGTAAGCACTCCCTGTCGCTTGTACAAGGACCTATTTCTCAGAACCAGTCACTGTTGTGAAGCTACGCAGGGCTTTATCTGCTCACAGCCTGGGGGGAGCCCTGGACACCGCAGAGGCACCTGCCACACTGGGTTACAATGTGAGAACAATTAAATTGGTGCCTGCTGTAAATACTATTACTGAAGTAGGGAAGCACAAGGACTCACCATTGACAAAGCTGTTGATTAACCAGGAGTACCAGCTGAAATGGAAAAAAAAAGGAGAAGTCCCATTTCTTACATAGCTTAGCATCTGTATTAAATTGACGAAAAATAATTCTTTCATTAAAAATTCTCTAAAAAAAACCCCAGGTGTTCTCACTGCAGCTAGGCAGCCAAGAGCAGCAGTGCTGAGCCTGGTTCTCAAGCTGGAGACAGCGCTGAGCGCCCCCGCCCAGGCAGCAGAGGCCAGGGGCTCTGGGACCCCTCTTGGCTCAGAGCCAGCACCCTGCTCGGGCAGCAGAGGCCAGGGGCTCCGTCGCCTCTCGGCTCAAGGCCAGCATCCCACCCGGGCAGCAGAGGCCAGGGGCTCCAGGACCCCTCTCAGCTCAGGGCCAAGCTTCCCATGAAGCCTGGTGGCCAGAGTCAGTCCTCTCAGCTACACCTTACCGGTGGGGGGACACTGAGGCCCAGAGCCCACCGTGCGCAGCTGCAGGGTCGGGATCCCTCCCAGGCACTCGCCCAAGTGCCCCGGCCCCTAGCTTGCCCTCCAGCCACACTCCGCTCTGGCTCAGTCATCCAAATGGCTTTCTCAGGGGAAAGACGGCGCAGGTGAAGCATATGCGGCCTCCTACCTCTTATACTTGATATTCAGGAGGGAATAGACAGCACCCCCGACACAGAGAGGGTACAGCAGGTATGACAAGTACTTCATGGCCTGCGGGGAACAAAGGGAGCTTCCAGTCAGAGGCCCAAATGCCAGGCCTGTGTAAACGCACTGCATGGAGCTCACTACGACAGGGACAGACAGAACGAGCTACAGCACTCGGGGCGGCAGGGCTGCTCTGAAGGGGGCAGGCGGTGTGAGGGGCGTACGTAGGGCTTCATGCACTCGCCACAGCCCAGGAGGCACCGCACGCGCCACAGCCCGGGTGTAACTACAGGCGCTAGTTAACAATAATAGATCAATTTGGGCTGGTCAAAACCAACCAATCCACAACAAATCAACAAACATAATGGAAAGACACCTGAAAAAACTGTCTACTAAGTAATGTAGTTACATCGCCAGCTGTATCTATTGATTTCAGCTTTACAACTCCATGAAAGTTAGATAGAAGCTGGTGAACGTTAAACCAAACCAAAATCACTCCTGTGCAGAAATGTTCCTTTAACTTGAACTGAGACTTCCAGCTCCCCCAGCAGCACTGGGGAAGGCGATGCTCTGTGCTTCTGGGGCCGAGGGCCGATCCTCCAGGCCACCGAGCCGCCGAGGCCATTACGGCCTTGGTGACAGCAAGTGCGTTCCCAGCAACCACAGCAGACACCAAGGCCTGCGTCAGCCGCCTGGCAAATGTGACTTACAAACGATGAAAATACCCCTACTATACGGTGACACAGGCAGGCTGTGCCTATAAAGACTGGAGAATGAGCATCTCTGCAAGCCCCCGCCCTTCCCAGTAAGAAATCTGGGTTTTATGTGTTCACTCTTGGGATTCCTGCTCAAGGCGGGCTGACCCGTACTCCAAGGAGACTCCTGCACTGAGCAGTGACAGCAAGAGCCCCGTCTTCGAGGATGTGGGATTTGCCTGGCATGCATGTGCCCTGAATCACTTGTGACTTACCTGAGTATCGTACTCCTCGGTTTTCCTCTCAGATTCGCTGTAAGTGCCAAACTGTTGTGAAATTCAACACAAGGATGTTAACAGACTCAGGGAAGATCTGAGTGAGCTGTGACTAAGGGGCGTCACACATGGCTGCAGAGCTGACCCAGGCCTCGCTACAGAGGGCGCTCAGGTCCCTACCGGCCGAGGAGAGGACCCAGAGGACAGGGATCTGCGTGGACCCTTCCCACCTCACCCTGGCCCTGGGTCCCGCAGGCCTGAGCGGGGACAGCGCGGCCTCACTGCTGTTCCTCGTTGGGTGGCTCGGTTTTCAGTGCCGCTGCTTCACAGTGAGAACACTGCAGAGGGCACAGGCACAGCCGACAATGCTCTGAACCAGCTGGCCAGAAGTCACGGGGCCAGGCTGGAACACAGAGGCTGCGCTGCATCTGCTTCCTGCCCTTCCTCTGCCCACAGCATGGAAAATCTCAGCCGTGACTGCTGAGGGCCCCGCCTCAATTAAGGTCCATCTGTGGACACAGATTCAGCTCCAGCTCTGCCCCAGCCCTCATCTGCCTAGGGGCCTCATGAGCACCCAGGCACTGGGGCAGCCACAAGAGGCAGGGGCTCGCTCACTTGGGGATTGCCAGGACTGTACTGACCCCAGTCAGCACCAGCCTCGGGAGCGCGCTCTAGGCAAGGTGCCAAAACGAAGCACCCCCGCTGGCCGGCCAGCGTCCTTTCTCCCAGAGGCCGGCTCAGGCCCAGCAGCGCTGCCATCGGCATTGAAGAGGGTCAGAACTAGGTACATGACTGGGGAGTCCTCAGGCGAAGAGAGTGGCTGCGATCGGAAACCAGTGCTGCCTCCACCACGGAGGCTCCCAACAGAGGCCCACAGTGACTCATCCGCGGATGGCCACTTTACTCTGTGCACAGGGGGCAAAACCACACTCTTCAGAGAGGGCGTGGGGTTCAGCCACTACAGTTAAATCCTACCTGAAATTCAGGTATCAGGCCTCTCCAAAGAATAGTCATCTTCAATGCCTTCTTCACTTTCCACAGCTGAGGGGAGAAATCAGGTAATAGTTCCTTTAATATTCCAAGGCCACAAGACCCCGAATGAATGATCCAGATAGTAACGGATAGGACCTGCCGCCCACGGCCCCGCCCAGCCCACTGTCCTCTTCCCGTCCCTCCCACAGCTCAGGGCAGAACGGTGGGGCCCGGACCTGGGCCTCTAACCCACACCCGGCAGGTATACCTGGTCAGGTGGGCTGCACAGCCACTGACCAGCAGACGACAAAACCAGCATGCAAGTGCGGTTCTCTTTTTTTTTTTTTTTTTTTTTTTTTGAGACGGAGTCTCGCTCTGTAGCCCGGGCTGGAGTGCAGTGGCGGGATCTCGGCTCACTGCAAGCTCCGCCTCCCGGGTTTACGCCATTCTCCTGCCTCAGCCTCCCGAGTAGCTGGGACTACAGGTGCCCGCCACCTCGCCCGGCTAGTTTTTTGTATTTTTTAGTAGAGACGGGGTTTCACCGTGTTAGCCAGGATGGTCTCGATCTCCTGACCTCGTGATCTGCCCGTCTCGGCCTCCCAAAGTGCTGGGATTACAGGCTTGAGCCACCGCACCCGGCCGCAAGTGCGGTTCTCTAAACCACCCTGCCTGCACCCAAATTAGCCCCCACCTCCTTCGCCAGGCACTTGGGCAGCCGTGGAGCCTGTTTCAGGACCTCTCTGAGAGCTGCCACCACCTGGCTGCATCCTTGGAAGGCATCGTTCACAGAGGACTGGTGCCTGAGCCGGGCGTGGCACTGTGACTCGTACCTATGGAGGGCCCTGCCTGCGGTGCTCCAACACCATCTAATCCAGCTCCTCCTCAACAGGCATGACGGCCGTGCAGGCCCCCACCCACAAACGGGCCACCAACTGCGGGGCCCTCAGACTCTGGCTCCTGCCGGGGTGGCAGAGCTCAGGGAGGAGCTAGGCGGGTGTCTGGGCCCTCTCACCCCGAAGGCCATCGGCCCCTCAAGTTTTGCTCCCAAGCTGGCCCTGCCCCACGAGGCTCCCTTTTGGCTGGCTTTTCTGAGCTCCGAACAACCAGGGCTGGACCACAGGGCACCGAGTGATTTCCGTCACTGCCCACCTGGCCGCCGTGCTCAGCTCTGCAGCCACAGCACGAGCCTCTCAAGGCCCCACGGTTTACGCCTCTGCTTTGCGCGTGGTGGGATTTCTCAAACACGTAAACCACTGCTTGGTGGACAGGCCTCAGGAGCTGATGCCATCAGAACACCCATTTCCCTGCTCTCCACTTGTTCAAAGCCTTTATAGCCACCACCTGCCATTCCACAGCTTCCAGAACACCGAGGCCGTCGGGAACAAGCACACAGGCTTCCACAGAAGGTCTCACACGCTGGGCCTGAAAGCCTTTCCCGAGCGCGCGGAGGCCCATGGACCTCAGACAGTTCAGGTCACTGCCCGGAACTCACCTCGATAGCGGCTCCAACACCCGCCGGGACCAGCACCAGCAGGCTCGTCTGCTCGTCCAGCAGGAACAGGAAGATGACCACGGTGCTGAAGCAGCGCCAGAGCACTGGGGACAGGACGGTCGGGCTTGGAGGGGGTGCAGGGCAGAACCCGCCTGTGTGCCCCCAAGTCGCACACATACCCCCAGTCCCCCATCCCAACCCCCATGCCCGAGAAGCTTCAGGTACTCCCCAGTCCATGTCCCCCTGTTTAAAAAGAACAGGGAAGTATCCAGCAGCCAGGAAAGTGTCTTGAAGGCTGCTGAACTAACAGCTGGCCCCACACCAGCTCCACAAGCACGTGTCTGAGCCACACCTGCAAACGAGCACGGAGCGTGGGCAGAGGTTGGACGACGGCCAGCACAGCTTAGATTCCAGGCAGGTCTTATGCTGGTTCTGTGATAAGCGCGTGGCTTTTCAAGTCTGGACTGGTTTCCTCCCCAGCCTGCACCTTAACCACCACTCCAGCATATTCAACACGTCTTCCTCCTCCCGCAAACCCCCAGGGCAGGCAGGGGAAGCATATCCATGGAGCCACACAACAAACAGTGCTCATGGCCACAGCGCTGTCTGCTGGCCACTCCAACCCGGGATGCCGGGAAAGGCATTAGGGTTAGGAGACTCCACCACAGAGCACGGCAGGGCCCCCAGGCAGCCAGGGCCACCTGCTTGGGCATCTTTTCCACGTGAGAAAAACAACTTGTTTGGGTCTCTGATACTGGAGCCGAACACTCCTCATTCCTAACCAAGACTCACCCACTTCTCATCCTCACACCGCCAACCCCTCGCCCCTGTCCAGACCGCCGCTCCCCACCCCACTGTGACAACCTCCACCCCTGCAAGGTCAGGAGGACCCTCACTCACTTGGGCCCCCTAACCACGGCAGGCACCCTTGGCCAGGAACGTTGGTCCCAGATCTTGGCAGGCCTCCTGCCCGGGCTGCCTGGCCTCAAGGGTCCCTGACTGCCCTACCTAACAGCTGCACACTCCCTGTCAATGCCAGGCACAGCACCACGGGCCTATCAACTGCCATCACCTGGCAGGCCCCACACACCCAGGCCTGTGCTGGTCGGGGAAGGAAGACCCGCGGGAAGACGGGGCGAGGGAACTAAGACAGGGGATGTGAGGCCCCAGCCCCACTCAGCGCCCGTGAGCAGCCGGGAAGGCTGGAGAGGTCCATGCTTCTCACTCCCCACAGCCCAGGTCCAAACCCCATGCACGCCAGAGTCCACAGCCAGGCCCTGAGCTATGCAGCCTCCGGCAGTCACACCACACGCATGCCACAGTTTGCAGCCAGGCCCTGAGCTGCGCAGCCTATGGAGGCCCTGAGCCGCGCAGCCCCCGACAGTCCCACTGCAATTGCTGCAAAGGCTCTCTGGGTTTTACAGTGCCTGGTCTCAGAGGCTTCTCAGGAGCCAAGCACACACCCGGCGCTGTGTCTGCAGCCAGCAGTGAGGCAGGCAGCCCTCAACCACAGGCTCCAGTGAGCATCCCCAGGGCAGAGGATCTGAGCAGGGCCACGCTCGGGGCGCCTACCTGCCTTGGTGGACATGCCGATCATGCTCTTCTTCTTCTTCCAGAAACTGATGTCATTTTTAAAGGCCAGGAAATCAAAGAGAAGCTAGAAAGAACACACACGACAGCAACTCACATCTCCTGCTGTTTCTATCTCCCGTGAGACAGAGATAGAGGCCTCACGTGTGACTGTGAGGCTGCAGTGTGCTCAGCCTCAGGACGCATCAGGACAGATGTCTACACTCGGGACCCGCACCTCCATGCACCTGGCCTGCCATGTCCTGTCAGAACCTAGAGTGCCCAGGCAGGCTTTGCAGGGGCCCTTCTGAAATAATGACTTGAATTGCTGGAAAGGCCCACAGGCAATTGGAGGCTCTGGATTCCCCTGGACTGTGGGGCTGGCTGGGCGTCCCGACCCTGCTCTCGGGTTGTGGCTACTCAGGGCAGCCTCACCTCTCAACTGTGCTAGAAATGCAGGGGCTGGGCGTGGTGGCCCATGCCTGTGGTCCCGGCTACTGCAAGGCCAAGGCCGGAGGACTGCCTAAGCCCAGGGTTTTGAGACCAGCCTGGGCAACATAGTGAGACCTGTCTCCAAAAGAAAAAAAACTTAAAAAAACCTAACCATGCATGAGCTCATCCTTAGAGACATCGACCTTTTAATAAAAATCATTTAATTCTCCAATGTGGCTTTAGAAAGTTTTAGCTTGATGGGCAGCCAAACTCCCAGGCACTCAGAACCAGCGCCAGCCGCACGCCTGGGCGCCTCCTCACCCTTCCAGCCTAACCACAGGCCAGCCTACCAGCCACAGGATGGCTCTCCTCGAGCAGCTCAACTCCACGGGCGAAGATAAGAGCACAACAGCCTTGCTTTACCCATGGTTTGCTGTTACCCACGGAGCAGTGCGATGAGCTATTCTGAGAGTGAGACCACTCCCATGTAACTTCATTACAGTGTACTGTCCTGTTTCTGTTACCAGTTATTATTGGTAATCTCTTACCATGCTTAATTTATAAATTGAACTTTATCATAAGCATTATATAATATATATATTTATAAGAAAAATCAGTCTTTCTAGGTTTTGGTTTCAGGTATCCACTGAGGGTCTTTGAACATATCTCCTGAGGATAAGGGAGGACTACTGTATACACACTGGATGAGGATGAGGTACTACTGTATACACACCGGATGAGGATAAGAGACTGCTGTATACACACCAGATGAGGATGAGGTACTACTGTATACACACCGGATGAGGATAAGGGGGGACTACTGTATACACACTGGATGAGGATAAGGGGGAACTACTATATACACACGAGATGAGGATAAGGGACTGCTATATACACAATGGATGAGAATTAGGTACTACTGTATACACACCAGATGAGGATAAGGGAGGACTACTGTATACACACCGGATGAGGATAAGAGACTATTGTATACACACCGGATGAGGATGGGGGGACTACTGCATACACACCGGATGAGGATAAGAGACTACTGTATACACACCGGATGAGGATAAGAGACTACTGTATACACACCGGATGAGGATAAGAGACTACTGTATACACACCGGATGAGGATAAGAGACTATTGTATACACACCGGATGAGGATGGGGGGACTACTGCATACACACCGGATGAGGATGGGGGGGAACTACTGTATACACACCGGATGAGGATAAAGGGGGACTACTGTATACACACAGGACTTTTTACATTTAAAAATCAGCGTGTTAGAATTTGTACAAGTACTTTCTGCCAGAAGCTGCCCACCTCTGCATGGAAGTGCATGGGGTCGGGGCCTGGACGGGGAGGGTGAGATGCCTGCACCTGTTCATTTCACTGGTGTGGACACTGCTCAGAGTACTCTGGATCCTTTTCAAAACCGCCCCCAAAGCCAGCACAGCACAGCCCAAGTCCCCAAGTCCCCAAGTCCCCAAGGCTGTGGACGGAGCTCTATGGTTCCTCCCTTTACAGAACTGGGAGAACTCGCCCACTGGGGCAATGGTCGCCAAGTGTCAGGAGTGCTGGCTGCTGAGCAATGGGAGCAGATGTTTGGGGCCACAGGGCTGGACGGCGCCCACAAACCCCAGGTCCAGGGCCCTTGCAGGAGGCCCGGGACCCAGGGAGCCTCCCCAGTGCCTGCGGCAAGCCCTCCTGGCGGACAACTCACGTGGAACGCTGCGACAAAGAAGGTCAGCGCCAGGAAGTATAAGTTGGTATCTACAAAAATTCCTTTCACCTCATCAGCATCTTTCTCTGAAAACCCTGCCAAGGAAAAAAAAACATACAATATAAAACAGGCAATATCAATCTTACCTAACATTACAAATACAGTTTTCAATATAAAAACTTAGACCGGGCACAGTGGCTCATGCCTGTAATCCCAGCACTTTGGGAGTCTCAGGTGGGTGGATCACTTGAAGTCAGGAGTTTGAGACCAGCCTGGCCAACACGGTGAAACTCCATCTCTACTAAATATACAAAAATTAGCCGGGCATGGTGGCACACGCCTGTAAATCCTAGCTACTGGAGGGACTGCGGCATGCGAATCGCTTGAATCCGGGGGGCGGAGGCTGAAGTAAGCAGAGATTGCGCCACTGCACTCCAGCCTGGGCAACAGAGTGAGACTCTGTCTCAAAAATAAATAAATAAATAAAAATAAATCTCGTCAACAGTTAAGGTTCATTTGACCAAAATCATGGCATTTCACATATTATGTTCTTAATAAAGCCAATTTCCAGACAATCAACCAGGTCATCTCCAAGGAGAGAAGTGAGGCAGGTGCTGCTGAGCCTCCGATTCAACGTCTGTGTGAGCATCTGCAGCAGGAGGCGTGGAGGCCCCGGCCCGTGTCAGGATTCGCACTTAGACGCCCGAGGGGCTCCAGGGCAGCCTCATCCCGACGCCGGCCGTGTGGAGCACCTACCGAACTGCTGCAGGGAGTACACGGCGTCCTGCATGTGGATCCAGAAGCGCAGCCGTCCCAGCGAGACCTTGTCGTAGGACACGGTGAGGGGCAGCTCGGTGGTGGAGCGGTTTATGACCTGATGAAGACAGCCACACTGAGGGCCCTGCCCTCACACCCTTGCGCCCAGCTGCTTGGCAGCCCTCGTCAACCCTGCCATCCCCCTTCCCATCCTTGTGTGGCCCCATGTCAGACATGACGGGACCCAGCAGGTGTCCTGAGGTCCCTCCTTCTGTCACCACAGAACCCAGGCCCCAGCGTGCTGTGTCCCAGCACAGGGAGGTTCCCACCCCCAGGACCCTGTGAGCTCAGCAGTGCTAGCACTGCCTGGGCTGTTCTGCTGCACATGCCCCTTCAATTTCTAGTGCACAAGTCCTGGTTCCCTGGAGGTGATGCTTGCCACCCATCTGCTAGGAATCCACGGCGCAGCATACAGCGCTGAGCTTGGCCTGCAGAGTGCTGGCTTGTCCTAAGAGTTGGGGACCACGGGACACGCACAGCCCTGCAGCACATGGGCAAAGTGCCCTCAGGGCCTAAAGCATGGAGCAGGCGGTGGCCATGGGGACAACAGAAGGCTTCCGGAATGCAGAGCTAGCACGGGCAGTGGCATGGATGTGTGGGCCTCAGAACAATAAACTTAGTCCTGCGGCCCGCCGGGGTCTCATGCACACAGGCTGCAGGCCAGGTCCCAGGGCACCGAGGTAGGAGGGTAAGGAACGGGTTCACAGGGGCAAGCCCACACCCTACAGCACATGCACAGTGACCACACCCGGTGAGCGCCACCCTTCACATGCTGGAATGTCCATCGAGAGCTGTGCTCTAATCCACCTGCCCTGCCTCACGCCCTGACGCCGCCATGGCGGGCACTGCTGGTGTCAAGGGTGTGGTGGAGTCAGAGCCACAACCAGCAGGTGCCAGGTTGTCCTGAGAGCAGCTGTCAGGGCGCCCCACGAAGCCAAGTGGCATCAGTGCACGTGGACGGTGGCCTCCAGGCACCCCTCGAGCTGCCGAGCGTGTCTGAAGGGTGTCACTGCCTGCTCCATCTGGCAGTGCTGGGCCCAGCCACAGAAGGTGCCGACTTCCTGTGCCTGCTGTGTCCCAGCTGCCTGCTTCCTCTCTTAAGACAGCACCTCTCAAATCTGGCCCCAAGTGAGACACAGCAACAGAGACACAGCACATGAGAGACCGGGATTCAGGGAAGCTGCTGTCGGCACGTGTCTCCATAGCTACTGCAGCGCGGGCCACCACCGGCACAGCTGTGCCACAAAGCCTGCCCCGGGCCTCTAACAGACAGATCTGCAGACACACACACAGGGCAGCCTTCTGCAGCCGCCTGCCCCTTCCACCGTCTTCTGAACGCCTGCAAGGAGTCAGCAGCATGAGGCCTCACAAGAGGGGACCACGGGCTGGTGCCACAGCTCACACAACTCTGTATGGGACATTTTAGCAGAAGCTGCTGTCCTGAGGTTTGTCAGCGGCACACCAGCAAACTCCAGCCAACAGAGAAAGGCACTGGAATTGCAGGGCTGACAGAGAAACTGTTCAGGGAGAGGCTGGAACACCAGACCTGCTCGCCAGTCACTGCCTGTCCGGCCCCCAGTCTGCAGGTTGTATAGGAGCAATCAGTGACCCCAGAAGTGAAGGAGGCAGTGTTAGGGACCACAAGGGGTCTGAGGGAACAGCTGTACAGAGCGACGGTTCTGAGAGCCATAGTCAGCAGGAGGCAGCAGGGCCTGGGCAGAGATCAAAGCAGTCAGGAGGCTGCGCCCCCATTTCCCAGCTGCACCCACCCCCCCAGCAAGCTCCCTGCTCTCCAGGTGCCCACTCCCCAATTTCCCAGCTGTACCCCCTAGCAAGCTCCCTGCTCTCCAGGTGCCCGTTCCCCAATTTCCCAGCTGTACCCCCAACAAGCTCCCTGCTCTCCAGGTGCCCACTCCCCCGTTTCCCAGCTGCACCCCCAGCAAGCTCCCTGCTCTCCAGGTGCCCACTCCCCCGTTTCCCAGCTGTACCTACCCCCTGAGCAAGCTCCCTGTTCTCCAGGTGCCCGCTCCCCTGTTTCCCAGCTGTACCCCCAACAAGCTCCCTGCTCTCCAGGTGCCCGCTCCCCCATTTCCCAGCTGTACCCCCAGCAAGCTCCCTGCTCTCCAGGTGCCCGCCCCCCGTTTCCTAGCTGTACCCCCAGCAAGCTCCCTGCTCTCCCCAGGACTGTTTCCTCATCAACAAAAATGGGGAGAGGGCCCGCCTCAGAGCTGCCGAAAGCCGTAAGTGAAGCGGCCTGGCTCCTACTGGGTGGTCTAGAGTGACAGCGACAGCTTGCAGGGAGGCAAGGCAGAGCAGTGATCTTGCAGGGCCCCAGCTGAGCGTTCACCTCTGAACCCCAAATAACCTCATCCGTGCAACGACACCACAGCTCCCAGCACGATTACAGAAAGGTTCACAGAGTGCTTAGCACAGTGCCGCATGTGCAGCAAGGGACATTAAATATTAACTGCTTCTGTGAGTCTTGACACTGGCCAAAGGGTAGCCACATTTCATCTCCCCTCAAAGCAACCCTGGGAAAGCAAGGGCCATCACTGCCCGTAACCACATGGCGCCAGAGCCCAGAGTGCAGCCACTTCCCTCCTGCACAGGCCTTCCGCCCTGCCAGGGGTCACCCCCAGAGCTGAGGAAGGCTGTCACCCGCTCCTCTGGCCGCCTGTGCAGGACTAGCCCTGGCGGGGAAAGCAGGAGTTTGCTCAGGACACTCTGAATTAATCTACATGGCACACCAGGAGCTCACACGCAGACGCCGTTTCACACAGCGCTCAGGCGCCTGCCCTCTAAGCGCTGCATAAACAATCTTTCAGGGGCCTTTCACCAGCGACAATCCAGAGGCTCAGGAGGACCCCACGTCCAGCCAACAGCAAACCCAGCGCACCACCAGGGCCACCCCCCATCACAGCCCTCGCACGCCCGAAGGCAGTGCTTCCCAGCACAGGTAAAAGCTCTGTGCTAAATGTCAGCAATGGCCCTGTCCATTAGGGTGCTGGGGCTGCGGGGCCAGTCTTGGGATCAGTCTCGCCAGCTGCACAACCAGTGGGCAGAGGCGTCACTCACCATCAGGTCCTTCACACGGTTGCTGAGCTGGTCGATGAACAGGATGGGCAGGTAATGCACGGTCTTCCCCAGCTGGATCCTGGGATTAAAGCACAACTTTCCAAAATCAGTCCAAGGTTTTTCCCTTTCAATGAACCAATACATCCAGGCACTGGGTTTACCCCAGAGAAGTCCCCCCAGCACCACCCTCAGCTGCTTCTCAGTCACAATGACCCCAGGGCACAGCCTCCCCAAACAGAATCAGAGAGCCAGACAACATATGCACGCTTCTGAGACCCACTCCCCAGGAAGTGATGGCCACAGGTGGGAAAATGCCTCCACGGCCACTAGGGGGAACTACAGGGACATGGCCGTACAGCAGAGCCCAGGGCCCTCTGTGCACGGACATGGAGCAATCCCAGGACGTGGCCGCTACACTTGGAAGGGCGAGTCACCTGCAGCCACCTAGGAGACGGAGCTGTGGTGTGGGAGTTGGGGGAGGATCCCCAACACATGGGAGACACGGGGTGAGCTCAGGTGGCCAAACACGTAAATTCCAATAATTGTATTTAATTGATGGCAAGTTACACTAAAGTAATAATCTAAAGGTTAACTTTTAGGTAAATCTAAATGAGCCAAGTTAAAAAATCACAAGGGCAGCAAAGCAACACATTCCTGTGAGCACCTTCCATTTTCTCTCCATGGAAGCCTTCGCCAGCCAGGAGCAAAGGGCAGGATGCTCCAGCTTAAATTCCCTTCTTCTCCCTTCCAGCCCTCTGGTAGCAGCACAACCTCAAGGAGGAAGTGGGAAGGGCTGGGGCCCGGGCAGCGAGGGCCTCGGCACAGAGGGGGAAGAGCTGGGGGCCGGGCGGCGAGGGCCTCGGCACAGAGGGGGAAGAGCTGGGGGCCAGGGCAGCGAGGGCCTCGCCACAGAGGGGGAAGAGCTGGGCCAGGGCAGCGAGGGCCTCGGCACAGAGCGGACTCCAGGATGCAGGAGCGGCCCGCTGGCGGGTTCTGGCCAGCCAGGGTCCCAGCACCCTCCCGCTGGCGCTCCAGCTCTGGGGCCCCACTTACATCTTCATGTACCGATGCACATCGGCAGGCAGGGAAGACCCGTCGAAAACAAAGTTGTCTGCCATCACATTCAGCGCCAGCCGCGGTCTCCAGTGGGACACTGGCTCATCGAGGGCGCTCGTCGGCTTCTTCTCCGCCTCGAGCTGCTGCTAAGTGAGGAAAACAGAGGCCAATGCTAGGACAGAAAACCGTGCCCGGGACAGCAGGGTCAGCACCCTAACCTGTGAACAGACAGCCATGCACGGGCACAACTGGAGGAGAGCCCAGCAGAGAGGGCACAGTGGCCCCACAGCTGCCAATTCCCCCAGACTCTCACCAAACACCCCCAATCCTTATCAACATGGAAGCCTGGGGGTGCTGCTTTGCAACATGTGGTCACGGATCTCACCAATTCCTTTTCTGGGGTTCTCAAACTAAGTGGGCCCACTTCTCAGAAGCTGAGAGGGTGAGAGCCCCCTGACCTTGGCAGAAGACTGTGCAAGTCCAGAGCTCACACAGCCCGGTGGCTGTAAGGAGACTGAGAGGGAGCTGGCTTCTAAAACCAAGCATGTGGGGCTGCCTAGAGGAGGAGACACACTGAGGACTATGCACGGCTCTTAAATGAAGTTAAACTTCAAAGGGACGCTGACTGACAGGGATACATCCTAGGAAACACTATGATCTTACCCATTTCCTACCTAAAGATACAGTTTAGCAATAATTTACATTACAACTGGTTTTTCACACCTCCTCACATTTGCTACCTGGAAGGGAGGCTCCGCTACATGCTACGTACCCATCACCCCACCCACTTGTCAGGACACTGGTGAGGAGGGATGCGGGCCCCGGATGAGGGGGACACGGAGAGGGGCAGGTGCGGGATGTTCCTAAGGAGACACACATGCAAACTGGGGAGAGGCAGGAGCAGGTGTTGGCAGGGCTTTCAAAACCACATCAACCCCGACACATCTCTCTTTCTCTCTGTCTGGAACAATTTCACAGCCTCTTCCAGGAAAGCTGCCATCTTTCTTGTTTTGTAAACTTTTTTTCTGAGGCAGAGTCTCCCTCAGTCGCCCAGGCTGGAATGCAGTGGCGCCATCTCACCTTAAGGGTTCAAACGATTCTCCCGCCTCAGCCTCCCGAGTAGCTGGGGTTACAGGCACACGCCACCATGCCCAGCTAATTTTGTATTTTTAGTAGAGACGGGGTTCGCCATGTTAGCTAGGCTAGTCTTGAACTTCTGACTTCAGGAGATCCACCCACCTCAGCCTCCCAAAGTGCTGGGATTATGGGCATGAGCCACAGCACCCAGCCTTGTTTTATAAATTATCTCACTTTCCACTCAACACAAAGGTGGGTATCAGAATTCCCCTGCTTTATCCTTGGCCTGTGTTTATGATCACTTAAGTGACTTCCAGTTTTTATTTGCACATACACCTTTCTACAGGTGTACAAACTACAACTCGCACCTCTACCTTTTCCAGCATCTCCAGTTACGTTCTTAGAATAAACATCTAGGAATAGTCCAGTCCTACAGAATGCAGAATGAGCCCAGCTCTCATCCCCAGAGCTCCTGGTGAGAAGCTGCAGGCCAGCTCTGCAGGACCAGCGCTCCATCCCACCAGGTGCAGCAGGTGCCTCCAGACGCTGAGAGGGCCCACTCCTGAGGGACTCTGCATAGAGAATGCCAGCGACCACTTCAACTGTCCCTAATTTTAGATAAAACTTGTCTGCAAACCCATGGATATGACTCAGCTGAAAGTCAGACATGCATGCCAGTAACATTCCAATGGCTTTACTCCCAACAAAGTCACTGGAGCCCTAGACATTGCCTGCCTGTGTGGAAACAGACACGTCCGTTCTGATGGGGCGGCACAGCCTGTTGTCAGTAACCCACAAAGACCCTCACCTGTGCATCAGACTCCCCAGTGAGCAGGTTGATTTCTTCCGGCTTGGGGACCATGTAGGTGGTCAGAGGACTGACCAGGTGCACCTGCTTCCCGTCGTGCCATGGCAGGACCCCAGCGTGATGGAGGAAGATGTAGGCATACAGCGTCCCATTGTTTCTTGTTTTCTTTGGTACAGAAACATTAACTGTCCTGAAACAGAACAACCATTTACACTACATACATATTACATTCTGTCTCTAGAAACTATTCAAATACTTTTATAAAGCTGTTTTTTTTTTTTTTTTTTTTTTTTTTTTTTTGAGACGGAGTCTCGCTCTGTCACCCAGGCTGGAGTGCAGTGGCCGGATCTCAGCTCACTGCAAGCTCCGCCTCGCAGGTTCACGCCATTCTCCGGCCTCAGCCTCCCGAGTAGCTGGGACTACAGGCGCCCGCCACCTCGCCCGGCTAGTTTTTTTTTGTATTTCTTAATAGAGACGGGGTTTCACCGTGTTAGCCAGGATGGTCTCGATCTCCTGACCTCGTGATCCGCCCGTCTCGGCCTCCCAAAGTGCTGGGATTACAGGCTTGAGCCACCGCGCCCGGCCTATAAAGCTGTTTCAATAAACTAATTTCAGCTCAGAAGTACTAAAAATGAAACCCACCTGCCTGGGGCTTTACGAGTCCTGGGTGTGTGTGTCCTGAGAACTCGGCACAGGTGTAGGCGCCTACAGCTGAAAGCAAGAGGGCCCGCACTTCCTGCCTCCATCTCAGGAGGCTGAGAGGTCAATGACCCGCCTGAGGCTACAGGGCTGAAGCAGCCAGCTGGAAAGCAGCTTCTGGGCCTGGCCAGGACACCAGCTGACCACACACACTGAATCCCAGAACTCTGAAGCGAAGGGCAGCAGCCGCAGGGGCTCCGTACGCCTGCTACTGGAGTCTCAGAAATTTAATGTGGGTAGTTTTTTTGGGTGTTGCATTTTTGAAGATGAAAAGATGATCAGCCACAAAGGACTGACTTTCAAGCCTGTCTGCCCTGACTGCGTGGCCTCCAGTGCGAGCTGAGGAAAGGCCCGGTGAGCTGCTACAACTGTAGGCCTCGGACCAGGCGCTTGGCTCTTCACCTGCACGCTAGAGTCCGACGTCCACACTACAGCCCCGTGGAAAACCTCACATGCCACCTGTTTATGGTCACATGAGTTCTTCTTCCTCTTTATAAAAAAGTCTTTTTTTTTTTTTTTTTTGAGACAGTCTTGCACTGTCACCCTGGCTGAAGAGCAATGGCGCAATCTCGGCTCACTGCAAACTCCGCCTCCCAGGTTCACGCGATTCTCCTGCCTCCGCCTCCCAAGTAGCTGGGATTAAAGGCGCACACCACTACACCAGGCTAATTTTTTGTATTTTTAGTAGAGACGGGGTTTCACTATGTTGGCCAGGCTGGTCTTGAACTTGTGACTTTGTGATCCACCCGCCCGGCCTAAAAGTCTTTTTTTGAGACAAGGTCTCGCTGTCACCAGGCTGAAACTGCAGGGGGTGCAATCATAGCTCACTGCATCCTCAACCTCCTGAGCTCAAGGGACCTCCCGCCTCAGTCTCCCGAGTAGCTGGGACTACAGGTGTGCGTGCCACCACGGCCGGCTAACTTTGAAAATTGTTGTAGAGCTGGGGTTTTGTCACATTGCCTAGGCTGGTCTCAAACCGCTGGGCTCAAGTGATCCTCCCGCCTCGGCCTCCCAAACTGCTGGGATTATAGGCGTGAGTCACTGTGCCTGGTCTCTCCTTAAAAACCTTATGGTTGGCCAGGTGCGGCGGCTCACGCCTGTAATCCCAGCACTTTGGGAGGCTGAGGCAGGTGGATCACGAGATCAGGAGTTTGAGACCAGCCTGGCCAACATGGTGAACCCGTCTCTACTAAAAATACAAAAATTAGCCAGGCGTGGTGGCGGGCACCTGTAGTCTCAGTTACTTTGGAGGCTGAGGCAGGAGAATCACTTGAACCCAGGAGCCGGAGGTTGCAGTGAGCAGAGATCACGCCACTGCATTCCAGCCTGGCAACAGAGCGAGACTCCATCTCAAAAAAAAAAAAAAATTCTTATGGCCAAAGTTCTAATGAGAAACACAAAGGCATCTATGGCTCCTCACTACCCAAGAAAGAATCCGTCTCCACCAGGACATCTTAAGTGTCTCTCTTTAGGCGGGGGTGCAGGGCTGTGTATCTCTGATGGAACGTGCACTCAGAGACACTTGAGGTGGGGCTGTGTCAGAGTGCTCATTCTCCCCGCTACCTCCAGGCTGACACTGTGCCAGGTCAAACGGAAAACCTCACTAGCTGTCCTTGATAACTGGTCCAGGGCCCAGCATGGAAGATGCAGTATTCATGTCTGGGAAATTAAACCCAATGCAGATGAATCCTGAGCATTTTTGAAAGGTGTGGGCAGCTACAACCGACTGGTGACCAAACCAGCACTTCTGGCCTCTATTTCATGGAGGCAGAGAAATGGCAGCAACTGGCTTGAGATCACAGGCCCAAAGAGGCCAGGCAGAAACCGCCTTGCCAGTGCCTCCAGCTACCCACAGGGACTGGCCGCCTCGAGGGCGTGGAGTCCAGCTAGAGTCTCAAGCTTTCATTATTCTCTCCTCAGATACCTCCCAGGCAATGAAGGGAAATGGTTGACTTGTGAGAAGCAAATCACAGTTAAAATTATTCAATTAAAAAAAATTAGGCCATATGTTAGATGTAATTTTTAAAGTTACTCTACATATTTGGACATTGATCTATTCTAACGTCACATGTCACTTAATTATGATTTTCTACAAAATTGCTTCCTCCATCCCCATCCCTTTTCCTTCACAAGTAACTTAAGCGAACTACTTCCACCAGGAAAAGACAAGTCGGCCCCGGTAGTGAAACTACAGAGCTGTCCGCTCTCAACTGGTTCAAGCGTGGCCCCTGCTCCTTCGGAGCCTCCCCGCTGCAGGACATCCCACTGCCATCAGACTGCTGAGAGCTACCTCCCAAACGACATTCATCATCTGTCACCTTCCAGGTTGAATGTTTACAGGCCACGCATAGGCCTCCACTTACGATATTCTACTACTTCGAGACATTCGGTAAGACTAGTTCTCTAAGGTAAGCACGTTAGGTACAGAAAGCTAACTTTCAAACGACCTGAACACAAGTAATGTTTTCCCTTTCACTGGCATTTTGTCCTACAACCATACCTTTCAAATTTGGACTCCACATCAAAGTCTTCCACATTCAAGACCAGGTCGATGTTGTTCTCAGTACCCAGGTGGGACCTCGTCGTGGTGTATACGCTCAGCTGGAAAGGAGGGGGCGCCGAGAGTCAGCCCGGCCAGGCCCTGGCAGGGCGCACACGCATCCCACGGCCAGTCGGAGGGCGGAAGACCTGGCCGCTGGGGAACCAGGAAAGGTTCCATCTCGACTCGCGCGGCCACAGCTCCGAACTAAGACGCGACGGCGGCGTCTAGGGCCTGGAGGAGCGGCCCCCACCCCAACCCGCCCGGCCCCCGGCCCCCGGCCCCCGGCCCCCAACCCCGCGGACGCTCACCTGCAGCTTGGGCCGCCGCGCCAGGTACGGCTGGATGCAGTTGGCGTCGCCGGAGCACGGGCGGGTGTAGACGATGCCGTACATGACCCAGCAGGTGTGCACCACGTAGACCACGAACACGCCCACCACCAGGCTGGTGAAGGAGCTGCGGCCGCTCCACATGGCTGCCCCGCGCCCGGCGCCCCCGGCCCGCCCGCCTCTCAGCCGCGGGCCCCGCCCGCCCGGCACCCAGCCCGCCGCTCCGGCCTCCGCCGCTCACTGGAGAGCCGCAGCGCGCCGCCGCCACCGCCGCGGGGGAACGAATGCGCCGCGCGCCGCAGACCGCCAGCCGCCCCGCATACTCCGGCCCCGCTCCGACCTGGCGCCGCGGGATTCGCCGGCGCCGCGCGCCGCTTCCGGGCCCCGCCGCCTGCCGGAAGTGGATACGCCGCGCGGCTCCCTGGGAAGCAGAGTCTCGGCCGCCGCCGCGCACGCGCGTCCGGGATGCGGCGCGTGTGTGACGTCACCAGCCCGCGCCACCCTCCGGACGTGCCTCCCAGGGGCCCAGGAGCTCCGCTGTTGGGGCCTCAGAGGGTGTTCGCGGGGCGCCGAGGAAGGCTAGGGCTTCGGGGTTCCCGGGACGCCGCCCCCAACCGACCACGCCTGCCAGACCACCAAGTGGGGGCCGCGTCGGGAAGCCTGGTGGAAGGCGGTACGGGAATTCCGGCACTGAGCCTGCAACCGTTTTAGTCCACGGCTGTCAAAATCTAAAGGGAAGAAAAACGAAATGCTCGGAACCCTCACCCTCACAGAAGCTGAGCACCTCATCCCGTGTGTGGATTTTTTCCCCAGTACAAGCCCATTGTGGGGACAGGCGCTTTTGAAGGAAGAATTCAAATTCCCAGGCTGAAGTGGCTCCTCACAGCCTTGAACCTGACCCCCAGCTTCCCGCTAAAGCCAGGCGTGCCCAGCACGGCGAGGTCAGCAGCGGCCCCTCGGAGGGCGGCCGTGGGAGGCCAGTGGGAGGCCCTCGGGCAGCCGGTGAATGGGCCGACGACCTACCCGACTCCGTGAGAAGCGCTTAGTCCGTGCCCTTCAGATACTGGAGCGGCTCCTGCCCTTTGGCCAGTTCTCTGGAAGGTCGTTTCATTTTCTGTGTCTGCCACACGCGTACCACAAGCGCACCACAATCGAAAACCTTGTTCGACATTTCTAGAAAGAGTAGATGCTACTGAAGACCCGATAGATTGCTGAGGGTTTTCGGAGCAGGGACAATTGCATCAGAGTGCTGGGCTCCGGGGTGAACTCAGGATTTGGCTGACTGGCGGATGGGACAATGATTGGTGCCGAGACTGGGCCGGAGAAGGAGGCCTGTCCAGAGCAGGCACCCGAGGCCGCGTGCAGGGGCAGTCCTGGGCCACCAACCCTTGGAAGCTGGGCCAGGAGCTTCGGAGCCATTCGAGTCTTTTTTTCGCCCCTCTCACTCTCATGCACCTAGTTACCCTCCCCACAGAGTCCTCTCACTGCGCGAGTTTCGTCTACCGCTGCAGTGGTGTCTGACTACACCCAGTGCCTCTATCCTTCCTCCTTCAGTCTGTTCTCCCTTCTTGGCAAACCTGTCCTTGGAAAGCCCTCTGCTGCCTCCAGTTACTCTGATCAAATGCATCCTCCTCGACGGGCTTGTGAGCGGTTTGCAGGGTGGCCCAAGAGGCATCACGCCTTGCTCTTCAGCCACTTTTGGGGGCCCCTACAGGGCCAAGCATCCCACACCGGCAGCGGGTGCTGGTCCTGCCACAGTCTGTGCAACATGTGAATGAAGGCTGTAGTCCTGTGGTCTGCGGGAGGCAAATTCCAACTCCAGCTGTCAAACATAAAGGGACTGGCAGGCTATCCAGGGTGGATGTCTCATGGCATCCAAGGCAGGGACCTAGCCAGGCCTCGGGAAAGAGCTACAAACCGAGGACCTCTGGGGTGTGGCTTCATCTCCCTCTCCCTACCACCCTACCCCCATCTCTCTGTGTTCCTCAGATGCCTCATTTTCCTGTCAGGCACCTGGCCAGCTCTAGGAGCTGGAATCAGGTTGGTACCTTCTTGGTCAGTGTCCATCCCTAGTGTCATCCACAGTGGCCAACGGAAGGGGTGGCTGGTGGTGCAGGACATTTGCCATCTTGGGAAAGATCACAGAGGAAGGGCCTCTTTAGCTGAGCAGACGGGGTTCTGCAGTGGTCTGGACACGTTTGCACACTCGTGGGCATCCCCCCGCCCTGTTGAGAAACCACATGAGGAAAGGGGACCCTTACACCTGTCACCTCCCCACTCTGACCGCCAGAGGCTGGGCTGCCAGCCAGCCGTGCCAGCATGTGACAGCACTTGACGGAAGGTCCCTGGAAAGGATGTGGATCGTTGCAGAACTCCCTCGAGAAAGCGCCAGAGGAGGACCCCGTTCAGCACCCCGCAGAACTCCTAAAACTCCTGCGTCCCCCTCAACGCTCCCCGAGTGTGGTGGCTGCTTCTATGTCCCCAGGCTTAGCTGGCCTGGGTCTTGAAGGCCTCTCCTCCCGCTGTCCCCACGCAGCACCCTCTCGGCCACTGCACAGCTGGATGCAGTGAAGGCCAGGCAGCTGTGGCTGCTTGGGGAACAGGAGCTGCTTGACCCTGTTCTGCTGACTTTGTTAGCCTCACTCCCGTGGAGAGCCAAGGTTACCACATCCCCGAAGCTACGGCTTTCTTTCTAGGCCTGGGGGAGTCACATCTTGCATTTGTACTCACTGAGCTCCAAGTCTATGGTTAGAGAATTTGTCAACGTTTTAAAATGCTTTTATCAATTCCATTATTTGAGGGCCCTCTAGCAAGGAACGTGTTAGTACATGGAGTGCCTGGAATGTTCTAGAAAGCTCACATGAAGAGCTGGCCCTTGCTGTCCTTATTCATTGAGGACTCCAATGGCCACTCAGGATGACAGGAAATGCAGGCTCCAAGAGATTTGGTTCCTTTGTGAGGCCCTCGGGCAGTGGTCAGACACGAAGGAAATAGGAATGGCACCCGCAAACCGCACTTCTCCCTACAGGCCATAGCTGCTGTGCAGCCTTGGGAGGCGGGTGGAGGGAAAGAGGAGGGCATCTGAATGTGGATACTCCCTGCTGTGAGGGCTGTGGGGTGTCCTCAGACTGGAGCCTGCCCCCAGGCTCAGCTCAGCTCAGGGACCTCACACCCAGGCTTTTCTGGGAAGGAAGATTTTGGATCTCCTGCCTCTCTCTATTCGTTGACGCTGGGTTTCTCTCTCTTCCACGCATTCTAACATCTGCAGGATTTTTTTTTTTTTTTTTTTTTTTTTGAAACGGAGTCTCGCTCTGTCGCCCAGGCTGGAGTGCAGTGGCATGATCTCAGCTCACTGCAAGCTCCGCCTCCTGGGTTCACGCCGTTCTCCTGCCTCAGCCTTCTAAGTAGCTGGGACTACAGGCGCCCGCCACCACGCCTGGCTAATTTTTTGTATTTTTAGTAGAAACGGGGTTTCACCGGGTTAGCCAGGATGGTTGCAATCTCCTGACCTTGTGATCCGCCCGCCTCGGCCTCCCAAAGTGCTGGGATTACAGGCGTGAGCCGCTGCACCCGGCACATCTGCAGGATATATAGATGAAGGGCCACAAACCCATGTTTGGTCTCATTCAACAGATGTTGTGTCCGCCGGGCGGGGTGGGACTCTGTCTCTGCCCACACCACCTGCCCCTGGGGTTGTAGTTCTAGGAAAGCAAGTCTCACACTGAGTTTTGATGTGGATTAGATTCTGTCCCAGCTGCAGATACTTATAGGCAAGCAGGGACAAGAGCCCTCAGGCAAAGCTGGGTATCCTGCGATGGGTGTCTCTGGGAGTTTGCAGATAACAAGGCCTTTTCCTGGAGGCAAAGCGGAAGCGTTCTGTGGCAGACCAGCGAGCTTTCTAGCAGCTCAGAGGCAGGGACATCTAGGCCCAAGGTGTGACCCCTGTGCCTGGCTGCTGGCTCTCCTCTTGCAAGGACACAGCTCTTACAGGACTTTCTAGCCCACCCAAGAGCATTTTTCCATCGTTGAAAAGTTATTGATAAGAGCCACCATGCGCATGAGCAGCCCTCCGGGGCTGGCTTGTGTGCTGGTGTTTGAGAATCTTGCCAGTTGAATGTGGGCATCTGCTTAGGGTTCCCCAAAAGCTAACCATTCACACCAGAGGGAGGCTGTGGCTCATTCCTAGGGCCCTGCGTAAGACTGGGGCTCATGCACACACAGGTATCAATGGCATGGAATGTAACGAGCTGAGTGCCTACTGCCATTTCCTAGTCAGGGGGCTCCTAGAGAAAGAGGGGAGGCTGCTACTCTCCAGGGCCGCAGGGAGCCCAGAACGCCATCTCCTGGTGTCAGCAGCAGAAATCCATATGAGTCTGCAACAACTCAGCTTTTGCCTCCTCAGAGGAAGTAATTCATCTGGGGGCACAAGGCAGAGTGCAAGACTGAGGTAAGTTTCAGAGCAAGAGTGAACGTTTATTAAGAAGTTTTAGAGCAGGAATGAAAGGAAGTAAAGTACACTTGGAGGAGGGCCGGGGGGCATCTTGAGAGACCAAGTACACAGTTTTGACCTTTGACTTGGGGTTTACATGTTGGCTTGCTTCTGGGGGGCTGCATCCCTTCTCCCCTGATTCTTCCCTTGGGGTGGGCTGTCCGCATGCGCAGTGGCCTGCCAGCACTTGGGAGGGCCGCGGGCACAGTGTGCTTACTGGAGTTGTGTGGTGCCCTCTTGAGGCAGTCTTCTCTTACCAGTTCCTAGGGGAAGGTCACACACCGGTTAAACTTTGCCACTTTGCCTCGTAGTGCGCGTGCTTGACCTCACTCACCTGAGGTCTCCTGAGATTTTTTTTTTTTAAGTTCTAGGGTACATGTGCACAACATTCAGGTTTGTTACGTAGGTATGCATGTGTCATGTTGGTTTGCTGCACCCATTAACTCGTCATTTACATTAGGCATTTCTCCTAATGTTAACCCTCCCACCCCACGACAGGCCCTGGTGTGTGAGGTTCCCCGCCCTGTGTCCAAGTGTTCTCACTGTTCAATTCCCACCTATGCCAACACCTGAGACCTTATCGGGAAGCAGCTCATCACCAGCTTCAGGTGTTTTCTATCTATTGGGAGCCTGCCGTTTCCTGGCACCAGCTGCAACCAATAATTATTTTAGTCAGTTTAACAACTGCTTGACCATCACCTGATGATCGCCTGACATTTCTGTTGGGGTGCGGGCCCCTCTCCTGCCCTGCTCATCTGGGGCTCACTCTGCCCAACCTGTCCCCATGGGCCTGTCTTTACTTCATTTGTGGTAAGCCCCAAGCAGAATGGACTCTTGTTATGATCCCAGGAACTGCTCACAGCCACCTCTGTGAACGAACACCTAGCGGTTGCTCTAAATACATGCTGTGAAAGTTGTCAGAATCAAAATAGAGTCACTAATGTTAAGAAAGCCTGGACAAAGAGTGGTGGGGAAGGCCATGAAGAGAGGACACTTGGCTAATTTTTCAACTTTTTGTAGAGATGGGGTCTTGCTATGTTGCCCAGGCTGGTCTTGAACTCCTGGGCACAAGCAATCCTCCCATCTCTCAAGTAGCTGTAATAGGTGTGAGCCACTGCCCAGCACAATTTATTGAAGAATCTGTCCTTTCTGCAGTGAGTTTGCTTGGCACCTTTGTTGGAAATCGGTTAACTGTAGAAAGTGGATTAATTTCTGGGCCCTCTGTTCTGTTCCATTGGTCCATGTGTCTGTTTCTATACCGGTTCCATGCTGTTTTGGTTACTGTAGCTTTGTAGTGTATTTTGAGGTCTAGGAGTGTGATGCCTCCAGCTTTGTTCTTTTTGTTCAGAATGGCTTTGGCTATTTGGGGTCTTTTGTGGTTCCATACAAATTTTAATATTATTTCTTTTTCTATGAAGAATGCCATTGGTATTTTGATAGGCATTGCATTAAATGTGTAGATTACCTTTGGTAGCACAATCATTTTAACAATATTAATTCTTCTGATCCTTAAGCATGAGATGTCTACTCATTTGTTCATATCCTCTTCAATTTCTTTCATCAGCGTTTTGTAGTTTTCCTTGTAGAGGTCTTTCACCTCTTTTGTTAAATTTATCCCTAGATATTTTATATTTTTTGTTGCTGTTGGAAATAGGATTGCCTTCTTGATTTCTTTTTCAGCTAGTTTTTTGTTTGTGTATAGAAATGCTACTAATTTTTGTATATTGCCAGGGGCAGCCTGTGGGACTTTTTCTTAGGCCCTTATTGGAGACACAGAGCCATTGGGCAGGCCAGGGCGTACCTGCAGGTGGGGGCGCTGTGGGGCTGATTTATCAGGATTTGAGCTCCTGCTATCAGTTGCTTGGAGGCAGGCGGGTCCTACCTCAGAAGGCCTGCAGCTGTTTGGCTGGCTCAAGGATGGGTTTGCTGCAGGCGGGAGGGGCAGACAGCTGGAAGAGCTGCTGTGGGGATGGGTTTCCCTGCTGTGCAGGACCAGAGCTAGAGCTGAGCCTGGGCCCAAGCTCCATGCAGCTGGGGTTGTGGTGGTCAGCCGCCCATGTGGGCTTGGTGGCGTGAAGGTGGAGCCCCAGCGTTGGAGAGGTACAGATGGTACTGGCCCCAGGGCAGAGCCCCTCCAGATGCAATAGCAGCTTGGCTCATGGTTTGGGTGTGAGTTGGGAGGTGCACACCTTGTGCCTCTAATCGGGGCAACGCTGCTGTGTGACTTCCCTGCAGTGCTCCCGACTGGGCTCAGGGCTTGCAGGGACTGTGGGTTCTCATGCAGCAAGGACTGTCAGCATTTGCTGTCACAGTGGCAGCTGGCGGAGATCTGCTTACCTTTTCCTTGCCACAGGAAGTCCCTCTTTGCTTCTAGGTCAAACTGGTGGGTGAGGAAGAGTGGGCGGCAGAGGCCTCCTGGGCTTCCAAACACCACAGGTGTGTCTCAAGGCCTCTGCTGCAGTCCAGCACTCCGCCTTCGACATTCCAGTCAAATTGTCACTGTTAACTTGTTGCCTTGGTCCTTCTGTGTGGGGAGGAGGGGATGAGTGCCAGGCAGTTCTAGCCAGCCCTCTTGCCAACACCACTCTCCTTCTGGTGACTTTCAAAAATCAAAAGTTGAACATTTTTACTACATCCAATTAATCATGTTTCAATGATGAAAGTTTTGAATTTTACTGTATGTATTTTGAAGCTCTGTTAGTAGGAGCATACTCATTTGGGGTCATTATGTCCTCTTGATGACTTGACCCTGTTGTCTTTCTTTATCCCTGGTGATGTTCTTTGTTCTGATGTGTGCTTTGTGTCATGTCAACATAACTACTTCAGCTTTCTTTTGACAGCACTTCCCTGGCATGCCCTTTTCTCTCCTTTAACTTTTAACCTACCTGTGTCTTAAATATATATATACATATGTGTCTGTCTGTCTGTCTGTCTATCTATCTATCTATCTATCTATCTATCTATCTATCTATCTATCTATGTTTTTTGAGATGGAGTTTCGCTCTTGTCGCCCAGGCTGGAGTGCAATGGCACTATCTAACTCTCACTGCAACCTCTGCTCCTAGGTTCAAGTGATTCTCCTGCCTCAGCCTCCCGAGTAGCAGGGATTATAGGCACCTGCCACCATGCCCGGCTAATTTTGTATTTTTAGTAAAGTCAGGTTTTCACCATGTTGGCCAGGGTGGTCTCAAACTTCTGACCTCAGGTAATCCACCTTCCTCGGCCTCCCGAAGTGCTGGGATTGTAGGTGTGAGCCACCACGCCCAGCCTGTTTTTTTGTGTTTTTTTTTTAAGTAAAATTTTGAGACAGGGTTTTGCTCTGTCACCCAGCCTGGAGTGCAGTGGCACCATCTTGACTCACTGCACCCTCACCCTCCAGGCTCAAGCAATCCTCCCACCTCAGCCTCCCAAGTAACTGGGACCACAGGGGTGTGCCACCACACCCAGGTAATATTTGTAATTTTTGTAGAGATGGAGTTCCACCATGTTTCCCAGGCTGGTCTTGAACTCCTGGACTCAAGCAATCTTCCCACCTCGGCCTCCCAAAGTGCTGAGATTACAGGTGTGAGCCATCATGCTCGGCCTTAACCTATCTGTGTATTTATATTTAAAATGGGTCTCTTGTAGGCAGCTTAGAGTTAGTTCTTTGTTTATTTCAGTCAACAATCTCTGCCATTTAATTACAGTGTTACATCATTTAAATTTAATGTAATTATCAATGTTTTCTTATTTGTCCTATCCATTCTTCGTTCTTTTCCCTCTTTTTTCTTCCTTCTTTTAGAATTATAAATTTATCTTTTTTGGATTCAAATGTGTCTTCTTACTGGCTTTTCAGCTAGATCTTTTTGCTTTACAGTGTTTTCTACAATTGTCAATTTGTAGCTTAAACTTCAGCTAGTATACTTCCCGATGATATTAAAACCCTTCATGTGGATTTTAATGACTTTAAACAGTAACGTTCCATTTCTGTCCTATTCCTTTCTTTATTGTCATACATTTCACTTTCACATGAAATAAGCTGATGTATATTCCTTTAGCCTCAATAACCTCCTTTAGCATTTCGTGTGATGCAGATCTACTGAAAATGGATTCTACCAATTGTCATTTGTATGGAAATATCCTTAATTTGCCCTCATTTTTTGGAAGATATTTTCACTGATTCTCTAGGTTGACGGACATTTTTTCTTCTGCCACGTCAAATCACACCATTCTGTCCGCTGTCTTCTGGCTTGCACCGCGTATGATGACAGATTGCCGGCTGTTCTGTGTTTCTTTGTGGTCAATGTGCATTTGTCTGGCTGCTTTTGCCTTGTTTGTCCTGCTTGGGGCTTACTAAGCTTATCAATCTGTGAGATTCTTCAAGTTTGAAAATGTTGAAGTCAAGGTTTCTTCACATATTTTTCTGCCTACCTCTTCCTTTTGGAACTCCAGTTACATGTATATAAGACACTTGATGCTGTTTCAGTGTCAGTGAGGTTCTGTTTATTTTTATGTTGAAACTTTTCTCCCATCTCCGTGCTTAGGTTTGAATATTTTCTAATACTTGTATTCAAGTTCTCACTTGTATTCAAGTTCACTGGCATTTTTCTGCAGTTTTCAAACTGCTGCTAAGCTCATTTTATGAATTTTTCATTTCAAATGTATTTTTCATCTCAGAGGTTCCATTTAGTTATATACATACATAATATATTTTGCCGAGATATATCCTTTGGTTAAAAAAAAGTCTGTAGGTATTAAAAGCAGGGTTACGTTGAATGACCTTGAACATCCATTTTCTGATATTTTTGACAGTGTGACTTTAAGGTAGCTGCTTAGAAGTGGAATTGAAGGATGCAGTTGTGAATGCACACGCATCCTTCCGGGCATCTCTGAGCTTCTTCCCACAGGGGCTGTGCTGTTTGTATCCCAGCAGCAAAGCATGAGACTGTGTTTCCTCCCCATCAGGGTGTGGTGGTGACCTTGTGGAGTTTTGCCAACCTGATAGGAGAGATGTTGTAACTCCGTGTTTTCATTTCTAGTTCTCTGATCATGAAAACTAACAGGCTTGGCTGGATGTAGTGGCTCACGCCTGTAATCCCAGCACTTTGGGAGGCCAAGGTGAGCGTATCACCTGAGGTCAGGAGTTCAAGACCAGCCTGGCCAACACGGTGAAACCCCATCTCTACTAAAAATACAAAAAATTAGCCGGACGTGGTGGCAGGCACCTGTAATCGCAGCTACTCAGGAGGGTGAGGCAGGAGAATTGCCTGAACCTGGAGGGCAGAGGTTGCAGTGAGCCGAGATTGCGCCACTGCACTCCAGCCTGGGCAAGAAAGTGAGACTCCATCTCAAAAAAAAAAAAAAGAAAGAAAGAAAGAACAGAAAAAAGAAAGTAACAGGCTTATTTGCATCAGGAGTTGTGGTGCCCTTGGGGGATGTGTGAACTCGAGGGATGACAGCCACCACCATCTGTTCATCTCAGCACTTGGGAGACAAGCCCTGTAGGATTCATTCAGTAAAAAAAAAAATCCTACAAAGCGAATTTGTAGGCTTGGGGAAGTGTGGACAATGCAGTTCCCGGCGTCACCTACATACAAGCAGAACTCTCAGAAATAGCTGCTGGGCGTTGGGATGAAGTGCGGCCCCTCGCATCTGCTCGTTGGTATCAGGCCGGCCTCCTGCTTCCCACCCTTGTTGCCAGAGTGGAGGAGGCAGAGGTCAGGGAGACTGTCACTGCTTGTCCCTGACACTGGACTCAGTCTCCAGACGAGGCGGCCGCTCTCAGTGTCCTGTCTCATGACTCCAGAAAGGCTGCGCTCTGTAGAGTGTCAGGAAGTGCCCACGACCCGCAGAGCAGCAGCTGAGCAGGGCACAGTAAGCAGAGCAGGCCACACGGCGCCACCATCAGAGCATCAGGACGGAAGGGCTGGGGAGCGTGGGAGCCTGGTGGGTGGGCCAGGGTGACGAAGAGCCCGCCGTCGGTCTCTGCATCGGTCGGCCCACGTGGCCGCGGAGCAGCACCATGTCACAGCAAAGGGGTCCCGATCCAGACCCCAAGAGAGGGTTCTTGGATCTTGCACAAGAAAGAATTCAGGGTGAGTCACAGTCTCATGTGAAAGCAAGTTTATTAAGAGAGAGAGTAAAGTGGTGAAAGGACAGCTACTCCATAGACAGAGTAGGACATTCCCAAAACTAAGAGGAGAAAGGCGCCCACCCCGGGCACAATCCTGGTATATATGGGGAGATGTGCTCTGCTACGAGGGTTGGTGATAAAGAATTAATTACCATATTTTGCAAGAATCGATATTATTTATCTTTAAAGCAAAATTAGGAATGCCTTTGTTCTCTGGATATCGGGGTATCTGGACTCCCAAGTCTGGGTCTGTTTAGTAAACATTATTTATTTGTTCCCTTATCCATAAACATCTAGAGGCTGGGAATGCCCGACTCTCTGGGAACGAAGCCCAGCAAGCCCTAGCCTCATTTTCTAGCCCTCACTCGAGATGGAGTCACTCTGGTTCCAGTGCCTCTGACGACCGCAGACTGGGGCTTAAACAGGACATTTATTGCTCAAAGTACAGTCCATGAGGCTGGCAGTCCCACATCGAGGTACGGCGGGGCTGCTTCCTCCCGATGCCTCTCCTTGGCTTCCAGACACCGTCTTCTCCCTGCGTCCTCACCGGGTCGCCCCTCTCTGCGTGTCTTCCTCCTGATCTCCTGTTCTTACAAGGACACCAGTCACAACGGGTCCACCCTCATGATCTCGTTTAACTGGAATCCTTTCTGTAAAGACCCCATCTCCAAATACCGTCACATTCTCAGGTCCTGGGGGTCAGGACTTCGACATTTAAACTCGGAGGCAGGCACAGTCCCGCCCATCACAGCCTATTGTCCTCCACAGTCCCCCACGGTCCCCCACAGTCCCCTACAGTCCTCCACAGTCCCCCGCAGTCCTCCATAGTCCTCCACAGTCCTCCAATCTCACTTTGCGTCTTCTCCAAGGGTCAGCACAGGCTCTGCTGTTGTGAGCTTCATGAGAATGAGGGTCAAGGGGGTAAAGTGGAGGAGCCGGAGGGGATGGGAGGGATCTGAGAAGCGGGAGGACCTTGGACTCCGCCCCCGGGGTTCCCACCTGGGCAGGGCTGTAGGGAGGGGCAGCGTGCTGCCCTTGTGCTTACTGGGGGCCAGTGTCAGAAGGAGGAAGGGGTGGGTGGCAGGCACTAGGGGGAGGAGAGGGCTCTCCAGCACTCAGATTTGCACCCTTTGACCGCGCTGCCTGGGCACTGAGTATAGGAGGATGTCGCTGGCTGGCAGGGCTGTCACCCTCATCGATGGCCCAGTTTCCCAGGAGGAAATGGATGGGATGGCAGGTTTCAGCAGAGAGCACACAAGCCCTGCTATTATCTTACAAAAAGCCAGGCCAGCCTCCCGCAGCTTTCCATGTGACTTAGCATCAATACTGGGGGAGGGGTTTGTAGCTACCTCAGGAAACCTACTTTTGAACAAATAATAGATTATGTTCTCTGGAACACAGGGGGAGCTAAATGCCTTTTGACAGCCAGCAGCTTATGGAAATAGCTCTTTTTCTGGAAGAAGAAGTTGGTTCCCCACGGCCGCGCCTGCTGCTTCATCCAGCTTCCCCTAGCTCTGCGCCGATGGGTGCCCGGAGTTCAACCCATGGCCTGACTGTTGCTGTCACTGCCCCCTTGACTAGTGCAATGGTGACAGCTGTGATGTACAATTACAAAGCGGGACACAGAGCCCTCCCAGAGCAAGGCAGCACCCCTGTGGGCCAAGGGGACCAGGCTACTGGGGGACCCTGGGCTTCTGGGACACGGGGTGCGGGTGCAGACAGGGCCTGGGATGCTCCCAGGTGCCTGCCAGTGGCGGAAAGCCCCATGTCACAGAGATGTGGCCCCAGGCGCTTGACAAGAGATGGCATCAAATGATGTAAAAGAAACCAATGGACCTAACTGGGTGCCATCCTGAGCCCTGTTGGTGGATTAACTCAGTTCCATGCCCACGACTGCCCGAGGCGGAGTGATGGCCATGCCCACCGCACAGACGAGGAGCCGAGGCCAGGAAGGGTTTCACCAGATGCCTGGGCTGGGGCCAGGGCTCAGGGCCACCCGCTGAGCTGCCCACCCGGCCCACCCTGGCAAGCGGGTGCAAGGGCCCAGTGGTGCCGACGAGGAGGGCCGTGGGGAAGAGGTGCTGTTGTCCTGAGAGTCCCAGCCCCACCTCAGGGGGAAGAGGGTGGGAGAACAAGGCTGGGAGCTGTGCATGTGCCCCCTGCCGTCGGAGGACACAGGCCACGCCACACCTGCGCCATCCAGGGAGTGGGAAGGAAGCATGTGGCCATGGAGAGGCCAGCAGGTGGCAGGAAGGGCTGCAAGCCCCCAACCACAGGGTCACACGTGGGGGACCCAGCACACCATGCAGGAGCTGGGCTGCGCCCCTGCGTCTGCCCAGGCCGATGCGTGAACTCAGCAGCAGCACCGCCCTTCCATGGAGCCAAGGACCCATGCCCGCGTGGTGCAGGAGCTGTGCACTGGGCAGTCCCACAGGCAACTCCAGCCTGCAGTGCCAGGAGCAGGGCCAGACCTCGCGGCGGGGGTGCAGGCTGGCTCCTGCCAGTCACTCAGCAATCGGGGATAGGCGAGGACGTGTGGAGAGGGGACAGCATGGGCATCAAGGCAGAGGCACTGGCCCCTCCCAGAATGACCTCCAGGACCACCCTGCCTGCCCCTGGGTGCCCCGCTGTGCCTGTGGAGGGCAAGGGCCACTTCGGGTTTAAGGCTCCAGGGTCACTGTCTTGAAATTCTTACCAATTTTATCACTAAGCTTGTGTTTTTCAAGAAAGGTAGGACGGGCATGGAGCCCCTGCAAGAGCAAGCCACGGGCGCCTTCTGAGCCCAGCGCCACTCAGAACCTGCACAGAGTGCATGAGCGAGGCTCACAGCAGCCACAGGGCTGGCCCCAGCCTCGCCTTCCCTTCAAGCCAAGCAGCTTCCAGTGGGAGGAAACGCCAGCAACCAGGCCCCCGACCTTCCTCCTCAGCCGGTCCCGTGGAAGGCGCGGTGCTGGTGGGATGTGGTGACTGGGAGGTGGAATAAAAGCAGCCTCTGTGTTGGTTTTGTGGGACCTTTCCTCCTTTCTGGGCGTCGCTGAGGACAGGTGCATGTGCGAACTGTGAAACAGAAACTGAGATTTCACTTTCCAGATGAGTTCCATGCTTTCTTTTTTGCATTTAAAACTGGACAATGTCATATCAGCAAAGACCTAGAGTTTTCTGCTATCTTAGCTGGAAATGAGCTGCAAAAGCTTTTCTCAAGATGTAGTGCGTAATTGGTCAGAGCAAAACATGGAGAGCCCTTAGCAGAAGCCCACTTTAATGCATTTTCTTCATATCTCTAAAGTTCCTTAAAAATATGTGACAATGTATGGGAAAGAGGAGAAGTGAAGAGTAGAAGTTCCCTTGCAGGTTTTTGTATCAGTGACATGTAAATGAGGAATTCACAGATGAGTGCAGGCAGAGCTCCGTGTGCCGTGTACATATGGACCGGGCTATGATGCGTCTCACATTGGCTGATACTCCACCTTCAGATTTTTAGTGTTTGAATACAGAAAATGGGTTTAATAACTCACCGTGATTTTGGGTTATATTCATCATTTCTTAAAACTCTTGTATGTGTTTCTTAAAATAAAATATAAAAGTAAAAAAAAAAAAACAAAACTGGACAATATAAGATGAATGGCAGATCCATGCTAATGACTCTAATTTTCAGAATTTCTTAGAATGAGTAAAATAGCAACTAAAAAATAACATTACAAGTTGAGAGAGAAACCGTGGAAAAATAAAAAGCTAGGCCGGGCACAGTGGCTCATGCCTATAATCCCAGCACTTTGAGAGGCTGAGGTGGGCAGATCATCTGAGGTCAGGAGTTTAAGACCAGCCTGGCCAACATGGCAAAACCCCGTCTCTACTAAAAATGCTAAAATTAGCTGGGCGTGGTGGCTTATGCCTGTAGTCCCAGCTACCTGGGAGGCTGAGGCAGGAGAATCACTTGAACCCGGGAGGCAGAGGTTGCAGTGAGCTGAGATGGTGACATTGCATTCCAGCCTGAGCAACAAAGCAAGACTCTGTCTGATAAAAAGGAAAAGAAAAGAAAAAGTTGTATATTTTAATACCTTGCCGGCACTTTCCCCTGCTTTTTTTTTTTTTTTTTTTTTTTTTTTTTTTTTTTTTTTTTTGAGACGGAGTCTCGCTCTGTCGCCCAGGCTGGAGTGCAGTGGCGCGATCTCGGCTCACTGCAAGCTCCGCCTCCTGGGTTCACGCCATTCTCCTGCCTCAGCCTCCCGAGTAGCTGGGACTACAGGCGCCCACAACCACGCCCGGCTAATTTTTTGTATTTTTAGTAGAGACGGGGTTTCACCGTGGTCTCGATCTCCTGACCTTGTGATCCGCCCGCCTCGGCCTCCCAAAGTGCTGGGATTACAGGCGTGAGCCACCGCGCCCGGCTTCCCCTGCTTTTTAATGAGGCATTCCACATTTTCATTTTGCACAGGGCCCTGAGTGGGCCCGATGGAGGGACCCTTCTCCTGGGGTCTGACCCTCAAGTGGCTTCTGTTCCACGTAGGGCCTGACCCTGGCTCTCGGCCTGATCACAGCCTGAGGCTCCTCCTTTCTCAGGCCCTGGTTGCCTAGAGGATTCCCGGCGGGGACCCTCCGGTCGGCATCCAATTCCTGCTTCAGAGCACGAGGGGTATAAGGAGAGTTTTCCAAAGGCACCGGCTTTGGACAGATGGAGTGAGATGGTAGCCAAGGGGTCACTGCAGGGGCCCCTCATGGTCCTGGGGACACCCTGGAATCTTCCAGCCAGGTGGAGCACAGCCCTAGCTACCTTTGCACTCTGCAAGGTCCCAGGGGCACCCAGGCTACTGAGTGTCCCAGACATCCACACGCAGGGACTGGGGGACAAGAAGCTGGGGAGCCCTGGGGGTTTTGAGGGGAGAGGGCAGGAGGAGGGTGTGGTTAATGGCGTCCAGTGCAGGTGCTAAGCCACGGGAGGGGTGGGCTGTGGCGTGGACGACGCAGGTAACTGGCAGCATCAGTGAGATGTGCAGTGGGCTCGTGGGTGGGGGTATTCTTTTTTTGTTTGTTTTTTTTTGAGACGGAGTCTCGCTCTGTCACCCACCCAAGCTAGAATGCAGTGGCCAGATCTCAGCTCACTGCAAGCTCCGCCTCCCGGGTTCACGCCATTCTCCTGCCTCAGCCTCCCGAGTAGCTGGGACTACAGGCGCCCGCCACCTCGCCCGGCTAGTTTTTTGTATTTTTAGTAGAGACGGGGTTTCACCATGTTAGCCAGGATGGTCTCGATCTCCTGACCTCGTGATCCGCCCGTCTCGGCCTCCCAAAGTGCTGGGATTACAGGCTTGAGCCACCGCGCCCGGCCAGGGGGTTTTCTTTTTTAAGAAAAAAGCCTCAGGTGTGGCTGCTGGTGGGTTACCCTGTCAGAGAGGAGAAAGCTGGTGAGGACACAGGGGTGGGGTGCAGAGGCCTGGAGCTAGTCGGGGCAGGGTGGTGGGCAGGTCTGCAGGTTCCGGGGGCACATTGGAGGGGACGCTCCGGGGCTGGACAGGGCTGGAGGCTGTCTTGGCTTAGGACTGAGGCTGGTGTGGGGTCTTCTGCAGGCTGGGGCTCGCGGTGGGGCTGGGTTCAGGGGTGGGAAGTTGGGAGGGGATGCTGGGAATATCTGCTGTGACATAGTAGAAAATGTATATTCAGGCCTGGTGCGGTGGCTCACACCTGTAATCCCAGCACTTTGGGGGGCAGAGACGGACGGATCACTTGAGGCCAGGAGTTTGAGACCAGCCTGGCCAACATAGTGAAACCCCATCTCTACTAAAAATAATAAAATCAGCCGGGTGTGGTGGCGCGTGCCTGTAATCCCAACTGCTCGGAAAGCTGAACCTGGGCGGTGGAAGTTGTAGTAAGCGAGGTCGCACCCTTGCACTCCAGCCTGTGCAACAGAGCTACACTCCGTCTCAAAAAAAAAAAAAGAAAATATCTATTCTATTTTGTCCCCAGTTCCTGACGCAGTACTTCTTGGAATGTCCTGCGTGGTAGGAGGTGAGTATTCATAACAAGCCCCTTTCAACCTCTCCTGAGTTTATGCTGTGAGGGACTCTTGGTAGGCCCCTAGATAGCTTGAGGGTGGGGTTGGTTGCTAGAGGAACCAGCCGCATGATCGAAGGCTGAAACTTTCAGCCCCATTCCTCAATCTCTGGGGCCAGGGGCTGGAGATGGAGGCCAGTGAACAATCGCCAGTGATGTCACCAGTTGTGTCCATGTGATGACACCTCCATCAGAAACCCTTGGCCATGGGGTTTGGAGAGCTTCAGAGTTGGTGAACACATCCACATGTGGGAGGGGCGCACCCCGAGCCCACAGGGACAACGGAGTCTCCTGTGCTCAGGACCCCTCCAGCCCTCGCCCCAGGCACCAGACCTTGCTCCAGGCACCTCTGCATCTGACTGTTCGCTTGTATTGTTCACAATATCTTCTCCAAGAAAGCAGTAATGGTAAGTAAAGTGTTTCGCTGACTTCCACGAGCCGTGCCAGCAAAGTATGAATTTAAGGAGGGGATAGTAGGACCCTCCGTTTGCAGCCACGCTGGAGAGACCTGTGGGTGGCCCGGGGACACGATGCTTGTGACTGGCGGAGTGGGGGCAGCCTTATGGGCAAAGCCTTCAACCTTCAGGGTCTGCACTAGCGCCGGACAGTGTCGGAGTTGAATTAAATTGCAGGACACTCCGGTGGTGTCTGCAGAGAACTGGAGAACTGGCTGGTGTGCAAAACCCACACGCTTGTTGTCGGCCGTGTTGTGAATCGAGGAGCAGCTTTCCTTTATCCACACAAAAGAAAGCGAGTTTCCACCCTATTCTTAAGTGCATGGCTCCAGCTTTCACAATAATTCTAGCCCTTATCGTGGTGAGGAGGATACTGTGAGCGAGGCTGAGAAAGTTCCGGAGGAGTCCACACGGCCATCTTCCTTCTGTTTCCAGTTCAGTGAGAGCCAATGTCAGGTTTCCATGGAAAGTGACTGGCGTTGGCTCTCCACAGGGAAATGAAAGTAAAAGAAGCAGTTTGGCTGGGCGCAGTGGCTCACGCCTGTCATCCCAGCACTTTGGGAGGCTGAGGAGGGCAGATCACCTGAAGTCAGGAGTTCGAGACCAGCCTGGTCAACATGTGGGAAATCCTGTCTCTACTAAAAATACAAAAATTAGCCAGGCATGGTGGCGGGTGCCTGTAGTCCCAGCTACTCAGAAGGCTGAGGCAGGAGAATCACTGGAACCGGGGAGGTGGAGGTTGCAAGTGAGCCGAGATCACACCACTGTACTCCAGCCTGGGTGACAGAGTGAGACTCTGTCTCAAAAGAAAAAAAAAAAAGCAGTTTGGGCCATGCAGTGAGCGCTCTGTGGACCAGTGGACTCATCTGCTGGGGTCCAGGCAGCCTGGGCTGCTCCTGGTTCTTCCCTCCTCCCTGCATGCACGGCCCTGCGCTGCCCTCCCCGGGGGCTGCCGTGGGAGTTCTCGGGACTCTCACTGATTGTCCCACTGGATGGGAAGGGCTGTGGTGTGTTGGGTGCTGGCTGCCCTGAAGTACAAGCATTAAAAATTGCTTCTCCTCTTGCCAGATGCAGGGAGGAGGCTGAGCAAAGCCCTAGCTCATTTACATAGAGACAGACACACAGAATTTTTGCGGAAATTTAATGCACTCTGATTTTTCCGGATATCTGACAATAGTGCACATCAAAGTCGGTGGCATTGGGCTCTGTTGAGATCATTCCAGCAACTGGTCATTGTGCAGCTGTGCACTCAGATGGGGGTGGGCACTCGGGCTGACCTCACCTTCTGGAAGGTGCACCTGTGCGTGCAGGCATCCGAGTCCATGTCACGTGCTGGCACGGCAATCACCATCCTTTCACAATAGGTCGTGAAGCCGATTTATTTTGAATGGCTGTGTGGGTAATGCTGCCTATGACCTGCATTCCAGAGAGCAAGAGGGCATCAGGAAATGTCTGTCACAACAGGCAGGGCCTGGAGCTTGATGAGGTTGAGAATCCCTGATGCTCAGCCCCTATTTTCTGGCTACCAGTTGAAGGAAAGGGTGAGAGGATGCTTGGCCCTGAGCAAGTGTCTGAGAAGTGCAGCCGTAACATTTGGCTCCTTCTCACCAAAGTCTTTACCCCAAAGAACCTGGGAGGAAGACACATTTGCTAGGAGCTGGGTACTCGAAATGAAGGTAGGGAAAGGACGCCAGGCTCTCTCCTCCAAACAGCGCGCTGGGCGTCTCCCCTAGAATCAGAGACAGGAACGAAACTTACGTGGACCTTAAACTTCCGTTAGAGGTGAAATAGAATAACAATAATAATAAATGCCAGTTCAGTGAATTCAGGTTAACCTCAAAGCTCATCTGTGTGGAGAGACGAGCTCTGACCTTTGTGAAGTGTTGTGTGTGAACAACCTGGAGCCGCGGTGAGAGAGAGGACTGCGTCCTGGCCAGGGTTAGCCCCACCTGCAGGAAGCGCTTCTCTGTTCCATTGGTGAGGTTTGCTGGCTGGGCCTGGGGAACGATGGGTTCCCACTTTCTCAGTTGTCTCTGAGGTTTGGAGCACACGGCTCTGCCTCGTTCTTCACTTGCTGTTCCACAGAGAGAAGGTGACGCGAGCTGCGTGGTCCAAACCAAAGGACATTTAGCCCCCAACTGGATGAAATGGGAAGAAGCGAAAGCATCTTCGTCTGTCAGTGTCAATATCTGAAATTTTGCTTTTTAGATAGGCAGACTGATGGAATAGAACCAGATGTATGTAGAGATTAGGTATATGGTGAGGTGGAAAAAGATGGACTTTTGACAATAATTTTTTGGAACAGTTGGATAGCCACATAGAAAATGATGTAACAGGCAGGGCACGGTGACTCAGCCTGTCATCCCAGCACTTTGGGAGGCCGAGGTGTGTGGATCATGAGGCCAGGAGTTCGAGACCATCCTAGTCAACACAGTGAAACCCTGTTTCTACTAAAAATACAGATTAGCCGGATATGGTGGTGGGTGCCTGCAGTCCCAGCTACTTGGGAGGCTGAGGCAAGAGAATTGCTTGAACCCAGGAAGTGGAGGTTGCAGTGAGCTGAGATTGTGCCACTGCACTCCAGCCTGAGTGACAGAGCAAGACTCTATCTCAAAAAGAAAAGAAAAGAAAAGAAAAAGATGCAACTTAACCTTTAGCTCATCTTCAACACCAGAATAATCCGCAAAGACCAGAGATCTTCATGTGAGAAGGAAGCAAGTAAGGTCTGGCTGAAAACACAACGGCAGGATGTCACAGGAGGGGAAAAGGCTTTCTAACCACATCTTACAATTCAGAAGGACAAATACAAGATGGCCAAAATTTACCACTTAAAATAGTGTATACTCAGGTCTGGCACGGTGGCTCATGCCTATAATCCCAGCATTTTGGGAGGCTGAGGCAGGAGGATCACCTGAGGTCAGGAGATCAAGACCAGCCTGGTCAACATGGTGAAACCCTATCTCTACTAACAATACAAAAATTAGCCAGGCCTGGTGGCACATGCCTGTAACCCCAGCTACTAGAGAGCTGAGGCTGGAGAATTGCATGAACCCAGGAGGTGGAGGTTGCAGTGAGCCGAGTTCGCATCACTGCACTCCAGGAGTGTCTCAAATTGTGTGTGTGTGTGTGTGTGTATACTCAATCAAAATCCTAGCAAGCTGTTTTGTGGATATTGAGAAATGATTCTGAAGTTTATATGGAGAAAGAAAAGACCCAGCACAACCAACACAAAATTGAAGAAGAACAAAGTCACAGGACTCATGCTGCCCGACTTCCAGGCTCATGATGAAGCTGCACTAATCAAAGCAGGGCGGTGAATGAAAGACAGGTAAGGGGGCGGGTAGGCAGTAGATAAGGGGGCGGGTAAGGGGACAGAGTACAGAACCCAGAAACAGACCCATGTGGATGCAGTCAGAGGAGCAAAGCCAATTCCGTGGGGCAAAGAGAGTCTTCTCAATACATGGTGCTGGGACAACAGGAGACCCATGTGCCGAAAAACAAATCCAGACCCAGACTTCCCACCCTTCACAAAAACGAACTCCAAATGGATCACAGACCTCAGTGTAAAACACAAAACTGTATAGCTCCTAGAAGATAACATAGAACAAAACCTAGATGGCCTTGGATATGGAGATGACCTTTTAGATTCAATATTCAACATGCCTGTAGAATCTAAAGGCATGATCCATGAGAGAAATAATGGGTAAGTTGCACTTCATGAAGGTGAGAAGCTTCTGCTCTGCAAAAGACACTGTCAGGAGAAGACAAACCACAGACTGGGAGAAAATATTTGCAAAAGGCTTATCTGATAAAGGACAGTACTGAAAATATGCAAAGAACTCTTAAAACTCAACAATAACAAACGAACAACAGATTTTAAAAGTGAGCAAAACACTGGAACATAAATCTCACAGAAGAACTTCTGCACGGGGCAAGGCGTGCATGAGGATGTTCGGCGTCACGCGTCATCGGAGAAATGCAAATTATAGCAACACTGAGACACCACACACACCTACTAGCGTGGCCAAAACCCAGACACTGGCAACATCAAATGCTGACGAGGATGTAGAACAGAAGGAACTCTTGCTCATCGCTGGTGGGAATACAAAATGGGGCCGCCACCGTGGAAGACAGCTTGGCATTTTCTCACAAAACTAGAGATGATCTCGCTGCATGGTCCAGTAATCATGTTCTCCGCATGTACCCAAAGGGGTTGAAAACTTCTGTCCACGCAAAACCTGTACATGGGTGTTTATAGCAGTTTTATTGATAAGTTTCAAAACCTGGAAACCGAGATGCCCTTCAGTAGCTGAATGGGTGAATAAGCTGTGGTGCATCCAGACGGTGGACTCAGCACTAAAAAGAAATGAGCTGCCAAACTGTGAAAAGACATCGAAAGAACTTAAATACTGATCACTGAGCGAAAGAAGCCCTTGTGAAAAGGCTGCACCCTATGGGGTTCCAACTCCAGGACATTTCGGAAAACCATGGAGATGGTAAATAGATGAGTGGTTGCCAGAGGCTGAGGGGAGGGAAGGTTGAACAGGAGTAGCACAGAGGATTTTTAGGGCAGTGAAACTCCTCTGTGTGATGCTATGATGGTAGACACGTGTCGTCAGGTGTTTGTCCAAACCCTCAGAGGGTACAGCGCCGACAGTGAGCCTGAATATAGGCTACAGATGCTGGGTGATGATGACGGGGGTTGGACCAGGAAAATCAGCTGTAATACATGCACTGCTGGTGGGAAGTTCATCGTCGGGAGGGGGCTCTAGGAAATCTCTGTACCTTCGTCTTTTTTACTGTGAAACTAAAACTGCTCTAAAAAATAAAACATTAAAAGTGAAATATACAGGCTGGGCACAGTGGTTCACGCCTGTAATCCCAGCACTTTGGGAGGCCAAGGAGGGTAGATCACCTGAGGCAGGAGTTCAAGACCAGCCTGGCCAACATGGTGAAACCTCGTCTCTACTAAAAATACAAAAATTAGCCAGGTGTGATGGTGCGTGCCTGTGATCCCAGCTGCTCGGGAGGCTGAGGCAGGAGAATTGTTTGAACCCGGGAGGCGGAGGTTGTGGTGAGCCGAGATGGTGCCATTGCACTCCAGCCTGGACAGCAAGAGCGAAACTCCGTCTCAAAAAAGAAAGAAAGGAGGGAGGGAGGGAGGGAAGGAAGGAAGGAGAAATATACATTTCTGCATGAACAAAAACCGATGAAGAAAACCAAAGGTGTAGCACACAGGGAAATGAAAGCCATAGCACATGAGGAAATGCTTACAACTTACGGCACAAAGGATCAAGCTCTGCAAACTGTAACAAGCTCCTAACAATCAAGGCAAAAACCCAATTATCTCTTGGAAAAATGGGCACATAAAAAAGAAAGGCAAAGGGCTCTCCCCTGTGAAGAGACACTCAGCCTCGCTTACAGTCAAAGTGCACCCCCCAGGTCCTCCGCACGCCATTTCCCATCCATCAGATTGTCCGAGATGCAGACTTCCAACAGCGCCTCTGTATCCCCAAGGAGATGGGCAGTTCATGGGGTGCCGCTGCCTGGGAGGGGAGGTGGCTCTTGGGGGGGCCTCCCACTTACCCAGCTGCAGCAACAAATGTGACATCTGTCCCTGAGATGGCCAGACATGCAGCAAGTGCTCCATGCTATTCACTGTGGCATCACATGCAGTGGCAAAGGTTTGGAAACACCCAGATATCAAAGAGCAGAAGGTTTAATGAATAACTGAGACACACCCGCAAAATGCATCTGTAAAGAAGAATAAAAAAGTTATCTCTGTGCTGATAAGAAGTTATCTTCCAGAGGTGGCATTAAGTGCAAGGGAGGCAGGAGAGTGGTGGGGCTGGTTTCTTGGTCACAGCCTTGCTGACCAAAGCAGGACCCAGTCCAGATGGGGTGAAGTGGAGAAGCTGGCAGAGACCAGCAGATGGTAAGAGAGCAAACCCTGACTGCCCTTGTTGGTCATTAGCATAAGACATGCCTACCAGTGCATGAGAGTTTACAAATGCCATGGCAACAACCCGGAAGTTACCACTGCTTTTTTTATGGCAATGACCTGGAAGTTATCACCCCTTTCCTAGGAAGTTCTATATAACCCGCCCCTCAATTTGCATTGACCTGCCCCTTAAGTTGCATGTAATTGAAAGTGGGTAGAAGTGGGTGTAAATATAGTTGCCAATGACCCATATGCTATGGACTCTGGGCACACTGCCTGTGAGTCAGCCTCACTCTGCAAGGAAGAGTGCTGCTCAATAGAAGTTTGCTGCCTAGCACCGCCGGCTCACCCTTGAATTCTTTCCTGGGCAAAGCTGAGAACCTTCCTGGGCTTAGCCCCAGTTTTGGGGCTTACCTGCCCTGCATCACCTGGCAGCCATGAAGATGAAACAGTGGAGGTGGCGGTGGTGGGTGGGCGGGTGGTGAGACAGCAGAGAGGTGGTGGTCCACAGTTGGTGGGACAACTGATATCTCTCGAAAGAAGAGAAGTGATGAGGGGGCAACTGACAAAAAGGCTGGACAGTGGAGAGGTAGCAAGACAGCAACCAGCAATCTGGTGATTGGCTAGACGGTGATTGGTGAGATAGGAAGAAGCAGTGATTAGAGAGAGATGGCGATTGGCTCTGCAGCGATCAAAGAAAATCAAAGTCATAGAGCTGCTAGTGCAGCAGAGCTGTAACCTTAGCTCTTTTCAGAGCCATCATCTTTCCTGGCAGGCAGCAGAGCCGAGTGGTTGTGGGAGTGGCCATAGTGCCACCACCACACGCGGGACCCCTGCCCTGCCTGGCAGGTCACTGGTCCACGTGCCAGTCTCCTCAAAGCAGCCGAGCCTGCCCAAGTTGGGGAAACCCTGGGAGGAGACCTTTACCCAGGGATTAAGGTGGAGACTGGTCAGCGCCATTTTGGCTCCTGTGGTTGGGTGAGTGTCCTCCCCTCTGCCCACCCCTGCCAATCAGGTGAGCCAGGAACTTCAGCCTTTGGCTAGATGGTCAGTTTGAAGTCCCCGTAGCCTGACCAGCTACATCCTTGTCATTCCTTCTCTTGATCCTTTCTCCTCTAATGCCATTTCATTGTCTGTTGGCCATTTTGTTTTATTTTAATTTCTGCTTTGAAATGTATGTTTCATCTGGAATTTTTGCTTGGCTCCCTGCTAACTCTATTTGGGCAATTATTTAAGGCAAGACACTTGGTTGTGGGAGGTCTCTTGTTGTGTTGACCCTGGGACAGCAGGATCATGTTGTCCTGTGGCCCCAGCGTAGCCTTTGGGGTTCACTGTTGGCCTCAGCTAGATGCTCTGGGGTTTTCGACGTTGGTGTGGGGATACTTGTTGGCTGACACTCGACTGCTCTGGGTTTCTGGCATTTGGGATTGTAGGCCACCCCTAGACGCTCCAGAGCTTTTGGCACTGGCATTCCCTCTAGGATTGTGGGTTAGAGGCTACCCTAGGGGAATCTTGGCCTTGCCTTTTCTTGTTTCGTACCAAGAGTTATTTCCTGAAACCACCTTTTCTTATTGTCACTTTATCTACACTTTTTCTTCTATGCTTTGTTTTGTCATATTTTGTTTGCCAGGACTTTTTTAATGCCTTGCTACCTTGACTTATTCCTTCTCTGCAGGACATGGGAATCTGAAAGGGGACGACAGCAAAGGTCCAGATTCTTCTCCTGTTGCTAAACTTAGAAAAATGCCTGTGCCCAGTTGAAATCCTTGCTAGACACGGGGACAATCATGAGCATCCCAGAACACTTACAGCTAGGGTGTCTTTTATGCTGGCCAGTGTTTAATGTTCTTCGGCTAGTTCTAGCCCAAGAACAATTGGCATAAAGCTGTGGTTAGACCTGCAGATTTCTGAGCATTGGTCTTGGTAAAGGCCTGGTGGTGTAGACATTAAGGTTGCTTGGTTTAAATGTTCTGGAATTGCATCTGTTTCAGGTGACAGTAGGACTCATGAACGTAAAACATCTGATGAAATTAGTATATAAATTGATATTTCTATAGGGAAGACTACTCAATTGTCAATTTCACCATAGCTCATAGTAATCATAACTCTCCTGGCTTTAGATCTGTTGAGTATATAAGAATTAAAATTTAAGTCTTCATAATCTGCATATTCATAGCATCAATATCATCAGTGTCCTATAGTTTTGGTGGTAAGCAAAGGGCTATTAATTTCGTCTTTGATGTATAGAATATGTAATAGATGAAGTTCAACTTAAAGAAATTCATTTTCTATTGCAAGACCATTTGGGTCCAATACAAAAATTAGAAAATCAAGAGATTTGGTCTAAACATGGCTCTGTACATTATAATGCTGTTTCACAATTGGACTTACTGTGTAAAAAAGAAGAAAAACGGGAGGAGGTCCCTTATGTACAGGCTTTTATGGCCCTTTACTGGCTCTTGTTACTTCCAGGCACCAGGAAGGCACATCTAAGGGAACCCCTCCTAGCTGCTCCCCCTAGAGGGCCTGTGCCCTCCTTGGAGACTCCTCAGTTCCCCAGTTCTGACCTGAGGGGGGTTCAGCCAGTGCAGGATTCCACCCAGGGTCATCAGGCCCCCATCCCCCTTATACAGCCAGCCCCAGCCTATACCCCCGACTGCTGAGGAGGCAAGCCCAACAGGCACCCCCAGAAGCGGGACCCCATATCAGCCCTTAAAGTCAAACTTGTGTCTGTGGCGAGAGGCAGCTGATGGAAATGGGGGCAGCTGATGGAAATGGGGGCAGCTGATGGAAATGGGGGCAGTTGAAGGGCAGGCGCCATTTTCTATGTCTGATGTGGCTCCGTGCAAGGAGGCACGTGGCCGGTTTTCAGATAATCTGGGGTTTTATGGAAGAATCTAAGTCTACGAGGTCTGACGTGGCTTCGTGCAAGGAGGCACGTGGCCGGTTTTCAGATAATCGGGGGTTTTATGGAAGAATCTAAGTCTACAAGGTCTGATGTGGCTCCGTGCAACGAGGCACGTGGCCGGTTTTCAGATAATCTGGGGTTTTTGGAAGAATCTAAGTCTACCATGTTCTTTCACTTGTCATGACTTGTAAGCACTGTTGCTCACTTGCTGTGCTGTGAGGGAGAAGCAGAGGGAAAAGTGTGAGATTAAGCCAGTCAGTTATGACAAGGTTAGAAAAATAACTCAGGGAAGGATGAAAATCGCACTCTGTTTCAAGAAAGTTTGGTTGAGGCACTCGGGAAACGTAATGACGCAGATCACGAACACCCAGAAAGCCCTGGGTATACATTTTATCCCTGAATCTGCCTCCAACATGAGGAGGAAGCTACAGAAAGCAGAAATGGGACCTGAAACCCTGTGAGCCAACTCCTGAATATGCCCTTTAAAGTTTGCAACAATAGGAACAGTGAAAAGGGGTAGAATTAAAAGCAAGATAAGGCCAGGCGCGGTGGCTCAAGCCTGTAATCCCAGCACTTTGGGAGGCCGAGACGGGCGGATCACGAGGTCAGGAGATCGAGACCATCCTGGCTAACACGGTGAAACCCCGTCTCTACTAAAAATACAAGAAAATTAGCCGGGCAAGGTGGCGGGCGCCTGTAGTCCCAGCTACTCGGGAGGCTGAGGCAGGAGAATGGCGTGAACCCGGGGAGGCGGAGCTTGCAGTGAGCCGAGATCGCGCCACTGCACTCCAGCCTGGGGCACAGAGCAAGACTCCGTCTCAAAAAAAAAAAAAAAAAAAAAAAAGCAAGATAAATAGCCAAAATGTGCAATTGCTAACAGTTGCTGTCAGTGCCTTGCCCCTCAGCCTTACCTGTCCTGAGAGAGTGTCGTGAGATTGGCATCTGACATGCCCAGACAAGAGCTCTTGACTTGCTGGCCCCTGGGTCAAAATCAGTGTGCCTACCATAAGCCAAAGGGCCTTTGGCAATGAGAATGTCCTAACCTTCCCTGGTGAGAAAGAAAAAAGCTGCCTGCCAATACTAGAGCTAACCTTCTTAGGCTAGTCCCAGCGAGGTGCTTTTGTTGTTGTCGTCGTTTTTTTTTTTTTGGTTTTCTGTTTTGTTTTGTTTTGTTTTGTTTTTTTGAGAGGGAGTCTCGCTCTGTCATCCAGCCTGGAGTACAGTGGTGTGATCTTGGCTCACTGCAACCTCCGTCTCCTGGGTTCAAGCAATTCTCCTGCCTCAGCCTCCCGAGTAGCTGGGACTACAGGTGTGCGCTACCACACCCAACTAATTTTTTTATTTTTAGTAGAGACAGGGTTTCACCGTGTTAACCAAGATGGTCTCAATCTCCTGACACCAACGAGGCGTTTTGCTCAAGTAAGTGTACTGGGGGCCTTGGACCCTTGGCCTGGTGGATGGCTTCCTGCAGGCAGGCAAGTGGCCACTTAAACGTTTTTCTTTGGTGTGTCTGCTGCTGGGTGAGCTCTCTGGTGGCTCAGGGACTGCAAGGTCTCACGTTGAGCCATGTGGTTCACCCCCTCCTTTCTGCAGAATCTTTCTCCACTTCCGCCTGTCTTTCATACTTACCAGGGAAAATAAAATGTGGTCAGGTAAACAGGTCCCAATTTTATAAATAATTTGGATCCAGCTGTCTTGCATGGGTCACGTCATTTGTGTGATGTGTGTTGTGTCTAGCATGCTATCAAATTGGCTTATAAATAAAAGAGTGCTCATAAATTAAACAAGTCAGTCTAAATATGTTAGTTTGAAGGGAATGTTGTATCTTCTAAAATTTAACTTGAAAATTTTTATCTAGGTAAACCACTGATGTTCATAGGTTTTGGAATGGTTAAAATGGCTTTAAGTAGTGAGCTTTTGTATGGCTTAAAAATCTTGAAATTGTAGAATGTGTCTCATCTACAGAATGCTAATGTCTGTTGGGCAGTTCAGGATTTCTTGCTTCCTACATGTATATAAAATGTGCCAGGGAAGATATATTCTTTATTGGGAAAAAATAACTTTTGTCCAGAAAGTATTAAATGAGAGGTTCAGAATGTGAGGGAACCAGCGAGTAGAAAAGAGAGAAGTGGGGAGAGTTATTGATGGAAGCTATATCTATATCTATCTATTTATATTATTATTTATTTATTTATTTATTTGCAGAAGGGATATGAAGAGTGACTTACAGGTGCCCACCACCACGCCTGGCTAATTTTTTTTTTTTTTTTTGAGACGGAGTCTTGCTCTGCCGCCCAGGCTGGGGTGCAGTGGCCGGATCTCAGCTCACTGCAAGCTCCGCCTCCCAGGTTTACGCCATTCTCCTGCCTCAGCCTCCCGAGTAGCTGGGACTACAGGCGCCCGCCACCTCACCCGGCTACTTTTTTGTATTTTTTAGTAGAGACGGGGTTTCACCGTGTTAGCCAGGATGGTCTCGATCTCCTGACCTCGTGATCCGCCCATCTCGGCCTCCCAAAGTGCTGGGATTACAGGCTTGAGCCACCGCGCCCGGCCAGTGAAACCCTATCTCTACAAAAAATACAAAAATTAGCCGGGCATGATGGCGGCTAATGATGGCAAATAGCTCCCTGTTCAGTCAGAAAACTTGGTCTTATTAAAACCTTAAAAAGGAGGATTCCCCCAAGGATCAATTACAACCAAAATAAAAGGTCCTATGTGGGGCATTGTTAAGTGTTCCCTCTGCTGTTAAACTTTAGGAAGTCACTCGCTGGGTGCACTTAACCTGCGTCTTCTGCGTCCCTGCAGGCATGAGAGGAGGGCACCATGCCCTTCACCTGTGAGCCCCTGGAAGGCGTAAAGCTGTTGTTTTGCAAATACACACAACTCACACGGCGAGGAGCACGTGCAGTCATCAGCCGTACGGATTCTTCTCGCCTGGCTTTGACCTTTCTCAGGACCTTTACTATCTTATCATTACTAACTTTTGGCTCCCTTATTGGATTTTGGGTTTCTTCCCACACAACCTTCGTTTCCCCCATGATCAGACCAACTTGTAAGGCAGCCTCACCCATTTTCTGCCCCCTCTTCCTTTGATGCAAGAAAGATGAGCCCTAAAATTGGGGTTTAGCCAGGAGGGTTCTTGGCTTCACCCAGGAAAGAGTTCGAGGGCAAGCCGGCGGTGTTAGCTGCTCCCTGTGGAGCGGGGCTGACTCACAGGCAGTGCGTCCTGAGTCCACAGCGTATGGGCTGTTGGCAACTGCGTGGGCTGTTGGAAAGGCAAAGGACCTTTCCCAGGACCTCTAATAACCATCTTATCATTACTAACTTTTGGCTCATAGCAAAGCTCGAGTCCTGTTGACTGCAGCAATTCCCCAGAAAGACAACGCTGGTTCAGGCTTCAACCCATCCTATCCTCTGACCTGGAGAAGGAAAGCACCCGGCCTCAGGAGCCCTTAGGTCGGGCACCAGAGATTTTCCCTCCTCCAACGTTACGCAGGGCCTATGCCCACGAACGCAGCAGGAACAGTTCTAGAAGACAGACCCTGCCCTTCTGCACCCCCTTAAGATTAAGGCGAAGGATCTCATCTCTGAGGGCGCAGATAAGGTAGGAAGATGGCAGGACTTGTTTTCTGGTCACAGCCCCGCTGACCAAAACAGGATCTGGTCTGGATGGGATGAAGTGGAGACAGGAATCAGGGGATGGCGAGAAAGGTAATCCCTGGCTGCCATCATTGCTCACGGCATAAGACCCTCCCACTGGTGCCATGATAGTTTGCAAATGCCATGCAATGACCTGGAAGTTACCACCTTTTTCCATGACAATGACCCAAAAGTTGTCACTCCTTTCCTAGACAATTCTAAGTAACCCACCCCTCAATTTGCATTGATCCCTGCTTAATCTGCACCTAAAAGAAGTGGGTATAAATACGGTTGCGACAGCCCGAAGGCTGTGGATTCACTGCCTGTGAGTCAGCCCCGCTCCACAGGGAGCAGCTAACACCACCGGCTCACCCTCCAAGTCTTTCCTGGGTCAAGTCAAGAACCCTCCCAGCAAAACTCCCATTTTAGGGCCCATTTTTCCTGCATCGAAGGACGAAGGGGCAGAAAAAGGGCGAGGCTGCCTTACCATTCGTCTGATCACAGGGAAATGAAGGTTGGATGGGAAGAAACCTAAAGTCTAACAAAGCAGTTATCTGTACGGCAGCTAGCCCTCTCCGAAGGAATCCCGCTTGGTGGTTTTGGCTTCCGAGCGAGTACGTCTTCCGCGTCTGCAGAATGCCATCCTCGCATCGGAAGGAAGAAGGTGAACTCGGAGGTGGAGACATGAGCTGGATGGTGACGTGGGTCTCCCGTGGCTGCCAAAACAGGGTGCTGCACACTGCATGGCTTGGGACAACAGGCACCTGCTCGCTCTCTGTCTCCAATGCCAGGGTCTGACGGTGAGGTGTGGGCAGAGTGGGCTCCTCCCACGCCCTTCTCCCACACAGTGGCTGCTGGCGGCCCTGGGTGCACCCTGGCTGGTGGCGGCATCCCTCCAGTCTGCTGCCTCTGGGCATGGGGCTCTTGCTCTGTGCTGGTCTGTCTCTACTCACAGGCAGTGTGCCCTGAGTCCACAGCGTATGGGCACAGTGTATGATGTCATAATCCTATGACATCAGCCATAGGATTTAGGGCTGGCCCTAATCCAGAATGACTTCACTTTAACTCACTGCGCCTGCGAAGAACCTGTTTCCAAACAAGTTCACGTTCTGGAGTTCTCGGTGAACAGGTGTTTGGAGGGCACTGTTTGCCACAGGACAACTACGTATCACAGTGCTGGTGATGTGACCACACAAATGAAATACGGTTGCCAACAGCCGTGACTTTTTTTTTTTTTTTTTGAGTCAGAGTCTCACTCTGTTGCCCAGGCTGGAGTGCAGTGACGTGGTCTCGGCTCACTGCAACCTCCACCTCCTGGGTTCCAGCAATTCTCCTGTTTCAACCTCCCAGGTAGCTGGGATACAGATGTGAGCCACCACGCCTGGATAATTTCTGCATTTTTAGTAGAGATGGAGTTTCACCATGTTGATCAGGCTGGTCTTGAACTCCTGACCTCAGGTGATCTTCCTACCTCGGCCTCCCAAAGTGCTGGGATTACAGGCGTGAACCACCACGCCCGGCCTTCAGGTGACTTGTAAGCATAGCATTCACACTGTTTATACTTAGAAGGATATTCTCTGAGGACAAAAGATCATCTTTTGTTTTCATTTTTAATTTCTAAATAGTCGTTTTGAAATGATTTCAGAGTTATGAAAAAAGTTACAAAAAACAAAAACAGTGCAAAGAATTCCAGCATATCCTGTAAGCAGTTTCCGTAGAGGTTATCTCATATAGAACCATGGTGCAAGGTTCAAAATCAGGAAATTAACACCAATGCAATACTATTTTTTAAAAATTCTTTTAAATGCAATACTATTAACTAACGTACAGGCCCCATCCCAGTGTCTTTCTGGCCCACGGCCCAGTCCAGGACCACACATTGCATTTGCTTGTCATTCTCCGTGGCTGCCTCCCAGTGGGGACAGCTTGGGGAGTGTGGTCATTGTCCAGCACACAGCTGCTTCTCACGGCTGCATTGAGGGCACATCCTCTGGGCAGGACCCACAGAAGCTATGCCAGGCTGACCTCAGGGCGTCTCATCAGGAGATCTATGATGTGGGCCTGTCCTTTACTGGTGTGTTAAGCTTGGTTGCTGGGATCAGGGGCGTCTGCCAGGCCTCTCCGCCGCCAATCTGCGTTTTCCCTTTAATTATCTCGTGGGGAGATAGTTTGAGGCCAAGAAATATCCCATTTCTCATCTTAATTTTGCCTACTAATCATAACATCTCTCGATGGTTCCTGTGTTGTTCGCAAAATGGTAGTTCTCTGTTGCCACCATCGCTTCTACATTTATTAACTGCAATTCGGAGGGGACAAGCATTTCACCCTCTCTTTCCGCTTATTTAGCTATTATTTATCTATGCAATTATGTATGGACTTGTGGGCATTTAGCCTTATAAGATGGGTTATGAGCTATTACTATAATTTTCTTTTTTGAGACAGGGTCTCGCTCTGTCACCCAGACTGGAGTGCAGTGGCATGATCTCAGCTCACTGCAACCTCTGTCTCCCGGGTTCAAATGATCCTTCCACCTCAGCCTGCTGAGTGGCTGGGACCACAGGCACGCACCACCATGCTCAGCTAATTTTTTATTTTCTGTAGAGGCAGGGTTTCACCATGTTGTCCAGGCTGGTCTAGAACTCCGGGACTCAAGCAATCTGCCCGCCTCAGCCTCCCAAAGTGCTTGGATCACAGGCATGTGCCACTGCGCCTGGCCCATTGCTATACTTAAGTATTGTTTTGCTCTGGTTGTCCCAGGTTTGGCTCTGGAGCCATTTAGATTGGTCCTCTGTCCTTTTGACACCTCGCTGCCCTTTGGGCGCTCTGCCTTACTTTGTGGGACCACAGGTGCTCCAGGTTCACCCGGGACCCTCCCTGCCTCGGTGCTGGGGGCCCCAGTGCCTGGCCCTGGAGAGGGATATTAGTGCCCGAGATCCGGCTCTGGGAGTGCCTGTGGCTGTGGGGTGTCCCTGCTCTGAGGTCCCCCAGTGGACACAGCTAAAACCTCGCTGAGAACACACGGGCCCATGTCAGGCTCACACCTGTCTACCCAGCTGTCTACTGATATTTCTGTGCTGAAACTACAAGCTCCAACTGCTGCCTCTCCCCCCAGCTTCTCACGCTCCTTACTCGTAGCTCCCTTCTCCCGCAGCGAGACTTGCCACCCACAGTGTGGCCACGGGGAGGTGACCTGAGTGGCCACATGGGGCTTCCTGCTCAGAGGGTTTAAGACTCTGCTGTCGCCATTCTGAAGTTCTTAATGATCTTTGAGCAAGGGCCCCACAATCTCGTTTTGTGCCGGGTCCCGTAAATTACATATCTGGCTCTAATTACCCACAATGTGCTTGCTCACTCAGTTCTGGAGCACACACAGTAATTCCATAATTGGTAACTCAGGTTGCTGTGCAAGACGGCTTCACAAACTAGGGCACGGTGTCTGCACACCGTTCTTTTTGTCTTACAGCCCATGATCAAAATACTGTCTTCCAAAGCGTGTGGTAGGTTTTCTTTTCCCCACTTCCTTTGATGTTCATTCGTTACTGCTTGTATTCCATTTTGGCGACATGCCCCCATCCTGGTTGATGTTAATCACCTATTTACTTTGGAGGGTGTGTGGTATATTTCTGTGGTCCTGGAAGGAACACAAAAGCTGCAGCCTCCACAATAGCCAAGCCCACCAGCGCCTGCACTTTTAAGGACCAGGAGGGAAGGTCCTGTCTCCCTGTTCCCTCCACTGACTCCCCCACCTATCTGAGCCCCCACTTCTCCTGCAAAGTGGAGACTCCCTGGGGAGGCAGAGGAGCAGGGTGGCAGGACTGCAGGGGGTGAGGGGCTCCTGCCACCCCATGGCTGGGTGCCACTGGCTGGCCATGCACACACTGGGTAAGCTTGCCCTGGGCACTGGCGTGGGGACCAGGCATCCCTCCGTCTCACCTGGCCAGCCCAGCACAGGAGGAGGGCTGAGACTCTGAGAAGGGTACAGGGCAGAGAGAGCGGGAAACAGCGGGGCTCAGGCTTGGGGTGGGAGCCCAGGTGCTCAGGAAATGGAGTGCAGGCTCCCTGTGGGCACCTGTGGACAGGAACGGGAGGGGACTAAGGAGTGTGTTGTACTTTATCTGTACCTGGCTAAGCAAGATCAGACTGTCATCTAGCATTAGCTAAACCTCACAGTGGAGGCAGTGGCTTCACATCGCTCCCAAGAGGAAACCACACAGAAAGCTGGGGGAGAAATGCCCTTACCGGCTTCCCCAGCACCACACGGGGCAGCTGCCTGCAGCCTCTTAGGGGCTGAATGCAACCACAATGCAGGCACCAGCCCTCGAGGGCAGGCCCATGGAGGGACGCCGCTCCCCGCTCTGCCCGCACACCTCTCCTGGAGCGGCCATGAAACATCAGCTCCTGATGTGGAGTCATGGCCATTGGCAACATCAGCACATTTTCATGGTCCTTATTTCATTTTTAGCTCATCCTTTAGAAACTCACATTTTGGGGTAGTTTCACAATATCCCAGGATGCATTAGTAGTTTCTGTGGCCTAAGCGTTGGCGAACCCCAAAATTCATAGGTTGGAACCTAATACCCAATGTGATAGTGTTAATAGGTAGGACCTTTGGGAGGTGAGTAGATCACCAGGGCTGTGCTCTCACGAATGGCATGAGTGCCTGGGTAGAAGAGGCTCCAGGGAGCTCCCTCACTCTGTCCACCATGAGCCTTGTCAAGAGGCGCCATCTTGGAAGCAGAGGGCAGACTCGTGAGACGCCGCATCCGCCAGCACCCTGGTCTTGGATTTGCAGCCTCCAGAACTGTGAGCAGTAAATGTCTGTTGTTGACAAGTGGCCCGGGCTCAGGCATGTTGCCACAGCAGCCAGAACGGACTCTAGCCGCAGAGCAGCCAGGGCTGCACGTGGTGCATGAACATGCCCGCCACCCTCCTACTCCTGGGGCAGGTAAGGGCTGCGCAGCCCTCTGCATCCAGCTTCCGGGCTGTTCCATGCGCCTGTGCCCCTAATTGCTGTGTTCTCCGGCTCAAAGATCACACTGATTTTGCCTTCAGCCCACTCTCATTTTCCCCCAGATTTCACTAAGTGATTTTGCAAAGTGATGGCTGTGCTTCCCCCCTGCGCTTCTCTCTGGCTGGTTTCTATTCCGGGTCCACTGGCAGGGCCAGAAAGAACCGTAGGATTGAACCTGAGGCTCCTGTTCCCCATCAGGCATGTGCACACCTACACCCACCTGTGCATACCCCACCCCCACACACACCTGCACACAGTCGCACACCCACCTGGGCACACGTGTACACACATCCATACACACACCCCTGCATGCACACCCATACACAGGCGCACACACCCACCCACGTGCATGTGCCCATACACATACACACACACCCATGCACACACCCGCCTGTGCACACCCCACACCCATGCATGCCTGCACACACCCAAACACATCCACACACAGGCACACCCCCTCCACACACGTGCCATGCACACCTCACACCCATGTATACCTGCACATGCTTGCACACTCACCTGTGCACACAATCATACATGCATGCACACCCCACACACAGACCCACACACCTGTGCACACGCCCATACACATCATTCCCACACCCACATGTGCACACACTGTACATACCTGCACACACACCCACATATGCACATGGTCAACATCCACCCACTCAGGCACTCCTACATGCACAAACGCGCACATGCACACAGACATGGCCACTTTCATGGGCACAGACTCACACACTCCCACATATACACACATGCCCACCTAAACCACTCACTTGACCAGATAGCAGTGTTTTTCAACCACAGCACAGAGACTGGGGATGCATAGGACATCATGTAGCCACGCTGGCCTCTGCCCGTCGGATAGAGCACCTCTCCCTCCCATAGTGGCAATCAGAAGTGCCTCCAGGTATTGCTACACGTCTCCAGTGGGGCAGGGGTTCCTCCAGCTGAGAACCTGGGGGACAGTATGGTGGTTGCCAGCTGGCACCCCGGGAGGGCACGCCCGCCTGCTGCATGACCTGGCGAGTCAGGGTGTCTCCTCGCCTCTGACAGCCTGGGAGATGGTGGGGCCTGTGCAAGGGTCATGCCAAGGCTTAGATGTGAAACCCCACGTGGGGCGTGCACACAGGAAGTGCTCACCCTGTGTTCGAGGACGTGGGGAGGCAGGCCCTCCTCACCCCTCCAGGCACTGACAGGGGCCACTGACCAGGAGGAGAAGGTGGTGGTGCTGCCCTCACACAGACGCAGTTGTGGGCGGCAGGCGCCAGGGCTGCCGGGCACAGGCATCGTCTTAGGGAGGATGGGCCCCCGGGCTCACATGCTGCGATCCAGAGCTCAGGGGCTGGCACTTCTGCCTGCTGTCTGGGGACTTGGGGAAGCCCCAGAGGAGAAGGCCGTGACCCCTAGTCTCTCCCTGCACAGCCCCTGCCTCCACCCCTGAGAGGCCTCATCACCAACCCCTGAGCTGCCCTGGGGGAGACCCTCCTTGGCTGTTTCCCGAGGCCTGTTTTCTTGTTTCTTTTTTAAGAGGGTGGTCCCAGCTCCCTGCCTCGGCCTCCCGAGGTGCTGGGACTGCAGGTGCATTGCTGTGCCCAGTTCCTGGGGCTCCTAAAAATACAGACACAGCGGTGACGGGGCATCACATGGCGACAAGGGCAAGGTACAGAAACAGGGAAGGGGGAAAAGCCTGGCCCAGCCTTGAGGACGCACTGCTGTGGGCTCTGATGGCTGAATTAAGGACACAGCTGTCTGCTCCTCCTGTCCTGCCCACCCCACCACCCCGGCACCCCTGACGCACCACATCTGCTCGTTTCTTTACTGTCAGTCTCCACCACCCTCCCCACCCCGAAAACAGGCTTCTGTGAGAGGGATTTGGGGCTCCCGCGCAATTGCTGGGGGGCCTCCTTTGATTTCCACCGCACCGGGCATGAACGCCACCACCAGAAGCTCAGCTTTTCAGGAGAACGCCTGGTCCTGAAGCTTTCTAGGCATTTCAGTAGCCAAACCCTCTTGATCGTGTGGTTCCAGAAAAAGTCAGTGTGGCACCCACTTCCCCATGCTGCAGCCCCCGTGGTCCCGGGAAGAGGGCTGGTTCCGCAGAGCTGAGGAGGGAAGTGGTCTCCGGGAGTAGCAGGGAGGCCTCGGAGGGAGGCGGTGGGAGCAGGCTCTGCTCTTAGGAAGTGCCCTGCGAGTGGCTCCCGACGGACCCAAGAGGCGCTCTGGGGGACGAGTTATGGCTCTGAGCTGCCCGTGCCAGGCAGGGAGGCTGTGTTCTCATGCGTTCACCCCTCAGTCCCTGGGTATGGGCCTCCCAGGATGTACCCACAGCATCTGGGTCATGCAGAGGCCTGGGAAAGCCTGTTAAGGCTGGAGGGGTGGGGGCATACTCTGGTGTGTTGGGGCACCTGTGTCGTGGGCACGGCTCCCCGTTTAGGGAAGGCACTGCGGTGATCACGCACTACCAGTAAGTATTTCAGAGCCCAAAACGTGAAAACAAATGGAAGAAGTTCCATGTCATAGTGAATCTTGGCTGTGTGCAGTGGCTCACCTGTAATCCCAGCACTTTGGGAGGCTGAGGCAGGCGAATCACTTGAGGTCAGGAGTTTGAGACCATCCTGGCCAACATGGTGAAACACTGTCTTTACTAAAAATACAAAAATTAGCCGGGCGTAGTAGCAGGCGCCTGTAATCCCAGCTACTCGGGAGGCTGAGGCAGGAGAATCGCTTGATCCCGGGAGGTTGCAGTGAGCCGAGATCGCGCCATTGCACTCCAGCCTGGGCGACGGGGTGAGACTCTGTCTCAAAACAAACAAACAAACACAAAACAGTGAATGTTTTTATTACAAATAATAAACGTTCGCTTTTACATACCACACCTCATTTCCCCAGGGGTTTCTGAGGCCCCTCCCTGCCCACCCTCCTTCATTCTCTCTGCAGTGTTTGAGGCATGTTTTGTGCCAGGCCCCTTCCAGGGCTGCTAACAAGAAAACATAAAATAAAAATGGCAGAGAAGCGAGTGCCTCCAGCGTATGGCAATGCCAGTCACGAGCCAAACGGCTGAACGCGGCCCATGTCTCCTCCCTCTGGGCGTCCGGGGTCCCCTGCTCAGGCCTCAGCAGTGCAGCCTGCATGTCAGACCGCTACCGTCTCACTCAAGGCTCCCGTGGGCCAGGGTCCACCTGGACTCCACTCCTCGGGATATTGGCAGGATCCCAGGCCCTGCGGCTGTGAACTCGGGACTTGACTTCTTTGCTGGCCAGAGCTGCATGAGCTTCCAGAGGCCACCTGTTGTTCCTGTCACCTGGGGCTCCCCAGCCCGGCCATGGGCTTCCTCAGAGCCACAGGGGAGGGACAGGCTCTAGAGAAATGAGCGTTGCAGTCCCGCCTAACACAATCACGTTCCTCCACTCCCCTTTGTTGTGTTCTGTGGGTTAGAAGGTGGTTATCACCGGGACACCAAACAAGGTGTCACCAACAAGAGGTGGGGGGCCTTGGGAGTCTGGCTGCCACACAGGAGGAAATGACAGCTCCACTCTGTCACTGAACCTGAGCTCAGCAGTAGCCTTGAGTCTCCTGGCAACTACGTGGGAAAGGGACTCTGCTCAGAACACACATGCGGGAGCAGAACACACTCCTGCTCTCCAGCCCAGCACCGAGCCCATCACAGGGGCAGGTGTCCTGGGCCTCTGGTCTCAAGGGCATCATTTCTGTGCAGGCAACAGTCACTGGACTGTCCTTTCACACCCTCTGGACACACAGACGACACAAGTGGTTCCCAGAAGCCTCTGTGTCCTGTCAGGAGGTGACAGGTGGGGGTGGCTGTCCTCTGTGTCCCATCAGGTGGTGACAGGTAGGGTGGCTGTCCCCTGTGTCCTGTGACATGGTGACAAGTGGGGATGACTGTCCCCTGTGTCCTCCCAGGTGGTGACAGGTGGGGGTGACTGTCCCTTGTGTCCTCCCAGGTGGTGACAGGTGGGGGTGGCTGTCCCCTCTGTCCTCCCAGGTGGTGACAGGTGGGGGTCGCTGTCCCCCTGTGTCCTCTTATGTGGTGACAGGTATGGGTGGCTTTCTTCTGTGTCCTCCCAGGTGGTGGCAGGTGGGGTTGAGTGTCCCATGTCCCATCAGGTGGTGACAGGTATAGGCGACTGTCCCTCTGTTGTCCTCCCAGGTGGTGACAGGTAGGGTGACTGTCCTATGTCCTGTCAGGTGGTGACAGGTGGGGGTGGCTGTCCCCTCTGTCCTCCCAGGTGGTGACAGGTGGGGTGACTGTCCCCGTGTCCTGTCAGGTGGTGACAGGTGGGGGTGGCTGTCCCCTCTGTCCTCCCAGGTGGTGACAGGTGGGGTGACTGTCCCCTGTGTCCTGTCAGGTGGTGACAGGTGGGGGTGGCTGTCCCCTCTGTCTTCCCAGGTGGTGACAGGTGGGGTGACTGTCCCCTGTGTCCTGTCAGGTGGTGACAGGTGGGGTGACTGTCCTGTGTCCTCCCAGGTGGTAACAGGTGGGAGTAGCTTTCCTCTGTATCCTGTCGGGTGGTGGCAGGTGCAGGTGGCTGTCTTCTGTGTCATGACCCCACCTGTGTGATGGCAAGGCCAGGCTCATCTCCAGAATCCTCAGGTCAGCGATCCCCACCGAAGCCTTTTAACATCATGGCAGAATCTGGAAAGTCTGTTTTATTTCATTATCTGAAATACTTTCAAGAGCTGATAACAGTAGCATTAGACTGATAGTTACATGCATCTGGGACATCCTGGCACCGGTGCATAAACGTCGAAGCCATTTCCATCATTTAACTTGTCCGGTCCTTTCAACAACCTTCTGTGCTGGGCGTGATGACTGCCATCTGCACAGATAACCTTTGCCAAAAAGTGAGGGAACCAGAGGTTCTAACCCAGGGCCCCGGCCCCGAGCTCGCCCTTGCCCTCTCCCATTCACCTGCTCCCTTCACAACCCCGATGCCCGACCCTGAGTGGAGAAAGTACAGGGAGGGTCTGCAGCTGCCCAGCAGTGTCCCAGCAACAGGACCCGGAGCAAACCAGGCCTCGGCATGGGTACGGGATGAACTCAGGGCACTGGTGGTCCGTTGGCTGTTTCTGGGTAACTGACCTACAGGTGATTTCTTTTTCCTCTTCTTTCTAAGCTTTAAAAATTACCATTGTGATATGATAGAACTTTTCAGAATTTTAGATACAGTTTCTCTGTGTGAACAAGGCTTAGAGGATATGAGAATGTTTCTGTAGCTTACAGGTCATAATACTATCTTTGAATACACATATTGAAAAGCCACTTAAATATTAACCTTTGATTCTGAACTAGGATGAGCTTAACGGTGGGGATCTGCAGGGCGTGGCTGGCTGGAGCCCGGGGCTGGCAGCCATGGCTGAGGGCATGTACTTCAAAAGGGGCGTTTCTGTCCCACTAATACTGTGTAAATATGTACGCCATCCAATTTTTAATCAAATAAAATGTTCTGTCTGATGGATCCCTTCATCTGTATGACAAACAGTTTTAAGTAAAGAGGATCTCAGCTTGCAGAATAAGTAAAATTGTTTAAATTCTAGATGAATGTGTTCAGTGCTTGATGGGCTAATGCTGGCTGGATTTGTGAAGGTCGGTCATATACATGGAAATTCTTCTGCATTCACCTTAGGAGAGCGATATTTTTAGGCAAATAGAGCTTGCGATGTTTTCTTTCCATGCCACCTGCCCTCTTGGTGTCTGGCCCTGCATCCTCAGAGGACTGTGGTGGGCTGGTGTCCTTGGAGAGGAGGCCTCTCCAGGACCACCAAGAGGGGGCTGTGGCCTAGGGTGAGCTCTTCTAGTGGCATGAGGGCCACCCTTTATTCATGTAAGCATTGTGAGGTGGGAAGGGAGGCCAGGCAGGGGAAGGGTAGAAGAACGCCTGTTGCTTGGGTTGGACACTCGATGAACTTTCACCGCTGGACATAGTGTGAACATCGGAGAGGCACGTTCAGCTATCACGTTCCACTCTCCCATTCCCCGGATCTCGAATTCAAGCCTGTGTAAGCAAAGGTTCTGTGCTGCCAGGCTGGGCCTTTGCCCAGGGAAGGCACAAGAGAGTGAACGCAGGGCCAGCCGCTGGGCCTGGTGACTGGGCTGCTCAGCAGTGCCCACAGGGCGTTCCTTGGGGTGTGGCCTGGGCTGGGGCAGTAGGCTCCCTTGGACAGGGCTGTGTCTGGCTCACAAGAAGCTGCCCTCATGGAACGGAGTGCAGTGGGGTGTTTGTGGTCCTGTTGCTGTTGGCTGGGCGCAGCCATCCCTGCCAGCTCCCCCGACCTGTGCCCTGGGCCCTGCTGCACCTGGATGGGTGGGGCTCTGGGGCTGGCGGGGGAGTGAGGCCACCAGTCTCCTCTGCTGTGGCTGGTGTGGGGGCCAGTGGGGTGCAGAGCTGCTCACCCGGCTGACTCCCCCTTGTGCCCTGCTGGCCTCTAAGCCGCTTCTCTGGGGCCTCTGTGAGCGCCGTGGCCATGAGGACCAAGTCTCTGCCCAGCCGGGGGGCGCCCCTGCCCCTGCCCTGCTGCAGCCTGGGCCACCAGGAATCCTAACGGATGCGGGGATGCAGCCACTGACACCCAAACACCGGGGCGTTTCACTCAAGTGTAAAAGTCTACACTTCCGGGCTTCTCAAACAAAAGAAAACAAAGGAAAACTTCAGATGCCCTGTCGATGGGCGTGTGTGGCCGCGCTGAGCTGCTCTTCAAAGCCGGCAGCATCTGTCTGGCCTGTGCTCTGCCCGCTGCCCACAGGTCCTGTCCTCTAGCTTGCCCTGTCCTCCCTGGCCGGCTGCGCTGGTGTCTGTGACGCTCGGTCCTCTCTGTGGAAGTGCAGGGCAGCACCTTAAAGGCTGAGCGCATCCCACACGGTGGGGCTGGAGCTCGGCACCTGCGGTTCACCCCAAACACCGCCCTCCCGGTGTGCACAGCCGCTGCTGCCCCTGCTGCACCCCGACACGTGGGGAGCTGGTCTGAGCCTGCCGCACCTGCTCCCCTGTGATCTCCCTCTGCCACCCCCATCTCGGGCTCCATGCCCCTTCCTCAGTCCTCCCTGCCCGGGGCTGCTCTCCCGAACTCAGCAGAGCAAGGCTGGCCAGGAGTAAGGACAGGGGCGACCACAGGTCCCAGAAATCCTGAATCCAGGAAACCCCTCAGTCCGGGCAGACTGGAATGGCCGACCACCCTGCCTAGGGGAGGGCCCTCCAAAGTCTTTGACCCTGAGCTAAGCTCTCTGCTTCTCTGAGTCTCTTTCTGTCTCTCTCCCCTCTCTCTGTCTGAATATCTGCCTGCCTCTCCCACACACACCTGAGACACAGGTCTCACAGAACAGCCCTTGGCCCTCTCTGCCAGGAGGGTGGTTCTCGGAGGTTCCTGTCCTCTGTGGGGATGCTGACAACTGTGGGTCATGGCTGGTGCCACGGTTCTCACTCTTGGCTGCACAGAGCAGCTATGGGCTGCAGGTCAGGCCCTGCCTAGCTCCGCATGGCCCTGGTTCACTTAAGTGACAGGCTGGGGTGAGGGGAGGAGAAGGCCAGGGTGTGACCATCGGTTTCATTTCTGCTTTCCCCCAGCTCCCTGAGTCAGGCACTGGCAGAGTGGCAGCTGGTTTGTAGGACACCCATCTGTCGGTAGGGCATGAGTATCCTCGGCTCTGTCCTGCTGGGAATCATGGGTCCTGGCCGTGGCACCGGGGCCGGCTGTTTGTGACCTGGTGCATCCTCAGGAGAAGGAGAGCAGGCGAGGCACCAGGGAACGTAGGATTTGCTAATGAATTGTGTTTCAAAAAAGGTGGTTTTTTTTCTGTTGTCAGACACCAGGAAACAGGTAGAGGCTGTGACCTTTGAGCCAGTCAAATGAATCTACAGAGATTAAAGGAGGATTGTGGAGTGAAAACCAAAACAAGCCAAACATAGAGGAATCCGTTTACCCTTTCAGCCGCCTATTTCACTGTTGCCGAACCTTTATTAAAATGCTTCTCTCAAAGGAAACATTGTATAGTTTTTTCCGGCTTTAAAAACCCAGGCCGTGTGTCTAAAGGTCACTTGACGAAGAGCACAAATCCGATGGTAAAGTGCAGGGTGTGGAGGGTGGGCCTCCCGTCCAGCACCAAAGCGGGCTCTGGCGGGCTCATCCCTCCCGGGGAACTTGGGTTCCGCATGGACTTAGTGTGAGAAGAAAAGACTTCTTCAGACATTTTGAAGTTAACATATTTCATTTGTACTAAAGAGCTCAACCCTCCTTGGAGAACAAGTGCTAAATGCGGCATTCACACAGCCAGCCCTGTAGGGGAATTTGAGATTGGACCAGAATGGTAGATTTGTACATGTCATCCAGGACCTTCCACCCATCCATCTGCAAATCTATCTATCCCTCCACCCACCCATCCACTCATCCATTCCTCCATCCATCATCCATCCGTCTGTCCATCCATGCATCCATCCATCCATCCATCCACACCTCCATCTATCCATCCACCCAAGCATCCATCTATCCATCCATCCATCCGTCCATCCATCCACACCTCCATCTATCCATCCACCCAAGCATCCATCTATCCATCCGCTCATCCATTCATCTATCTATCCATCCATCCATCCATCCATAACCTACCCACACATCCATTCACCCATCTACCCATCCATCCATCCATCCATCCATCCATCCATCCATCCATCCATCCATGCATCCATCTATCCATCCACCCATGCATCCATGCATCCATCCATCCACACCTCCATCTATCCATCCATCCCTCCATCCATCCATAACCTGCCCACACATCCATTCACCCATCTACCCATCCATCCATCCAACCATCCATCCATCCACAAATCCACTGGTCCATCCATCCATTCATCCATCTATCCATCCATCCATAACCTACTCACCCCCCGCATCAACCCATCCACCCACACACCACCTATTCATTCATCCATCCATCACATACCCACCCACCCATCTGTCTATCCATCCGTCCATCATCAACCCATCCGCTCATCCATCCATTCACCTACCCATTCATCTGTCCACCCCTCCATCCATCTATTCATCTAGCCATCATCTGCCTGCCCATCCATCCAACTATCCATTTATCCATCCACCCAACTGTAATCAACCATCCATCCACCCAGCCATCTACTCCCTCCCTTTCTCCCTTTCTTCTTTCTTTTGTCCATCCATACATCCAAGTGCCCCTCCCTCACCTGCTCCCTCAGCATCCATACATCCATTAATTTACCCATCCATCCATCCAACTATCGACTCATCCATTTATTCATCCAACCATCCACCACTCATCCATTAACCCACCTGTGCATTCATCAATCTGCTTATCCCTTTCTCTCTCCCACCCTTTTCTCTCTCTCCTTTCATCCATCCAGCCTTCCATCTATCCATTCATCCCTTATCTATCCACCCGTCTATCCATCCACCTGCCCCTTCACCCACCCATTCATTCATCCATCTGTAAACATATATTAAATGCCACTGTCTTCCATGGACCGGGCCTGTTCAAAACACTGGCTGAAGTGAGTGAGACTAACACAGTTCCTGCTGGGAAAAGAGACAATGAGTCATCTGCCTTCAATATGACACCTGCTGGAGAAGACCTGGGGAGAATGGGGGTTTCAAGGAACACTGGCCAAGGGCCAGAACCCGGAAGCTGGAGTGGGAGCAGACTTCCAGTGGTGATGTCTAGGGGAAGCTGACATGGCATAGGAGCTAGTGGGTTAAGGTTGGAAAGTTCATGGTGAGAACAAAAAGAAGGTAGTTCCAGATGAGGGAACAAGAGGAAGTACAGGATAGGAAGGAGAGTGAAGCCTGGGAAGGCGTCCTAAGGGCTGGTAGTGTCTCAGATACCCAAACGCCCAGGCAGGATGGACGTGCTTTCTCTAGTGCCCTGGGAACGTCCACCACAAACTGGGTGCTTGAAACAGCAGAAGTTTGTCATCTCACAGCTCTGGAGGCCAGAAGTTTGAAATCACGGTGTTGGCAGTGTTGGTTCCTGTTGAGGCTCTGGGGCAGCATCTGTTCTGTGTGTGTGTCTTCAGCCCCTGGTGACGGCTGGCAGCCCTCAGTGAGCCTTGGTTTGCAGGCGCATCTCTTGATGTCTGCCTCCGTTGTCACACGGCGGTCCTGTCCTGGTCTCTGTTTCACTGTCTGTCCTCCCCTTCCAAGGATACCAGTTGTGTTGGATTTAGGGTCTCAGTGTCTCTCCTCTCCTCTTATAGGGTCCCTGTCATATTGGATTTAGGGCCCACCCTACTCAGATATGACCTCGTCTTGTCTAATTGCATCTGCAACGACCTTATTTTCACATAAGAAGTCAGGACTTCAGCCTTCTCAGGGGATACAATTCAGCTTTTCCCACCACCCCACTAGCCAGTGCTGCAGCTCACGGACCCTTCCTGCCATGAGCGCCCACTCAGTGCTGGCCCTTCCTGTTGTTCCTAGTCTCGGCTTTTATGGCCACTGCACATGCCTCTCCATGTGTCTCTGTCAGGCATGCAGAGAGAACTGTGGGGCTTGTGATTGTCTCCCTTAGGTTGGAATCCTGCAGACTCTTGAGTGGAGATTGTTGTACTCCTGACTCACTGGGACTCGCAGGAGAAAACCAGAAGGAGAGAGCGGGAAACAGGCCAAGGGAAGGGAGAGGCCGGAGCAGACGTGGTTTCAGTTGGGGTCCAGTGGTCCTGACGGGGACTCTGGACATACATCAGACTGCAGGTCTGGATGGGGGCTTTGACCTCAAGGTGGTCAGGGTCTGGCCCTGGGCCACCCTGGCACAGGCTTCAATTCCAGGAGCCCCTGAACGAGGGCCCAGCTGCCCAAGGCAGGCCCTGGGGGCTCCAGGTGTGAGCTGTTGGCATGGCACCTGCAGCAGGGGGGCGTGGCCACCCCCGAGGGTAAGGGGCACCCTATGTGACAACAGGGAGGGTGGGGAGCAGCAGTAAGACTGCAGGCAGGTTCAGCCCTCGTGGTTCTCCTGCCACGGAGTTCACTCACCCATCTGAAAGGTGCGAGTGTCCTTCCTGTCCACACGCAGCCACACGGGGGCTCAGACTTCCCAAAGCCTGGCTGCTGTGATTGTGCTGCCGCGTCATGTGGCGGCTGACTGCATTTCCAGGACAACCAGTGAGGTTGGGCCTCTTTTCATAGGTTTGTTGGCCACGTGGGCATTTTCCCTTGCTGGCAGTCATTCAAGGTTTCTGTCCACTTTTCTGATGGAGTGTCTGCCTCTTCCTTATGGACTTGTGGAGTTCTTTCTACATTCAGGGTGTAAGTGCCCCTCCCTCACCTGCTCCCTCAGCCACTCCCTGAGTAAATCACTCAGCGCGAGGACCCCGTGTGCACCTGCAGTATGTTATTCTGGTTGCCTGCAGAGCCTGCAAGCTTGCCAGCAGCCAGCGGGCATGGGGCTGGCACCGGATGCCATCCACAGCTCACACGCCAGAGAGGCAGGATCCCACATGCGGGTCCTCACTCCTCCCTGCTCGGGGACTGCTGTGCCTTTGTTTTGGGACTGGGGGAGGTCCTCAGCTGGTTCTTCCCCTGGTGCCCTGATCCTGGGTCCACCTGTGACCAGTCCCTGCAGACCCCACACCTCTGAGAAAGGCTTCAGTGGCATGGGCCTAGGCTGGACCATGACCCACTCAGCAAAGCCCAGCTGTCTCTGTGACCAATGGCCATCTGGGCCGGCCCCTGCTGCTGAGCTGCTGGGACCACAGGCAGAGGAGACCCACCCAGCCCCGGAGCCCACCTCTCCAATTGCTGGGGCTTAATACAGTTGCCCATGATGCTGTCACAGTCCTTCAAGTCTCAGCCCACGTAGTGACTTATGGCCACCCACATAGTATCTACCTGGACCCCAGACCTGAGTGGTCAGCAGGGATCACACCTCGGGGCTCCGGGTGTGAGCTGTTAGGGCGGCACCTGCAGCAGGGGGGTGTAGCCGCCCCGACGGTAAGGGGCATCATATGTGACAACGGGGAGGGTGGGGAGCACCAGTAAGGCTGCAGGCAGGTTCAGCCCTCGTAGGCAGCACAGCACTTGTCCTGCCACAGAGTTCACACACCCACCTGAAAGGCGCGAGCGTCCTTCCTGTCCACATGCAGCCACGTGCGTGTGGCACCTGCTACAATGCAGCAGTAGCAGTGCCCCACGTGCTGCCGGGCACAGAGCCCTCGGTGTGGGGTGTGCCTTCAGGCAGCTCGGGGCAGGGCTGCAGGTGGGGCTGGCAGGAGTGGCACGTCTTATCACAGGTCACTGCCTGGAGGGGGTGGCTGCCATCCTATCACAGGTCATGCTGAGGGCACTGGCATTTACTCCAAGCACCAGGATAACTCTGGGGTTTCCTTGGGATGTGGCCTGATCTGTTGGTATCTAGAAGAATCCTTTAGGCCACAGAGCAAGGAAAGACACTTGGACTGAGGGCCAGGAGCCACTAAGATCTGGGACGGGGCTTGGAAGGGGCTCTTGGGGTGGGCAGCGGCAGTGGCCAGGCAGTATGGTTGGAGTCTGGACACGTGGGGAGCCCACAAGAATGTTGACAGGCAGGTGAGGGGCTGGGGGAGAGTGGTGCAGGATGGCACGGAGGTCCAGCCTGAGCAAGTGGGCACAACATAAAGCAGGTGCCACGACCTGCCACAGGGGACCCTGCAGGAATGCGGACCTGGGTGAGGTTCACCACTGCACCCAACACTGTATGGGAGCCCAGGGAAGGGGAAACAGGTCACACCCAGCACACCTGCATGGGAGCCCGGGGAGGGGGGCAGATCACACCCAGCACACCTGTGTGGGAGCCTGGGGCGGGGGGCAGGTCACAGCCAGCACACCTGCGTGGGAGCGTAGTGGACGTGTTACCTCTAACATCTAGGCTTTAGGGGAGGCCAGAAGGAGAGATGGGCAAGAGGCATCAGGTGAGGAAGGGCTTGCTTGGGTGGGCTGGGGTGGGGCGGAAGCTGACCTCAGGGTGTGAGCAGGTGAGCTCGGCCCGTGTAAATGGATGGCGCCCAGAGGAAACGAGGCAAGGAGGCTGAGGCAGTTTTTCCATTGTGGACGTCTTTTATTGTGCTTAGGGACCCACACGATGCTGACTAGAGAGAGGTCGACAGACACGGACAACACCTGGGTCGCTACACGGAGCCCCTCCCCAGGAGGCGATGGGGAAGCCGCCGTCTGTGTCCCTCCCCAGAAGGCGATGGGGAAGCCGCCGTCTGTGCTAAATGCAGCCGCCTGGCACTTCACAGGCTGACGGCTCCCACTGAGCATCACACTCCAGCCCCTGGAGCCCACGTCCACTTGCAGAGAACAGCCATGACTGGCCCTGCACGGACCCTGCCCTTGGGCAACACGCAGGCAGGCCCACCGACTCGAGGCACGAATTCAAACTATGGCATCCACCTTCCTGTCAGTGGCAGAGGGCAGCGTGCCGTGGAAAGCAGCTTTTGGCCAACATCCTTCACTCAGTATTGCTAATTATTCTTGTAAACAAAAACTGCAGTATCAGCAGGCAGGTTTGCAGATACTGCATTCTTGAATTTGTTTTGATTCACAGGTAAATATGATTTTAAAAAGCCATTCCCAAACATAGAAACTGTTGTTACTGATGTGACATGCACCTGAGAGAAATAAAATTCCAGTGGGGTCTCTTCCTGGAGGTCATGGCTCAAGGCCAGGCAGAGTGTGGTCTGCAGGCTGCCTGCATGGGGGCTCTGCATGCATCCTGGGGTAGTATACGCTCCTGTGGGGCCCTGCATGCGTCCGGGGATAGGACACTCTTCTGTGGGGTCCTGCATGCGTCCTGGGGTAGTACACGCTCCTGTGGGGCCCTGCATGCGTCCGGGGATAGGACACTCTCCTGTGGGGTCCTGCATGCGTCCGGGAATAGGACACACTCCTGTGGGGCCCTGCATGCATCTGGGGATAGGACACACAGCTGTGGGGCCCTGCATGCATCTGGGGGTAGGACATGCTCCTGTGGGGTCCTGCATGTGTCCGGGAATAGGACACGCTCCTGTGGGGCCCTGCATGCATCCGGGAATAGGACACACAGCTGTGGGGCCCTGCATGCATCCGGGGGTAGTACACGCTCCTGCGGGGGCCCCGCATGCATCTGGGAATAGGACACACTCCTGTGGGGTCCTGCATGCGTCCGGGAATAGGACATGCTCCTGCCAGGGCTTTCCCTACACCGAAAGGACCCACAGGCTGCCCGAGTGGCAGTAGCCTGAGCTGGTTTCAAGGAGTTTTATTTCTCTCTGCTACAAGAACATAAACAGAATTTCCTGGTGAGACGTACCAGGACCCCTGTCCTCCAATGCCTCTGAACAGACTGCGACGTATCAACTGAACGCTCAGTTTCCAGCCTCTGCTGGGAGCCACGCGCCAGGAAAGGACTTGGTGTGAATCCGTGGTTTCCTCCATTTCACCTTCTGCACAGCTAAACCAAGCGGAACACTTGGCTTTTTAATATGGGCAAAGTAAATGGTCTAGGAAGCTACTGTGAGCACAGGGATTCTCGGATTCTCAGCACAGGTGCGTCTACAAGGATCGTGATCCCCGCCTGAGAACACAGTGCCCCTGGGGCAGCCTCGGAGCCGGGAGCCGGGAGCAGAGAGGGAGGGAGGGAGCCAGCCTCACACAGACGGCATGAAGTTAGACATTTTTCTGCCCTGCAGGGACAGGAATGGGGTGGACCTCACTGCACGGATCTACGTCTTTATTACAGCAACACAAGACACGGCGAGGTGCTCCCGGCGCGGAAAGGTGTAAACAGTCAGAAGCGTCTTCTGCTTGGTTGTGTGTTTTCAGTAGAGGTTGAAGAGTAGAAGTTGCCCTCCTTTCTCTTGAAGCTCAGATTTCCTTGGTTTGTTCGTGTCTCTCCCACTGCGGGATGACTTCCCGGGTCTTCGCCTCTGCTCCCTCTACACCTTGAGCCAGTGGCGGAGCTGGAAAGAAAACAGGTTTATTCCGAAATGGAGAGTGTGGCTGCTGGGAGAAGGGCAGCCCTGGGGCGATGCCCCGTCTTGTGGCTAAGAGCAGCTGAAGGCAGTGAGCAGCATGCAGCCTCCCGGCCACGTGCCCTGGGAGACGGGGAGGCTCGTCGGGGGCCTGGACCAACACGCCCCTGACGGGTGCCAGGGACCCGATGCCTCACTCAAACTTCTATAAATCAATTAGTACTCGATTTTTTAAAAAGCTGTGAGACTGTGGTTGCCATGGTGGCCATGGTGGCCTCTGGGGCATATTGATCAGCTGCTGAGCCTGAGAGATGCCGGGCACCCTCAATCCGAGGCTAGTTCCAGATTGTACCCCAGTGACTTGGGTGTGACGTGGTGATGTCACCTCTCCCCCAGGTCGCCCCACCTTCCTGGGGGCCTCAGATGCTCCGTCCAAGTGACACGCTACCTCTGCAGCTCCGTCTTGCTCTCTGCGACCCAGGCGGGCGCAGGAGCAGGGTGTCCTGACTGCTGAGGGACTGATGACATAGACAAGAGCAGTTATTCAGACCGCCAGCAAATGTCACTGCCTGCTATTATGCAGCCGTTAGTTCAGCCTGTTTGTGATCACAAGCCCCTCGATAGCACTCAATGGCAAGAAGTGTGCTTCATAAACATTTCCAAACAGGGGCACGCAGGGCTGCTTCTGACAAAACTTTGCCAGCCATGGAAAGCCACTGAAGCTACCACTGGCCACATCACAGGTTCCTCCGGCCCCTCCACCGAAAGCCTGCAGGGACCTCCTCAGCCTGGGTGGGATCACACTGCAGGCCAGGGGTCTACCAGGGGACTGGAGCAGCCACAGTTGACGCCAGCACAGGCAGCATCCAGGTGCAGCTCGGGGCTCAGTGAAGAAAGCTGGGGCAGGGAGCCCGGCCGGGACCCACAGCCAGGGGTGGCCCAGCGGCCGGAGCCCTAGAGCAGAGGTTCTGGGTGGCAGCCCCACTTCAGGCCAGCGATGAAGGAGCCATGCTTGGGACTCCGGCTGTGAGCCCCGTAGCCCTGGGGTGAAGCAGTTCTCTGTCCTGCCCTCTGACAGAAGCAGAAGGTCCCCCTCTGGAGGGAGGTGTGCTTGGGGGCTCCCAGATTCCCACAGATTAAGATCAAGCCATAAATGTAAAATAAAGACTAGAAACAGAAGACAGCAGCCCACTCTACGTGAGTCCCCAGAAACCAGACCTCAGTTTGATCCCAAAGGACCGGAGCTGTTGCAACAGATTACAGGACGGCCACACAGGGGACCCTCGAAAAAGTGACACACGCACATCACAGTGATGAGAATTTCACAAGAAACAGCAGAGCACACGCGGCTTCCAGAGATGAAGTAGGAAAGAGAATGGCCCGGATGCTGAACCGGGCAGGGCAGTGGGAAGCGGAGCATCCATAGCTGAGCTACGGTTTGTTTACATGACGGACGGTCAGAGACCAGTCACAGCAGGCGAAGCGTAGCTATGGACACAGACATTTCTGACCTAGACAGAATAACAGGGACCGAACAACCCCCAAATAAACAAAACACATACACCAATGGCCTTCCAGACTGTGGACACCAGACCATAAGGGTCAGTGGTCCCTGAGGGACATCAACAAGGAGCCCCCACTGCCAGCCTGCTCGCTGCCTCGAGGGAGTTTCCAGATTGCAGCACAGCGAGGGTGCAGCATGGTGCACTTCCTGGGTTGAGAGGCTGGAAAGGAGAGCGAGGGAAATGGAGGTGGCTGCAGTTTGCAGGCCAGAGCACCAGAGAGGAGGTGGCCACACAGAGAGAAGAGCCGGGACGATGGCCCAGGACCCTCACTGAGGGTTCAGTTGAGCACACCCGCTGTGTATGAGGAGGCTGGGGAAAGAATTGCGGACAGGACCAGAGGGAACCACCTCTGATGCCCACACAGGGCTGGGCACAGTGCCTGCTCCCCCAGCCAGGAACAATCACGATTCTCGGGGATTTGCATGGCGTGTACACAGGGTCTTGCTTCAGTAGGGCCTGGTTAGGGCTACACCAAATGCTGAAGCCAAATAATACACTTTTTAGGAACCTAGGAATATCTAGAGATGTAACAAATGAAATTGTAAGAATGGCAAGGGAAAGATCAAGCTAGACTCAGAGAAAGATGGGTGCAGGGCAGGCCGTTTCCACAGTGTCTACTTTTCCTGCTGTGGGCTCACAAGTGTCTGTTTGTTATGTAGACAAATTGATAATTTAAAAATGGCCACACGTGGATTAATGATAAGAGTGTGCTACTCAACTGTGCACCTAAGATTCGAATGAAAACAAAATCTAAGTGAGGTAAGAGACCTGGAGGACCCAGGGCAAAGTGGATACACCAGAGCCTCATAACGGAAAACACAGAAAGGCAGAAGGCAATCTTTCAACGTGTGGCTGCAAAATTAACAGAATGACAAGATTTGTGAATCTGCAGATCTGGCTACACAACATATCCAGAGAGGATAAATAAAAAGAAACCCAGGTCCCAACACTCCACAGTGAACCCACAACACGGAAATTACAGGAAACTTGGCCGTGTGCAGGGGTGAGGACAGAGCCCACCACAGGGCAGGCTCACAGGTCCACACATCTCAGCACAGCCATGGAACACTGCTGCCGCCAAAACGCAGAGAGAGTCACCGTCAGCCTGGACCCCTGAGCCCACGCCAGTGCTTTCGTGAATGAGAGCAGCATAAAGATGTTCCCAGACACCAATAGCGAGGGAGGTTAGCAAGAGACCTCCTCAAAGGAATGTCCGAAGGATGCTTTTTGAAAAGCAAGAAAATGGTCCTAGAAGAAAAGAAGTCTATAACAAAAGTATGGAAACCAATAAACACCAAGCATGCACATTAGTCCAAGGAACAGGATGAGTCCATACAAAATAATAACAGCAACGAGAACAGTAACGGTGTCTAATAACAGTGGGTTAAAAAGACAGAAATAGATCTCAGCAATCATGGCATATTCATCAGTAGGAGGAAGATTTAAGTCCTCGTAATGGGATGGGGTTAAAATACGGTTTAACTGTAGAGTTTAAGTGAAATATGTATGGTACAACCTCAAGAGTAGCTATTAAAAGAATAGAATAAGGCCAGGCACAGTGGCTCACGGCTATAAACCCAGCATTCTGGGAGGCAGAGGTGGGCAGATCACTTGAGGTCAGGAGTTCGAGACCAGTCTGGCCAACATGGTCAAACCCTGTCTCTACTAAAAACACAAAAATTATCCAGGTATGGTGGTGGGCGCCTGTAATCCCAGCCATTGAGAGGCCGAGGCAGGAAAATCACTTGAACCCGGGAGGTGGAGGTTGCAGTGAGCAGAGATCACACCACTGCACTCCAGCCTGGGTGACTCCATCTCAAAAAAAAAAAAAAAAAAAAAGGATAAAGTATATAAGTTCTAAGCAAGTAGAGAGAAATAAATGGAATAATAAAAATGAGTGAACCAAGAAAGAAAAATCAATCTATAAAAAGGCAATAAGGGAGAAAAATAAACACTAAAAATGGGACAAATAGACTAGAAAGATAGTAGAATCAAGTTCAAATATATCAATAATCACAACAAATGTAAATGGATTAACCTGCCCAATTGTGAGAGTAGAAGATTCTAGGTGTATGCTGGGTTTGCAAAAGACACTTAAATCTTAAGATCACTGCAAAGGTGAAAGTTAACAGATTGCAAAAGATATCTCAGACAAACTCAAAAGACACCTGGTGCAACTGTATTCATCCCAGACAATCAGACTTTAAGACCAAAAGCATCATTAGGGGGTGAAGATGCCTTCATGTCAGCAGGAAGAGATGGTCATTCCAGACACGGATCAACCTCAGAAAACAGCCTCAGACTACAGAGAGCAAAACCGGATAGAACTGAGGGGAACAGCAGACAAATATACTATCGAGGAAGAATATGCCACAGGCATCTCTCAATTACTCACGGTCAAGCACCCCTAAAATTGAGAAAGTGTAGACAACGTGGGTAACACGATATACAAGCCTACTCAAATGGACAGAAGCAGAACTGTGTATTGACAATTAGAGAATAGCACATTAGTCTAAAAGATGTGCAACGTTTATCAAAGTTGATTAGGTGCAAGGCCCTAAAGAAGTCTCAATACATTTTATTTATTTATTTGTTTGTTTGTTTATTTTTTTTGAGACGGAGTCTTGCTCTGTCGCCCAGGCTGGAGTGCAGTGGCGTGATCTCAGCTCACTGCAAGCTCCACCTCCCGGGTTCCCACCATTCTCCTGCCTCAGCCTCCCAAGTAGCTGGGACTACAGGTGCTTGCCACCTCGCGGCTAGTTTTTTTTTTTTTTTTTGTATTTTTAGTAGAGACGGGGTTTCAGGGTGTCAGCCAGGATGGTCTCGATTTCCTGACCTTGTGATCCGCTCGCCTAGGCCTCCCAAAGTGCTGGAATTACAGGTGTAAACCACCATGCCCGACCAATACATCTTAAATAATAGGTATCATATGTGTTTGAGAACAATGAAATTAATTTGGAAATTAAAAACAAAAAGATGAGTAAAACATCCCCATATATTTGGCAATTTAAAAACAGACTTTTAAGCAAGTTATGAGTTGACAAAGTCACGATGGAAATTAAAATATATTTAGAACTAAAATATAAAGAAAAATGCTATGTAAAAAAAATGTGGAATGCAGCACATGGAGTATTTTGAGGGAAATTCATAGCTTTGAGTGCTTACATTAGAAAAGAACAAAGGATGAAAATTAATAATCTAAAGTCCAAATTAAAAAGTTAGCAAAACTACAACAGAGTAGATCCAAGAAAAGCAGAGGAAGAAATGACAAAAACAGTAGCTGAGATTAATGCGACAGGACGCACAGCAAGAATCCCACATGAAGTCAAATTTGGATATCTGAGAAGACTAGCAAGATCCTATACAAAGTGTAAGACCCCGAGGTGTAGGACTCTCAGCGGAGAGAGGCTCTGGTGGAGCTGGACCGGAGGCCAGTGGAGAGGGGCTGGCATCCCCTGGACGGATGGCGTGGGATGCCTGGACACTCCTCCTGTGTTTGGAGCAGGCAAGTCACTGAGAGGACAGAGGAAAGGGTGCCAAGGGAGGGAGGCAGAGCCCACACCAGAACCTGACTTGCTGGGAGGAGGAACAAGCTGGGCAGATGTGTGCCTAGAGGAGGCTTCTCCCCACTGCCTCCTGGCCTGTTCCCTGCTCAGCGTCTTGTTCTGCCTGACATCACCCCCCACCTCCCAGGCACACGGTGCCCCCTCCCTCTGCCTGCATCCTTGCTCTTGCCCCATGCTGGGCTCCTCAGGCAGGTCCATGCTGGGCTCCTCAGGCGTGAGCTCATGAGACCCCTGCTGGGAGAACTGTTTACGAGGATGAGGTGCAGAGAGGTGGCCAGAGGGAAGAGGCAGGTCCGAGGTGGGGCCGCGGTACCCTCCACACTATGACCTTCCTCCCCTTTGCTGTGCATTGGACTCTGCTGTCAGCATCAGGCTGACTTTAGTGTCTGGAATCAGGTCGGAGCTGAGGCCGCTCTGGGGAGGAGGACACTGCCACAGGCCCAGGGCACAGCCCAGGCTCCTCTCCTGCTGGCCAGCTCTGTGATCTCGGGCACATTCCGGGGCCTCTCTGGGTCTCAGGGACCCTTGTGTAGAGAGAGTGGTGGGCTGCCTCTTAGGGTTGTGGGAGTAAAAACACATCAAGTGTTTACTCTGTGCCCTGGGAATGCACCTGCTCCACGGCATGCCATGAAAGTGTGCGCACACACCTGGATGGCTCCCAGGGTGCAGGAAACACCTGGTGTGACCATCCTCTCACGTGAAGCCCACCCCAGGCTCCCAGACCTCTCCCAGCCCCTTTAGGGCTCCCTGTGGCTCCCCATGGTCAGGCCCAAGCCTCCCCTCCACTGTCCCTCGTGCCCCCATGAGGCGGGCGGGTCCCTTGCTGGTCCTTCAGCTGGCTCAGCCAGCCCCACAGGGCGCTGCTCCCATGGTCTGGGACATGCCCAGGTCTTTGCAAGAACCACGCTTTCCTCAGGTGTGCGTGCAGACGGACCTCCCAGGGCCCCCGCGTCATGCACCCCCCGTCCCAGGTGCACGTCTCCATTGTCACCTGCCACCGCTGGCGGCCTGTCCTCATAGAGTGCATGCTGGCTGAGTAAATGAATACCATCTACACCAGCCTCGTCTACACCAGCCTCAGAGCCCTCTGGGGGCTAAGTACACCGAGCTTGGGATCATTCTGAATTCCCCTGAGAGAGGCCCAGCGGGGACCGCGACCTCACCGTGAACTGGCGCACCTCCCCTCTGTCCACCAGCTCGCGGTCCTTCTCGGGCGCGATGGCGTAGGCCAGTTTCTGAAAGAGAAGGAGAGTGTGGGGGCCAGTGCAGACCAGCACCCACTGCCAGCACCCATCACTGACTCACACTGCCAGGACCCTCACCTGCCAGCACCCTCACCACCAGCCCTCCTCACCTGCCAACGCCCACCTGCCGGCGTCCACACCACCAGCGCCCACCACTGACTTAACACTGCCAGTGCCCACACCGACCGGATAGTGGTCAGGCCCAAAGCCGACATTCTGACAGTCCCCTTAAAGTCTAGTGCAGAGCAGGACATCAGCATTTGAGCCCTCGCTTGAAATAAAACATGATCCTGGAGATGGCCCTTGTCTCTAAGTCATCACATGTGCTGGGCTCTGAGTAAGAAAGTGCTCACACCCAGGTGGGCTGCCTCGGGGCCACCTGCAGCTGACATGTTCCAGGAGCACTTGCTTTTTGTCACCTGCAGCTCCTGGGGAGTGAGTGCGGAACCTGCCTTTCTTTCACAGCCTGCTGCAGCAGCTCCTGGGCCTGGATGGCGCCAAGTCCTCCCAGAGCAGGCGGCATCTTCAGGAGCTCACACTCAGAGACCTGGATGCCTGTGTCTGGATCTCTGAGGCCAGGTGACCTCTCCCAGGGACCCCTGTGTGTGGCTCCACCCCACGTCATCACCACAATTCCACTTGCACCTGGCTCAACTGCTGAGGTTTTACTTGGCTTATGTTCAGAGTTTGGCTGTGCGAGGGGTAAGGGCACTGGGTATTCAGGCCCACCGGGCTGCAGGCGTCCTCCAGCTCTGTGCTGACCTGGGCCCCGCCTCCCGAGTCCATCCAGCCTCCCAGAGGAGCTCCTCCCTGCAGGGACTGCCTGGCTGCCTGCTCTTCCCCTGCGCTGGGTCCTGGCAGGTCAGCGCGTGGGGGTCTGAGAAGGACTGTCCACAGCAGGGTGTCATCAGCTTTCCTAGGGCCATGGCAGCCCCAGAGCCCCTCCCACTCCACAGAAGGCCCCAGCCACACACTGTGCTTTGCCTGCACTGGGCCCTGGCCTGGCCGGGCTGCTGAAGAGACAGGCTCAGTGCCAGCCTGGGAGCACCTGCACATGTCTGAGCCCAGGGGACACCGTGTGGCCCTAAGGTGGATCCTTGAACACAGCAGGTGCCACTCCAGGGTTTTGCTGCCCAGGGCCAAGCCAGTTCTTTCTGAAAAAGGCTAGGATTTAAGGAAGCAGCTTCCGGGAGCTCCCAGTGGTGGGCTCTCAGGTGAGGGCAACCCTCTTCCAAGCAAGGCGTGTCTTTGTATCTTCCGGGAACCACAGAGCAGGGTGTTAAAGGAGGACCGCGTGACTGGTCCACCTGCCTTTCCTCCACACAAAGGTGGCAAAACCAAGCGAGGAAAGGAGGTGCGCATCAGGGACTCCACAGAGCTTCCTCCACTGCCTGGGGCTCCAGCTGCCCCTGTTCAGCCAAAGTGGGGCTCGGCCTTGGGGGGAACTAGGTCGCCCCTGATTCTACCGCCCTCAGATGGCTGCTGTGTCCGCCCCACCACACACCATAGTGTGTAGGCATGCATGCACTCAGTACACACAGACACTCAGATACGCATGTGAGCACAGACCCAGGCACACACACACGTGCACATGGAGACAGCACATACAGACACGGAGATACAGTGGACATACATACAGGTACATGCACACACAGACCCATACACACATAGACACACACATGTGGACACACATAAAGACACACACATGAATACACATACATATACACACCCATGGACACAGGCGTGCAGGTGGACACACACACACACTGTTGTGGTGGCCACCTCCAGTCTCCTTCTCTTGGTCACAGATGACCCAGGCAGGTGAGGACTGGGGCCACGGACAGCCACGGAGCCTTTCTAGTGGCCTCGCACTCAGGTGAAGGCGCCGCGTCCAAATACCCACCTCTCGAAAGGACCCAGGCAGGCTGCAGAACTTGTAGGCCGCATAGATGGGCACCATGGCCATGGAGGACGTGGCGATGACCCAGCCCAGCGCGTTGGCCCAGTCGGGGAAGATGTAGGCTCCGTAGTGGGGGGGCCTGAAGGTCACGATGCTGACCACGACCACGAACTGAAACCAGCAGACACAGGTCAGGCAGCTCTCAGCCGGCGGTGCCAGGACAAAGCAGGGATGGGGCAGGCACTTCATGGCAGAGGGTCTCTCAGCCCCTACAGCTGTGCACATGCAGAACCCGGCCAGGCCTGCAGACATGGCAGCAGGGCATCCCAGGCAATCCATGTCCTCCTGAGGCATGATCTAGCCTGTCCTGTCCTATCCTGTTCCCTCCCCTCCCCTCCCCTCCCCTCCTGTTTTGTCCCCTCTCCTCCCCTCCCATCCTATCGTGTTCTATCCCATCCCATCCTGTTCTATTACACCAGATCCTGTCCTACCCCGTCCCATCCCATCCCATTCCTTCCTGCTCTATCCCACCTTGTTCTATTCCTTGCTTGAAATCACAACAAACACAAAACTGGCCACCAGCCCGTCCACTGAATCTATGATCCATGGCCTGAAGACACAACTGTGACCCATGCAGGACCACCCTAGGGCCATCCGGGCTCCATATCTCTACTCTTTCTAGAAGCAAATCTGATGAAGTCACAGACCTGTCTCAGAACCACCACCACAAAGGCAACACAGAGGGTGGGATGGATGCCACTTGGAGGGGCAGCTTCCCCCTCTCCGGAGGCTTCTCCTGAGGCAGCTCGTGCATTTGTTCCTCCACTCCACAAACATGCACCACCATCTAAAAAGATCCTCCACGTGCCTCCACATGCACCTCACACCTGAATGTGTTCTGTGCACCCACGTGTGTACTGCGTGCCTACATGTGTGTTCTGTGTACCTGAGTCCTTCCCAAGGAGACAAGGGAAGTTCTGATAGATACGGTTTATGATGTAGCTCAAAATGCATTTTTTTTCCAAATTGTCCATTTTTCCTCAATTTCAGAAAAGTTAAAACATCCAAGCCTTGCACCCGAAAAGCATGTTGGATGCATGTCTCATGCCAGTCTCAGCATCTTCTTCACACGCTGCTTTGAGCCACCTGCAGGTTTGGAGCTGGGTAGCGAAGGACTGGGATGGGGGTTAGGGTTGTGTCTGTCACGTGACCAAGGCCAGGGTGGGCAGCAATTTGGCGAGCAAAGCCAGCGTCCTGGGGCATCTGGGATTGGGGGCCGGCCTCCACTGCACACAGAGCCCTGAGCATGCTTTAAAGAGCCACGCGTGCATCCCTGGACATGTCGGTCTTGCATATCTGACAGGTAGGTACGGCTGTAACGTGCTTTCTTGTACTGTTCAACTTCTTGCTAGATACTGCTTTTCTTAGAAAGAACTATGCCTCCGCAGGCCACAGTCTGCCCATGTGAGTTGCCTTTGCTCCGGCATAATTTCCATTTAGCAGTGCTGTGGCGTCATCTGCCACAGAGTCATCTGAACAAGTCTGGAGCATGTACACCCCTTACAACCAGAGGCCAGCACACGCCAGAGGGCAGGGGACGACGCCACAGCCTGAAGAAATAGATGATAATACAGACATTGTGTTTCTGCTAAAATCAAAACTTCATAGGAATTGCACTGTAATACTAAATATAAAATGACATAGAGCAATGAAATGGTCATGTTTCTCTCAAGTTGGCAAAATGAAGTCCTGTTTCGTGTAGTTTGTAGGTTTATCTAAAAGTGTACGACATGTGTTTCTGTATGAAGTTCGAAGATTTAGTCTAAGATCAGTAGAACATTTTATCTCCTAAGATCGAGGTCAGCCCTCTGGGTGTTAAGAGGAGACACCCCCTCAAGGGGAGCCGACGTTCTCATGCAAAAAGGCTGTTTCAACTAAAGGCGGGCGGGGGAGAGTGGGAGGTGGGCGGGAGGCTGACTCTCCGGGAGGGCTTCCTCACTTTCCCCTCTGAACAGCCGTGTAGTCTGTGTCCTGTTAAAAGGCTGCCCCGTGCATCCAGGAGCCTTCAATGGGAGCCTCACAAGCACAGTTAACTGGGCTTGGAACACTTACGTGCAGTCATGCCACGTGGCCTGGAGCTCAGATATGGTGGAATTTCTACAAGATGCCGGGCGGCTTCTGTCACACTATGTCGAGCTTTTCCGGGATAGGGCCTGTCTCTCCTCTCTTTCCTGTACCCTGGAACCTCTCTGCTTGCAACTACGGGGCTGTCCCACCTGCTGTGTGCTGGTGACGAGGGATCTCCACGCACGCAGGCCCTGCTGACCCCGGGACCAGCCTTGGTCCATGAGCGGGTGCGGCCTGAGTCCCCCGCCCTGTTCCAGGCCCCACCTCGTGCCTGCTGGACTCGGGAGGTGCTTCTCTCTGTGAACAGCTCACGGACGCTCTGCTTAGACCTGGGCAGTTCTTAGGTCTCCTGCCCAGACCAGGTGGCACAGCTTTGCTTTGTGAGCCTCTGGGCCTCTGTGGTTCAGCCGGGGAAGCACTGCAGGCAATCCCTAACGGGTGGGCGTGGCCACGTGCCAACAAAACTCTATTTACAAACTCCCATGGCCTTGCCCGGTGGGCCCTGACTCAGCGGCCCAGCCCAGATGATAGAAGTGCCTACTGGACGCAGTGATGCCGCTGAGTCAGAGGGAGGCAACGGGACAGGGCCGAGGCCCCTGCTGAGCCAGAGGGAGGCCTGCGTGAGCAACGGGACAGGGCCAAGGTCCCTTTTACTCTCAGGGTCTCCAGCACTCGGCATCCTCTGTCCCCGCCAGCCCGGAAGCTCTAACTTCAACCTTGATCCTCACGGGTAGAGGTGAGTGGATGGCCAGACTCACTTCCAGCTTCCCCTCCCAACACAGCGGCACAGCCCAAGCGCAGGCCTCACACGGGCTGTGGCAGGGGTCCGAGGCCACCTGGGGCCACACCTGAAGTTTTCTTGGTGGGTCTAGAGGGGAGGGCGGAAGGCACCTTCAGGAGACTAGAGATGAGTTCGGGGACCAGCCTGCCCTTTCGGGCCGAGTCCTGAGGCCCCTGACTCCAGCCACGGTGAGCTCAGTCTCAAAGCAGCCTTTAGGGGCCCACCCCGGGTCCTGCCCGCAGCCTCCTGTGCACACAGTTTGCTCAAGCAACAACCCACATGCGGGCGCTGGACCTCAGGGCAGGTGCCAGAGTGGGGGCAGTGGGCAGGGGGAGGGGCAGGCGACCGGAGGTCCCTTACCAGGAGGAAGCAGGGGCTGACCAGCTTCCAGCACAGCCTCCAGTACAGGCTGGGCCGCTGCCCGGTCATCTGCTGGATGTCATCGCTGAACTGCCCGACGCCTGAGGGGAGATGAGGCAGCGTCAGTGCCCATCAGGGCAGTGCATTCCCCGATGCTAGACACACGTGGGGTCCTCGCTGACCCCCAAGGGTCTCACCTACTGGCCCCAGGCTCCGGCTGCACCCAGCCTCCTGTGGAGGGGGCCGGGCCACACCCCAGCCCACTGGGTGCCTCGCTGACGGGTGGGAGCCCACATGTCCGCTCCACCCTGGAGACCCACCAGGAAGAGCCGCACCCCGGCAGGAGCTCCCCGCACCCCAGCAACAGCCCCTCAGCTCCTCCTCCTCATCCCACGGCTCTCCCTGCCTCCCTCTGCCACCGGTACTCCTCGTTCACTTAAAAAGATTGTGGTAAAAGACATACAACATAAAACTTCCCATTTTAGCCATTTTTATGTGTAGAGTTCATAATGTATTAATACATTCACGTACTGTGTAACCATCACCACCACCATCTTCAGAACTCCATCTTCCAAAACGAAATTCTGCCCCCATGAAACGCCAACTCCTCCCGACCCCCAACCCCCGCCAGGCCCCGGCACCATCTGCTTTTTGTCTGAATGAATGTGACTCCTGTGGGCACCTCCCATCAGTGGAGTCACGCGGCACGGGGCCTCTGCGACTGGCTTACTCCCTGGAGAGTGTCCCTGAGGCCACCCAAGCTGCAGCCACCTCAGCATTCCCTTTCGTTTTAGGGCTGAACCATATTCCGTTGTGTAAGTATACTGTTACTGTGTCTTCAGAAAAGCTATTTCGAGAAACATAATAAACATTTTTTTCTCCCCAAAAGCAAGTACCAGCAGTCTGCTTTAGAAAGGCCTATTTTTCTTTCACTGGTATCATCTAACTTCTAGGAACTGACCATAAGACCTTAAGAGTGAGCTCTCCCCCCACATCTGGCCTGGTCTGTGATTCGTGTGCCCACGGCTGATCTGCTGAGATCTGGGGCAAGTCTGGCAGTCGTCCCGTGTCCCCTCAGAAAGAAGCCTCCACACGGAATCCCCTCTGCACACCCCACCCCGGCATCCGAGCCCTGGACATGAGAGATGGACGTGGGAGGCAGCGGGGATGCAGAGAGGTGAGGCCAGAAGAAGCCAAGGGGGGCGTCTCCAAGGCCCCTCAGCCCCCAGACCCTTCCTCCCAGGCCCCTGCCGGAGCAGGAGTCATCAGCTCCAAGACCTACAGGACCGCGGCGCACTGGAAGCCCGGTGTATTCCGCAGCTTATTAGAGCACAGATTTTGTTTCATTTAGATGAGAGGGGCGTGGATTTCTCTTTGGAAAAATAACACAGATCTCAGTCTTCGGAGGCTCAGTTCACCAGGGCCAGCTTCTCCCCGACTCCCGTGGTTCCAGAGGCCATGGCGCTGGTGAATTCGAGGCACTTTCTCCCTTCCTCTGTGAAGGTCTATGTTTTGTTCAGGGAACATGACAATGAAAGCGATAGACAAAGTATTGATTCCAGGCACCCGTGAAAGTACAACGACGTTGATATTTCCCTTTTCTGTAGAGCAACACTGAAAACCAACACTGAAAACAACGTTCTCAGAATAGGAGCTATTTCTCTGATTTGTCTGAAAGCCAGGGCATTTATCTGGCTATAAATTCCATGGCTCTGAGGCATGACCCCCTTGTTTGCAGGTGAGCTGGGCGTCCTCCAAAACCAGGGCTCACGCAGCACCACAGACGTTCAGCCAGATCCCCACATTTTTTTTTTTATTTTTTGAAATGGAGCCTCACTCTGTCGCCCAGGCTGGAGTGCAGTGGCACAGTCTCGGGTCACTGTAACCTCCGCCTTCCGGGTTCAAGCTGAATCATACTCTGTCGTAAGTACACCATTGCTGTGTCTTCAGAAAAGCTGCAGCCTCCCGAGTGGCTGGGATTATAGCCGTGCGCCACCACGCCCAGATAATTTTTTTTTTTCAGTAGAGATGGGGTTTCACCATGATGGTCAGGATGGTCTCGATCTCTTGACCTCGTGATCTGCCCACCTCGGCCTCCCAAAGTGCTGGGTCACAGGTCACCGTGCCCAGCCTGCACGTTCATGGTGAGATGCCCGGGTTCAGCCTTGCCACCTCCCTGGAAGCGACCTGGCCAGGTGAGTGGAGCTGGCACTCCAGCCCGTCTTACAGAAGAGAGAACTGAGGGGAGTCGAGGTGACTTGTCCAGGTCAGCACACAGGGAAGGGGCAGCCCTGGCTCCAGGCTGGGTTTTCTGTTGCTGTTTAAACCCCTGGTGGACATCCCAGGACCCAGCTGGGGCAGACCAATGGGCCAGGAGCTGCACCCGTTGGGGCATCCGTTGGAGAGCCGCCCGCTGGCCATCACGCCCCGACTGCTCTGGGGCTCTGGTCAGCAGGCAAGGCCATGACGGCACCTTTGAAATGCAGCATGTCACATCCCTGCTGAAACCCCCAGCATGGATCTGATTGTGTGGGATGGGCTCGCCAGTGCCTCCAGCGTGGAGGAGGTGGAAGACGCCCGGCCACTGTGAACACCTCTGACCACAGTGTGCATCTTCCAGCCGCCATCCAAGCTAAGCACCTCACTGATCCCATCGAAAGGACCAGGGCCAAGCCTCTCCCCTGTGCGGAGCTGTGATGATCACAACCCAGGCTTCCGGCAGCTGAAAGGTGTGTCCTCACAGCGGCTTTGTCAGAAGGGGAGCGGCACAGCCACCAAACAAGAGGGCGTGGGTCTGGCTCCCTCTCCCCAGACTCACCGTAGAACCAGGCCACTCCGATGGCTTCGATGAGCACTCCAAAGAGGATGGACGTGCCGGCTGCAAAATGGTCCAGGAGCGTGAAGACGTAGATGCCACCCTGGAAGAGAGGGGAGCCTGTGGAGCTGCAGAAGGGCTTTCCCCAAAGGTCAACCTGGCCCGGGACTCACTGTGCACACAAATGGTTTCACTCAGTGCAAACTCTGCTTTGAGTCCCTAAAATTCTATCCACATGCAGCTACTTAGGGCCACGTCTATCACAAAAAAATAAAAATAAAAATGACCTCTCCTTTCCCTTCCCAGGGCTCTGTGTGCAATTAGAAATAGAAGCAACCAAACGTGGAACTTGGCAGTGCCTCCCTTGGAGAGCACGTGGCCTGGGCTCCCCCTCCCATGTAGATAGGCTCTGCCACCCCCTCCCACGTAGATGGGCTCTGTCACCACACCCCCAGTGTCCCCCAGTCCCCAAACCCTAGAGGGAGGCAGCTTCAGCCTCGGGCGCTTCTGGGGGAGCTGTCCCGGTGCTGAAGTGACTCTGGGACTAAGCTCCCATATGCAGTTACCCTGTGCACTGCTGTGAGTCATTCTCTGGGGTGGGTGGGGACGCAGCTTCCTGAAAGTGCTGTGGTTCTGTCTGGCCTGACAGTCCCAGCCAGGGCACCCCATGCCACATGCTAAGGAGACATGACCAGGAGAAGGCGAAGCCGGCAAATGGTACGTACATTGGTGACACAGAACAGGGAGAGAAGGAAGGTCGCCAGGACGATGAAGAGCGTGAAGAGCTCACGGTGTCTATGCAGCAGCTGGAACTCGTCGATGAGCCCGGTGATCACCGACTCCATACCGCCCATCTGCACACAGAGCACAGGGTCGGGCTGCAGGCTGGCAGCGCTCCTGTCCGCAGCCTGGGCCAAGATCTACTTGTCACCCAGGGGACGCACACCCAGAGAAGGACATGGAACAGGGGCCATGCGGCTGTCCAGGGTGCAGGACGCCTGGTAGTGAGGACAGCTATTGGTGAGGGCTTCTATGGCGGCACGACCACAGGAGAGAGGACCCAGAGGGACCACTCTATCCACGGTAGGGGGTTTGCAGTGTCTTCGATGTCTCTGGGTGGGTAAGATGTGGTATGGCTAAAACAACACCACCCCGTCCACTGCTGCTGCACAGGCTCGGCTCAGCCAGATTTTCCTGAGCAAGATGCGCCCCCCACGCAAAGCTTTTGGGTGCACCTGGCCCGGCCATTGGCTACACCTTCTCGATGGAGCCTCCCAACTCCAGGCATCCTCCTGTGAGATGCCATCCAGGCACCTGACTCCTACGTAGTGACCTTCTTCATCTTGCTCGGTCTCGGTCCAGGCCCCCCCTTCATGCTCCCATGTCAGGAACACGAGGCCTGTGGTCAACCCAAGAGCTGTGGCCGAGCTGGATAGGATATGAGTGGGGGTCAGGTGCATGACCCGTGTTTATAAGGAAAGGGATTCTGGGTACTTAGGTCCCCTGCAGCTGACAGGAAAGAAGGAGCCTGAGAAAGTCTAGCAGGCCCAGGGCTGATCGAGGGCTCCACCTGCCACCCCCAGCAGCTGGAGGTGCAGGGGCCACACACAAAGCATTCAGGGCCAGGCCTGGGGTTGGTGGGTGCCAGGAACTGCTGTTGCCCTCCTCATTCCTCGTGGGGTCGCCGAGGGTTCCAGGGAAAGCCATGAGATATGAAGGACCTGCTGTGTGCCCTCCAAGGCCCCACCACTCTGGTGTCCTGAGCCAAGTCTTTGGTGGCTGGGGCCCTGCTGCACGTGCGTGCATGTGTGTGCGCATGTGTGTGTGCATGTGTGCGCGCTCATGTGTGTGTGCGCTTGCGCGTGCGCATGTGTGTGTGCATGCGTGAGTGCATGCATCATGCATGTGCGTGTGTGCATGTGTGTGCGTGTGTGTGTGTTCGTGTGTGTGTGTTCATGTATGTGTGTGCATGCATTTGTGTATGTGTGTGTGCATGCGTTCGTGTATGTGTGTGTGCATGCATTCGTGTATGTGTGTGTACATGTATGTGCACATGTCCAGGATCTGTAGGTGGCTCAGGGCAGGGCACACGGGTACCCCAGAGTAGAGGGATAAAGGAAAAGTTAAACTCCAGTCACCACTCACCCCAGCCCCAAGAAAGGTCTCCCAAATAATCGCAGGGCTCGCCCAAGTGCACAGGTCTGGGGGCCGTCCGTGAGCCCAGGGATCTTGCCTGGCCCTGGGAGGGCGGGGCCCCCTTGGGTGGAAGGAACCCAAGTGCCGAGCACAGGGCGGGTTACTCACAGCGCTGTCGATACCCAGGGTGAGCAGCATGATGAAGAAGACCACGGCCCAGGCCGAGGACAGCGGGAGCGTGGCGATGGCCTCCGGGTAGATGATGAAAATCAGCCCCGGCCCTGAAACAGAACCCGCCCTGCTTGCCACAGAGCCCAGGCTGTGCTCTCCCACCCATCCTGCCCCACCCCGCCCCGAGAGGCCAACACGGCCTGTCACAGGCCTGTAGAGACTAGGGCTGGTGCGGCCCTGCTGAACAGCCTCCCTCCTGTGCATCCAGCAGACCCTGGCCTGGGACTCAGGAAAACGGAAACCCAGAACCGATGGGAGGGCTTTGGTTCATGCCCGCCACCCAGCAATGGAGCTCCTGCAAATTACCTGTGTCCTCGAGGGTTATGGGGGCGCGGGGAGAAGGAGGGGCAGAAACAAGGGGAGGGCAGGAGGGATTTCCAGGCTGGTCCTGCCCTTCATCCCAGGGACACCTGCTAACGTCCTTCTAGTTAGTTTTTCCTGCACATATTATGTGATACACACGCAGGCACGTGCACGCACATATTTGTGCATTCAAACTCATCCATGCAAAAACACATCCACGTGTACACACACAAATAGATGCACGCATGGGCATGCACACACACACACACAAGAACACACACATCACACACAACCACACTATTCAGTAGCCTAATTTCTAAATTTAGCAAAACATTAGGGATACGTTCCTGACCTCTGCCTTCCAGGCACACGAGGAAGCTGAGGTCCTCCCACCCTCCCATGAGGTTAGACATGGCTGCACTTGGCCAATGCGCTGTGAACCCACGATGAGTGGGTCCCTGTGAGTGAAGCTTGGTAGAGGAGTGTGTGGTTCCTTTACCACTGCCCCTGCCACGGCATCCCGGAGGCCACATCGAGACGGGCTCCTATCAGCTGGGGCCCTGAGGGCTCAGAGGAGCAGCACATCCTGACGGATACAGGGGCCCAGATGGTGGCTTCAAAGATAAGAGATAAACCTGCAACCTTGCTATCCCTGCAAGCTAGGGGCACGCCAGGGTGAGGGGTGGCATGGCCAAGGTAGAGAAGGTGTCCCCGCACAGCTCTCTGGGGAGCTGACGCGTGCTTCCTGCTACGAGCAGGCAGACCTGGATGGAGGTGGAGGGGATAAGAGCGTGGCAGGCACGCGACCAAAGTCAACGCAATTTGGTCTCCGATGACCCCAAAGTAAAAACCAGTCCCATAGGCAATTGACCATTGACCATTTCAGAAGCCTTGCGTCCTCCACTGGCTGGCACTGTCTCCAGAGCCCAATCTGCCTGCAACAGAGTCCCCTGTCCTCAGCAGGCACGTGTCTGGCCCTAGCCTGCGGGAATAGGCCTGGGCCTGACCTTTTAAATAATCAAAGGCCAGAGCCAGGGGCCGTTCCTAAAGGTCTTTCAGGGGCCTTACTGTCAGCCAAGCAGCGGGGTCAGACCTGGGCTCTCACAGCTCCCGGATACCCTGGTGGACAGGGACAGTGTCCACGTGGGGTGGGGAGGCAGGCTTGCCTGAGACGTTCCGGGGCTTGGATGGTACCAGCCAGGAGCCTGGGAAGATATTCATCAGCTCGGGGAACGTAATGTCAACACCCTTGCCTGAGTTTCTGTACCTGAGTTAACATTTCACCCTGTTTTCTTGAGAATTACGCCTGTAAATGACATTTACTTTGCTTGTTATGCAATGCACAGAACATTCAACTTTATTTTCAGGGGTTAATAGAGGTTTCTGCAAACTATGCTAATTTATCATAATAAAGGGCAAAAAGAATGGAGAAAATGCATAAATGCGGCACCGAGTAAATTTCACTGCCCTGCATTTATATGCATGATGTTCCCTTCCTCTCGCTTTGACTGAATTTTTTTTTCCTAAAGGAAAGAACACGGCTTTGGAGGCCCGCCTCTGAGCTGCGGCTCCAGCCCCGACCCAGGCTTCCTGTTGCAAGCACGGAGGCGCTTTCAGGTCTCTGAGCCTGTTCCTACCTGCGGTGCGAGGGTCCTAGTGCCCCCCTCTGTGAGACTCAGATGGGGTCAAGGCTGCCCCCGCTTGGTGCTTGTCGCTCCCTGCCCTCACTGAGCCCCAACACCCAGGCAGAGCTCAGTCAGCGACAACACCCACACCAGATGGGCTTTTCTGAGCACAATCATTCCTCGCAAATGTAGCCTCCCCACTACCCCCCACCCCCACCGCCAGAGAAGACAGTCCAGAGGAAGCAAGGATGGGGACGCAGGATGGGAGCCCACCCAACCCAGGGGCCCGTGTCTGGAGGGAAAGGGCCTCCTCCACATCCGTGTGGCAGGGCAGACCTGGAGGCAGGCGGGGTTTCTGCTGGCTGACAGAGACCGAGAAGCCTCGGGACTCCCTGGAGCCCTCGGTTGCCCCAAGTTAGGGCTGCCAACGCCACAGCTTTCCACTGCAAGCACCAGAGCCAGGCAAGTGGCCCCGAGTGCCTGGACCCGCCCTCAGCCCCTGCATCTGTGCCCGTCCTGCCGGCTTCATCCTGCCTGGCTCACTTCTTGCTGCGGCTGAGGCCTCCCCGCCCTCAGCCCCCTCGCCCTCAGCCCCTGCACCTGTGCCCGTCCTGCCGGCTTCATCCTGCCTGGCTCACTTCTTGCTGCGGCTGAGGCCTCCCTGCAACTCACCTGCGCCTGCCCAAGACCTGGACCCCTCCCCACCCTCTCGGAGACAACTCCAGGCGTGCAGGGACACTCAGCGTCATGCGTCGGCCTGGGCAGCAGGCAGGGCCACCCTGTGCTGGAGGCCTCAGGGATCTCCCGGCTGCTCTGTGGCCAAGCTGACGTTCGCGCCACCCCAGCCTGCCTCCAGGTGTTGCTGGAGCGGCTCATTTCTCCCCTTCCCTGAGCTGCACGTTCCCACACCACGTGGCAAGCAAACGTCTAGAGGGCCTCAGTGACAACATCCACGCCAGACCCTGGTGGCTCAGCCCCATGTGGCATCCGCAGGGAGCAGCCGAGGGACCAAGGCACCAACCGTGCTGCTCAGTTGCATTTGGGCTTGAGGCTCCGCAGCCCAGGGTGGAGGGCCCGCGAGGGGCAGGGCAGGGAAGGTGCTGGGTTGGGGGCAGGTCCGTACTGGGTTGTGCCTCCTTCAAGAGTGAGGCAGCAACTCTCACTGACGTCGCTCAGGGCCCGTGCGTCTCCTTCCTCTTTCACAAGGAAAAAGGCTTTGCTCAGAGCTCAGCACTGGGGGCTACGTGGAGCAGGCCCAGGCATGGCAGGAGGGGCTCACCGTCCTTGGCCACGTCCCCGATGGGCACGCTGTGCTTCTGCGCCATGTACCCCAGGAAGGAGAAGACGACGAAGCCGGAGGAGAAGCTCGTCAGGGAGTTGATGGAGGTGGTGACTATCGCGTCCCTGGAAGAACAAGACAAGCCGTCTCAGGAACCAGCTGAGCTGCAGCAGCTGCAATTTTCCAGTCATTATTCTTAATTTACTGTGTCTGGGGAAGGGGGCGGGAGGTCTTTGGAGGGGCCGCTTTTCCCAGTGAGTACGGCCTTAGCAGCCTGGCAGAGCTGTCCTTGGACCACCTTGGCCCCCCGGCTGAGCTGCTCAAGGCTCAGCCATCAAGGCTCAGGGTGGGCAGAACAGACGACTGCCTCTGTGCCCCGTGAGTCCTGCTGTGGGCGCCTCACCCAGGGCAGAGCTTCCAGAACCTCCAGGAGCACACACCTCCTGGGGACCTTGCTAAGATGCAGATCCTGACTGGGGGGGTCTCATGGGGTCTCAGGGCCTGCGTTTCCCGTAAACTCCCAAGGGTGCTGGTGCTGCGGGCCTGGGGGCCCCACTCTGAGGGCTGAGAAACCAGAGGGCTGGAGGCAAGCAAGGGAGGAACAGGGAGGGTCCTGGGGTCGGACAGAGCACCAGCGTCCTCCTCCTGGGTTCCTGTGTGGCCTGTCGCCGGGGTGGAAGGGCCCCACACACTTCATCTGCAGAGCACCTGGACCCAGGTGGACGCAGGTGGGCTGCAGGCAGGGGCTGCCTCGGGACCTGCCCTCCAGCGCCCACTCTCGGTGGAGCCTGTCTGTGGTCTCTCTGACCATTCTGCTGCACACACTGTCCTTGTATTTTTACTGCGTTTCTATCCTCATGATGTGGAAGAAAGTAAGCACATGTCCATAAAGGTCAAAGAAAGCAGGTCCCAGATAAAATTCTGTTTCTGTTTTTAGGAGGATTTGGGGCCCAGCACAGGGCTTCAGGTGCCTGCTGGTAACACAGGGTGCACATGGGATGGGGGGACACACTCAGGGAGTTGTGAAGCTGGACCCTGAGCGAGGGAGGACAGAAACCCCGCTGGGGCTGGTGCGAGGGAGGAGGGTGTGTCCTTGTGCCGGGAGGGGCTGGCCTTGCTGCTCGGGGTCCTCAGTGGGGAATCTGGCCGCAGGTCAAACCTTGGCAGGTCCCTCCCAGGAGGCGACACACCCACGTGCTTCAGTGCCTTCTTTAAAGCTGAAATCAAAATCGTGTTGGGGGCTCCCTCGCTGGCGCTTCTGTCTGAAAGGCCACGCACCTCCCACGCTTGCGGGTTCCGTTGATCCGCCCTGTCCTCACCCAGGAACGCGCTATTTCTGGAGGTCAGCAACCCCTCCCCAGTATCGACGAGGCCCCTGCCTGGCCCTGCTAGGGGCTCACCTGTAGCAGTTGTTGGTGAACTTGTTGTAGCTGGAGAAGGCGATCAGGACCCCAAACCCCACGCCCAGGGAGAAGCACACCTGGGTGGCCGCGTCGATCCAAACCTGCAGAGCCAGAGGGCAGTGAGAGGCTGTCCCAGGAGAACGCAGGACCCGAGCACCCTCCCCATCCCAGCCCCACGCTAAGGCCTCTAAACTCAACACCATCCTTAAGAGGCAAATGGCAGCAGCGCGACTGGTGGAAAACACAGCCTCAGGAAGTGAACCCTCCCGGGTCAGCAGCCTGGAAGAGCCTGAGAAGCAGGGCGCTGTCCGTGTTCACTGGTCTGGGATTCCCCATGGAGTGTCAGGGCAGCGATTCCACAGAACCAGAGATGCCCTGCTCCATAGCCCTCAGAACAGCATGGACCCATCCACACAGGACAACCGCAGCGTCCTAAAACCCTCAGAACAGCACGGACCCATCCACACAGGACAACCGCAGTGTCCTAAAAACCCTCAGAACAGCACGGACCCATCCACACAGGACATGATTGTGGAGCCATGGTATCCCTCAGACCAGCACGGACCCATCCACATGCTGCATAATGACGGCACCCTGATAGCTCTCGGAAAGTCATGAACTTATCCACACACGACATGCTGACGGCGTCCTGATAGCCCTCAGAACAGCATGGACTCATCCACACTCACACCAGCCCTAGCGGGGTCTCCATCCTCCCTTGATCAGGGTCGGGCTTCACAACCCCCTGAGTGTGTCCCCCTGTCCCATGTGTGCCCTGCTGCACGATGGCAGTGCTCCGAAACCCCCAGAACAGCATAAACTCATCCACACGCTGCATGACGGCGGCTTCCTGACAACCCTCAGAAAGGCATGGACTCATCCACATCCATATCCACGCTACATGATGATGGTGTCCTGATTGGACGCACACCAGCAATACCTGCTTTGTATTTTTCCCGAAACACGAGCAGTATAGGTGCACAGTAGCACCCGGGCATGGCCAGGAGCCCACCTGCAGCTTAGACGCTGGTGCTGTGCCTGCCCAACTTGGTGGATGGCACCCACGACTCTGGATGTGAAAGGAAAGGTGGGTGGGTCCATGTTTGGACCATTGTGTATTTTAAAAAGTCAGCCACAACCTGCTAAGGTGAGGGCACTGTGGAGACCATTCAGTGACTCACATGCCCACCTTGCCCCTGCCTGGGCCTCGGATGGGGGAGAAGGAGCAGCCAAACCCCCTTGGAGGCATTTGAGGGACTAGTCAGCCAGGGCTGTTCCTGCAAGTCCATGAAGCCCATGGTACAGGCCTGTGGGCCAGGATGCTGAGACAGAGGCACCAGATGCTCCTGCTGGGGGGGTCAGGTGGGTCTCAGGGCATCCCAGGTCCCAGGTCAAGCTTGCCTGAGCTTGACTGAACGGGGGAACTGGGTGCTGCAGAGGGGGCGGGGCCCTCTGTCCATCGGGCAGCATGTCATAGCCTCAAGGCCACCCCAGGTCCTGGAACAGTGGGTTTGGGGGCAGATGGCCAGGCCCTGCAGTCAGGGCTGTGCAGATGGCCAGTGTCTCACCATGAGGGGAGGAGCCAAGCCAAGAGTGGCTGGGTGGGCAGTGGGTGGAGAGGTTCATACCCTAATGTGGCTCCCATGCTAGTCATCAGTCACCTGCCTGGCCAAGTGACTGCAGGCTGGATCAGGTGTCACAGGGGAGCACCTGCCTCCTCCTCACCCTGAGCTGTGTGTGCAGCTCAGGCCTCTGCCCAGTGCCACCCCAGAGCCAGTGCCCACGGCTGCCTCCCTGGGCCTCACCTCATGCACTTACACTCCAGGACCTGGAATTGTCTTTTCCTTCCATTTCTTTCCTGATTTCTCTTCACTATACATCAATCCATCATCTAGTATCTATCAATCACTCATCCATCTGTCATCTATCACCGTCATCTATCAATCCATCACCAGTCTATCATCTATCTGTCATCTCTATAATCTATCAACCATATATCATCTATGAATATATGAAGTACATGTGTGTGTACATATCTATCGCCATCCATCCTGTTGTATATCCATCCTATCTACCTACCTACCTATCATCCATCCATCCACCCATCCATCATCCATCCATCCACCCATCCATCATCCATCCATGCTGTCCAGCTACCTACCTATCATTCATCCATCCACCCATCCATCCATCATCCAGCAATCCACCCATCATCCATCCACCCATCCATCATCCATCCATCCATCCTATCCAGCTACCCACCTATCATTCATCCACCCATTCCCCCATTCATCCATCCACCCATCCATCCATCATCCAGCAATCCACCCATCATCCATCCACCCATCCATCATCCATCCACCCATCCATCATCCATCCATCCATCCTATCCAGCTACCCACCTATCATTCATCCATACACCCATCCATCCATCATCCACCAATCCACCCATCATCCATCCATCCATTCATCCACCCATCCATCATCCATCCATTATCCATCCGTCCATCCTATCCAGCTACCTACCTACCATTCATCCACTTATTCACCCATCCATCATCCATTCATCATCCATCCATCCATCCATTCTATCCACCTACTTACCTATCAGTCATCCATTCGTCCATCCTATCTATCCATTTTATCCACCTACTTAACTGTCATCCATACATCCATCCTATCCACCTACCTACCTACTCATCCATCCATCCATCCATCCATCCATCCATCTGTCCATCTGTCCATCCACCCGTCCATCCATGCATCCATCCACTCTGTCCACCTACCTGCCTATCATCCAGCCAGCCAGCCAGCCAGCCAGCCAGCCTTCCATCCACCCATCCATCCATCCAATCTATTCACTCTCTCCACCTAATTTTTGACATCTCATCTGTGTAATTTGTTCTCCAATGGACATCTTTTCACATGCACTGGTGTTTGTTTTGCCTTCTCATGGGGCTGCTTATTTTTCCTGGCTGGAGCATTGTATTTGTGACATTTTTGTTTGATTCTATAACACGTCCTGCTCCTGCAAATGCACCCCTTGACTTCACTTTGGCCTTTCTGGGGTCCTGACACACTGCTGGCTTCACGGTTTGTCCGGCTCCAGCTCTGCACTTGTGGGTCCCTGGCCACGACTGATTTTGCTGCCCTGGTTGTGCTCCTCTCTCTTCTGTGGCTCCCATGGACCACATGCCTGCTGCACCCATGGCTCCTGTCTCCACAGGGGCTTCCCCTTCAGTGCTGCAGACACACTTCCACCCCCACCCCCACCCAGCTGCTTTGCAGGCTCATAGGTGCCATGTCCAGGTGCCTTCTCCCACTGCACCTGTCAGCTGCTACCTCCCTGGGGCTTCCTGGGAGGCTTGCAGCCATGCCTGCCTATCCTGTCTCCCTTCCTTCCCACTTCTGCCTTGGGTTTACACTTGCCTCATGACCCCAGACCTGGCACCACTGGCCCACCCACATAGGGCAGCACCTCTCAACTGCCTCCTGCCTCACACTCCAGCTGAGATGGCCCCACACCTCTTGCTGCATCGTCCTCTCACAGCAACATGGACGCCCCTGGGTGGCTTTGGGGCCTGCCACCTCCTCCACCTAGTCCACCTGATTTCCAACAATGCCCCAAGTGAGCTGCCATTTTTGTCATGCCAGCCTTCCTCCAACGGCTGCTTCTGTTTCTGGGCCTGTTTGTCAGAAATGGTGCAGCCCCTTCTCTTCCCTTTCTTGACAAGGGGCCCATCCCCCATGGCCCAGCCAAGTCTCTCTCCAGGAGGCCTTCTCCAAACATTTTAACCCCGAATTATTTCTTCTTTTGCTGACCCAATCTGCAGCCTGACTCTAGATGGAGTTTTCGATGTAATCTGATTTAGATGACTCATACTGTATCATGGGTATTTGAGATTTGGCTTCCTGAGGAAAGAACCCTGGTTTCCACAACTCTGATACATCTCAGCCCTGGCAGGCAATGAATATGGAAACCCGGGAACGTCAGAGCCCCTGTGGACTGTGAAGCAGTGAGCGGGTTGTACTCACAGACGCCTCGCAGAGCCGGTAGAAGTCGACGCTCAGGTACGCTCTGATGCCGTCTATAGCCCCAGGGAGGGTGACCCCACGCAGGAGCAGGGCAGTGAGGACCACGTATGGCATGGTGGCTGTGATCCACACCACCTGCAGGAGAGGACAGTGTCACCAGGCTGCACAGGTAGGGCCCTCGGTGGGAGCAGACACCAGCACATGGGCACTAGGTTGCCCTGACAGCTTGTCCTCTGACTGGGAGGCCCAGTTCCCAAACATCTCCCGGGACGCCAGCTCAGCAAATGCTCATTGGAGTGAGAAGGTCAAACGCTTTCCGTCCCGCACACCCTCCCCAGGGATGGAATGGGAAGAACAGCTTGGCAGGGAAAGCACATTCCTTTTCTGCATTCGGTCCGCCAGAGTAGCTGGGAGTGGCTGATGGGGGTTTTCTGATGCGTGGGATGAGTGGATTGACACTGGTGAATGGCACTGTGGGACGATGAAAGGTAGCCCTGGGCTGTGTCCCTGCAGGAGGCTCCCTGCAGGAGGCTGGTGCCACACTACACACACTATTCCAAGGGAGGGGCATACCTTGGTCAAAACTGGTTTTAAAAAAAGTATTTATTTTATTTATTTATTTTTTTGAGATGGAGTTTCGCTCTTTTTGCCCAGGCTGGAGTGCAATGGCATGATCTCAGCTCACTGCAACCTCCGCCTCCTGGGTTCAAGCAATTCTCCTGCCTCAGCTTCCCATGTAGCTGGGATTACAGGCATATGCTACCACGCCCGGCTAATTTTGTACTTTTAGTAGAGACAGGGTTTCATCATGTTGGCCAGGCTGGTCTTGAACTCCTGACCTCAGGTGATCTGCCCGCCTCAGCCTCCCAAAGTATTTTTATCAACAAAAAAAACCACGTTGTGTGTGCCTTCCTGCCAGAAACACTGCCGTGGGTGCTTCTCTCCTGAGGCCCTTCCCCAAACACGGCCACATATGGACCCAAAACCCGACGGTGCCCTGTGTCCACCCAGCCCAGCCACGGCCACGTGTCCACCTTCCCCCCACCCAGCCATGGCCATGTGTCTACCCAAGCCAACCCAGCACAGCCACAGATGTACCCCCAACCATGGCCACGTGTACACTCCCAAGCTGATCATGGCCATATGTGTCCCCCAAACTCAACCATGGCCATGTGTCCACCCCAACCTGGCCATGGCCACATTTGTAGCACAAAACCCAACTGAGGCCACATGTGCACCTCCTGCCCAGCCACGGCCACATGTCCACTTGGTGGCCCCATGTCTACAGGCCCAGTTGGTGACCCTGAGCCTCACCTTCCCCGAGGTCTTCACACCCTTCCAGAGGCTGAAGTAGAGCAGCACGATGACCAGCACCAGGCAGGCTGTGAGCTGCCACCGTGGAGGCCCCAGGTCGTCGATGCCATGGCTCTGGTGGAGGTGCAGCACGCCACGCCTGCAGAGGGGAGTCAGCGGGGGCCTCTGTGGGTGGCTGTTAACCCCCCTGGCACTGGACGGCTGAGCTTGCCCAGGGACCGGCCCTCCCCATCTCAGCAGGGCAGAAAGCATCCAGTCTGATGGACAAGAGATGCCCTCCAGGGAGGTCTGGCCCACAGGCCCTGGCAGAGGTGTCAGGGCTGCCCTTGAAACCCGCGGAGCACATGGGAGGCCCAGGAAGCCCCACCTCACCCTCTGCCCTTGGCACCTCTGCTCATTGGAGCTGGGGAGAGAAAGGGCACCTTGCGTCTTTGAAGAAAAGGAGCCACAGAAACCAAAAGAAAGTTGCTGAGCAATGCTGGGTACCCACTGCTGCCCACAGGATGGCCCCAGGGTCCCTCTCCAGGGATGAGGCTGGGCAAACTCTAGCAGTAATACCAGGCACACAGGCTCCAGCCAGCACTGTTTTCTGAGGGGACGGCTCACGACACCTGCTCACAGCCCTTGCTGCTATGAGGATTCCATGAGGAACAGGTTTAGTGGATGACTCTGCTCCAGCAGGAATCACTCGCAGTTCCACTGTTTTTTGCAGGATCCCTCACAAAGGGCAGAGCAGAGGGTGAGGGATGGAGCTGACCATCGGCCGTGCTCCTTGCTCCAGGCACAGACCCTGGGCCCCCTTTCTGTGGGAACTCATTCCATCCCGGTGACACTCTCTGCGGGAGAACATGCACCAGGCTACGTGCAGCGGGCTGTGTCACCATTGCAGACGGTGGCTTGAGGCCAAGGCGACTGTAACAGCCGTGCCGCTGCCACCGTCGAGTCAGGAGCCGCGACACCCAGGAGCCGCGACACCCAGGAGCCACGTTATGAGAGGAGCTCCCACTGCCCAGGTTTGCTTCTGTTGTGGGTCCACTGAGGTCCCCGGGAGATAACACAGGACACCCATGAGGGAGCCCGGCCGACTGCAGCCTCCGGAGCTTTCCACCAGCTGTGAGGCATTCCAGGGCCATGTCCCAGGAATTCGGCTCTTCAAACTCCAGAATCATACCAGACACCCTGGCTGCTGCCAACAGGAAAGGCCCCATGAGCCCTGAAAGGGATGGACAGTGCTTCCATCCTATCCTGGAGGGCGCCCAGGAACAGGCCCCAGGTTGGCCGGGTAGACAGATGGCTGCACCACTGAAACCATCACCACCATTCTCTGCTCTTCTCCGAGGGCAAGTCGCTCAGTCAGGAGGCTGTCTGTCACCCACACTGTGCAGGGGAAGTCGCCTGAGCCGGTGGAGGTCACACCTGCCCTTCCTGGGGCAGTGGAGACTCCCAGGGCCTTCTTCTCACTCCGGCCACACACCAGGCTCTGCCCCTGCTGGCCGAGTCCCCATCGCTCTGCTCCCCCAGCAAGGCCTTACCACGGACAGCCTCTGAGGCCTCACAGCAACTTCATGCAGCCCGGACCACTCCTCACTCACTGCCCATGGTATCACTGACCCCAGCATGCCACCCGCCCATGCCTTGGCAGCCTCGGTGCCTCGCACACACACGTGCATGGATTACACACTCAGACCAAACAGCACACCCTCTCCCCTTTCCCATGTGCCTGGAGAAAAGGCAAACTCAGCCAATGCCCCTACGTGGCACAGGCCCTCCTGAACCTGAGGCGGAGGCCCAGGGAAAGTGCGCTGCCACTCTCGGGGCCTTCTCACAAGGTTGCGTCCACAGCACACACAGCTGGCTCAGCATCAAACATGAAAGCAACTTCAGAAGCAGCACCTCAACACACTGGGTCGAGCCCCTTCTCGAGATTAGAAAGTCACTGTGCTTTGAGGTTATTTGAAATCCCACAGACAATTTAGAGAACTGGACACTCCTGAGTGCTGTCAACCTGAGAAGAGGGGTCCCCACAGCTGACCACAGCATGGGAACCAGCCATGCCAGGAGCCGGGGAAAGCTGTGTGGCTCCCAGCATGTCCATGCTTCTGAGGGCAGGGTGGGCGAGACAATCAAAGGACGTCCGGGAAGGGGCATGGGGCTCACGTGCAGGCGTTTCATAAGCCATAAATAGTTGGGAGGACCAGAAAAGCGTTGGCCCAAGGATGTTCACTGGGAGTGGAAAAGGCACAGCACCTCCCAATTTCTGCTGGGCTCTTTTTCCTGGTGAATTCGTGGCCATGATTCTTCAATTGGGTGACAGTGGAGCCACTGGTGGTGATCCAGGCATGCTCGGGCCTCCCACGCATCATTGTGATGACCTCACAGCAGCCCTCTCACCCCGTTTTACCAAGAGGGAGCCAAGGCAGTGAGGGGGTGAAACAAGCTTCCAAAGGATAAAATTGTGCCAAAGCACATTAACTTCCCATTAGAACAAATCTAACACTCTCTAAACAAGCACAACAACCACCAAGTACCCATTAGTATAAAACTCACCAAGTCTAGCATCTAATAAATTACTAGACATGACAAGAAGCAAGAAATGTGATCTACAACCAGAGGAAAATCAGTCAACAGCCACTTCACATGATATACAAAAATTAAACCAAAATGGATCAAAGAGCCAAATATAAGGGCTAAAACCATAAAACTCTTGGAAGAGAACATAGGGTAAATTTTCATAATCTTGGACTTGGCAATGGTTTCTTAGATATGACACAAAAGATGAATTGGACTTCATCAAAATTTAAAACTTTTGTGCATTGAAGGGTGCTATCAACAGAGTGAAAAGGAAAACTACAGAATGAGAGAAAGTATTTGCAAATCATCTATTAATCTGATAAGAGAATAATATCTAAAATATGTAAAGAACTCCAAAAACTCAACAACAAAAAAAACTGACAGCCCAATTCAAAAATAGGCAAAGGACTTGAATAGATATTGCTCCAAAGAAGGTATACAAATGGCCAATAAACACATGAAGAGATGCCCAATAGTCTCTAATCATTATGGAAATAGAAATCAAAAACACAGTGAGAGGCCACTTCACACCCATTAGGATGGCTATTATCAAAATAAACAAGCAGGAAGTTCTAAGTGTTGTCAAGGATGTGGGGAAATTGGAACCCTTGTTCTGATTTGCATCCACAGTGGGAAACAGTGTGGTGGTTCCTCAAAAAATTAAACACAGAATCATCACATGGCTCCAGCAATTCAACTTCTGGGTATCCACTCAAAAGCAGTGAAAGCAGGTACTCAATACTGAAGTTCACAGCAGCATGTTTTCACAGTAGCCAAAAGGTGGAAACAACCCAAATGTCCATCAAGAGACAAATAGATCTGGCCAGGTGTGGTGTTCACATTTGTAATCGCAGTGCTCTGGGAGGCTGAGGCGGGAGGATTACTTGAGCCCAGGAGTTTAAGACAGGCCTGGGCAACATGGCAAGACCCCACTTTATACAAAATTTTAAAAAATTAGCTGGATGTGGTGTCACATACCTGTAGTCCCAGCTACATGGGAATCTGAGGCAGGAGGATTGCTTGAGCCCAGAAGGTCAAGGCTGCAGTGAGCAGTGATCATACCACTGCACACTCCAGCCTGGACAACAGAGTGAGATCCTGTCTCTAAAAAGGAAAAAGATAAGGCCGGGCGCGGTTGCTCAAGCCTGTAATCCCAGCACTTTGGGAGGCCGAGACGGGCGGATCACAAGGTCAGGAGATCGAGACCATCCTGGCTAACACGGTGAAACCCCGTCTCTACTAAAAATACAAAAAAAAAAAAAAACTAGCCGGGCGAGGTGGCGGGCGCCTGTAGTCCCAGCTACTCAGGAGGCTGAGGCAGGAGAATGGCGTAAACCTGGGAGGTGGAGCTTGCAGTGAGCTGAGATCCGGCCACTGCACTCCAACCTGGGCGACAAAGCGAGACTCCGTCTCAAAAAAAAAAAAAAAAAAAAGGAAAAAGATAAATGGATAAATAAAACATTATATATCCATACGATGGAATTGGAATATTATTTGGCCTTAAAAAGGAATGAAATTCTTGTTCTGAAATTCTTCAATAAACCTTGAAGACATATACTAAGTAAAATAAGCCAGTCACAAAAAAATAAGTGATTCTACTCAGAGGAGGGACCTAGAGTAGACAAATTCACAGAGATGGAAAGTAGAATGGTAGCTGCCAGGGGCTGTGGTGAGGGAGGATAGGGACTTAGTGTTTAATGGGGACAAAATTTCAGCTTTGGAGAAGGGGAAAGTTCCAATGGATGATGGTCATGGTTGCACAACATGTGAATGTACCTAATGCCACTGAACTGTGCACTTAAAAATGGCTAAGATGGTAAGCAATGCTATGTATAGTTTATCACAATAACCCCTCAAGAAGGCAAAATATTTTTGTGTAAAGTCCAAGCTGAATCATGGCCAGCAAGTCTACACTACAAGAAATGTTAAAGGAAATGCTTTAGATGGAAGGAAGATGGTCTTAAATGGAAACCCTGATCTACATACAGGATCGGACAGCACTAAAGATTGTGACTATGCAGGTAAATATAAAAATATATATAAAAAAAACCTTCTTTTCTGTGTTAGATTTGTTTAAAATGTAAATGCTTAAAGCAGAAGTAGCAGCAAGGTGTCATGGAGTTGATACATACTGTAGAAATAAAATCTATGGCGACAATTGCACAAAGGACGTGAGGGAAACAGAAGTCTACTGTTGTAGGCCCTTCTGTTCTGTGAAACAGTATCACGTCACTTGAAGACAGACTGTGATAAGTTAAACGTCAATGTTGTAAATCCTATAAAATCCACGAAAAAAGGAAAACAGAAAGCTATAGTTTATTAGCTAATAATGTTGATAAAATGAAAGCCTAAAAAATTAATTCAAAACAGGGAATAAACAGAGGAAACAAGAAACAAAGAAGAGATGGGGCAAAAAATTAGCACAATGAAAGACTTAAAGCCAGCCATGCTGACAATTATTGAATGGAAATTCTAATTTAAAAACAGAGATTGCCATATTGGATAAAAAGCACAACCAACTCGATGGTGTCTACAATAAATCCATTTTATATATAATGCCCATATAGTTTAAAAATAAAAGGCTGGAAAAGATAATACCAGACAAACAGCAATCATAAGAAAGTTGGGGTGGCCATATTACTGTCAGACAAAGTAGACTTCAGAATGAGAAATCTAACCTGCAAGGATAGTTCAAATGGTAAAGTGGTCAATTCAAAGACTAATAATAATAAACATGTATGCACTTCATAGCAGAGTTTCAAAATACATGAATGAAGCAAATACTGATAGAAGTGAAAAAAATAGACAAATCTACAATTATAGTTGAGATTTCAGTACCCCTTTCTCAGTAACTGATAGAGTAAGTAGACAGAAAACCAGTAAGGATGTAGAAAACCTGAATAATACAATGACCTAACATGACCTCTCTGACATTTATGCAACTCTCCAACCAGACAGCATAATACATATTCTTCTAGGCGCACGTGGAACATTCACCAATGTAAACCATCTAGTAGGTCATAAACAAGTCTCAATATATTTTAAAATATTAAAGATGTATAAGCACATCATCTTGCCAAAACAGAATTAAATTAGAAATCAATAACAAAAATATCTAGCAAACCTCCATACATTTCAAATTAAAAAACAAACTTCTAAAAATGCCCCATTAGTCAAATAGAAATCAAAAGAAGGATTAGGGAATACTTTGAACTGAATGAAATGAAAACACAGCATATCAAACTTTGTAGGATGCAGCTAATGCAGTCCCTTTGAGACAAATTAATAGCTTTAATTTATAACTTTATAATTTATATCAGGCAGTGTTGATAAGTATTTATAGAAGTAGGGAAACTGTAAACTGGTCAGAGTTATGTGGTCCTGTGTTGGGGTTTTGAAATGAAAACACAGCATATCAAATTTGTGGGATGCAGCTAATCAGTAATCTCCAGGTTCCTACAGGGAAGGGTTCCTTTCACTTCTCTGCAGGAACCATTTCTGCCACCTCCCTCTGGTGGGTGGGCTGCTGCCCAAGAAGGAAGTGGCAATGCAGGAAGGCTGGCTGGGACCCCTGGGGGCCAGGGGGCCAGCAACTCCCAAGGATACATTTCATTTGCCAACCCTGAGGAACACTGGGTGCAGGAGCCAGCACCGCACATGGCATTCGTGGCATGTGGAGGAAGTGCTGTCATTGGGGTAGCTCAGCAGCCTTTTCTGACTTAGGGCCCAGAAGACATGGCCAGCATCTCACCCAGGCCTCACGGTTACTTCCTGAGGACCTGTAGTAAAAACGCACGATAAAGCCCTTTCAGATCTACTCCTGCTAACATCTTAGTTGTCAAATTTATGATACGGCATGTTTGGTACATTGTGTAGGAAACTCAGTCCCTTTTGTGGTTACCGACAAAGTCAGGCATACCCATTATCTAGGACAAAGAGCCGCACCACCATGCATCACAACCACTCTGGCCTTTGTGGCCTTTCATGGTGGAACATCCACTCCCCGACTACATGCGCCAGCAGGAACCTGACATCCTTTGTCCAGTTATCTGCTTTATAAAGTGGGTTCGAAATCCAGAAAACCCCCAGCAGACCTGAGCATGTTACGACTGTCCCCCTTGCTTCCTAAGAGTCACTGGGGCCTGTTTCAGGGGAACCTGAGTCCCACTGTTGGGAAAATCACCTTCGGAAGGCGTGGGAGGAGCGCCAAGCGCCTCAGTGCGCTGGGTCATTAATCATTTGTGAATTGATCTTAAACCTTCTCCAACTCCCCACGTCTGCTCTTGGGCTGCCGCCAGCTAGAGTATACCACGTGCCAGTGCGGACAGGGCTTCTGAGTGAAGGACTGGGCACCTTTCCGTTTCCTTCCTTCCTTCCAGACTGAGAACTTCCAAATAGACTTCACTAGTCTGATCGTTTAAAATAATAACACATGTTCTTTCCTTCTAGCATTCTTAACAACGGATCACTGGACTAATCATTACACTAAATTTTCCTCTCTGATTTTCTTACCTGAACATCACTTAGGTGAGTCAACATTTCCCACACTGCCCAAACAAAAGGAAAGCAGTCCCCATGTGGTGGTACTTGGCAGCTTTAACAGGGCATTGGGTACTGGGAACTCTCAGGCTCTCACCTCGGTGGCGCCTCTGCGGCCTCCGCCCCTGGCTCTGTGCGCCCCCCGCTCTCTCCTGCTGGCCCCTCTCTTTGATCACACGCTAACCCTGAGATCTGGCCACACAGCAAGGGCACATGCAGCCCGGGCTTGGGGTGTCTGTGGGGTGTTTAATTAGGGAAATGTAGGTGTGAACAGGCCATCCACACGCAATGGGAATTTTCTCCCTCAAGAATGTTAAAATCTACTTGGACAAATGGTGTGACTGCGTTATTTGGACGATTTCATCATTTCCTGCTTGCCTGTCACCACGAGAGTCCTGTCAGACGCTCCCACGACCTTGCCTGATGCTGTGCTTCCTATGGCGATGCTCAGGTGTCTTCAGGCAAACCAACCGGGACTCATCCCGGGTGCATCTTCTCTCCCGCCTGCCCACTTCTGAAACCAGCCCTCCTCCCACGAACGCCTTCCTGGCGCCCCGGCCTGGACTCTCTCTCCTTCTGGCGGGAAACAGTGGATGTAGTGAGAATCGCACAAACGTTCTCTCCTCCTCTCCTCCTCTCCTCCTCTCCTCCTCTCCTCCTCTCCTCCTCTCCGAAATGGCGGCTGAGTTTAAGAGTCCGCCTGTCAGAATGTGACCCAGCACAAGGCCCCAGGCCCAGCTGGAGGGGGCAGGGGAATGTGGATGGCACCTGCCAGGTTCAGATTCCGGGAGGGGTCCAGGGGAAACAGGGGACCCATGGGGGGCAGTCACAGCCCTTCTAGGCTGGACCAGGCCACGTGATGATGAGGGAGGGCCAGCAGGACCTGGCACGGGGCCCAAAAAGACTTCATTGCAGACATCGGGGTCCAGGAAAGCAGGTGCTGCAGGTGGATGGTGAGGGGCAGACCTGGCTGGGGTGGACAGTGAGGGATGGGCCTAGATGGGGTGGACTGTGTGGGTTGGGGCTGGCCGGGGTGGACGGTGAGGGGCAGGCTTGGCTGGGGAGGACTGTGCAGGTCAGGCCTGGCCGGCGCAAAGAGAGAAGGAGGCAGAGACCAAGGAGGCTGCTGGACATGGGACTCACCAGTGTGGGAGGTGGAAGGAGGCCCAGAGACAGAAGTAAAGCCATGCATATAAACAACAAAACAAAGTCTCACGAAAAGTGGACGGCTGGAGCACCCTGGAGACAGGGGCTTTCTACTGAAGCCATAGACTTCTTGCCCAGTGAAGCCAAGAAAGGTATCTTTTCTGGAGAGGGCAAGGGCCCAAGTGAGGCAGTTTGGCCCCAGGCTATGCACAGAGGAAGGGCAGGGAGGAAGGGAACCCAGACACCGGGCTGACTCACTCCAGAGACGCCGCTGCAGCTCCCAGAGACCGGAGCTTGCCAACCTTCCGCACAGGGCTGCTGTGTTCCCCACCAGCCCCCTCCCACCCCGAGCCGCTGCTGGGGGCAGGATCGCAGCCAGCGGAGCTGCTCAGTGCCCCATCCCTGCTGAGGGCTTGCCCTGTAGGAGCTTTGCTGAGTCCCTGGAGACCATCACAATGATTCAGAAATGTGCCCCTCCACAGCACTAAAGGGATGGAGTGCAGGAACAGGTTCCCCCTCCCCGCACCCTGGGAGTCAGCAAGGGCTGGTGGCCAACGAAGGAGCGACCATGGGGACCCAGCTGCACCATCTCTCCCATTCCCGAGGACCTGACTCTCACTTACTCGAAGTACTCGGCAGCAGGTGTGGTCCCAAAAGTGTCGTTGAGGCCCGGGCCGTTGCCACCGGAGTCGCCAGAGTGGGCATCCGAGCAGTTGGGGCTGTTCCAGGAGTTGTTGCAGTGAATCCAGGGGAGCTCCGTGGTGAAGGAGGAGAAGAGGTAGTGCAGTGCCCAGGCGATGATAACGTTGTAGAAGAAGCCGACATACAGCGAGATGAGGATGACCGTGAAGCCCACACCTAGCGGGAAGGGGGTGGCCGTGGAGCCCACGTGGGCAGAGCACGTAGCCACCATCAGCAACGCGTCCCTTCGCCTCCCCTCACAGGAGACATTACCCTGAGTACAGACCCTGAGGACTTTGAGGGTGTCTCGGAGGGACATCCAGGGCCAGCAAGGTCACCCAGAGCTATGGCGAGTATCCAGGGCCACCCTGATGCACCCAGAGACCCCCAGGGACACCAAGGTCATCCCCAGCCACACATGGTCATCCATCCCCACCACAACCACTCAGGATCCATCAGGGTCATCCAGGATCATTGAGGCCATCTAGGGGCTACTCTGGGTGATCCAGGGCAACCCAACCCATGGTTAACCAGGGCTGTCAGGTCCATGTGAAACCATCAGAATCATCCACAACCACCCAGAAGCACCCAGGGCTACCTAGGGAACCCATGCAAATAGGGCCATCAAAGATTGTCTAGGGTTACCCAGGAACACCCAGTGTCTCCCAGAACCATCAAGACTGCCAATAGTCACTAAGGGACACCTGGGGTCCTTGACAGACATCCGCAGCCACCCACAGCCACCAGGCTCATTCAGGACTATGGAGGGCACCCAGGACCACACATAATCAGCCAGGCTAATCCAAGGCCACTTTGAGTCACAAAGGGCCATCCACGGCCATCCATGGCCATCCACAGCCATCTCCATTCATCCACAACTATCCACGGTCATCTATAGCCATCCACAACCATTCATGGCCATCCATGACCATCCACATCCATCCACAGCCATCCACAGCCATCCACAACCATCCATCCATCCATAGCCATCCACAGTCATCCATGGCCGTCCACAACCACCCACATCCACCCCTGGCCATCCACGATAATCCACTGCCATTCACAACCATCCACAGCCATCTACAGATATCCACAACTATCCACAGTCATCCATAGCCATCCACAACCATTCATGGCCATCCATGGCCATCCACATCCATCCACAGCCATCCACAACCATCCATCCATCCACAACCATCCACAACCATCCACAGCCAACCACAACCATCCACATCCATTCGTAGCCATCCACAGTCATCCATGGCCATCCAAAACCACCCACATCCACCCCTGGCCATCCACAACAATCCACTGCCATTCACAACCATCCACAGCCATCTACAGACATCCATAGACATCCACAGCCATCTGCATTTACCCACAACTATCTATGGCCACCTATGGCCATCCACAGCCATCCATGGCCATCCAGAGCCATCCATAGCCATCTATGGCCATCGGTAGCCATCTATAGCTGCTCATGTCTCTCCCACAAGACTACTCAGAAGAGTCATCTGGGCTTATTTACAGCCATGTGGAGCCATCCAAGGTCACACTACCCATGCATGACCATCCAGGGTTTCCTAGAAACACCCAGGGCCACATAAGACCACCCAGGGCAAGTAAGATCATCCAGGGCTTTCTTGGGCTACCCAGAGTCTTGCATGACTATCAAGGACTACTCAGAGCCATGTTAGACCTTCCAAGGCCTCCCAGGGCCATGCAAGACCATCAAGGACCAGTCAGGGCCATCCATAGCCATCTAATGCCATTCAGGGTCTTTTAGAGTGTCCTTTCCAGGATCACAGACCTGGAATTTGGGATCCATACTTTATGGGGGCTCCTGGGAAACTGGAACAGAACTCAGTGGTCAGCAGTCTTTGGAGCAGTATCAGCCTGACTGGTGGGCAGATGGGCCTGGTGGTCAGACGGCTTCCTCCTTGTTCACTGCTGGATGGGCACCATCACGTTCTCGCTACTGGGGTTCACTTTACTAAGCTCCAGGAAGAATTTTTCTCATTTCCACATTTCTTCTCAGTTTGCTGGCATGATTAGTTTGGGTACAACTTTGATTTACTTTGTTAAAACCCAGTAGGCACCATGCCCTGTCTTGCCTGCTCATGGCCAGGGTAGGAGCATACCTTCAAGGTGACTTTTGCAGGGAGTGGCCTGGGTTGCTTTTTATGGTCTCAATCCTTAGGAGAAGCTGTTCTCATGCTCAGGGCACCTCAGTAAAGTTCTCTTCCTATCCTGAAAGCAAAGAGAAGGCTCAAAACTTTGTTTTAAACAGATCCAGGATCAGGAGTGCAGGTAATCCTTCTTGGAAAGCATGCTCAGTGGTGGTGATGATGAAAGTCAAGCTGTTGCTGTTGGAAGGCCTTCTCCCACGTGGATCTGGTCCACATTAAATAATTCTGTATTACAGTCGGTCACGGATTGCCTTTGGAAGGCCTTCTCCCACATGGCTCCGGTCCATATTAAATAATTCTATATTACCATCTGTCACGGAGTCCCTTAAGAGAGAGGCTGGGTTGTGATCTACAGTGAACTCACCCAGGCAGCCACGTTGGGAGCCACGCTTTGGGAAGCCACACTGTTTCCAGAGAGCACTGTGGAGGGTTTTCCATGGTGGTGACTGACAGCGGGTGCCCAATTTGAAAATTTTTCAAGGTTAAAACTTTCTGTACCAAGTCCTTAGCTTGAAACCCTGGGAAGTCTTTGATCAAACAACACCAGAGTGGATCCCAATCCAGAGTCTGAAGGAAGGGCTGACTGTGCCCTGGGTCCTTCCAGAGCCACCGCTGTTGTTTCCTGCCCTGCACCACAGATCGGCAGGGCTGCCATGGGATCATGACGTCACCATGGCCACTGTGCATGACATCACCATTGGCCACGCTGGCTGACACGGCTCCCAGAGCAAATGGGTCTGCTCTGATCCATGGGACAGTGCAGCCCCCACACCAGAGTCCCCCTTACCAAGAGGACTCCTCCTGGATGCTTCCCTGGGCACCTGGGTGAGGAAATGGCTCCCTTGAAAGGTGGTGGCCAGTGCCAGTACTGGCCAGTCATTTGGTTGCTCCAAGCCCTGCCCTTTGGGAAGGCAGAGCCCCTGACCTGGGTCACTGACGTGTAGCCCCTCACCAACTAGCCAACTTCACCATGAGCTCCTCAAGCTCACCGAAGGCCCAGACACGCGAAACCCACTACCCTGTTTGCTACAGAACCTTCTAGTGGCCTCTGCTCATGACATCACTGTGGGCTCTAGATGAAGCTTCACCTGACACATTTCTTAAACACCATTTAGTGACACGGGAGGCTGTCTCTCCAAGGAGGTGGCAGGCAAAGTCCCTGCTCGCGTTTCCAGGGAAAACGTTCATGGGAACGTGAAGCCTCCCTTCCCTCCTGTCTGACTCCCAGGAAGCTCAGCGCTAAGCGTGAATTTCAAGCATAGCTCTTAAGGTCTATTTCCTTAAATTTATTTTTGCTTTGTACCTTTTTTTTATATTAACCTTGTGTGTAGTTTGTTTTGGGTTTGAGAAATCACACTAAAATATGATTGACTATAAAACATTTTATATTCAATACAATTGAATGGTGGGGTTTCCAGGGCGTCTGTAAAACGGGGTTGCCCTTGGCAATGAAACTGAAACCTGACAAACAGAAGCCGGCTGAGGCTCCTGCCTGCAAATGGTGCTTCGCCCACCAGAGCACGGCCACCCTGCACCATCCCTGAACACCAGTACACCCCAGGGCACCCAGGAGAGCTGGCTTCAGGAGAGGGTGTTGTCAACGCATGCATGGATCCCGCTGGAGGAAGCCTCTGCTGGGGCAGCCCCGCCCCACCTCACAGGAGGCATCAGCAGGTCTTCGGAAGAAAGATGGGAGAGGGCCGGGCGCGGTGGCTCACGCCTGTAATCTTAGCACTTTGGGAGGCCAAGGCAGGCGGATCACGAAGTCAGGTGATTGAGACCATCCTGGCTAACATGATAAAATGCTGTCTCTACTAAAAGTACAAAAAATTAGCTGGGCGTGGTGGTACGCACCTGTAGCCCAAGCTACTCGGGAGGCTGAGAGGGGAGAATCCCTTGAACCCGGGACGCGGAGGTTACAGTGAGCCAAGATCACGCCATTGCACTCTAGCCTGGCAACAGAGCAAAACTCTGTCTTACCAAAAAAAAAAAAAAAAAAAAAGTCGGGAGAGGACGCCTCTCTGTGTCAGTCTGGGTGTCTTTAGTATGTGCTTGTGTGCATGTACCAGAGAGACAGAGAGAAGAAGACAGAACAAGAGAGACACAGAGAGGAAAGGAGGGAGAGAGACAGAAACAGACACAGGGAGAGGGAAAGAGAGAGCGAGGGGAAGGGAGGAGAGGGAGAGTTTTAAAGACCCACCTCTCAGGACCCTGGGGTGTACCGTGGGCCCTGAAGGCCCCAGAGGCCCCTCTGGCTGTGGTGCCCACCCCAAGCTGCCCTGGCGAGACTATGGGAGACGCAGGTGAGTCACGGCCTCTGAGCAGCTGGGCCTCACCATGAACTCCACCCTCTGGCTTTCGAGTTATGAGCAGGAAGCAGCTCGCAGGTCTGCTGGAGGGGAAGCGCCAGGGACAACCAGGCTCCCTGGAGAGCTGGGCATCGTTTTCCCATGGAATTGCCACCTGCTCAGGGCTGGATGGCCTTTCAGCTCCATAATGATTGTTTTGGGCACTTTAGCTGGTGTCTTAATTTACCATGTGGCACTTCTATTCGATGAGACATGAAAATGCATGCATTTTATTAACTAGATTTTTTAAAAGGACAAAGGAAAGAGAAGGAACAGTATCAGGGCATGGGAAGCATGGTGCACATCTAATTTCATGGGCACTGTCAATCTTCTCTAAACTGGCATCCTGCAGTTGACGGGCAGGCAGAACGAACGGGACGCTGGCACTGGGACCTGCAGCGTTACTGAGATTCAACAACTCAAGGTGTCTCATCTCTAAAAAGAAGTCCAGCTTTCTTGCACCAATTCGTCTATCCCTTTGTGGGTCGAACACTTCACTTTCTGTGATTTGCAATTTTCCTTCCTCACCAGGACTAGGTGGGTGTGAACAAGCTCTTCCCAAGATCTGCCCACGGGGCCACGAGCCTTCCTTCCTGTGGCCACGCTTTGCAGCCCACCTCTGGGACTAGTGTTCAGAACAAAGCCGGTGTGGGATGCGGGATTGTGGGCACAGGGGCTGTGACACAGAGGAGACGACTGCCCAGCTTCCCCCGGCTGCGCATTGCGGGGAACACAATGAGATGCCCGCATCCGCCGGCTGCATTTCTTCAGAACGAGGTGCCACTGCTCATGCTGATGGAAGTCAGAGGTTCTCTACTAGCCCAAGTCAAGTTGGTGCTCTGAAATTCTCAGAAATCACTTCTTGGCGTTTTATGGACTGCATCATGAAGACCCACACCAGCAGCTTTGTTGGTGAACATCCTTTCCGTGTGACAGACAGAAGGAAATAAGCTCTTATCCGCAGACCCACAGGTCCTGCCCTCCTCACCTGAATCCTGCATGTGAAGAGGTGATTTAACTTGCTCCAACACCAGGCTCACTGGCGGGAGTGGGGCACGGGGCTGTGCCACGTAAGACACTTGTGACAGGCTCCAGGATGGCTCTTGAAAATCCAGCAAAGCACAGTTTGACGTCGCTGCAGCCTGTGCCAGAGCACGATGTCATCTTTCCTCAGTTTCCCCACCCCAATGGGCCGGCACCATCTCTGACTCAGCATCCCAAGGCTCTGAGCACTCAGATGCTCTCCAACACAGACCACGCTGCAAGCTCAGCGTCGCTTACAACTGCAGGCTCAGAGGCAGCATCTCCTCCCCGAAACATGTCCATGCCGCTGGCCAGGGCCGGGAAGGACGCAGGTAACGTGTGTGTGTCTTGAACTGTTAGCCTGGGTTCACTGCACCTCCCGATTTGACACCTGTCTGTCTGTAAGGACACGCCTGGGTCTTCCATTAGCTGCTGCATTCCTCCACTGGGGACCTGACGATGGGGACGGAGGCATGTTCTGAGCAATCCTTGTTCGGTTTGACTTGGACCTGCAGATCCCGCCAAGGGGTCGTCTGGCACCGGTGCGTGCCCAAGGCATCTGTCTCTCACTCTGAAGATGTGTGTGGGGTGGGGGTGGGGAGGGGGCCCCTTTTTGTAGCTCCATTTCAGTGCAGTTCAGTGAATATGGAGCCTAGGAAGAAATGACTGAAGTCATAAGATTCACTAAGTAGCCCATTAAGAATGAAAGAGTCTCGTGTCTGGGAAGAACCATCACACCTGTGTCCAGTCTCAGCATTTCCACGGCTGCGAGAGTGACTTCTCCTCCTGGAGCCTGACCTCGGCAGCTCCCTCTCCTAAGGGAGGTCAGCGGCTCGCCTCCGAAGGCCCAGCCCTGACCCACTGGTAAAGCGTCCTGGGGCTGTGCTGGGCTCGGTTGTCTTCTAAACACACAGCTTTTCCGGAACTTCTACGAGTATCCAGAGGCTGACCTTCTAGTAGTCATTTTCTTAATGCCAATTGTCTGAGTGGTGCCTCTGAGTAAACGCCTGAATCCTCCCTGAACCACCAGCTTCTGAGAGGTGGCTCTGGCCCACTGGGCAAGCGTGACCTGTGTGCATGGACTGGGGAGTCAGAAACATCTGGGATCAAATCCCACTCTGCTCTGATGGTGACACCAGGGGGAACGACCCCAGCCCTCTGGTCCTCAGCATCTGCATCTCCAACACAGAGACATGGTGTGTGCCCCTCCCAGGGTCGCATGAGGATGGAGTCAGAAATGCCAGGAGAGGCCCTGGTGCTGGGCAGACCACCTGCACTCAACACGAGGTGCGTCTACTTCATGGTGCCAGAGCAGGACACCAGCAGCCAGAAAGGTTCAGTGACAGCTAGATGGATCAATAGCTAATAGATAGGTGGATAGGTCTATAGGTGGATGGATGGATGGATCCATACATAGATGAATGGATGGATGGATGGATGGAACAATGGATAACAGATGGATGAATGGATAGATCAATAGATAGAAGATGGATGGATGGATGGATCCATAGATAGATGAATGGATGGATGAATGGATGGATGAATGGATAGATGGATCGATAGGTAGATGGATGGATCAATAGATAATGGATGGATGGATGGATGAATGGATTGATAAGTGGATGGATCAACAGATAATAGATGGATGGATGGGTAGATGATAGACAGGTGAATAAATGATTGATAGATAATAGATAAACACAGTTGGCCGGGCGCGGTGGCTCAAGCCTGTAATCCCAGTACTTTGGGAGGCCGAGGCGGGTGGATCACGAAGTCAGGAGATCGAGACCATCCTGGCTAACATGGTGAAACCCCGTCTCTACTAAAAATACAAAAAAAAACTAGCCGGGCGTGGTGGCGGGCGCCTGTAGTCCCAGCTACTCGGAGGCTGAGGCAGGAGAATGGCGTAAACCCGGGAGGCGGAGCTTGCAGTGAGCCGAGATCGGGCCACTGCACTCCAGCCTGGGTGACACAGCGAGACTCCGTCTCAAAAAAAAAAAAAAAAAAAAAATAGATAAACACAGTTGTGGGTTGTGTCCCTCCCCCAAGTTCATCTGTTGAAGTTCTAACCCCCCAAACCTCAGAATGTGACTTTATTTAGAGACAAGGTCTTTAGAAAGGTGATCAAGTTAAAGTGAGGTCATTAGGGTGTCCTTAATCCAACAGGACTTGTGACCTCATAAAAAGGGGGAATTTGGTTACAGAGACATGCATAGAAACAAGCAGTATGAAGAGGCACAGGGAGAAGACAGTCTCTGAGCCAAGGAGAGAGGCTAGAACAGATGCTTCCTCACAGCCTCAGAAGAAATCAACCCTGCTGACACCTTGATCTTGGACTTCCAGCCTCCAGAGCTGTGAGACAATAAACGTGTGCCTTTTAAGCCTCTCAGTTTGTGTCATTTGTTACAACAGCCACAGGAAATAGATACAGATAGATGATGATAGATGGATGGATTAGGTAGATAGGTAGATAGATGGGTGAATGATTGATACAAAGATCAATAATAAAGATAGATATAGATAAATAATGGATAGATAGATAACAGATGATTGATGGGTGGATGAATGGAAGATGGATAGATGGCAGATCCACAGATAGACATGTGTTTTATCTTAACTACATTTTAACATCTTGACAAAGTAATAACACAAATGAACTGCAAGACCCTCACCTAGAGCAAGGGAATTAACTATCAAGTCCTTGTCATCACAGATCTTTAAGGTAGGACCCAAGTTCAAGTGGCGTGTGCCGTGCCTGTGTCTTAGCAAAGCGGGTCTGGATGCCCATGATGCAGCTGGCTTGCTTTGAAAGCTCCAGCATCACCAACATGGTCTGCGCTACGCCAGGGTGAAGGGAGGCACCCGCACATTACCTTTCAGTACAGGGCAGATCTTCCAGACGCCAGCGGCCCCTTCCCTGTTGAACTGGCCGAGGGCCAGCTCCATGTAGAAAAGTGGCATCCCAGCAATGACCATGAAGAGCAGGTAGGGGACCAGGAAGGCACCTATGGGGCAGAACAGCACCTCGAGTTTGGGGCCGTGGAAGGACCCATCTCTCCTCAAGGGAGCTTGGGCTGCTACCCCAGTCGACCGCCTATGTCTTGGCCTGACCCCTTCACCCCACTCTCCAACGGGAAGTCCCAGGCTGGGGTAGATGAGTCCCGAAGCCCGCCCTCCACGGCTGTGAGTGCCCGACACGTCCCTCCTGGATCCCCTTGTCATTGCACACCCTGAGCCGTGAAGTCAAACCCAAGAACAGCACAGGGAGGCCCTGCCCATGCTCGGCGGTGCTCTAGGTACTGTCCTTCCCTGTGGTGGTTCGGGGTGCCCTTCCCTGGCCTGCATCCCCCCACTTTGCCCTGATCCTCTTTGCCTCTTGAGTTGTGAATCTGTGACCCTCCAACTCTGCACCTGAGCTGAGTGGGCCCTGCCGTCCTGTCCCCAGCTTCCGGGCTTCAGGGACTGCCCCCATCGACAGTGGCCCCCAGCTTCCGGGCTCTCAGGGGACTGCCCCTATCGACAGCAGCTGAGGGTCTTTGCTGCCCCAGGTGCTGGGAGCCCCTCCAGGGTAGGGCCTAGTTCCTCTGAAACCTGCACCTCCCCCACCCCTGGCACAAAGCCCAGGGCCCCTGGTCTCAACCTCCTGAATCCCCTCTGCTCCCCTGGTCTGACTGGAGTGGGGGAGAGCTTTGCCACTCTCTCTCCTGGGGAAGGGGAGGGGGAGGCATGGGGCCCCGCAGCTCTGTCTTTGGGCAACTTCCTGTACCTGCTGAGGCCTCTGTCTTCCCCTCTTCAAGACAGGCATAAAAATGCCAACCTCCTCACAGGCATCCTGTGAGGCTTCCCCCGAAATTCTTCCCCAGGCCTCCCTTCCCAGACTAGCATAGAGGCCGATGAGGGAGGCCAGGCAGGGAGGCTGGGAGGCCAAAAGAGGCTCCTGGGAAGGCATCACCAATGTTCTTGGATGTCCCTGGTGGCTCTGCCTCAAACTTTGTTTTCTGGCTCTGTGGCTGGGTTCTGGAGGGTGCAGGGGACACAGGCACTTTCCAGGGGCCTCCTCTGCCATTCCAGGCTCTAGGACCTCCACATGCTTTGCAAAGGCTGCCAAAGTCAGTCAGAGGCTGTTCTTTGGGCCTTTGAGAACTTTCTTTCCAAAATGAAAACAGCCTCTGGAAACAGGAGGCAGAGCCAAGCTGCTCCATCCCCCACTCCCACCCCCCAGCTTCTTCGCTGGCCCCCCTTTCCTGAACTCTGAAATGCAGGCATGGGACCAGGCAGCTCTGAGCCCTGCTCTGTGGTTTTGTGACGTCCTCTGGGAAGATCTGCACTGGCCGTGAGCTCTCACAGGGAGCTCCATCCTCATGCATGGGAACAGCTTTATCTTGTTCGGGTGCACGCCTTTCCTAAAAGGCCTAGCCCCAGCTGCCCCCATGACCCCCGCCTGGCCATTGTGCTCAGAAAGGCTGACATGGGACTTACCCCCGCCGTTTTTGTAGCACAGGTAGGGGAACCGCCAGACGTTGGCCAGGTCCACAGCAAAGCCAATGACGGACAGGAGAAAGTCGATCTTCTTGCCCCAGGTCTCCCGATCCTGGGCCTCCACGGGGCTCTGCCGTGGGTTGGTGAGGGTGGAGCTGGTGAGCTGCACTCCGTTCTGCTCCTTGACAAGGATGAGCTCCACCTCCTTTGGGCCCATGGCGTTGGGTTCCTTAGCCGGGGCCACCACGGAAGACATGAGTCCCACAGAGCATTTGCTCTTACTCATGGGCACGCCGGGAATTGAGGAATTCTGTGCTTCTTCCCTCTTGGTCTTCAGCCAATATGAAAAATAAACACACAACAGGAATGCAACAATTCAGCAGCCAGGGCTAGGGACGCGCCTGGTATGGAGGGCAGAGCCCCGAGGCATTCATGGGCATTCCTCTGGGAAGGGATGGGTGCATTCCCAGGGCCTGAGATGGCACAGCTGGGGTGCAGGAGCTAGGAAGTGCCAGCCCTCACCACAGGGCTGGGACACTGGCCCATGGAGGCATCAAGACAGACACTCTGGTGTGCCCCTCCTTCCCCTGCACCCCTCCTCACTTTTATCAATGTGGAATGCTATGTGAGCTCTAGCTTGGCTTTCTAATAACAGTGCATGGATATTACCTCCACCTTCCCCCACACTGCCAGAGAGCAATTTTGCAATCTTCAAAGAGCATTCAATAATGTCTTTGTGCCTGTTCATCTGTATTCTTTTTTCTTTTTCTTTCTTTTTTTTTAAGATGAGGTCTCGCTCTGTCGCCCAGGATGGAATACAGTTGTGTGCTTACAACTCACTGCAACCTCAAACTCCTGGGTTCAAGTGCTCCTTGCACTCCAGCCTCTTGAGTAGCTGGGACTACAGGTGCGCACCACAGCACTGGCTAAGTTATTTGTGTGTGTGTGTGTGTGTGTGTGTGTGTTTTGTTTGTTTGTTTTTTGTTTTTTTTTTGTAGAGTCAGGGTCTGACTATTGTTGCCAAGGCTGGTTTTGAACTCCTGGTCTCAAGCGATCCTCCTGCCTCAGGCTCCCAAAGTGCTGAGATGACAGGCATGAGCCACCAAGCCTGGCCGTGTATTGTTTATACTCAGTAATAAAGAGCAAAATTTATATAAGCAAAGTCAGCCACTGTAAAGGAGAGTTTAGACATAACCATCACAATCGTTTCCTCAAAGAGTGTACAAGCCACATCCACCTAGGGCAGGTGGCACCACCCCACCTGAGAGAGCTGGGCAGAGGATGGACAGGGCTTCATCGCGGGAACCACCTCCTGGGCCAGCAGGGCAACCCAGGAAATCCTGTCCAAAACCCCATAAACCCCCTGCAACGCAGCGCAGGAGAGCAGGAGCGTCTACACCTCCCCAACCAGGGCGACTTCTGGCATTTGGATCCAACAGCAGCATGTTTCAGTCGCGCGCGCGCGCGCACACAGACACACAGACACACACAGACTCACAAACACACACACACACACAGGCGCGCACACACAATGACTGAAGCAGGTCACAGGTAGAGGCTCTAACAGGCAACTTTCCCTGCATCCAAGTTTGCACAAAACCTCACCCACGAGCTATCACGAGCTACGCCACGCACCGTTGCTGGGCGGCTTCTGTACCTCCCGGTGACAACCCCAACCCTCACGACCCGTCCTATGGGTAAAACGCCCGCCGAAGGGGTTCCGCGGCGCGAGCAGGAGGCCGCGTTGGGAGAGGGCGCCAGGTGCGGAGCTCGAGAGTCTCCGGGAAGCCGCCGCCGGGAAGCCGCCGCCGCCCTGGGCCATCTGACCCGGCTCCTGAACGCGGGGCCTCAGAGGCGAGTTTTGGGTCTACACAGCCAAACGTGGCCCATTAGAAAGCGCCCTTCCTCGCCGCGCCCAGAACAAGAAGCGGCCCTGCCTGGTGAGCCCTCGCCCTGCCTCCCCGCCCTGCCCAGAGCACCAGCCAGCGCGCAGCCGGCGCCCGCCACTACCCCCAAATCAAAGCCCCCGCGAGACGGAGCGGCGGTGTAGAAAACCCACTTCGATAGGATCTGGGGTGCGCCGCACCCCTAGTAGGGTTAAGTTCCACGAGAAGAAACCAGGACCCCCGAGTCACAGCCATAGATACCCATGCGTCCCCTAAGCTGGTGACGGTACCAGGTGCCCACGCGATCCTGAGCCTGGGGCGGGCCAGGGGGCAGCCCTGCACCCTCCTCGCGCCTCGGACGGCCTCAGGGTCCCTTGCGGCGCTATCAGGGGGCGCTCGGCACCTGCGACTGTTGGCGACTTTGGAGACGGCGCGGTCTGCGGGACGCGGGGGCCCCAGAGTGTGCCCGGCCCCCGTGTCCTGCCCCTGCGCCCCACTTCGGGGTCTGTGGAGGGAGCGGCGCGCCCCGATGCCGGGAGCGACCCTGGCCTCACCTGGCCGCCCGGGCCTGGGCTTTGCACGCGAGTCCTGGTGCCGAGCGCGGTTCACGAAGCCTCCCCTCCTGCTCCGCCGCGCTGGGCGGTCTCGGCCTCGGCCTCGGGCTCTTATCCAGTCGCCAGGGTCCGCCCCGCTCCGCCCTCCCGCCGTCGGGGTCGCCCGGGCGTCCTGGCTCCGCCTCCTCACCTCCCCGGGCCGCGCCCCCGCCCCCGCCCCCTGGACGCAGATAGCTTGGAGCAAGCGGCGGCCACCGCTCCGCTGTCCTGCGCGTCCCGGAGCCTCGGACACGGGATGCGGGGACCTGTGGGTCCTAGGCGTCGCGGATCTAGACGGGCGCCTTCCGCGCGAGAACTGTCTGGGCCGCCCTGCGCCCTCGCTCGCACCCCTCGGGGCTGCCCTGGGCACCCGCTATCTTCGGACGCCCAGGGCTGGAGGCTCCTAGCTGGACGGGGAGGGAGCCGAGCGGCGGCGCGAGGGGAACTGCTGGGACCCCGTTGGACCGACCCTTCCCTCCCTCCCCGTCCGGGGCCCCTGCGGTGGCCCCGCGCTCCAGGGACCACGTCCCTCCCAACCCGCCGCTCCACGCCCTGACCAGCGGGCTCGGGACCCCGCTGAGGACTCCCCACGCTTCCCGGCGTGCGGGCTGCGGAGACGCGGGTCCTTCCGTGGCTTTGGGGTCTCCACGACCTCGAGGCGACCGGCCGAGCCTAGTCCTCCCCTTGCCGGCATCTAGTGCGCCTACATCGGAACCGAGGGGCTCGCCTCGCGGTCGCATGAGAAAACCATTTCCCAGGACTGGCCTGAAAGCACTGGCGATTGGTATCTGGCTCCAGGGCCGAATGGACTCCGAGGCTTTCCCTCCGAGATGTCCGGGCGGGATTTCTTCCATTCAGCTCGCAGAGGAATGAAGCCCCCGGGCCGCCAAGGCCCAGGATGTCCAGTTCCTTAGAAGGCAGGGAGGTGAGTGGCCGCATCCAGCTCTGCGTGTCGCCCCTAGGGTCACCCAAACCCCGGCGTTCCTCCCCGTGTACCCTCCGTGCTCCCGTGAGCACCCTGCCCTGGGCGTCCAGGCGAGCCCTGGGGCTCTCCAGCCATTCCAGCCTGCAGCCCGCGCTCAGCCGTGAGGGAGGCAGGGCCCCTTGGTGCCTGACCCCGCAGTACCCGCCGGCAGCGCAGTGCCCCGCACTCCCCGCACCCCTCACCCCGGGGCTGGCACTCAGGCAGAAGGCATTCAGGGTTGTGCCTCCATGCTGAGTTGGAATCAAGTGGGAACCTGGTGATCCCCTGGGGCTGCTATGACAAACACTCCACAGCCTGGGGGCTCACACAGAAGCCTTTAGTTCTAACAGTTCTGGTGTCCCCAGGCCAAGGCCAAGGCCAAGTCCTGGCCGACAGGGCCGCTTCTGGGTTGCAGACAGTTCTCTCCCTGTATCTCCCCATAGTGGGGACTGTGGAGAGCTCTCTGGAGTCTGTTTTATGTGGGCACTGGCCCCATTCCTCAGGGTGGAGCCCTCCTGGCCTGACCACCTGAAGGCCTCCTGACACCACCTCCCATCAGGGGTGGGACTTCATCACCAGGGAGGTGAGGGGACTTCAGGAGAGGGGGATGTGCCACCTCGAAGCTGTAGTGTGGCGGTGGCCCCCACAGAAGGAATCTCTCTACCCTATAAGCTCCATGGCACAAGTTTCAATAAAAAGGAGGGAGCAGGGGCTTGGCCCCGGAGCAGCAGGGTTGAGGAAACAGTCTCCCAAGGAAAAGCCTTTGCAGGTGACTAAGGGAGGCCATTAAATAAAACACACAGAGAGAATGGATGTTCAGATATATTAAAAATACACAGGCCGGGCATGAGGGCTCATGCTTGTAATCCCAGCACTGTGGGAGGCCGAGAAAGGAGGATCTCTTGAGGCCAGGAGTTTGAGACCAGACTGGGCCACATGGCGAAACCCTGACTTTGAAAAAAATATTAGCCAGGCATGGTGGCCCACACCTGTAGTCCCAGCTACTCGGGAGGCAGAGGTGGGAGAATCGCTTGAACCTGGGAGGTGGAGGTTGTAGTGAGCCAGGATTGCACCGTGGGCCACAGGATGAGACCCTGTCTCAAAACAAAACAATACACAGAGAAACAACATTTCGGAAGGGATTGCAAGCACTGCAGGAGTGCAGAATTGTGACCCAAAGCTAACAGCATACAGGGCAGGAAGGAGCAGGGACCAGAGGTCACACAGACCCAGGCGGCCACATCCTTACTCACCTGTAGCACATAGAGAATGCACCTGCCACGCTCAGGAGGGACCACTGAGTGATCACACGCATGCAACCTGCACTCTGTCAAGACAAAAAGCATTCCTTCACCCCTGCCTCAACCCCGACCTCCAACCACATGAATTAGGATAAAGGAGCTTTGGGTGTTCTAAGAACAAACCAACTGTGGGAGTTGGGCTCGTGGATGACACAGACAAAGCGCAGCTGCCAGACCCATGGGTCTCCATCCTCCCCCAACAGGAATGCTCTTTGAACTGCACTGGTGGAAGCAGTGTGATTATGAGCTGATCAGACCTGATCAAACGGCCGACCTTTGCATGCTTGGAACTTTGCCCTAAACGCCAAATCGGCTTTATTATCGTTGCGGTCGCTGCTGTGGCTGCTGTGGGCTCAGGGCGTTGGGTGCAGGCAGGTGGAGCCCCTCTGCCTCTGCACTTCCTGCCCATGCTCTGTGCCTCTCCCCACTGGCTGAGACCACAGCTGCAGAGACCACAGGGAGCCCCCGCTGCTGACTGATGTCTCCAAAGCAGCCTTGCCCCACGGGTCTCCCCCTTCTTGGGTGCTGCCTCCTGGGAGGCCCTCAGTGCTGGACGTTGCCCCGTGTCCCCCCTGATTTGGAAGACAGCGTTGGTGCTCCCCCCATGAGTGCTCTGAGAGGGGACAAGGACAGTGGGCCAGTGCGCTCTCAGACAAATGGCAGTGAGGTGACAGTCATTTACCTGCCCACGTGTTTACTCCATCGAGGGTGTCCTGTGTGCTTTCAGAGGAAGTTCCAGGGAGCCCAGCTCAGACTTGAAAGACCCTGACCTCTCACTGGTGCTGGGAAGGCCCTGGGGGCGGGGGGCTCGGGGAGGGCAAGGGTGAGGGGCCAGTAGGCAGGAGTGGCTTTTGTCCAGGGGTGAGGGAGGTCAGATCCCAGACCTTGTATGTCCAGGTTCTGAGAATGATGGAAGGCTCTGGCCCAGGCAGGAGGCCCTGCTCACTGCTGCACCCCTGTGCCCTCCCGGGGGCCACCTCAGGAGGAAGACAGTGTCCTCTCACACAGCAGGGACAGCAGTACACTTCCAATGTCTTCTCTCAGAGCCGTATCATTTTCCAGCTCACTGCTGGTTTTAATCACAGACATCATGATGGTCTTGCTACTGCACAGTATGTCACAGTGGTCTGCCACACTGATGACATCAGGCTGGGGAGCAAAAAAATGAAAAATGCCAAGATGCTTTGGTAAGACACATGCTTGCTAAAAATTGAAAGAAAAAATAGCACATTTTCAAAGCCTGCCACCTTGGTGAAGTTTCTGTGGGTCCATTGGTCTGACTGGTCAAAATATATATCCAAAATGAAAGAAAGCATGCTGCCTCTGGCAAGCCTACCCCTAAGAAAGAAGTGTCGTACCTGGTGAGGCTCTTCGGATTTTCGAGGCGAGGTACAAGACACTCAGGGATGCTTCTCTGGCCCGTTTTGTGTGTTATTCATAAAGCGTTTGGTTTCGAGTAGGGCCCAGAGTAAGAAAGGTTCTGCTGCTGTACAGGGAGGCCACCCAATCTGGTGTTGTTCTCAGACTTTAGCTGGCATCAGAGTCACCTACATAAACCTTTCCATGCACAGGAGGCACAGATCACCTGCTCCATCCTCCGAGTCTCAGGTTCAGTAGGTCTGAGGCGGGACCTGAGGACTTGCGTTTCTAGAAAGTTCTCAGGCGATACTGATGCTGCTGGCCCAGGAACCACACTTTGAGAAACACTGATCTGCAGAACCAGTGGGGCTTGGAGGGTCCGTGGCAGACGGAGATGTTGTAGGCAGTTGAGTAAGAGCTGAACCCTTTCCTGAAAATACGTCTTCTCCTTTGGAATAAGAGTGCCCCTGAGCCACAGCAGAAACTCAGGGAGCTCTGTCACCATAGCAGCGGAGTGGCCCCACAGAAGCTATTTGTTATCGGACCCACAGAAGTTGTGTAGACAGCATCCTGCCTTCATCAGGTGGAATGTTTACGACACAAGACTTGAACAGGTCTGGAAGGCGCGGTAAGTTCCACAAACAAGCGCCCACTCTTGCTGCGTTGAGACCCCTTCCTTAACCCAGACCTCTAGCTACATGAGAGTTTCTTATGACATTGAACAGAGGAAATACATACATTGGGGCCTGGATTACATGGGTCTGTACACAACATACTGCCCCCAGCTGAAAGTGAAAGGTTGTGTCATCGTGGCCTCCTGTGAAAGGCCAGTGAAAGAAAGCTTCCCGGTGGACACATATTCAAGCCATGCGCCAGGTTCATCATTTAGCCAAGGAAGGACGGCCGGAGGATGGCCCTACATGTAGTCATAGGCGGTGGCGAATGGCTTGGCTACAGAGCAGGGGACTTCAAAGAAAATTGAAATATTGATGACAAGATTTTCTTGGTAGATTTCATGTTTGTAGGCAATCTTGAGGAATTTACAAAAAAACTACTAGAATTTATAAATGAATTTAGCAAGGCCGTGGGATCTGATAAAAATCAATTCTATTTCTATGTATTGGCAGCAAACAATTGTAAAATGAAACCTAAAATAATTTCATTTACAATAGCATCCGAAACAAAATGCTTGGGGATAAAATGTATCTGAGACTTGTGCACCAAAAACCTAGAATCCATTGCTGTGAGAAACTTAAAAACCTAGACTAGCAGAGGGGTGTCCATGTTTGACTGTAAGGCTCAATATTAATGAGATGTCAGTCCTCTATAAGTTGACATACAGATTCAATGCAATCTCAATCAAAATCGTAACTTGGTTTTTTGAAGAAATTAACCAGCTGGTTCTAAAATGTGTTTGGAGATGCAGGTGACGTAGAGTAGTCAAAAGAATCTTGAAAAAGAACAACATTGGAGGACGTAGGAGATACCTAGCACGATTCTGCCATCCTAACAAAACTAATTGGACTTTTTTCTGTAATTATATTGGCATTGGTGTCTTTTTAAAAACAGCCTTACCGAGGTGTAATGGATATGCAATATTCCAAGTAGTACGATTTGGTGAGTGACTGATGGGGTCATGGCAATGTGATCACACGCAAGATGATGGCGGTGCTCATCACTCATTGACTTCCCTCCGTCTGTGTCTCTTTACCTTGCCCCATCCCCAGGCAACCACTGATTTGCTCTTTTTTTTGAGATGGAGTCTCACTCTGTCACCTAGGCTGGAGTGCGGTGGCACAATCCCAGCTCACTGTAGCCTCTGCCTCCTCAGTTCAAGTGATTCTCCTGCCTCAGCCTCCCGAGTAGCTGGGATTACAGATGCCCGCCACCACACCCAGCTAATTTTTGTATTTTTAGTAGAGACAGGGTTTCACTATGTTGACCAGGCTGGTCTTGAACTCCTGACCTCAAGTGATAAGCCCACCGTGGCCTCCCAAAATGCCGGGATGATTTGTTTTCTATGATTATAGAACAATGTGTTTTTAATAGAATTTTATAGAAATAGGATTATACGGTAAGTACTGTTTTCTGGGTCTGTTCTCTTGCATTCATCGTATTTGAGAGGAATCCACATCATTGCATTGGCAGCTAATTCCCTTTTATTTATTTGTAGTATACAGTGTGTGGATATGGGATATGATGTACTTGGTTTTTCCATCTGCCTGTTGATGGACATCTGGCTGTTACAAATAAAGCTACTATGAACATTTGTGTGCAAGTCTTTGTCTGAACATAGGCTCTCACTACTTTGGGGTAGGTAAGAAGTACTTAGTTGTGGAATGACTGGGTTGTTTGGTAGATATATGTTTAACTATTTTTTTAAAACTGTTAAATTCTTTTGCAAAGTAGTTGTATCATTTTATATTTCCATGAACAGTGTATGAGAATTTTAGTTACTTCCTATTCTAATGAATACTTAGTATGGTCAGTCTTTTAAATTTTAGACATCCTAATATGTTTACAGTAATATCTCCTGTACTCCTCTAATGAGCACGATCTTTGAGCAATTTCTCACGTGTTAGTTGCATCAGTGCCACTTCGTGTCAAGTGTCTGTTCAAATCTTTTGCACCTTTGGGTTGTTTAATTGAACTTTGAGAGTTCTTTACTATTCTGGATACCAGTCCCTTATGAGATACGTACTTTGCAAATATTTTTCCCAGTCTTGGACTGTCTTTTCATTCTCTTAATAGATTCTTTCAAAGAGAAGAGTTGTTAATTTTGATGAAGTCTAATTTATCCATTTTTCTTTCACAAATCCTGCTTTTAGTGTTGTATTTAAGTAATCTTTACCTAATTCATGATCACAAAGATTTTCTCCTAAGTTTTCCTCTAAAATTTTTTAAATTATTGATTGCATATTTACACATAGAATGCATTTTAAACTAGCTTGGTGTAAGACACCATTTGAAGTTCACTACTTTACCTCTGAAGAGCCAGTTGTTCCAGTGGTTTGTTGAAGGCAGCCCTTTCCCCACCGAGTTGCTTTTGCACCTTTGTTGAAAAGTCAGTTGTGTGTATGTGTGTGAGTTTATTTCTGCGCTCATTGTTTTATGATCTGTTAATCCATTTTGATGCTGATACCACACTTGCTGTGGACTGAATTGTGTACTCCCAAATTCATAGGTTAAACCCTTAACCCCTGAAAGGTGACTTTATCTGGAGATAAGGTCTTTAGGAGGCGATTAGGTTACCTTAAATTGTAAGGGTGGAGTCATAACCAAGGAGGACTGGGACCTTATAAGAAGAGGAAGCTCTCTCTCTCTCACTTTCTGCCATGTGAAGATAGAGTAAGAAGGTGGCCATCTGCAAGCCAGGAAGAGAGGCCTCACCAGGAATCGAATCAGCTGGCGCCTTGATGTTGGATCTCCAGTCTCCAGAACTGTGAGAAACAAATGTCTGCTGTTAATTCCCCAAATCTGGATATTTTGTTGTGGCAGCCTGAGGAGATTAAAGTAGCACTATCTTCATTATGGTCCTTTTGTAATACATTTTTAAATCAGGTAATGTAAGTCAGACAACTCTTTTCGTTTTCAAAGTTGTTTTGTGTATTCTCGGTCCTGTGCTTTTTCATATGAATTTTGGAATCAACTTTTCAATTTCTTCCAAAGTCCCACATGGGATTTCTTTGGGTGGTGGCTGCCATCAATTTTTCATCATTATTCCTTTCTGAGGTCGGCTTCATGTCTAGATTTTCTTCTAAGTTTTGATTTAGCCAAATTCCAAAAGGTTTGATATGTCATTTTGTTTTCATTTAGTTCAAAATATTTTCTGATTTTCCTTTTGATTTCCTCTTTGACCCATTGTTATTTAGATATGTGATTAGTTTCCAAATATTAGAATATTGTCTGGATATGCTTCTTTATTTTTTGCCAAATGTATTTTTCGTTTCAGTATCAAATTTATTTGCCTCTTCATTAGAGAACATGCTTTACATTACCTGAATCCCTAAAGGGAATTTTATGGTCTGGACTGTGGTCTATCTTGGTAAGCTTTTCACATGCATTTGAAAAGAATGTGCACTCTGCTATTATTGGGTGAATTATTGGATAAATATCAAATAGGTTAAGTTAGTTCATACTGTTTTTGAAGTCTTCTGTATCCTTAAACGTTTCTGTGTATCTGTTCTATCAACTATTGGGAAAGAGGTATTGAAATCTCCAAGTATAATTGTGTGAACTGCTGTATGTCTCCTTGCAGTTCTGTCAGTTTTTGCTGAATTCATTATGAAGCTCTGTTATTAGGTACATAAACATTTGTCCTTTTGGTGAACTGATGCTATCATAAAATAACCTTGTTTAGACACAATCTTTTTTGAGGATTCCCATGGCTTGCATATCAGGTGGCTTGAAGTCCCACAGTTCTCTGATGCTTGGTTCATTTTTTTGTCTTTTTTCTTTATTTCATTTTGAACAGTTTGCACTAACATCTGTGTCTTCAAGTTCATGTATCCTTTCTTCTGAGATGTTAAATCCACCCCTCATCCCAACCAGTGCATTTTGCATCTGAGACATTGTGGTTTTCATCTCTAGAATTTGGATTTGTGTCTTTTAAAAAATATCTGTCGGCCGGGCGTGGTGGCTCAAGCCTGTAATCCCAGCACTTTGGGAGGCCGAGATGGGTGGATCACAAGGTCAGGAGATCGAGACCATCCTGGCTAACACGGTGAAACCCCGTCTCTACTAAAAATACAAAAAATTAGCCGGGCATGGTGGCGGGTGCCTGTAGTCCCAGCTACTCGGGAGGCTAAGGCAGGAGAATGGTGTGAACCTGGGAGGCGGAGCTTGCAGTGAGCTGAGATCTGGCCACTGCACTCCAGCCTGGGCGACAGAGCAAGACTCTGTCTCAAAAAAATAAAAAAATAAAAAAAATAAAAATATCTGTCATGCCTCTATTAAACATGTTCAGTCTCGCCTTTGGCTAGCTCTTGGAATGAGGTAACAGTTATGATTGTCAAGGCCTCTCTAATTCTATCATTTGAGTCATCTCTGGGTCTGTTTCTATTGACTGTAGGTCACATTTTCCCACCTTTTTGCATTGTGCTAATTTCCAGTGGATGCCCAGCATTGTGAATTTAACCCTGTTGGTTTGTGGATAACACTGTACTAATGAGAATATTCTGGGACTTTGTCTTTGGCCACTGGTAAGGTCCCTGTTGTAGTTTGGTCATTCTTTTAGGTTTCGGTTTTAAGCTTTGTCCAGGAGGACCAGAGCAGTGCTTTATTCAGGGCTGATGCTTCTTCCCTGCCGGGGCAAAGCCCATCTTAGTTTCCTGCCTGATGACCACATTTCCCAACGAAGGGTAAATCCAGTCTCTACTCTTCCATTTTGACTGGAAGCAAAAATTGTGGACCCATTAACTTTTCTTTTCTTTGAGATGGAGTCTTACTCTGTTGCCCAGGCTGGAGTGCAGTGATGTGATCTTGGCTCACTGCAACCTCTGCCTCCTGGGTTGAGGCAATTCTCTTGCCTCAGCCTCCAGAGTACCTGGGATTACAGGCATGCCCCACCACACCCAGCTAATTTTCATATTTTTAGTAGAGACAAGGTTTCGCTGTGATGGCCACACTGGTCTTGAACTCCTAACCTCAGGTGATCTGCTTGCCTCAGCCTCCCAAAGTGTTGGGATTACAGGCATGAGCCACTGTGTTGGGCCCCCATTCACTTCTCTTACATTTAAGGGAGTTAATCTGCACCTCGCCAGCCCTTGACAGTGTCACATGACAGACAGTGGCCTCCTCATCAGTATTGCTGTTTCTGCTGTCCTTCCTCAGCAAATGTTTTCCAGTTACTCTTATAGCTTCTCTGCCAAGTAGCTCAGTTCTGCCCTGGGGAATATGGGCAGAATTCATGACATTTAGCTTCATTTAGATGAAAGAACATACTCTGTGTTATTTAAACATCTTGAAATTTAACTGTGGTCAAGCATATGGTCTATTTTGTCAACTGCTTCATGTGCACTTGAAATGGCACATCATTTGGTGAATAGAGCTGTTTTTCTACACAACTACATTTTTCCCTGATGGTTATATCAGTTACCAAGAGATCTATGTTAAAATCTCCAACTATGTTTGCAGATTTATTTCTCCTTTAAATCCTGTCATTGATGCTTAATATATTTAAGCTATGTGATTAGATACATGCACTTTTAAGCACTGTGTCTTCCAATTAAATTGAACTTTTATCATCATGAAATGTCTGCCTTTAACTCTGCTAATGCTCCTAGTCTTTAAAGTACACTTAGTATGACAATCTTGCCAAATAAACTTTCTTAAGGTTCTGTTTGCATGTTATAAATATTTCCTATTATTTTACTTTCTTACCTTTTCATTTTTTAATGAAAATTAAAAAATAATTTTTTTTTTATTCTCTGTCTTGCTCTGCCGCCCAAGCTGGAGTGCAGTGGTGCTATCTCAGCTCACTGCAACCTCTGCCTTCAGGGTTCACGTGATTCTCCTGCCTTAGCCTCCCAAGTAGCTGGGACTACAGGCATGTGCATGTCCAGCTAATTTTTTTTTGCATTTTTACTAGAGATGGGGTTTCACCATGTTGGACAAGCTGGTCTTGAGCTCCTGACCTCAAATGACCCACCTGCCTTGGCCTCCCAAAGTGCTGGGATTACAGGCATGAGCCACTGTGCCCAGCCTATCCTTTTACTTTCAATCTATATTTAAACAGCATATAGTTAGGTATTTTATTTTTTTATTTAGTCCAACAAATGTCATTTAGGAGTTTTTAGTCTATATTTAATGTAACCACTAATATCATTGGATTTAAATTTACCATTTTGCTATTTGTTGTATATTTATATTCTTTGTCCTTTGTTCATTCCCTCTCACCTTCCTTCTTAGTTTGGGTAAAATTTACATTTATATTAGTCATACTTCTTTGGTCCTGTTTTCTATTGGCGGGGTGGGGGGGGGCGGTCTTACTATGCGTATTTTTTTTTTTTTTTCTTTGAGATGAAGTTTTGCTCTGTCACCTCCGGCTGGAATGCAGTGGTGCGATATCAGCTCACTGCAACCTCCACCTCCAGGGTTCAAGAGATTCTCCCATGTCAGCCTCTCGAGTAGCTGGGATTACAGGCACCCACCATCATGCCCGGCTAGTTTTCATATTTTTAATAGAGATGGGGTTTTACCATGTTTGCCACAAGGTCTCCTGACCTCAGGTGATCCACCCACTTCAGCCTCCCAAAGTGCTGGGATTACAGGCATGAGCCACCATGTGTAGCCACTAGGTGTATTTTTAACTTACCACAATCTACCTTCAAATGCCAGATTTCTGCATGGTATTCTCATATTTCTGCCTGTAGAACTCTGAACATTGTTGGTCATTATGAACTACTGGCAGTGAATTATTTCAGCTTTTGCTGATTTCAAAATGTCTTATTATGCCTTGATTTTTAAAAGATGTTTCATTTAGCACAGAATTCTAGGGTGACCACATTCGCCTTTAGTCTCTTTGAAGATGTCATCTGTCATCTGGGTTGCACAGTTTCTGCAGAGAAGTCGACCGTCATTCTTATCTCTGTTCCTTGAGAGTATGTTGTTTTCTCCAGCTGCTTTTAAGATTTTCTCCTTTTCAGTGGCTTTCAGCAGTTTGTGATGTGTGCCTCGCTGCGTTTTTGTTGTATTTTTTCTGCTGGGTGCTTACTGAGCTTCTTGAGTATCTTAGTTTATAGATTTGGAAAAAAATTCTGGCCATTATTTCATCAAATAATTTTTCTGTCCTATCCCCCTCCTTTCCTAGGGCTCCAATCACACAGGATGGGCCTTGTGGCATTATTCCACGGCCACGTGTGCCATTTCTTTCCATCTGTTTCTCCCTGTACATCACTGGGATCACACATAGCTGTATTTTCAGATTCACTAATATTTTCTCTTGTTGGGTCTAATCGACTATAGTCTCCACCAGGGTATGACACAGGCAGTGGACGTCAGTCTGCCTCTTTCCCAGCCCACCCAGTGTTTACCTAGTAGAACCATTCACAGACTGGCACTGGAAACAGGGTGGAGATAAGTGTGGATCAACAACACAGCTGACCCATCAACAGCAGCCTAGGCCGAGGCAGTTATCACTGGACTCCCAGCATGTCGGAAGCAGGGTCCCGTACTTAGCCCCAGGTACCATTCCTGGGAAGGGGACTAGCAGCCCCCTGGAGACAGGCTGATCACACTGGACTCTTCCATCATTGAGGGGAATATCTCCTGGTTTGTTTCCATTATTCCAGATATGGATATGTCTTTGCTGTCAGTGTTTCTGCCAGTGCCATCTGTGGGCTTGATGAATGGCTTATTCACTATTGCCCACCTCCTATTGCATTGTTAAGGAATTTATGTTACAGCAAAAGCAGCATGGGAACAGGTACACACTTGGAATCCCTACGTCTCCCATCACCCAGAGGTGGCAAGTCTGAAAGCGTGAGGATGACTTCTTGACACTTCAGGTGTGCTGCCCATGGGGAGGCAGTGCCCTAGAACATTGGACTGCCATCCTGATGTAAAACACAGAGCCTCAAACTGTGGACCGAGACATGGCACAATTTCATAGCCAGAATAATGTCTGTAATGTCAAATGGGTGGAATTAAGACCGGCCCTGCTCACCACCACATCCAACACTTACTGCAGGGTGGCTGGTGCTGCTGATCAGAAGATCCTTCACCTCCTTTGAGGGGCTCGCTTGGAGGACTGTCCATCCCTGGCTGTTGAATTTAGCTGTGGCCGTGTGGCTTACTGTGGCCTATGAACCAGGAGTGGACCTGCTGTATTTTGCATCTGTGCGTAAGATTTACCATCTAGGCAGGCTCGTCACTGCTCTCTTCCCAAAGTCATCTGACTGGCCAAGTCCCAGGAGGGGCTGCTGTGCAGGGCTGGATGCAGATGGTGACGTGGAGCAGAGCTGCAGCTGACCTGCCTGGAAGAGATGGGCGAGGACCACATCTATTTAGCTTGCCCTTACATTTTATTGGCTTACATTTGTTACTGCAGCATCAATGATCCCAGGTGGGCTGATAAACCCATTCACATATTTCTGCTTTTCTCGTCTGTGACGCTGGGCTCTTTTGCTTTCAAGGTCCTAGTTCCCAAGGCTGGAATGCTCTCACCTGGGACCTCAGCGATCCATCTGCTGCACTGAAAGTTCAGACAGTCATCAGCTATTTGGGCTGCTCAAACCACTTAGCTAATAGTTCAAGAAAAGCGTGCTGTCTCAGTGGGGATTGCTAACGCCAGTGAAAGGGCTATCTTGGAGCTCAGTGGATTCTCTAGGTACTTCTTAGTGTTTTCACAACTAATATTGTGACTAATAAAGGCAAGATGACAACTGCTTCAGACACACTGAAATGAAAATCTGAGTCTTCTCACTGGGTAAAGACCCTGACCATCCCAAGTACTGCTTAGGGTCAAGAAAACATGGAATGGATAGTGGAAGAAGGAAGGTGTAGCTGCTTTTCACAGCGTCACAGCTAGCCACAGCATGAGGACAGTAGCAGGCATGCAGGCTGTCCTCTTTGGTGTGTGCATGTGTGTGTGAGCACGTGTGGGAGCATATGTGTGTGTGCATTAGTGTGAGCATGTGCATACATGTGAATGTGTCTATGAACGTGTGTGCACGTGAATGTGTCTATGAACGTGTGTGCACAAGAATGTCTATGAACATGTGCATGTGAATGTGCTCGTGAGCATGCGTGTACATGTGCGAGCATCAGCATGAGTGCATGTGAGCATGTATGACTGTGTGAGCATGTGTAGATGTGAACATGTGTTGTGCATGTGTATGTGCATGTGCACGTGAGCCTAGGGGCACGCATGCCATTTGTTAATTGATTACTCCTTTTTCCACTTCTCAGTATCCCCACTATTTTACACAGGGAATATTAGTGGTGGCAGATGGTGAACTTTGAAACTTAGATTTTCATGTCAGAGAATATCCAGACGGGTTTGTGGCTGTACCAGAGAACCTGCGTCCCCCAGAGATGTCGAGGAAGACTCTTGGGTCTTTACTGTTTCTGGGGAAGGTAAAAGCACCTGTGTTGGGTGGTGTGAGTACAGCACTGTGTCGGGACCTGTCCGAGTGTGTGGCTTACCTGTGGACACAGAACAGCTGTGTGTGGGCAGTGCTGGTCCTTCACTACCTCGTTTGCCCTCAGCCCCACTTCCCACATCCCAAGCTCTGCTTCATGGCCTAGGAGGCCTCTCCTCCCAGCCAGCTTCTGGTTAGGATCAGCACACGGCAGCAGCAGCGGCTGGCCGGGAAGACGAGCCCATTCTCTCTGCCCTGGTTCTGATGGAGTCTCCGGCACAGCAGGTGCAGCTGTGTCAACTCTTGCGTGAACACCAGGGGTGGGTTCGCTTTTCCTAAGGGCCCCACCTTCATTTCTCCTGGCTCCAATGCTGGGTGGAGAACTGAACACACAGAAGCAGAGCATGTCCGATGACAAACACGTGTGTCCCAAATCACACCAGTTACCCTGCTGTGCACCTCCCCGTGTGCACATGCCAGGCACGGCCACCCTGCCCACAGCCTGCGCCTGGAGCCAGACACTCCTCCTCCTCGGTCTCACGCCAGCTGCATCTTAGCAGTGGCTGCCCCGTCCGGCACTGAAGTGAGACGTGCAGAGCTAGTCTTTGTTTTAACCCTTGCTCTACTTAAAAACTTGGACATATTTAATCAATTTCAAAGGCAGTATTCATTTATTAAAAATGGCAAATGCATACAAGCATGAAGAAGTAAAAATTGCTGTTGCTTGAAATAATGTCATTTTGGTGCATATTCTCTGAGTGAGGTCAGACTGCACAGCTCACTAGTAGCCCACGTCTGAGACTTACCTTCCTGAACAACAGAACGATTCCTTTTTCACCCTGTCAGTATCCCCCATAATTGTTTTTTTTTTTTTTTTTTTTTGAGACGGAGTCTCGCTCTGTCGCCCAGGCTGGAGTACAGTGGCCGGATCTCAGCTCGCTGCAAGCTCCGCCTCCCGGGTTTACGCCATTCTCCTGCCTCAGCCTCCGGAATAGCTGGGACTACAGGCGCCCGCCACCTCGCCCGGCTAGTTTTTTGTATTTTTTTTAGTAGAGAAGGGGTTTCAGAGTGTTAGCCAGGATGGTCTCGATCTCCTGACCTCGTGATCCACCCGTCTCGGCCTCCCAAAGTGCTGGGATTACAGGCTTGAGCCACCGCGCCCGGCCAATCCCCCATAATTGTACACAGGGAAATGAGTGGTGGTGGATGGTGAACTTTGAAACTTAGTTTTTCAAAGTATTAAAAAGGAGAAAGGCCTGCAGATTGGCCGTTTGCAGGCTTTGCTCCTTAAGTTTTCTTCCATACTTGATGCTGGTAGAGACACAATCTTGATTCTTCACATGCAGTTTTGGGGAGTGTAACAGGTGAACTCCGTCTTTTACCTCTAGTTCCAAACCTTTTACTGATTCAGTAGGACTAAATGCCAGATCCATTTTCCTCTTTGCCTGACAAAACATGCTTAAGGTGCACGTGCTTACAACTGAGAAATTACGTAAGTCAACCCACCAGGCAGGCTGACTCTGTAAAATGTCTGCTACCGTCCACAAAATACCAAAACACTCCAGAGCATCCCTTTGCCACCAAGACAGCGTTTTCCATAGAATTTCAATTCTTGTGTTTTCCAAACATGCTAGAACCACACTAAGAAAATCTCATCTGGATTGGCTGTCCTCTCACAAAGGCTGTTGTTGTCTTTCTAATAAAAAACCACACAAAACAACATCACTCCCAAGTATAGAATACTTTGTTTTATTTATTCCATTGAAAATCCCAAGTTCCTTCGTGGTGACCCTCCCTCTGCCCTCACACCTCAGCCCATGCCCCACCTGCCCGTGGGTCTGGCTCCCAGGCCAGCAGGGGGCCCACTGCGTCCCGTCGCACACACGAGGGATTTAACTCAATGCTATGTACATTCACAGTTCTGAATACCCGCCAACTCTAAGTCACCACAAAGAGAAGAGAGAATCAGGAGGAACAAACATCCATTCAAAGTCTGTTTATCAGAGATTTTTTTCTGAAAATGCACAGTGGCATTTCATTCAAAAAAAAACCCTTCATCTGCAGACCTGCGGAAGGGAGACGGCCTGGGTCCCTTCCCTCGGAATATCTTAGTTTATTTACCTCCTTCATTGGCCATTTGCAGGCTCTTCTCCTTGAAACATGAATCTTTACGCATTCTCCAATTATAAAATCAATGACTGTTAGCTACCAAAGGCTGCACTAGAATTTCTTCTGTATCCAACACGCCGAGAGCCCTGAAATTGACTTCGGTTTACTCCGTCCCTGTCTGTCCTGCTGGCAGTGTCCATGCTAGAAACAAGTCGAGGTGATTGATTGAAACGGAGCTGAAGGTTGTTTGTTTTTAAATGTCTGTCAGTGGAGAAACGCGTATCACGAATCTCTGAGGAAGTTAGTAAACGTTTTTCCTGTACTTACTGGCCTTGGTGGTCACTTTCTATAGAGATGCCCCAAATATAAAAATCAATTCATTTCAGAAATCAAAAAAAAATTTCAAATACACCCGGAGCCTTTGCTTTAGGAAGCGAACTAAAGTCTGTGATGATGATTGTGCTTGAAGGATGGGTTTCTAATTATGTCATAAAAAATGATGAAACAAGGTGACGTCATGGGGACTTCAGGTGACACCAAAATACCCCCTTCCCAGGGCCTGGAAGTCCCTCTGCCTTTGACTCTAAGATGGGGCAGGACCCCTGCTCTCAGTGGGATATGCCCGCGACCCTGGCGCCGGGAGGCAGTGCTGCAAAGAGGAGTGGCGTCCACGCAGCTGTCACCAGACATCCTCGTCACCCTCTGCACCGCATGGCCCAGCGTCTCCTTCCACAAGCAAAAGACTGCAGCTCCCCTCTCTGCAGGAAGGTCAGCCACACTCAGGCGGCTGTGTCATGCCAGTCACCATGGAAACCAGGGCTGAGAGGAAGATGCAGCCGCTTCCAGCAGGTACCCGGCCTGAGAGCAAGGGAGGAGCGGCACGGTGGCGGCTGCCTTGAGCTTCCAGCTTGGGCCCTGCTCATTTGAACAATATTCAACTTCGGATTGGAGTTTAGGCTACAGTGAAGTGGATTACGTTATGCCGAAACAAAAACACCAAACTGCCAACGTTTATAAAAAAAGAGAGGACTGGAAAAGGATTAAGAAAAGCAGAAAAAGTGTTTTGGGGCTAGATCCTTGAGTTCACACCTCCCCAGGGGACCCAACGGAAGGAGAGGGATTACCTGCTGGAGAGAGGCCTGATGGAAATTTAAGTCAAAGCCCAAACAGCCTCAGATTCTATATTAAAAAAAAAAAAAAGGCCTATAAATAAATATCCTTTGACCCTAAAAGGAAAAATGAAGTAGAAAAACAATTTTCATTTTTAAAAAAATGCTGCATGTTTCCTGAAGTACCTAAATGGAGTTTATAAAATACTCATGAGCTCCAGCACACAGGTAGAAACACTGAAAACTCAGGCGACGGCTCTGCCAGGCTGTGGAACCAGAGAGGCAGACAGAGGTTTCGTGCCAGAGCGACACGCAGGCGCACGCTCCGTGTGGTAGGCGTGTGCTGTGTGCACGGAGGCCCGCCCGGTGCACGCTGCCGCTGCAAGAGGCTGTGACAGAGACTCGAAATCAGGACCCCGTGGGAGAACACGGGGCGGCACCGGTGCCCCCCGCCCAGCAGGGAACCTGACCCCATGGGGTCCAAGCCAGGCGAGGGATCCGCGTGCGCGCCCTCTGATTCTCGCACAGTACGCGCCGGTTCTGCAACAGAGACTCTTCACAAAGGAACAAGACACAAACAGCCCCCGAAGCCCTTGGAACTCGGGCTGAAGACAGTGCCTGGACAGCAGGAGTGAGGAGCGGAGCCCAGAGGTCACTCGCAAAGAGGCTCATGGCGGTGATGGCCACGTGGGAGGGGCCGCGTCTCTCCGCAACCCTCGGTCCTAATCCAGCTTCTTGCGAACGGGCTTCCGCCCAGCGTCCGAGTTTTCCGGGCTGAAATCGGCACAGAAGCCGTTTGGGATCAGCGCAGGCGGGGTCTCTGCACAGCTTTCGAAATGTGTCTGATCCGGGTACAGGTATTCCTCCGCAAAGTCAGGGTACATTTCTGCAAACCTGTGGAAGTCAGCTGGAAAGACAAAGGCACCTGTGGTTATGGAATGGGGAGCCACAAATGTCTAGGATGTGGAGGCTCTTTTCCCAGGGCCCTGGTGGGTGTCCCGCTCACGCCCTTTGGGGAGCGTTAGAATCGTCTGTGAAATGGATGCTTTCAGGGTGGAGACAGGAACTTGCGCTTACTTTCTTTGCAGTGCACGAAGTCACCCTGACAACGGGAGCAGGCTGAGTGTCCTCCTAGCTACTCCTGCTTTGGGAAAACCTATAGAAAGCTTCTGGTTTTGGATTCGACAGATATATCCTGGGGACTTAGCACTTCTGAGGCACTGTAACCAGAGGAGCTGGCTCAGGGACATGACCAAGTGTCTGGGTAGTGATCTGGCACTCTGAGGGGGTGCCCTCGCCCACACCGGAGGAACCGGCAGGCAGGGGGCCGTCCTCACAGAGCCTCGGACTGCACTTCCTGGCCACTCTGTGCCTGGTTCTCGGGTGAGCACCCTCGGCTCCTACCGATGGCCCCATGGAGGCTTCTGGCGGGGCTGGAAAGATGGTGCAGGGGGCTGGTCATGCTAGGCAGCTCCAGAAACACTCAGAACCCTGGCCACCCGGCGAGGAATCCAAGGATGGCTGTTACCAGAAATTGTCTGCAGTTGGTCGGTGCCCGCTACAAACATCAAAGAGCCCAAACACACAAAGGGGCGTTGTGTGCTTTCAAAACTGAAACAAGCGCGCGCATGTGCACATGCAAACACACGGTAACTAAACACACATGCGTGCACACACACAAAACAAGCGCACGCACACAAACTAAACACACGTGCGCTTTCAAAATGGAAACAAACGCACACATGAGCACACACACACAGAAAAGCATGCACATGTGCACACACACACAGTAACTAAACACACGTGCGCTTTCCATACTGAAACAAGCACGCGAGCACACACGGTAACTAAACACACATGCACCCCTACACACACAAAACAAGCACACATACGGTAACTAAACACACGTGTGCACACACACACAAAACAGGTGCATGCACCCACAGGGTAACTAAACACACATGCGCACACACAAAAGCACATGCACACACACAGTAACTAAATACACGTGCGCACACACCGACACAAAAGTGCACGCACACACACAGTAACTAAACACAGGTACACACACACAAGCACACGCACACACGGTAACTAAACACACATGCATGCACACACACACAAAAAACAAGTGCATGCACACACACAGTAACTAAACACACATGCGCACACACAAGCACACACAGACACAGTAACTAAACACATGCACGCACACACACAAGCACACGCACAGACACGGTAACTGAACACACATGTGCGCACACACAAAACAAGCACACGCACACACGGTAACTAAACACACGCACACACAAAACAAGCGCACGTGCACACACGGTAACTAAACACACATGCATGCACACACACAAAACAAGCACATGCACACACACAGTAACTAAACATACAAGGATGCACACACACAAAAGTGCACACACGGTAACTAAATACACATGCATGCGCACATACAGAAAACAAGTGCACGCACACACGCACAGTAAACACACATGCACACACACACAAAAGCACAAGCACACAGACACGGTAACTAAACACACATGCATGCTTTCAAAATGGAAACATGCACACACATGCACGCACACACAAAAACTAAACATGCACACTTTCAATACTGAAACAAGCGTGCACATGCACACACACACACGTGTGCACACATGGTAACTAAACACACATGCACACTTTCAATACTAAAAGCATGCACACGTGTGCACACACACGGTAACTAAACACACATACGCGCTTTCAATACTGAAACAAGTGCGCACATCTGCACTTCCGCCTCCGGACCCCACGCAGACACTGTGCACGCAGCGCGCTCGCGTGTCTTCTCATTTGCTCTGAGGCCACACTTCAAGGTGGGGATTGCGGCATCCACCGTGAGGAACGAGGCCAGAGCCTGCAGCCCTCGGAGCCCTGGGTGGATGCAGCGTGGCTCATTCACACTGCAGGAGAGGGAGGCGCCCCGGGCTCCGGTTTGCAGATTTTGCACAGCAATTTAAAAATATCAACCGCCATTTCCCAGACACCGACAGCTCGTGCTCTGGAAACAGCGGTGTTACCAGTCACTTCATCAGACATCCAGACAGGTGAGTTTTCTCGGGAGGAAGTCGCCCTGGGCGGCACGGTGGTCTGCAGTGCCCCTCCTCGTCTCTCCTGACAGACCCCTCCCCGGCCGGCAGTGACAAAGGCCACAGCCAGTGGCCTCGAAGGCTGGTGCGGGTATCCTCCACCTCCAGGCACCTGGATCCCAGCCTGAGGCCATGGAAGGCTCAGAGCTTCGGAACTGGGCTTGCAGTTTGGTTGTATAAATCACCAAAACAGATTGGAAAGCTCCCTACGAACTTTGCCGGGTCTCCAGAACCTTCCTTCTCAGGGGTTTCTGTGATACACAGGGCAGCCTGGTGAATGGAGGCATGGCAAGGACTCCACTCCCGTCCTGGACTCCCACGGAGACTCGCCCCACACTGCCTGGCCCCTGCCCAGGGGCTGCGAGCACGACCCCACTCCTGCCGGCTCACCGAATGTGATCTTCCCCTTCTCCTCTTGGTCAATGGCTCGGAACAGGTCGGTCACGGTGAGCTCCGCCACCCCCAGGGCCGTCTTGAGGATGCAGGACAGGTCACCTTCGCCGACGCTGCCATCCTCCTGCGCTCCATACATCTGCAAGGCAAGCTGGGTGTCACCTTGCGGCCTCCTCCCCTGCCCACCAGGCCCCGCTGTCCAGGGACACCCCAGAGGCCCTGCCCCGCTTTCTCAGAACTGCTGGGCACCTGCAGGGTTGGCGGCTGGACACGGGGGACTTGAGCTTCCGTGTGGAGCCACGCGGCAGGGCCCTGTGCCTTGGATCTGGCCCCTCCAGGTGCCTTGTGGACACACAGCAGATGCTTCTCGGGCAAGGACTCAGACGCTGCCCACCCCACCCGTGATAGCTCAGCAAAGCAACCCGCACCTGTGGCTGTCATTGGGAGGCCGCAGAAGGGACCTGCCTGGGCCATGGGCGAGCGCGGCGCAAGCCTGGGCTCCAGAGTCTCCCCACGGTCCTCTACCTGCGTAAGTGCAGGCTACAGCGGAGGTGTTCACAAGCATCAGTAATAACATTTAAAAAGCCCCGATGGTTAGAAATCGACAGGGCAGATCAAGAGCAGAAATGAGAATGACCTGGGAGGGCCCCGGGCGGAGCGGAAACCAGGACTGGGCTCTCTCCTGAGCCTCACATGTGAGGCCTTCTCTCTTCCTCCTGCTCCAGCTGTGGAGGCGGAGGCTCCGGCCCTCTCTGTGCAGGGACCAGGGGCGAGGCACCTGCCGCCCGCACCCCCCAGCTCCACGGTGCTCCCCTCCTGGCTTCATACGGACCCTGTGACCTGGGGATCCCCCACACCCCTTGTTCAGGGCCTGCCCGTCCCTCTGTCTCCTCGGAAACACTTCAGCTCCCTGTGGGGTGCAGGGTCCTGCCCCAGCCCTTGAGGCTCGAGCCTGGTCCACGGGCTCTGCGGCAGCACCTTCGTCTCAGACGCCGCCGTGTCCTTCCGCTCCAACCCCTGGGCTCCCTCGGACCCCTCCCTGCCCCCTCAGATGGGCCAGCTCTTCTACCTGGTTCCTGCCCCCAGTCCTCTACCTGGGGATGCACTATCCTCCGCCGCCCTCTCTGCCTGGGGCCTGCGGTTCCCGGGACTCCTGACAGGGCCGTCGCCCTGACTCCGAGCCCCTCCTCCCCTTCTCCTGCTCCAGTGCGCTATTATCTTGTGAGCATTCACTCCACCCTCGGAGAAGCGGGCTGCACGTTCACCTCACCCGGCTCCTCCTCGTGGTGCTCAGGGAAGAAACGCTGACGCCTCCAGCCCGCTGGCCTGGCAAGCTGTCCCAGGGATCACACCCTCTTCCCGAGGCTCTGCCTCTACTCCCGCAGCCTACTGCCGCAGGCTCTGGGGGCCCCATCCTCACCCTCCACCCTCCTCCCCTGGGCCTCATCCCACAGCGCTGGTGCACGCGGCCACCCTGTCTTCTGTGGACTACGTTTCTCTCCTGCTTTTAGATTTCCTGAATCAAACATCTGCAGACAAAATCCAGGCTGGTGCTGCTAGAGCCTCAGCACAGGCCCGGTCAAACCCTCAGGGCCATGGCCTCCAGCTCCTCGATCAACCCGGATCCCACTCAGCCCCCAGGGAGCAGTGCCTCCTGCCCCCCAGTGGCTGCAAGGCTGCTTCAGAGGGGACGACCTGACATCGGTGTCCGTTTGGACATGAGAACTGCAGGTGCGGACTTTCATCCTTCAGCCTGGTGTAGATGCTGCATGGGAAATGCAGAGGTAGGACCGAGGCTACTACAGGCGACAGACTTCAGGTTCTCACTGTCCATTCTCTGAGCCACTGCAATTTTTACCAGGATATCTTAAGGGTTTACACAGTAATAATAATGAAAAAGAACAAAAACAAGGGGCCCCAAGGCGTATGAAGCACGTCTGTGCGTTGCACATCTGGAAAGTTGAGCACTGGCATGTGCCTCTGGGGTCCTAGGTGCTAGGAGTTCTGTGGCCACAGTCAGCCTGGGAGGCAGCGTCCTGCATCTGTATGTCCCACGGGCAGCACGCTGGTGCAGCTGCCATGCTCTCTCACACGAGACTGCTTCGTGGAAGCCCTTCCGGCTACACGCAGCCCCCCTAGAATGTGCCAGGGTCCCAGGGCAGCAGAAAAGCAGTGACCATGACATCAGGAAATGACGCCATGTAAGGTGTAGGCTGCAGAAAGGGGACACCGGGAGGCAGCCTGCAAGAAGGTGGGAGGAAGGCAGGTAAGCTGAAGAATGCCAGGGCATCTCCTGTCAGGGCAGAGCTGCTGAGGGTGGAGGTGAGGCGGGACCCAGGCATCGTCGCCGGGATGCAGACGCAGCCACATCAGCCGGCCTGGTAGCCTGTGAGACGGGATCACCCATCCTGCCCCTAGGGGTCACTGTAGGGCAGCCTGGGCCTCACCCATCGCCTGGTTCACCTGAGAAAGACCTCCCAGCCCACCCCAAGCAGGGACCCCGTGCACACTGTCCTCCCCGGCAGGCGTCCTCAACCCTACCACAGCCAGTTACCCTGCCCACCTGCAGGCGGGGCCTCTGCGGGGGGACGGTTGGGCTCCACAGCCCACTGTTTGAGAAACAAGGCAATGCCACCCCCACCACTGCTATCATTCAGTTCCAGATTATACTTGTAGCTTTAGAGCAGGGGCTGGTGGGGCCAGCAGAACAGGGGGCGGTGGCTCATGCCTGTAATCCCAGCACTTTGGGAGGCCAAGGTGGGCGGATCACTTGAGGCCAAGAGTTTGAGACCAGCCTGGCCAACATGGTGAAACCCTGTCTCTTCTAAAATTACAAAAATTAGCCGGGTGTCGTGGCATGAGCCTGTAATCCCAGCTTCTTGGGAGGCTGAGGCACGAGGATCGCTTGAACCTGGGAGGCAGAGGTTGGTTGCAGTGAGCCAAGACTGTACCACTGCACTCCAGCCTGGACAACAGAGTGAGACTCCGTCTCAAAAAAATTAAAAAAAAACAAAACACCAGGGCATGGTGAAAGCAGGGTCAGCGGGGGCCGTGAAGCCACAGGGCCTGGCTGAGACCAGGGGCCCTGGGACGCAGGCTGCCTAGGCCTGGAGGAGGCGTGGAGGCCGGGCTTTCTTACACAGGGCCGCCAAATGTGGAGGTCATCCAGTTCATCCTGCCTGGGGTGACCCCCACAAGCCACCTCTGCATGTGGGGACATTCCCCAGTGTTGCTATGGAGAGGGTGTGCTGGCGTCAGAAGCGAGAGAAGGGAGTTCTTGGAGCAATGAGAGACAAGCAGCTTCCTGACTCACACATCAGGCCCTCGAGAGTCTGGCTGATGTGAGTCACACCCTGTGAGAAGCCTTGGTAAAATGCCTCTGTTACAGGAAAAGCCGGCCCCGCTCTATCCCAGATGAAATCCACATTGGTGCTGCTGGAGCCTCAGCATAGGCCAGGCCAAACCCTCAGGGTTACTTAGCCTCCCGCCCTCCAGGCCTGACCCAGACCCCACTCAGCCCCCAGGGAGCAGCGACTCCCTTCCCCCACCCCCTACGGTGAGGCAGGTCCTAAGGGCTTCCCAGGAGTCTGTAGCTGGGCTGGGACCCCAGACTCCGCCAGTGGTGAATGACTGGGCTCTGACATGTAGCCCCTGGGGTTAGCCGAGGCGGGCAGCTCCTAAGCCATGCTTTCTTCACCAGTCCACAGTCCGAGGGGGAGAGAGGGCGAGGCGTGTGGCCCCTGTGTTAGGTGCCCTGCAGTGTGTGATGGGGTGTGACACCACCAGCCCCACCCAGGTGCCCCAGGACCCAGGAAGAACCTCACCCACGCCTTTCTGATGAGTGTGGATTGCTAATTCCAGCAAGAAATAAATCTGGGAGTTTTTTTGGGCATTTTACAAACAACAGCTAGCATAAAAAGCTTATGTAAAAATAGCAGTTGGGCAAATGATCAATTAACTGATATTATAAGGAACTAGAGAAATGAACAGTGGTGCTGACGTGACTGCACCAACCTACCCCCAGTCAAATCCATGTGAACTGTGCACTCACCTTGAAAGCCAGCTGGATGGTGTCCAGGGTCCGGGCCGGCCGGCAGACGACAGACAGGGCAACCACGCACTCTCGCAGGTCCACCTGGCCGCTGCCGCTCTGTGGAGAGAGACGCTCTCAGCCACAGCTCGGCCGCCGCCTTTGGCACTGGAGAAATGCCAGGGCTTCCCACGGCTCCTGGTGTTAATTAAGGGCCAGTCCCGCTCTCACTCGGGAACGCCTGCCCACGTGAAAAGGGAATCTTGGAAGGACATTCCACCAAGTGGGTTCTCCAAGGTCACTGTGCTGCGTACACTTTTTGGGGCCATTACAATGAATTCCCAGAGTTCACAAGGCTGCCACAGGAAGCACCTCAGCAAAGCACACGCAATGCAGTGCCTGCCACCTGCCGAGACTTGCATTTGAGAAAACCCCACAAGCACCAAGGCTGCTTCTGGGCTCTAGGAATTTAGTCTGTTTATGGCAACCCATCCATCCTGCAGAAAGAAGGTGAACCCGGAGCTGTGAGGTGGAGCTAAACGCGCAGCCTGGGCCAGCTGTGGAAGCCAGTCGGCCCTGCGCTGACCATTCTCAGTAACTCCTCACACCCAGCGTCTCCAGGGACATGCTGTGAGTGAGCAGGGTGGTAAGAGGCACAGGTCAGGGCTGACAGGGTCTGCACTTCTGATGATGATGGGGACGATCTGCACGTGGCTGCAGGGTGTGCCCAGGCCACAGGAAAGAACCTCCCAGGTCAGGGCTGGAGGAGGTGAGGAGCACCCTGGACAGGGGGAGGACTCTGTTCAGAGAGCAGGAGATGAAGGGCAACTAGGAGTGTAGGGAGGACTCCCTGGTCATAGAGCAGGAGGAGGTTCCAGGAGGACAGCAGGAGGAGCAGGAGGAGAATCCAGGGATAGAGGGAGGACTCTCAGGTTGGAGAAAACAAGGTGGGGAGCACCCAGGGTAGGGGGAGGACTGTGGCCAAGAGCAGGTGAGGAGCACCCAGAGGCAAAGGAAGGACTCCCTTGTTGGAGAGAGCAAGAGAAGATGAGGAGCACCAGGACAGGCGAAGGATTTTGGCCAGAGAGCAGGTGGTGAGGAGTACCCAGGACGGGGGAGGACTCTGGCCAGAGAGCAGGAGGTGAGGAGCACTCAGGAGCAGAGAGAGGACTCTAGTCAGAGAGGAGGAGGTGAGGAGCACCTGGGGCAGAGGGAGGATGCTCTGGTCAGAGAGCAGGAGGTGATGAGCACCCAGGATAGGGGGAGGACTCTGGCCAGACAGCAGGTGAGGAGCACCCAAGAGCAGAGGGAGGACTCTGGTCAGAGCAAGAGGAGGTGAGGTGAGGAGCACTCAGGGGCAGAGGGAGGACGCCCTGGTCAGAGAGCCGGGGGTGAGGAGCACCCAGGAGCAGAGGGAGGACTTTGACCAGCAGTTGCCCCTCTACGCTTGTGTCAAACACAGGCCGTAGGTGCTAGGGGTGAGGCGCACACAGGTCCCTGAGGGTCTTCTGAGGGAACTGACAGCTTTCTCTGTGCTACGCCACACCCCTTGCAAGGCATGGGCACCGGGACTGGGGCTTGGGTATCTGGCAGGTGGAAACGACGACAAGTCCCTGGCTCGGGGAAGGTCTCAGCCTGGGGGTCTGAGGTCCTGCGTATAAACGGAGAATATTCCTACCTCGTAAGATCATGCGCATTTGAAATTGCAGAAAATAAAAAATTAACCGCACAGTGTCATAAGTGACCTCGGAATGCTGCCTGTGAAACCAGCATTCACTATTTCGCATTTCAATTCCAACACCGTGGTAAAGCCCTGGGTGCAAACGCAGCCGCAGCTGCACGGACACCAGGCAGGCCTCGCATCTGAGACGCCATTTCCAGCTGCCCCGTAGCAGAGGCCCCGTGGCTGGGGCCCCGTGGTACCTGTGGGAGAACGCCCCGAGCCACACACTGTGATCCTTGGTTCACGCTCTGCACACGCGCGGGGCGGCCTCCTTCCCGTCCTGGGTGCTCCTCATCTTCTCCTGCTCTCTCCAACCAGGGAGTCCTTCCTTTGCCTCTGGGTGCTCCTCACCTCCTGCTCTCTGGCCAGAGTCCCCCTGCCCTGAGAGCTCCTCACCTGCTCTCTGGCCAGAGAGGCCTCCTGCCTGCCCGGGCTCCACCCGGGGCAGCACTACAGCTGCTCCGTATTGGTGCAAAGCACATATCGCACTGTCACATGGGGAATCCCACGACGCTGTAGCGGGACAGTCAAGGCTGAAGGAGCCCTCTACACATACCTGGCGTGTCACTGGCTCCTCTAGGACCACAGCGTAAGTGTCCATGCTGTGACACTGACACCCAGAAAAGACCAGGATTGGCCGACCTGTGGCTCGCCGTGGCAGCCTGTCCCGCCCCTGCATACCACCTTGCACCTTCCTAAAACCCCAAGGCTGCCCACATGTTCAGGCCCAGCTGTCATGACCATGGATGCCTCATCAGTTACGATGAGGACCTGGGGATGACGTGTGGAGGGCGGAGGGGAGTGGGCGGCTGTGCCAGGAGGAAGCCCTCTCACACCCACAGGCTGGCGGGGGGCCTCCAAGCCCATCATAGAGGACGGGCGCATTACTAGAAATTCTGACGCTGCACCCCCCTCTGGTGAGCAGGGGCCCTGCAGGGGGTCCCTTTGGAGACCCCAGGCTGGGCGTCACCATTTGATATTGTTAGACTCCATAATCAGACTAAAAAAACCCCCAAACCACAGGCACGTTCATCAGTAAAGGGCAATTTAAACGTCTAATGTGTACATGTATTTAAAAGCACGGGAGGAAATACCCTCACAATGACAGGGTGGGGTAGTGAGGGGTGGTTTCCCGTCTCTGCTTTCAAATTCGTGTGAAAATATATTTATATTAGAATGAGAACAATCTATACTTCAAAAAGCAGGAGGTTTTGCGGAGACCCCGCTCCTCAGGCGACAGCCCCTACCTCGTCGAACAGTGAAAACATGTCTTCCAGCAAGTCAGAAACAGGAACTTCCAGGGAAGCTGCAAACTCCGCAATACCCATCTTCTCTCCTCCCTTCTTCCTGGCACTTTCTGAGTATTTGTCCAGATCTTTTTCAAGTTTTTCCGGTTTTAGCCTAGACAAAAAGAGAGGGAAAGCTTTCTTTCTCAATAAAATGGCGCACGTTAACACTAGATTTAGTTGTCAGATGCATCAAAATATTAGAATTATTTACAGAAGTAGCAGCAAGTTCGTTTTCAAGAAAAGGCATTCTCCTAACTGGAAGGTGTGAGATGTGTTCTGTCCAAGTGTCAAGCCAGGTGCCTGTGCCCCTGAGACCCGTTCCCTTCCCCAGGGCAGGTCTCGCAGGACACAGGGTGGCCCTCCTGGGGCGCCACCCACACAGACAGCTGGTGCCAGGCACTAAGGGATTTAAAGACACTATGTAGGCTGAAGTTGATGTTTGAAAAAAGCCAAGCAAACACCAGAATAAACATCATTAATAATTACTTCCTTAGCTCCCCGCCCTGCAACCCCAGGGAGCCCCCGCCGGCCTTGGCAGCACGGGTTCTAGCTAACGCTCAGGTAAGGAGAACCAGGTACTCACCCGAGGCCCCGCACGAGCCTGGCAAATTCTAAAAGGCAAGTGTCAGCGGGAAGACGGAGCTGTCCTTCCGCCAGGGCCAGCTGGCAGTCCTCGAACGTGTAGTCCGTTACGGAGACGCCCAAGGCCCTGCAAGGAGGGCAGCACCCCCGTCAGCCCAGCCCCATGGCGGCCAGTTCCCACCGCCCCACCGGAGTAGCCGCCGATGGCTCAGGGGAGAGGAGGGCTAAGGAGAGGCACTGAGACAGGGGAATGGCCTGTTGCTGGGGCAGTCACACATGTATCGATGAGCTTTACTCTCATAGGGGTGCTCTGAAACAATGGCAACAGTCATACCAACGGTCACCGATCACAGACTGCCATCACACGAGAACCGTGAAAAAGTTTGAAACACTGTGAGAATTACCAACATGTGATGCACAGACACGACGTGAGCTCATGGTGTGAGAATTCCTGAAATGTGACCCAGAGGCGCCAAAGTGAGCTCACAGTGCTGGAAAATGGTGCTGATAAGCTCAACACAGGGTTGCCACAAACGTGAAGCAACTGTCTGTGAAGCACCGTAACATGAAGCAGAGTGAAGCGGGGGGCGCCCTCACTCCCACAGCTGCCCTGGCCGTGCCGTGTGTGCTCAAGTGATGAGAAATCGGTGCCTCTCCAGTCCTATTTGAGAGCCGCTCAAGTTCCCCTTGGCAAACCTAGGCATCACCATTTGGGAACAGGAGAGTCTCAGGCTATCCACAGGAAAGAAGGACAAGCCTAACTGAGGGGCTGCCCATGAAGCTCACAGGAGCCCTGGCTGGGAGAACCACCCACCTCTGCCAGCTGACTCCAGGTGGGCCAGGGACCAGGAGCCCTGGCTGGGAGAACCACCCACCTCCGCCAGCCACACCTGGGGCCATCCCCGGCCTCTCCTGATGGCCCGTCCTGGGTGGCACCTCTCTCCAGGCCAGCACTGCACATGTGTCATTCATCTCAGAACCCTGAATGACACGGAGGCCAGCCCCATCCCAGAGGAAAACCAAGGTCAGGGAAGGATGTGTGCGCTCTGCCACCCTGGGGTGCCGCTGTCCTCGCAGCGGGCAGGGGAGGAGAACGTGCTTCCAGCACGCCTCCTAGGACCCGCTACGGGATTGGAAAACCAGCCGGGAGGCGGCACCGCCAGGGTCCCTCTGCTCGTGACCAACTCCACGCCCTGAGTGGTGCTGCATGGGGCACCCGCCCAGGCCCAGGAGTCCGAGGCTGCTTCTCCCTCCCATGTTCCTTGGTGGGGGCTTTGCTGATGGTGGTAGACCCCTCAATGGCCCTGACGTGATGAACACAGCTCCTGGTAATTCAGAGTGGGGTTTTAAGAGAATTCTGAATTACTACAATGGAAATGGCGGCACTCTCATACCCTGAAAAAAGGTGCAGGTTCCTCAGAGTCCGTTTGAAATGGAGGGCTCTAAAATAATCAGTGAGGCCCATAGGCAATCTCTCCTTGAGTTCTGTAAAATGTGTTTTCCTCCTCCCAAGTCCCCAAAAGTAGCAGGTATTGGCAGCAGTCCGGATCACAGGTGCTGGGCTTGGAGGTGGGAATGCATTCCCCTGGCTTGGCACCTACTCAGCTTTTTGTATTGTTCAGAGCGGCCTGTGGTGCGGTTGTGTGGAGCTTTGGGGGACAGAGACTGCAGGACCCATTTTTACCCTCGGGTACATGCTCTGGGAGGGAGAGGACGGGAATGTGAGGGAAAGGGCCGCCCAGCTGAATCTGCAGGGTGTCAGCCGAGTGCAAACAAAGTGACTGGGAGGTCAGGGCCAGGTACACTCTGCTGGCCCAGCCATGGCTGTGTTCCCCTCTGGGCTCTCTGGAGAGGCAAGTTCCCAGCCATGCCCCATCTGCTGCAGCAGGAGCCTGGGGGTGGGGCCGGCGGACTGAGGTGGATGTGGCTCCCAGGTGGCTCCTGCAGCTCAGGTCTGGCAGCCGCCTGGTGGAGGGGAGGCTCCAGCTCCACTGGACAGAGCTTTGCAGGAGGAAGCACTAGGGAGGTGTCCAGGTGGGGGTAAATTCAGGTGGGAGGACCTGGTTGCAAGGACAAGTTTTAAGGGAATGGGACCCTGAGGGATGGAAGGTGTTGAGGGAGGGAGATGGGGAAGGTGTGTGAGAGAGGGAGGGGGGAGGGCGTGTGAGCTGACGGCACTAAGGGAGGAAGAGGGGAAGGGCGTGTGACCTGACGGCACTGAGAGAGGGAGAGAGGAGGGTGTGTGAGCCGACAGCACTGCTGGCCATGCAAGCAGGGGACCTGGGACCATGGGAAGCGAGGACATTCCCTCTTCCTAACTGCATGCATGAGAATTGTGTAAGTAGCACAAGTCACCTTACAAGATTAAATGTGCAGCCACCGCTCTGCCCTGCCAGATAGGGTAAGGGCACTGGTAAGTATCACACAGGCGGATGAGCAAAGGCAGGCGTGGAGGCCACCACACAGATGTGAAGCTGGCCCAGGCCAGTGCCCCGTTGGATCATTTAGGGCACAGGGAACATAGGGCCTGGGGTGACCAACAGCTGCAGGAAGGTCTGGAAAAATCAGTCATGCATCTTCCAAACATCAAAGACGGTGAAATGCCATCAGAGGGAAACAAGGGACGTGCAGCCCAAGGCCAAGCACACTTCACCAACATGCATGGAGCTGGTTCCTGTGCTTCAGCAAGAATGCCTTTTCCTGACACTGTTGGCTATTTTAAATACACAGGGAGCAGCACTCCGGGAGACGCCCCTGACTCAGCAGCGGGGCAAGGAGCTGCTCACTTACTCGGCCATGACTCGCCGCACGTTGCTGGCATACAGCGCGGGGCTCCTCTTCTCCTCCTCAGAAGGGCTGTACACAGGAAGGAACTGAGCACACAGAGAAGCTGCGTTAGTATCACAAGACGCTGACCTCAGCAACATACCATAACGACAACTGGGAGGCTGACAAAATTAAGATCTGTCAAAGCAATGCCCATTAGAACCGTCTTCAAAGTTGTCATGCGCACACGCGTGCACGCACACACTCACCCCAAGATGCATGAACTGCACACGTGTGCACCTGAACACTCACGCCCGTCAGTGCTCCTAGGAGCACCTGCTGCGTACGGCAGAACATCCAGCTCCCTGATGTACACTCACCCCATCAGTGCTCCTAGGAGCACCTGCTGCCTATGGCAGAACATCCGGCTCCCTGATCTACATTCACCCCCGTCAGTGCTCCTAGGAGCACCTGCTGCCTACGGCAGAACATCCGGCTCCCTGATCTCACAGAGGGCTTACGCCAACTTCTCACGGAATCCGTTTTGTAATGGGGATACTGCAGCACGTTATTCCGACATTTGGAACAGATTATTGGCACCTTGTGCATTTTGAAATTAAAAGAAATTGTCCAATGAACTTGTCCTTGCCTGAGTGACACTTACACAGCAGTTTAAATGAATGTGACCCACAGTGCACACGGTGCAGGAAAGGGCAGAAGACCACCCTGGACGTCCTTTTCTCTCATATGGAATATTTCAGAATACAGGAACATCCTGAAACCCCAGTTCTCGCTGTTATTTCTAGAACTTCCGTAAACTGCCATGGCTCCTCGCATCAGCATTTGCGTCTTGTATGAACAATGTAAGGACAGAGCAGTTTTGCAAAGCCATTCACTTTCTTTTCAACTCTTAAAATTAGAAACCAGGCCTGTAACACAGCCGTTCAACACCAGGGAGCCCTCAGGAGCTCAAGCTCAGTCCCTGTGTTCTGTGCTCGAGGCCTGGCCTGCACCCTCCCAGCCACTGCCCATCCAGCCACATAATCCTGCTGGGTGGGGGGACTGCCGCCCTCAGGCCTGGGCCGAGGCCCTTCAGCCCAGTCCTCTGTAATGAGAGTGGCTTATCCTCTGTGGAAGTGAACAGCTGGGCTGAAAGCCGGGCTCATCGGTATATTTCGTAATGCTCTGCAATATTTAAGGCAGCAAATTGTTTTATTAAATATTTAAGTTGCATGTGACTCATCTTTTATTTCCAGTTGCAAGAAGTGCATATTAATTCCCCTTTCAAACAAAAAAAGAACGACTCCTCATTGACTTAGATAAAATGTGCAGGCTACACAGAGGTGACTATTTAGCCCAAGGTCTTGACTCTGGAGACCTGGGTCAGGCTGAGAAGGGGATTCTTTGACTATGTATTAAACAGAGCAAGGTGCTATGACAAGCTCAGCAGTATTAAATATGTCAAGTAAAACTAAAAGCCAAGTGAGTAATTCTTTGCATGTGGGCCAGCTTCATATGCCCTTAAGCTACAATACCCATAATAACGAATGGTAGGTTTAAAAAATTCCTACACAGCTGGGTGTGGTAGCTCATGCCCGGGATCCCAGCACTTTAGGAGGCTGAGGCAGAGGACTGCTTGAGCCCAGGAGTTTGAGACCAGCCTAGGCAACAAAGCGAGACCCGTCTCTAAAAAAATTAGCTAGGCATGGTGGCGTGTGCCTGTGATCCAATTACACGGGAGGCTGAGGTAGGGCGATCGCTTGGGCCCAGGAGGTAGAGGCTGCAGTGAGCCCAACGCTATACGCCAGCCTGGGCAACAGAGCAAGACGCTGTCTCAGAAAAACAAAGAACAAAAACCCAAATCGTATCCAAGTGGTTCAGACTCATACAAGAGACACAAAGTCATTGATGTAAAGTAACCAGAGGCTCCTCTGCCAAGCCCTGAGAAATGGAAAGACGGGAAAGCAAGACAGGTGCTATGTCACATTGTACAAGGCTTATCTGGGCATCCTGGTGTAACCTTGTGTCTGCATCAGCCACTGTGAAGAGCACTGTGTAACTCCGTATCCATACGAACCTCGATTTCCACTTGGTTGTGAAACTGACACAGCGTGAGCCACAGGATTTCCAGCCTTTAAAACAGATTGCGCAATGTTGAGCAGATTTACAACACAGGTTAAGAAGTAAATTACTTCTAATTCTGGAGTGAAACCTCCAGATGCGCCCTCCAGAGGGCACTACCGGGCAGTCAATGCTCCCGCGGAGGGGGTGCTGTGCCCACCCAGCCCGAGCCCCAGTGTGACATGCAGCTGTGGGTGGAAATGCTGCTTTTCTGATTCAACACCTGCTGATGTCTTTGGTTCATCTAGCAAGACACCATCTCCTGCTTGTTCTCCAGCTCAGGAGACCTCGTACAGCCCACACCCATCCCTCCTCCCTCCACACCTGTCCCTCCTCGCCGTCCCCAGGCAGCACAGGCCCTAAGTCATGCCGCCCCTCTAGCCTGGATCCAGAGTTCCCAACCTCAGAACCAGGATCTCCATGCCTCTGCTGCAGGAGTTGACATGGGAGACATTCGGAGCTGCTCCCAGGGCCACACGCCCCCAACAGACAGCCCACCGCCCCAACCCTGTTTCTGCCCTGTCATGCCAACCCCAGCCCTAGGCCCCAGGGACCCCAGAGCGCCCATACCCCCCAGAGTCCCTTCCCAGCTCTGCTCCCAGCTGGGAGCCTCCACACGCCAGCCTGGGAAGCACGGACCCAACACCTTCACCTGAACGCACCAGCGGACCCATGTCCTCCCAAGCGCCTGGGATGCAGCTGCTCTCTCTTGGACTTCCCCGCTCCCTCTGCCCTCCCTCCCGACGTCAGCTCAGACATCAGCACCCAGGAGGCCCTGACGAGCCTGTGGCCCCGGCTTCTCCTCTGGGGCTCATTCCCGTTTCTGTGGGGTTGTTCATCATTGCATAACTGACTTTCAGTGTCTGTGCCGGGGGACAGGGACACTGACTCACAATAGGGGCTGGCCTCCCACCCAGCACTACTCAGTCCTTGTGCCTGTGCAGACGGGGTCCCCCCAGACACCCCTAAATCTCCACTTTCCTTACCAGGGGCCGCCAGGTGGACGACGGCAACTACTGAGCTGGTGAACTCAAGAGCAGAACGTGAGACTCACCGTCCCCTCCCTGCTGGTGCTGAGGACGCAGAACTTAAGACCCCAGAATCCAGGAGTGTCAGGACGGGGCCACGTCTGTGCGTTTAGTTTTCACAATGGGCTGAACCTAATGGCTGTCCCACAGCTGCTTTCACAACTGCAAAAGTAACTAGTGTGCACAGCAGACCCCAAGCAGCCCCTACGTGTTCACGGAACAACAGGACAGAGGATGACACGGCGTTCGACTTACGCTCCAGGTCCTTGCCACGTCCACGTGATGGTGTCCTGGGGAGGAAGAGGCAGGGTCAGTCAGCACAGGGCCTGAACCCGGGGCTGAACCTGAACCTGTGTGCTGGTGCCAGCCTCTCCCTGCACCTCCTACCCCACAGAGGCGCTGCAGCCAGGGGAAGGGAGGAGGGTGCTAGAGCTCCAGCTTCCCAGAGCCCCTGAGGATCCAGGACTCAGACCAGCCCCCAACCTGAGGTCCCCAGAGCCTCTAAGGACCCAGAGAACTCTGGGTCTCTCTTGGACTTCCCCGCTCCCTCTACCCTCCCTCCTGACGTCAGCTCAGACATCAGCACCCAGGAGGCCCTGATGAGCCTGTGCACCCAGAGAGCTCCTTACAGGTCCCCAGAGTTCCCCCAAGATCCCCAGAGTCCCTGAGGACTCAGAGCCCCCTCTTACAGGTTCCCAGAGCCCCTAGGATCTGGGAAAAGGGTCCTCCCTCCCTGCTTGCTCTCCTCTTTCCTCACAGGCCTGGGGACACCGATTCCAGTGTGCGCCGGGGACCCCAGCCCTCCCCCACTCCCCGCTCTCTCCAAGTGCCCTGGGTATTCCCCCAGCCACTATGCATGTGCAGGGCCCCCCCACCCCGGGTGCTCTGGAAGTCCCATCTTCAGCCTCAGCGCTGCCGGGCAGGGACCACACAGCAGGGGCCCTGATGGCAGAGGCCCGGACACTGTCACCCTGGGGTGGACCTTCTGCTCCCCTGACGGCCATGCTGGGTGCTTCTTGGTGCGTCCAGCAACAGTGTGTTGCTTTAAACACTGATGAAACCATCTTAAAAAGTGGAAAATCCAGAGTTCTGCACAGATCGGAGTCTGTTGTCCTTGGGTTGATTTTTTTGCCCATAGGAGTTGCACTGGGGCATGGTTTCTGCAGCAGAGGCAGGAAGGGGCCCTTGGCCAGGAGCCTGGCTGACAAACGCACGCCTCAGTTAGAAGGACGAGGCCTTTCAGTCGTGTGACTACCGGCCCCGACTCCATTTTATTACCTGACCATCAGCCCTCCGGGCAGCGTGAAACCCACAGGCATCGGAAGGGACAGGCCCTGAGGCGGATGGGCCAGAACCCCGGCACCCAGAGGTCACCTGTATTTCTGCCCCACTGTGTCCTGACCCGCGAGGTCTTTCTTTCAGTGCTTTCCTTTGCCATCACAAAGAGGAACTGCGATAGACGGGAAGCTCCCTGTGAGGGACAGGCCCTCCTCGGCGCTCTCCCAGGTGGGTGCTCTACCAGGAACCTGCAGTGAGCCCAGTACCAGTGGGCTGTGGGGACCTTGAGTCCGCCTGGGCCGTCTTTATGCTCCAGGAGCCCATGAAGGGGCAAGGACGTGCGGGAGTGATTGCAGTGGAAGGGGAAACACAGCTGGCACCAAATGAATGCCCTGAGCTCAGCCGCAGCCCGTGAGGCGAGGCCGCCTAAATGGGGGGCCGATGGAACCGGAAGTATTCTGAGCATCCAAGAGCTCCCAAAGGAAGGTGCAGCAGCCACCTTACAGGTGTGGAGACTGAGGCGGGACGTGGGCAGGGGCGGGGCCAGGGGGTGGGGCTGAGGCCAGGGGCATAGCCAGGGCAGAGCCAGGGGATGGAGCAGGGCCTGGGTCAGGGGTGGGGTGGGGCCGGGGCATAGCCAGGGCACAGCCAGGGCAGGCTGGGATGGGGTGGACCAGGGCAGAGCCAGAGCAGGCTGAGCCTCCTCCAGAGGCAGCAAGTCCCCATGAGGAACTGCTCTGAGGCCTCATCCAGGCTTTCTCCCCAAAGGTGGGGTCCACCACCTTCACCCCAGGAGCTCTGGACCCCAAACGCCTTCTTAATTTTGTTCTCTTAAACCAAACAAAACCTGGGCACTAAATGATAAAACCACAGAAATGACAGTCACCTCCTTTCTCTCCAGCAGCCTCTGCCTTCCAGAACTTAAACGTTCTTAATTTTTAAACTTCCTGGAGCATGAAGTTTAATTTTTAAACTTCCCCGGGTACTGAAAGCTGCCGGGGACCCTGGCCGGTGACGTGGGGTTGGGTGGTTCCCTCTCCAAAATGTCAGGTTTGGCCACACAGAGGAAAGGGCAGCTGCTTCAGGACCTATGGAAGCAGGGCTCTGGGATACTGGGGACCACTGTGGAATCACGGGGTTGATCAGGGACACGTGTGTAGAAAAGGCCGCACTCGGGAACACGGCGCACCGAGCCCAGGGCCCAGGCCTGTCCTGCCCTCTCCAGCGCTGAGGCCAGATGGACTCAGCACAGCCAAGCGTGGGCCGTGGCGCAGATAAAGGGTGTGGAGAGGTGGAGACACAGGTGCACAGAAGCAGCTCGCAGTTCCCATTCCCAGAGAATTCCCTGGAAGCCGACCCCAGGAAAACACAACTCACCAGTTTATTTGGATATCGTAAAACCACAGGCTGGACGGGTGCTCCCGGGATGAACGCACCTGCCGAGAAAGGAACAGTGGTGTGACCACGGAAGCCCACGCAGGACAGCATCTGCTGCGTTTCTCATGCTGCTCTTGGGATAAAAACGAGCTTTTCTGTCTAGGCCTTCCTGGTCAGCAAGGGCACTCCATGCCTGGACTATCTCAACATCTGTCCTGACCGTAAACACCCAGCGCCACAGCACGGATGGGCGGGAACCTCGGCCAGGGGCCCTCCCCGGCCAAGGGACACTTTCTGTTATAACATCTCGCACCAGCTGGAAGGCGTCGGTGGGAAGTGAGGGTCCTCATCACCGGCCATGCCCATCCACCTGATGGGGTCAGGGTCTGCCCCCACCAAGCACACACATCTGCCTCGGGGCCCCACCCACCACCCTCACCTGCCCTGGGGCTCAGCTCGAAGGATAGGCGGACTTGGTCACAGCTGCAGCAGGACCTGCCTGGGACCTGCCACTGTCTCTGAGCGGCTGCCACCTGATGGGCTCCCAAGGAATTAGGAGGAGCCCCAGCGAGGCCCAGCTAGAGCCACAGGCCACGGAGACTCAGGAACCTTCCCGTTCCCAGTGGAACTGTGGCCGCACCCAGCTGCCGCTCCGCCTTCTCACTGGCTGAAGCTGTGCCCTTGCAGGCTGGAGCAAGGCACCATGGACTCTGTGGATTCTGTTTCTATTTTAAATTCTATTTAAATGTCTATCGAAAGATTTTGTTTTTAACTGGAAAACTCAGGCATTAGAAGTACTCAAGTTTTAGAACAGGACAGGCGGTCTGAGAAGGGCTCCCCCGCTGCCTGACAACCTGAGGCCACACAGGTCAATCCCCAGGCAGCACGTTCCTCCCAGGCTGCCAGCGAGTGCCACTGTGGTCAAGAATCTTGGGTTGGTCCTGGCTGCAGGATTCTGCACGATTCTGGGAGAATGGAGCCCATGTTTGCCCCTGGAGCTGCCAGGAGCATCTGTCCCCAGGGCCATTTCTCCTTTCGCGGTGGCCTGAGGCCAGAGGCCCGTGTCAGGGCTGAAACTTCGAGCTGACAGCCCAACCCACTCAGCTTTCGTCTCATGCAGGACATCCGCCTGCAGCCTTGGTGTCCAGCCAGCACCCCAAGTCCCTGGCCTGTGTGCCGTAGCTCCCCCATGTCCAGTGCTGGGTTGCCCCTTTCCTGCTGTGGGCTCAGCAGCATCTGGGAATGAGCTCACGCAGTTCACCCTGCACTTCTGTGTACCCAGGTGGACGGCTGGCTGTGTCAGGGGAGGCGGAGGACGGCAGGGCTGGCACAGACCCAGGCTCAAGCCCCAGCTCCAACGCCCGGCAGCCGAGCCCCAGCCCCTCAGACATGCAGTGTGGAGAAAACAGTCCTCACTGCCCAGGACCGAGCCCAGGAGCACACATGGAGTGGCGAGAGCTGCTGCGGGTGATAATGGCTTTGCTGCTGCAGCTCAGCTGACCGTCTCAACCACATGTCAAGGGGACATCACTGAAGAAACTCAGTAAGAATCAAAGAACACCTCAACACACTGGGGACCGCCTGGGAAAGTCCCCAAGAGCGCAGAAACCCCCCCACGAGCCTGAAAGGTCAGTGACTTCATGGAAATCCCGGTGGGAAATCTGCAGGGGTCTCCGGCCTCCCTAGTCTCCCAGGGGCCCCTGAGGGTCAGCAGCACCCAGACCCCACCAGCACCAGGCACCCAGGGCAGGCTGCACAAGGGTCAGGCTGGGAGAAACCAAGACGAGGGAGTCAGAGCCCAGGGCTCCTGAACGCAGGAACAAAGCTGAGGGGAGGAGGCGCAGGCTTCTAAACTGCGCAGAAACCTCCATATTCACACATACCTTGTGCTGGGCATGGGTCTAACTTCACTAGTTGCAACAATGAGGCTGGAAGATGGCTCAGCAGAGACCCCTGAGGCCCCCAGAAGGCCATCACCCCTTACTCATAATGCCCATCCCCCACAGCCCACCCCACAGGAAGAAACAGTCCACCATGGCCCAGGGAGAGCCATGTCCACATTTGGGCACAGCCCGTGCAGGGAGGCCACCGCGGCCCAGGGAGAACCGCAGCCATGTCTGCTCACAGCCAGTGCAGGGAGGCCACTGTGGCCCAGGGAAAGCTGCGGCAGCCACATTCGGCAGGCCCAGCCTCTGCATCCTCAGGCAGTCGGTGCCATCGCTGGACCCACGCAGCATCCTAGGGCCTTCTCACTGTCTGTGTTCTGCTCTGAGAGCTCGGAGCTGGCAGGCAGGTGGGGTGTGGGCATGTGGAGGGTGTGGGCCCAGGACCTTCCAGGAGGGGGTCTCCAGGCACCCAGTCAGCCGATCCTGCTCTAGTGCCCTCTGACAAAGAGGGTGAGTGTGGACACTGGAGAGGAAGGCCCCACATGGGCCTGTTTCAGGTGCAACTCGATCCCTGCAGAGCCTCAGGGTCCCAGCCCTGCCGGAACCCACCACATCCAGCAGACCCCACGGGGCTCTGCTGAGCTCTGTCACTCCCACCTCAGAGGCGGCCAAGCCCAGGGACTCCCTGGCACCCCTGGCCTGGGTCTGCAACAGGGGGACTCAGGTGGACAGTGCAGCACAGACAGGAGACGCTCAGGAGAAAGAAGGCCCCCACGCCCAGGAGGACCCTGGCAGAGGCTCCAGGAGCCTGAGGCTGGAGGCTGGGCCCGATGCAGGAAGGTCTCCGGGGATGAAGGCGGGGAGTTGGCAGTGGTGCCCAAACAGGGGTGACCCCAGCAACGTGACCCCAACATCAGGCGATCTGATGGAAGGTGGAGGGAGGGGTCTGAGTGGGCGGGCCACCATGGAGCTGGGGCAGCTTGAGCCCAAGACACCAGTGAGGTTGTGGGTGCCTCTGGCGTCAGGCTCAAGGCAGGAGAACCCCACAGCTCTGGAGGGCTCCCCCATGAGGCGTCAGGATCACACACCACACACCCATTTCACCTCCAAACAGGAGGCTCCAAACCTCACTAAAAAGTACCCAGCTAAGACGCACGAGGGCCTGCGAGATTCCGAACACGTGACTCGAGGCAGCCGGAACCCTGTGCCTGAGGGTGACATGCGGAACTCACAGCTGGACCCACTGGAAATGGAGACGGGGATGGGATCAAGCTGCCGTGTTGTCTCCCCAGACGCTGTGGAACCCACATGCGGCACAGTGAGCGCCCTTCCTGGACTGCACGCAGTGAGCTCCCACCGGGCACCGCCGTGACACCCCTCGGTTTTGTGATATGTGCTGAGAGGTGCTCACACGCCCTCCTCACGTCTACACGAGGGCTGCCAGCTCCAAAGGGCAAGGCGATGGCCCTCCCCAGGGGCCTCCCCGCAGGCACGAGGCTCCACTCCCGAGGAACGCCTGCCCTTGAAGACAGGGCCCGGCACGGATCCCGGCCCCACACCCGCCGAGGAACAAGACCTGACGTACTTGCCAGCTGTCTTCTCCCTGGAGCCTTGGAAACACAGCCCACTTTCAGCCTTCATCAAGGTTGCCCACAGGCCATGCCCAGGCATGGGCCCAGTGTGGGGGGGGCACGTGGATTCTTGGTCACTGGGTGCCGCCTCCACCCTCTGCATCTCTGGTTCTGATCAGAATGACTCAGAACCACATGTGGTGAAGACAGTGGAACGGGAAGACCCAGTACCTCCCATGGAGCTGCACTCTGAAGGCTCTGCTAGCAACAAAACCTGCCATCTGCCTGCTGCACCAAGGAGGGTGGAGGGTGAGAGCATGCGCATCTGAGCAGGAGGAGGATGGCCACAGGCCCGGAAACCACGGCGGCACACGTAGGCAAGCGCCTGCACACTTCCTCGACCCAGCTCCCATAAAAGCCCAGACACTCAGGTTGTGCGGCCCCACAGGCAGGGCGGCCGGTGCCAGTCCGAGCGAGGTGCTGGCTTTTCCACGTGGCTCTGACCCAACCCCGGAGAACAGGTCTGCGTGCCCCAGTGTGGACACAGTTGATGACAGCCGCGACTTTCTAAAGTAGCCCAAGGGAGACGACAGGATCCGGGTGGACCCTCTGACATGCCCAAGGGTATGCAGAATTCCAAACAGACTCAGCGCAGAAAGAACAGTGGACTCTGCTGCCTGCTCACCGCCACGCTTCCCACATCACGGGTGCAGACCCCAACACTAGACCCGGGTGACCACCGCGGGAGAGACCCAGTGCCTGCTGACGGCAACAGTTCCCACGTCACGGGTGCAGACACAACACTAGACCCGGGTGACCACCGCGGGAGAGACCCAACGCCTGCTCACGGCAACACTTCCCACGTCACGGGTGCAGACACAACACTAGACCCGGGTGACCACCATGGGAGAGACCCAACGCCTGCTCACGGCAACACTTCCCACGTCATGGGTGCAGACACAACACTAGACCCAGGTGACCACCGCGGGAGAGACCCAGTGCCTGCTCACGGCAACACTTCCCACGTCATGGGTGCAGACACAACACTAGACTCAGGCAACTGCTGCGAGAGAGACCCAAGTTCACATGCATTTGAGTCCCCGCTTCCCAGGGAGAAAGAACTGTCTAACTGGGGACCTGGGGACCTGAGGCCCTGGGCATCTGAGGATGGCTCACAGGGATCTGCACCTGGGATTCCCAAGCGGGTGTTGGGGGTGAACTGCAGGCCAAGAAGGGCACCCTGAACCATTCAAAGGCAAGGAGGCCCCTTGTGGACCCAGGACTCCCCTAGCCTGGATCTCAAAACAGAGGCAAACCTCTGTCTCCACCTCACTGGAAACGACCTGAAACCATAACTTCTCCATCTTCGTGTAAACACGATAATCCGTGACTCAAATTCTCCAAGTTATTTTGTGACTTTTCTTAGGAATACTTCTAAGAACCCCAGCATACAGGATAAAAGCAGAAACTGTTCTTATGGGCACAGCACATTCTTCAGAAACATTACTTTAACATTTTCCTTTTCTCTAGAAGAACAATAAACAATTAAGAAAACTACATACCAGGTTTGAAGGTAATTAGGCAGGTCCTGTTCGTACAAGTTCCTTCTGGAAAAATCATTATCTGGAAGTGGGAGGAAGAAAAAGATCAGCATTAAACTGTACATAATTATAATTCAGAGCTTACAGACGCCAATCTTCGCAATATATTTTCTTTGCTACTGACATAAGTTAGACACTGGAATCAGATTCAGTATCTAAATTATTAAAAAGCATTCTGGAAGCACACACTGACTTCCGCTCTGCTGGTTCTGAAACTGTGGCAGCAGCGTCCACGCACAAACGGCATCTGTCTTCTTCAACTACAGCTCCTGGAAAGCCGGGTCATCGCGGCGCCCACCTCTCAGACGCTATGAGAACCAGGTGCAACTAAATAGAACCCACGGTTGGCACAACATAAACACCCCCTGGGGGCAGCACTCATTCTCCTCAGGACGAAGGCGGAGAGGAGAGCAAAGACCCACGCATGGCAGTGCCTGTCTGATGGAGCCGAAGGAGGGCTGGGACCCCAGCAATGGGCTGGATGAGCAGGGGAGCTGAGCCGCAGTCAGGCAGCACCCTCCACACTGGGGTTTCGGTTCCTCCCATTCACACCGGCCTGCAGAAGCAGAAACTGCACTCAAACTCCCAGCCCTGCAGGCTGCTTTCAGTTCCGGGCCCCGCGAGGAAGACAGACCTCAGGCGGGCCGGCATAGGTCCACCCAGACCTCAGGTAGGCTGGCATAGGTCCACCCAGACCTCAGGCGGGCCGGCGTGGGCTCACACTGGCAAGCCCAGGGCCAGGCAGGCCAACTGGGTGGGGGAGGAGGCTGCCTGTGCTTGTGGGGGCAGAGCTGGGGCACCCTGGAAGTCACAACCCTCTAAGGGGCTAGCTCCAGCCAGACCCTGCAAAGCTTCCTGAGCAATCAGATCCCAGACAGTTCTGTGAGTGTCCAGCTTCTAATGCTGGCTCAGTCGGAAGGAAAAGAGCGTCCAAGCTCATGTTAGCCGAGCTGCCCCTACAGCTGGGGTCAGGGTTTCTGAATGATGCCTGGGAACCAGCACACAGACCAGGAAGTTTACTCCGGGACTTCTGGAACCACCCAACACACAGCAGGCTGACACATCAACTCCAAAATCAGACTGCAACAGGAGGGTGGATGAGCAATGCTCTGAGTCAGAACTTAGTTCAAAAAAGATGACTCAGGAAGCTGAGATGCGTCTGAGAATTGTTTTTCCTTACTTTAACTTTAAATTTTGGGTGCCAAAACCAAATGTGCCTGGCAGCACCCTCCTGAGTTCACGTACTCACTAGGAGAAGAGATTCGGAATCCAGCCCCAGAGGAAGGGCCCCGGTTTCTTCCTCCCTACTCTCGAAGTTCGCATCTTTCAGAATAAAACCACTGAAACACAATCGGGGCTGCGTGCGTTACCTGCGGCCACTTTCCGTTTGACTGCGCCCGTCTCTTGATTTCTTCTACTGTTTTCCTGCGAGAATCTTGGTCTGACCGGGACACGAACACAGGCCGTATATACCGGATCAGAGCTGGAAGAGAGGAGGGGAGACGGATCACGTGGAATGCATGGCTCCTGCCAGGCAGGGCTGGGCAATGAGGGGGCTGCTGCACGGTGCCCAGTGGGGCAGGAGTCTCCAGATGCCCCAGGGGCTGTGCCACGGGTGGGCTGTGAGTCCCTGACTGAGGGAACGGGAACAGCACCTGGCCTTCCCACATCTGTGACAGCAGGAAGCCCTGTGTCCTCAGTGCCACAAGTAACAAACACCAAGTCCACGGCACCCACTGAGGACACGGAGCACAGAACGGAAGTCAATGAAAGACAACCGCCAGGAAGCAGAAAGTCTTTAGTCCTGGTCTTCACAGAGGACAGGGTTGAAGGTGCCGGGTCGCGTGGATTGGGCCCCGCCCACCCCGTGTGGCTTGAACTGCATCCCCTAAAAGACAAGCTGAAGTCCTCGCTCCTGGTACCGGGAATGGGACCTCATTTGGAAACAGGTGGCAGCAGATGCTTAAGGTCCCGGATGAGAGTCCCTATGGGAGGAGGAGACAAAGCAGACGATCAAGCTAAAAGTCCCAGATGAGGGTCCCTGTGGGAAGAGGAGACGAAGAAAGGGAGAGAAGGCCAGTGCAGCCACAGCCAGCATCTTCCCGCCAGGAGCCAGGAGGGCTGAGGGAGCTTTCAGAAGAGCCCAGTGCTGCCAGCACTTTGTTCTGGTGCTTCTGCTTCCAGACGCGGGAGAATACATTCCTGTTGCTCTAAGCCACCAGTTTTGTGGTGCTTTGTAGCGCAGCCCCAGTTCTAACCACGGCACCCCACGGCCTCCTGGAAGGTGCGGGGTTGGGGTACAAGGGACACCCTGCCATGAAGGCTGGTGCTCAACCAGGGCAACACGGCCACGGCACCTGTCTTTCTGCAAAAGGATTTGAACGTGGAAACGCAATTCTCAGAAGAGCAAACTCTGAAGACTTTAAAACGAAACTACCCAAGTGGAGCTTCCTTTTTGAGGATGGTGAGCAGGATCCACCCACAGCGCCCCCCAGGCCAACTGAGCGTGTCTCCGACCCCACCATGGGCTCCCAGGCTGCTGCAGGTCAGCTCCACCTCCCCACCCCAGTTCAGTTTCCAGTTCAGCTTCTTTTCTTCGTGTTTTTATTACTTGTAAGGAGTAGCATTTCATGACTTTCATTCTTTCTTGGAGGTTCTTTCCTCCAAGAACAATGAGAAAATTGAAGCCAAAAAAAGAAAATTCCTTCTGTCCTGTGGCTGCCTGTTGGGTCTGTGGGAACCTCCTGTAAAATCAAACACACACGAGGGTCTCTGTGGTCTTTCCTATGTCTTGAATCATTTTGCTTTTTCACGATTCCAGGACTATTTCATCTTTACTCATTGGTTATTCCCAACTCTGCCAAAAAGGACGAAATCAGAAGAAGGGAAGAATGACAGAGTTGTCTCACAGGATGGCGCACGCGTGAAAGAAATGGCCCAGACTGCGTGGTCTTTCGGTGCCCACTGTTTTGGCCAAAGCGTCCCATGGTCATCCCGAGGGCACACGGGGTCTGGAGATGCCACCCTGCCACCTTCGCCATCTTGTCAGCTGGTTTGTTTCATGAACAGAGTCAAGATTTCAGAAGTTGTCTATAACGGCGAAGAAAAGAACAGTGGCATGGGGGCATTTCACGCTCCTGTGGGGTCCGGGGTAAATGTGGGGGACGCAGGGTGAGGACTCTGCATCCCAGCGAAGTCTTGGGCCTGCATCTTCGGGTGGGTTGCCCGGGGTGCGTTTCACACTCGAGCACCGAGAACTGGGCGGTGAGGACAGCAAGGAGATGCAGCCCCTCCCCGGGAGCCCTGAGGAGCGAAGGGCGTCACCACGCCGTGTGCACACCACACTGGGACTGGCGCACTTTGCCAGCAAGAAGGTGACAGCGTTCTGCTGTCTTTTGGGCATTTGAGCCTCAAACTTTCCTTGACAAGGTTTGTAAATAGATGGTACAGATATGAAGGTCACTGAAAGGAAACTAACAACGTGAAAATGAAAAAAATCCACTTGGTTGATCACTCTAATTGGTATTGATACATCTAAAAATGAAAATATTGGCTGGGCGCGGTGGCTCAAGCCTGTAATCCCAGCACTTTGGGAGGCCGAGACGGGAGGATCACTAGGTCAGGAGATCGAGACCATCCTGGCTAACACGGTGAAACTCCGTCTCTACTAAAAAATACAAAAATCTAGCCGGGCGAGGTGGCGGCGCCTGTAATCCCAGCTACTCGGGAGGCTGAGCCAGGAGAATGGCGCGAACCCGGGAGGCGGAGCTTGCAGTGAGCTGAGATCCGGCCACTGCACTCCAGCCTGGGCGACAGAGCGAGACTCCGTCTCAAAAAAAAAAAAAGAAAAGAAAATACTTTGAACATTTTCAACACTCATGTCTTCAACAAAGTTGTGAGCTGTCACAGGGTCCACGAGAGGAACCAGAAGTCACCACGAGCCGGGACCGGGGAGACGTCTCTGAGCTGGGACCGGGGAGACGTCTCTGAGCTGGGACCTGGGGAGACGTCTCTGAGCTGGGACCTGGGGAGACGTCTCTGAGCTGGGACCGGGGAGACGTCTCTGAGCTGGGACCTGGGGAGACGTCTCTGAGCTGGGACCGGGGAGACGTCTCTGAGCTGGGACCTGGGGAGACGTCTCTGAGCTGGGACCTGGGGAGACGTCTCTGAGCTGGGACCTGGGGAGACGTCTCTGAGCTGGGACCTGGGGAGACGTCTCTGAGCTGGGACCTGGGGAGACGTCTCTGAGCTGGGACCTGGGGAGACGTCTCTGAGCTGGGACCGGGGAGACGTCTCTGAGCTGGGACCTGGGGAGATGGTTCTGAGCTGGAGCCTGGGGAGATGGTTCTGAGCTCCCGAATCAGAGGGTGCTCCAGGGGCCCGGTAGAGGAGTCATCAGCCACGCCCCAGGATGATGGCCCTTTCAGGTCAGGACAGCAGGGAGCAAAATGTGGTTCCTGCTAAGTTTGAATTCTAACAAAAATTTCTGACAAGCCTGTTTGTCACTGTCCTTTCCCTCACAGGTCCGGGGATTATCTCTGAAATGACGAGAAGCACACAGGGCTCCACGAGGGCCCCGCACACAGCAGCACGGCCGCGGCCATTCTTCCTGCTGCGCCGAGATGAAGGGCAGTGCTGGGCCACCTGGGTTGGTCCTGAAGAGGTGGACTCCGGGCCTCTAGAAAGATGGGACTACAACGTCCAGCATCACCGTACCAAACACTCCTTCACGCTGGTGATCTCCACAGGGAAGCACCAACGGCACGGGGAGAGCCCGGCCAACGCTCAGGTTCACTCTGGGTGGGCAGCCCCCTCCCCAAGGACCCCTGCAGCTGCGAGGGTCCCTGGGCACACAGCTCCACAATCCCCCTCCCTGAGCGGATGACGAAGGACCACGGGCCTTTCGGTGGGGGCACAAATGTGGTTTCCTGTGTGTGCCGGAACCACAGGATGCAAACGGTGCTGACTGGAGCTGGGGCTGCCCCACGGGCCAGTGGAGCTTGCAGAGCAGGGTGCATGTGAGAGCCAAGGCCATCACTCGGATGGTGCCTGCAGTCCAATCTCCCTCCACTGCCGGCCTGTCCAGCCTCCTCCAGGCTTCCCCAGCCAGCTGAGTGCAGCCAGCCCTAGAACCTCCAGTCCCACCAAGGACCATCCCTGATTTCCAGGCCTGTCCCAGGCAGACTCAGGCCACCCACAACTGCCCAGCTGCAGGCACAGTCTGGACACCCTCTGGCTGCTGCAGGCCCAATCTCCCACCGGCCGTGCCGGGGCTTCCTCACCCCACTTCCAGCCTTCCTATCCCAGCTGTGGCCGCCACCCTCAGTGGTCAGCACCACAGAATGTGTCCCCCCAGATATTCTCTAGAAAACTGTCACATGAATGCTCACGTTAGGTGCTGCGTGGAAACAGCCGGCAGGAGCGCCCAGGTGAGGGCCCCGGCCACAGACGACGCCCCTCCTCCCTGCAGCTCCTGCCCGCAGCACCGCCCACTGCCAACCCAGGACCGCTGTGCCCCAGAACCTGCTGTGCTGTGCTGATGGCACCTGTGAAGGAAGCACGAGGACAGAACAGGCCCAGCCGCCCTGAAGAGCACCGAGGACAGAGCTCTGGCTGTCAGGGCTGCACACAGCTGGGTGAGGGGCCACGCAGGGCTCCAGGGCTCCCTACAGTCCTCCCAGAGCAGTGAGTCCATGGGATGCGGCCCCCAAAGATGGGTCCACATGCTGACCCTGGAACCTGTAAATGGAACCTTATTTGGAAAAAGGTTTTTACAGAGGAAACTCGTTAAGGATCTCAAGACAAGAGCATCCGGGATCATCCAATGACTGGTCCTTATAAGAGACACATGGAGGAGAGACACTCGGAAGGAGGCAGGCTAGTCGACCACTGAGGCAGAGGCGGAGCGATGCAGCCACAGCCCAGGATCGCCTGCAGCCCTCAGAGTGGGAAGAGGCAGGAAGGGGCCCCACAGGGTCTTCAGCCCAGAGACGCCTTGATTTTGAACATCTGGTCCCCAGATGACGAGAGGGTGGGTCTCTGCTGCAGTGAGCCCCCGGCTTTGGTGAGGGGTCACGGCAGCACCAGGTGCTCAGGCCCCTGGGTTCACGGCACAGCCCGGGTGCACTGCCGCCCTGCTCCCAAAGACTTCCAGAGCTGCCATCTGATAAAGGAGAGCCACCCTCGCCAAGCAGACCTGGAGCAAGCACTGTAGCCTGTTATGATGGTGAAGGCACTCAGGTGCCAATAAAAATAACAATTACAACAATGAAAATCACACAGGAAACCACAACACAGAAAATGGGGAGAAAGGCCAACGTGCCCGGCGGTGGGGGCTCGATCACTCCCAGCAGCGTGGGGTGGTCCCTCACTCCTGGCAGGGGGGTCTCACTCATTTCCAGCAAGTGGGGTCCCTCGTTCCTCGCAGGGGAGGGATCTATCATTCCAGAAGAGGGGGGTCCCTCGCTCCCAGCAGCAGAGGGGGTCTCACTATTCCCAACAGAGGGGGGACCCTCACTCCCAGCAGGAGGGGAATCTCTTATTCTCAGTGGCAGGGGGCTCTCTCATTCCCAGTGGAGGGGGGAACGCTCATTCCCAGCAGGGGGGTCCCTCACTCCCAGCAGGGGGGGAATCTCTTATTCTCAGTGGCAGGGGGCTCTCTCATTCCCAGTGGAGGGGGGAACGCTCATTCCCAGCAGGGCGGGGTCCCTCACTCCCAGCAGGGGGGTCCCACTCACTTCCCCAGATCGGGATATCTCTGCTCTCTGCCTTCATCACGATGGAGGACATCGTCATGGTCACAGGGATGGCGTCGAAGTAGGATGAGTGAGGCGCGAGCGTGAGGATGGCCGCCTCGGTGGGCAGCGCCTGCCGCCCCTTCACGGCCACCCGGTGGAAGCCGCCGGCGAACCACATGGTGCGCATGATGGCCTTCAGCAGGAAGTCCACGACCCTGCAAAAGAGGGCGCTGCATCACGCGGGCACACGGGCATGGGTCCGCGGTCTCGGAGGCTGTGTGAGGCACGGGGGCAGTCCCATGGGAGGGCCCTCCATGGCGCAGTCCAGGTCACGGGCTTCGTGCGGTCGCCGCTCCTGGGACATCTGCGTGAGGGAAGACAAGACGCCGCGCCTTCCTGGCCTCCGCCGTGCCCTCACTGGCTGCGCTCGCTCCTGTGAGGGAGGTCGGGGCCCTGTGTGGCGGTCACGGCCACACGACAGGCAGTGCTAAAACAGCATGAGACTCCCGAACACAGACAGCACAAGCCCCAGGCCAGAAGACCTCGGACCTTCATGTTAGCAACTTATTTACCAGCATCCCATCATTTTGAAATGGGAAAAACATTAAAACCCCTAAAATGCATATCGAAATATGGAGGGGCTCAGAGCTGACAGCGGAAGCTGAGACCTGCGTGCGAATGTCCCCACCTCATCTCCACAGGAAGCCCGGGGTTCCCACAACCAGGCGTTGTGTTATTACAGTGAGCTGTTTCTGGAAGAAATTAGATGGCCAATAAATTTGGAAAATAAAGTAAAAATCAGCCTAGGTTAACTGAATTTGTGTATCCTCGATCTCTTTTTAAAATAGATACAAATTAGCCGGGCGCGGTGGCTCAAGCCTGTAATCCCAGCACTTTGGGAGGCCGAGACGGGCGGATCAAGAGATCAGAAGATCGAGACCATCCTGGCTAACATGGTGAAACCCTGTCTCTACTAAAAAATACAAAAAACTAGCCGGGCGTGGTGGCGGGCGCCTGTAGTCCCAGCTACTCGGGAGGCTGAGGCAGGAGAATGGCGTAAACCCGGGAGGCGGAGCTTGCAGTGAGCTGAGATCGCGCCACTGCACTCCAGCCTGGGCGACAGAGCGAGACTCTGTCTCAAAAAAAAAAAAATACAAATTTAGCCTTTTAAATGTGTGTATTTGCTTTCATATGAGGTTACAGATGAGGCTGTTATTCCACACGTCAGGGAATTGACAGGCAGCAGACAGCCATGGTGTGTGAGAAGCCACAGGCCACGCACACCTTAGTCCACAGAGAACATGGTTCACCCTCGTGAAAAGCCACGTCTCACTTGGCCACTGGGTTAAGTGGGGGATCACACTGGGTAAAACCACGGCACAGAGAAGCAAGAGCCTGAAGCCTTACTGGATTCACATTCCCCTGGGATGGAGGATCCTCTCAGAAGACTTCCAGGACAGGGGTCCCCATGGATCTGAGCCAAGGCGGTTGCTAGGAGAGCACAGAGCCTCTCGCGGGGCCACCCTGGAACGGCCTTTGTGTATGCAGATGATAAACAATGGTGTAGTTACGTAAGGAGACGCTGGGGACCAGCCCAGGATGCTGCTTTTCTAAAGGAGAGGGATTACACAGGCTTGCACTTCTCCACCACCTGTTCAGCTGAACATTTAAAAATGTACTTTTCTGGCCAGGCAAGGTGGCTCACGCCTGTAATCCCAGCACTTTGGAAGGCCAAGATAGGTGGATCACCTCAGGTCAGGAGTTCAAGACCAGCCTGGCCAACATGGTGAAACCCTGTCTCTACTAAAAATACAAAAATTAGCTGGGCATGGTGGTGGGCATCTGTAATCCCAGCCACTCAGGAGGCTGAGGCAGGAGAATTGCTTGAACCCAAGGGGCGGAGGTTGCAGTGAGCCGAGACTGTACCACTGCACTCCAGCCTGGGCAACAGAGTGAGACTCCATCTCAAGAAAACTAAACTAAACTAAAAAATAAAGATATACTCTTATGTACGCATGTTATTTTCCACAAAAAAAAAAAAAAAAAAAAAAAACAAGTACAAAAACAAAAGCCAACAGACAGCAATTGATGCCTAAGATGGAAGAAACAAGGCAGCGGGAGAAGGAGAAGTGAGGCTGCAGAGGAGGCTGTGGCAGGCACAGGAGCTGGTTCCGGGCAGAGTCAGGGGCAGGAGAGAGGACAGCAGAGAAAAAGGGATCCAAACCTGGGCAGCCCTTGGAGGAACACACCTGCCAGCCCCCAAATCGAATTGCAGGGTCAGACCGTGCTCAGGGGAAATGTACTGGGTGTCGGGGAAGGGAAAAAACAGCCTCTGCTTTCTCTCTAAAGATCTTGGAGGACTTTCATACCTAAACCATCCACGTGTGAAAACCCGGCCTGCTGGTGCAGATGACGGCCTTAGAGAAAAGCTCCGCTCGCTGTGGGGTGGGGGACCCAGGACCCACTGACCCCAAGGCAAAGGCAGCCAGCTCAAGCCCAAGGTGCTCAGGTGCCTGGGCAGCCCGTTCCCAGGCGAGTGTGAATCAGGAGACGGATCTATCTGCATACACAGGAGCGGGGATCTCCATCAGCACCCCCGGGAAATCCACTCGGTCCTACCGTCCTCACACAGACGACACCCAAGAATCCTGAGACGTGTGGGCAGAGCGGCTGCATGGCAGAGAAGCAGAGGCCTGACCCCAAGGAGACAGAAAGGGTGGGCATCAGAAGTGGGGTGCAAAACATCCACCATCGCCAAGAGAGTCAGGAAGAATGGGGGTTCTGAGGGGCATCAAGGAACAAGAAAACACTCTCAGAAACCAAGACTCTCACTGGGGAGACAAGCAACTCACCGGAAAGCCTGGGAAATGAGGAGGAGGAAATCTCCAGAACATGCAGGGGAAAAAGGAGAAAGGCCGCTGAGGCCTTCATCCCCTCAACCCAGCTGGCGTGTGGAGGTGGGCGGGGGAGGCCCACACAGCCAAGCGTGAGGGGCATGCCCAGGCCGCGGCTCTGCAGGTTCCAAATGTTCTGCTGCGACCGGAGGCAAGAGGCGGAGAGGGCGCTGGAGAGGACCTGTACGCAGGTACACAGCCTGACTGCTGGCTACAGTGCCGGTAGGGCAGGGCAAGGGAAGGGGCCCTGGGGCCACATCTGGCAGGGCCTCAAGGAGCCAAGTCTGGTGCTGCATGTGGACCGGCCTAGCTAGGTCAGGGACAGCCCCTGGGCAGTTGGTGGGGGAGCTGTGTTGGGCTGCAGGTGTGGAGGGGCAGTCCCAGGCTGAGACGCAGGTGGCAGGAGCTGCTGGCTTCTGGGAGACTAGATAAAGTGGATCAATGCTCAAGTTCAAGCTCCAACCTCCAGGCCGACGTACGCGGAGTACCTAGAGTCATCACGGGGATGGCATCCCCAAACTTGGGAACGGACATTCCCACACAGAGCATTCAGGAAAGGGCACCATCATCATCTGAACCGTCCAGTCAGCCAAGGGACAGCCCCTGGAGGGCCTGGCCCAGCTCAGGACTTGGCCAGCGGTCAAGGATCCAGCCCCAGATGGTCGGGTTTTGCAAAATGATGCTACGGTTTTTACAACACTGTGTGTTTTGAAAGTAACTTAAAATAGTGCCTTTCGCGAAACTGTGTCATTCTTTCACTGAAAGCCTAAGATTTTTATTTTAGGAAGGTTTGAATGACACTAACTTACATTCAGCAAAAATGCTTTAATTCAACATCAATCTATTCAAAACTGCAGAGCAGAGCATAACGTGAGCCAACTGAAGTCCCCACCGACTACGTAATTATTATTCAGCGGTACACTCTGAATCTGCTACTTCAAATCCAGCTTTCTCCTGATCCCCTGCGTCCCTAACTACGGTGCTTTTGTGACTAGGTTTCCCTTTGGGGAGTTCAGAATTCAGGGTTTGTTCTCTGTTTCCCTTCAAGCACCAAGCCAAGCCCAGGACTGTGCACCAAAGAGCTTTCATCCGTGCTGCTGAAGGAGACGCCAGGAGCTCCAGGGGTGGGATTCAATGCCAGGCAGCACGGGCAGCTTGAGTGCCCACGAGCATCCGTGCATACTCTCTGACATGCACACACGTTCACCTGCACACACACAGGCACACATTCACACACATACGCACACATCGCTCTCATATATACTCATACACACATGCACACACACTCATAGATATGTACACACATATACTCTCATACACATATGTACACACATGCATATGTGGACACCTGTACACAGGTACGCTGCACATATACACACATACACACACGTACACAGTCACAACACTCATACACACGTACATGCCATCATACACGTACATGTGCACGATACATAGACATCCATCCATACACACATATATATGCACTCACATGTACACACATGCAATACACACATGTACACAGCACACACATATACACACTCTCATACACACGCATACTTGCACCGGCTGCTCTCATACACACATGCAACCACACACCTATGCACATGTACCTACTCTCGTGCATGCACATACACACGTAAGCACACTGACATGCACATATGTACACACATACACACACGTGTGCACTCTCACATACACCCTCTCTGCACACATACACAGAATGATATACAGTGAGTCTCCACAGACCCAGATGCCCAAAGATCTCGTGAAGCAGAGGTGACAGGAATCCCAGCGTGTCACTGTCATGGTACACTGTACATGTGCATGAGATGGACACAGGAAAGCGTCTCTGAAGGACAGCTGCTAGAATAAGAGTCTGTCGTGGTCCATTTACCGCCTGATGAAGCCAAGTCAATTATTCATAGATAAGAAAAGCCACCAGGGTTAGCACGGGGAAATGGAAAATTGCCCCAAGCCGTCTATTTTTGAAAAGTGGAGCCTGTGCTTGCACTGGGCTGCTGCCTCCCGAGATAGAACAGAGGAGGCGGGGAGCTCAGCCCAACAAGGACACAGGGGTAAAGAGAAAGGGTGCCAGGAAAGCACCATGAAGCCACTGCGACCCACAGCAGCACACTCAGCCAGGTCACCTGCAGCTTAACACCACAGAACCCCCACTTTCTAGCTGTGGCTTCTCAACTCAGCAAAACTCAAAGCCTGACTTTGATATGGCCTTGATCTATTTTGCTTGGTTATATATTTGTTACCCAATTCCTATCTTATGGTTAAAACATTTCAAAAACAAACCTCAAGATAAAGCATATTCTTCAAACAGAATTTTAAAAATCTAGAAAGGCAAAATGAAGAACCAAAGCCAGTGATAATCCCATCACCCTAAAGAACCCAGGTTGCCCCAGGTTACCACCACCCAGCGAGCTGCTTAACGTCCACCCGCTCAGCAGGGCCCGGAGTGAGGGGACCCCAGTGCCCAGGCTGCCCTCAACTACGACTGCACCATGTCTGCACGCAACGGGGCGGCAAACCCGGGACCCTAAGTGGCCGTCTTTCCCCTGCACCTAACTGCGTGTCTGAGTGTGGCCCTGGGTATCGAGGAGAACCGAAGCTCAGGCAGAGGTCAGCTCCCGTCAGCCTCTTGGCCATGAACACTTTGGTGTACATACAGCTCACAGATCAGACACTTTCCAGAGAAAGGAGGGGCCTGGGCATGTCCACTACACCTGTCGGCGGCCAGGCAGTGAATGCATTAGGCTCTACGGCCACACGGCCTCTGTCCCAACCACCTGGCCCGGCTCCCCACCAATGCAGCCTGAACATCACGCAGGCGAGTGGGCGTGCCCGTGCTCTGGTAAAACTTTATTTACAGTCAGGCAGCAGCCTCCCGTTAACTACTAATAATCCTCTTTCTGAATAAAAGATTTTGGGAGCCCCTTCAGGACGATGAGAGACGTTAACAACACATGGAAGGGTTGTCAGAGCTGTGGTTATAGGACATGAGTGATAACTTCTAAGACACTGAAAATATTTATCAAAATATTTATGATATCTCAACATTTTCATTTGCTAATGGTAGATACTTTCAGGAATTTAAATGAAACAAGAAAATATTGTGATTTAGTTTAATTTTTTGTGGTCTGTTTTGGATCTTTAGTTTAGATGTACTCCTCATCGGGTAGCTGTGCTTTATTTATATTCTGTGCTTAAAAGCAGGAAGAGTTTAGGTCCACAAAGCAAGGGGAAGACGGCCCTGGAGGGGCGGTGCCAGCAGGCAGCAGGCCAGGCCAGTGTTGGCTGACATGCAGGCTCGGAGGGTGGGGAGGGCCCGGGCCTCCTGTCCAAAGGCAGGGCTGGGGCCTGGCTCTTGCCAGTTGCTGGCCCTGGGGAGCAGTTTCTGCTTTTCCAAGCCTGGCCAGAAATGGTGATTCTGATGTCAAGTCACTGAACCTTTATGATGCGGCAACCTGTTCCCACTTAGCCCACTTTTAATAAGACCAGGTTGGCAGGAGATGTCACGGCGGCCACCTGCTCCCCGAGCAGCCGTTCCCCTCATTGCTGCTGCGCTTACACCTGGAAGACGGCCCCTCCTGGGCCCACAGCAACCGTATCAGGTCCAGCTGCCTCTGCATGGGGGTCACTCCGGTGGGGACCTCCCTAGGCAGGAGGCCTATGTCACTGTGGCACCCTGTCCAGTGCAGCCCAAGAGGTCGTCCACTCACAGCCTGAGGGTCTGGGGGAGGCCACTATGGACAGGGCCAGAGCTGAGGGCCTGAGGTGGGAGGGGTAAGGGGGCTGGAGTCACAAAGCCAGGAGAGGGTGTCCAGAAGCCTGACTTCCATCAGCAACAGGGAGCCCCGGCAGGTTCCGGAGCAGAGAAGGCCACGGTGTAGGGGGATCTCTGTGCTCAAGGATTGAAACAGTGGCCACACGTCCTGCAGAGCACTGGAAAATGAAGCCTCAGAGCAGGACTGTGGCGGAGGCGTGGAAGAAGGAGGCAGCAGGGAGGTAGCCGAGTCCCCACTGGGAGGTGGCAGCCCTGGTGGATGCTGGGCTCGGAAGGGAAGGACGGATGGGCTAGGGTGGAGAGACAACCCCACTGGGAGAATGGGTTCCCACTGTTTGGCCGCGTGACCCCCCCACAAGGAGAGCACAGCACATGCTCAACTTACTTCCTCCACAGGGCCAGGGGCTGCTCGGGTTCCTTCTCCGCAGAGCCCAGGGATGCGACAAGTGCGAGGGGCCAGGCCAGCAGCATCATGGCAGCGGCAACCAGGAGGCGGACCGGGAAGAGCGTCAGTGTCATGAGGGCCACCTGCGGACAGAGGGGGGGCGTTATCCAGAGAATCTATGTGGGACACCAGGCAGCTCCCCACCCAGCGGAGGTCAGCCCAGGGGGACAGCACGCCCCGCAGAGTGGAGAACTGGGGAGGGGCTACAGCTGGCACACAGCTGACCAAGGCTGACCAGCACTGACTAAGGCTGACAAAGGCTGACCGGTGCTGACCAGTGCTGACCAAGGCTAACCAACACTGACCAGCACTGACCAAGGCTGACCGGTGCTGACCAGTGCTGACCAAGGCTAACCAACACTGACCAGCGCTGACCAAGGCTGACCAGCTGACCAAGGCTGACCGGTGCTGACCAGCGCTGACCAAGACTGACCAAGGCTGACTGGTGCTGACCAGCCCTGACCAAGGCTGACCAACAGTGACTGGCACTGACCGGCACTGACCAAGGCTGGCTGGTGCTGATGCTGACCAGCCCTCACCATGGCTGTGGACACCGACCAGTGCTGACTGACACGCTCCACGCCCACTGCCGGCTTCCTACCTCCTTACTGGAGCCGCCAAGCGAGTGGCTTGGGAACAACACAGTGGAGCTTCTCCTGCAAATTCAAGGGCCACTCTGACCCACGGGACACATTCCCAGGCAGCTCCGCCCCCCAGGACACAGCCCCCAGCCCCCCAGGCCTCACTCAGCAGTTTCCCCTGAAATCGTTTATGTGGGCATGAGAATGCACACGCCACCCTAGGCAGTGTTGGTGACGTGGGGAGGTAGCTGGTCCAAGGTTGGACCTCGGACCACAGAGAAGGCGGCAGAATGAAGCTGTGACTTTCCAGCCAATGGAAGACCCGGCGCAGGAGAGTGGACTGGCAGGAGGGCAGGGGTGCAGGTCAATATGGGGGCTCAGGAAGGCCCCCCATGCCTAGGGCAGGCCCCCACGCCAGGGCAGGCCAAGGCTGCAGGATCCCAGGCAGCCCAGGGTCTGAGGATGGAGGTCCCTCTGGGCGGCGGGCAGGACTCCATGCAGAGGGGCCGGAGGCTTTGGGTGAGGGGAAACACCAGTCCTGAGGTGCAGGTTTTGTGCACAGAGACAGAAAAGACCCAGGAGACACAGATTGCAGTCGGCTCCCAAGCAGCAGCCATCCCTAATTTCTGATGCCTGTCATGGGAGCGCTCCCACTCTGTTTCCTTGGTTTGTCCCTAGATTCTTTTGGGTTCTCAACAGAGACCCAACATAGTCCAAGAGAAACATGCCGGCCACATGCGTCATTTTAAATTTTCAAGGGGCCACATTTAAAGGGAATGACAATTTAATATATAGTTCATTTTGCCCGATATATCTGAAATATCATTTCAACACGTACTCAACATAGAAGTTGCTACTGGCTAGTTTGCATTTTCTCATGCTGTCTTGGATGTGCAGTGTGCATTTCACTCTCACGGCTTCACGCCACCCGTGTCTCCACCCTGTCAGGGTCCAGCGGTCAGGTCAGCCTGTCGGGTACGCAGATCTAGACGATGTTTGGTTTGCGAGAGGTGGCGACCTCGAATGTGCCTCTCCTTCCCCCGCTTCCGGGGGCCCCCGTTTCAGCATGGCCCTCGCTGCGCCAAGCAACCACAAACCTGTTACCCCGCCACTGGGGACGCTGTCACTGTTCCACGTCGTGTTATGTTACTGGTGTTCAGCAAACGTTCTTTACTGCCAAGAAACCTTCCCAGGCCTCGTCCTCCACGAGCTTTGTCTTGCTTTAAATCATGAGTGGGTGCTGAGCGTTATCAGAGCGACTTTCCTGCACCTGTGGGGGCAGCCACGTGCTGTTTCCCACTTTAATCCGCCACTGTGATGCCTCACGGCCACAGTCTCTCTAACACTAAAAGCCAGCTTCAGTACTGTGCCGCTACCTGTGAGGATTGTTTTTCAAAAGGAATTGCTAGGTCTGTTGGGTAACAGGTGCTTGGGACTGTCACCACCTGTTGAGTAAGACGCGCCTGTCGCTTCCTCCCGGCAGCTTCCTCATGCGGTCGCTCTACGAAACCAGCCATGCCTGCCGGCAGCTCCTGACCGCTGCTTCACTGTTTCCAACACTACTGCCTAAAAGTCCCTCTTTTTCCTTGGCTTGACCTCACTATTTTTGTCAATGAGGAAATCTCTTCCTGGAAGCTTCTGGCATATTTTCCCCTCCCACTACCAAGGTGTCCCCCCAGCTGCCTTTAAGATAATTAAGTCAAGTTGCCCACCACACTCTCCTCGGGTTTACACCAAGGCTACTCTCTGGTTTCATTTCTAACGTTATCTGTGCCTGCCAAAACTTCCAAACCCACGTCGCCAGATACTTTTCTATTTTATCAATCTGCTTACAGAACCATTTCAGATTTGTTCATTCTCTCTGTTGTGACCTAATCATAATAATTTTGGCTCTTATGAGTTCCTCTTTCTTCTGCTTTGAATTTAGTCAAATGTTCTTTTCAACTTTTTGAGGGAAAAGCCCACGTCGTTATTTTCAGAAACACCTTATTTCCTGATATTCACATTTAGATCACAGCTTCCCCTAAGGACCACCTCGATTTAATCCCACAAATCTAAGGGGCAGCCTTTTCCTTTATTTGTAAAATTTAGTTTTAAATATTTCATCCATTCCCATCTACTGGTACTGTTTCATATTTTGTTGCAGTGGAGGAGAGCACAGTGGAGGAGACCGTAGCCTCGGCCTTCAGCCCGCCTGGTCCTGGGGCTCCAGGGCCACTGGCTGGGAAGAGGCCACTCCGGGGTACACAAGCCTGGCTCTGCTGTTAAAGCCGACAGCTGGGCCGGGCATGGTGGCTCACATCTGTAATCCCACAGCCTGCTTCACTCCACCTCTGGCGTTCCTGAAACAGCACTGCCGGCCAGGCCATTCCACACGGGACCCCCACTGGAAAAGGCTCTGGGGCTGGGGGAGCAGTGCCCATCCCCAAACAACATGGGGCATGAATGAGCCCTGGGTGGGGAGGCCCTGCCTGCATCCAGGGTAGTCAAGCTGCTGGTTCCTTAGCACGTGGGGTTCGCTGGGCCACCCAGTGGGGGGACACACTGTGCGACCACGTGACCCTAGGCCCATGCACCCCTGCGCCTGCTCCTGCGCACATAGGGGAGACAGGGCGACCACCCAAGCCTCAACTTACGCATCCTTGCACCTGCTCCTTCCTGCACGGGTTAGACTGCATGACCACCTGACCCTCACCCCACACGTCCATGCATCCCTGCACCTGCTCCTCAGTGCACGGGGAAGACTGCGTGAACAAGTGACCCTCTGTGCTGGCTCCTTCCTGCATGGGAAAGAATACCTGACCAGGTGACCCTCCCCACCCGTCAGTGCACCTACTCCTGTTGGCGTCCCAGAAGACGGCGTGACCATGTGACCCTCAGCCCATGCATCCTTGCGCCTGCTCATGGTGCATCAGGGAATGCAGCCTGCGCTTCTGAGCTTAGTGGCAGCAAGGAGAGGGGCCTGTGGGCCACAATTGCAATCGCTGACCCTCGGCAAACCGGGCTGATGAGTGAAGGGTGGAGCGGGAACACGGCCAGGGAGGAGCTCCCCAGGCCTCCAGGAGATGGGGAGGGTGTGGCTCTGCTCTGCAGTGCCATGAAAACTGCTTGGAGAGGGGGCCTCTGGGAGCCCCAGGTAGGAGGAGGAGCAGTGCTCCTAGTGAAGAGCCCAGGCATCTCCACCGCTCTGTCTTCACTTCACCCAGCTCTGGGCCTGTGCGCTCTTTCTCTGCCAGGCTCGGCCCGCCCACAGGAGCCCAGAGCCCTCGCCAAGGAGAACAGGGCTTGGGAGACTGCTGTGGCTCCTTCCAGAAGCTTCTATGCCCCTGCACCTTCTGCCCACCCTCCTCCACAGGCCTCACCCCTGCATCCAGTCTCAGGCCCACCCATTGGGATCCTTCCATTCCTCATGCTCCCACGCCCTAGTGCAGATGGGTCTGGATGGACTCTGGCCCCCCCGGGAGATGCCAGAATGGCAGAGCTGAGAGAGAGAAGCTGGCTGGGGCAGCTGCGGCAGCCAAGCCCTCAGCACCGGCAGGGGTGGCCAAGGGAGGTGCTGGGTAGGCAACGAAATTCTTAGAAAATCCTGGCTAGACCTGAAACTCCCAGAACAATGGCCCTCTAAGGAAACGGGCCTGGCCGTGCGGTCTCCCAGGCAGCGTCGCTGGAGACTCAGGTCACTAAAGTGGAGGCACCGGGCACAGCCATTCCTTCCCAAGGCAGCTCTGCAGTGTCCACAGAGAGCAGGCGTGCGTTTTCAGACCTGAAGCCACAGGGACACATGGCAGAGAGGGCAGAGTTCTCCTTACCTAAGCAAGGGCCAGCACCCTGGCTCAGAGGCTCCCACAGAAGCTCCCTTGGCACCTTCACCAGAGGCAGCAGGGGCAGCGTGCGGCCCAAGACATCACTGCAAGTCACGGACAGGGATAAGCAGGCTGTCTCATGACCAAGGCAGGCAGCCGTGGGGAGCCGGAGCAGCCTCCAGGCAGTGTGGCCAGAGGCTGGATGCGGGGAGGCGGAGGGACTCAGAGAGGAGAAGATGGACCACACTCCGGGTCACCACAAGTCAGGCCTCCGCGCGGCAGCTAACTGGGGAGGACACTGTGGACGCCTGCAGATGCAGAGACCTGCAACCGGGCCCTCCTAAGACAAGCTGCTGATGGCTGTGAACCGGCTGTCACCATAGGACCCTGATTAACCTGAGAAATGCCAGTTGGAGGAAGCAATATGGTCATCCTGTGTGTGAGCCATAAATGAGGGTTTATAGCATAATCCTATGAAGAACTTTGTCTGAAGTCTGAACTATTTGAAAGTTGGCTACGATAGACCAGGGCATCCAAGCAGTGACCTGCCCACATGCATGGAGAGCTTTGGTGCAGACTGCGGCCGCTAAATACCACTTCCCAGCAGAAGGCCCGGGGGTCCTCAGCCAGGCTTACTCCAGGTCACAGGTGGGAAATGCAGAAAGGAAGATGGGACAGCACGGCGCAGCCCACATCAGGGAAGCTGGCGCGGGGGCTCACACCTGCAGTTCCAGGAGCATGGTGCAGCCCAAATCAAGGAAGCTGGCAGAGGCTCATGTCCTGAGGGCTGGCTCGAGGCCTACCCAGCTCACACACACTCACGTGGCAGGGGTGCAGCAGCAGCCAACCGAGCCTGGTGCAGGAGCAGCACAGCAGACCGGTGGGAACTGACCCTCTCTGGGTCTAGATGCAACCACCAGCTTCCAGAAAACCCCAATGAAAACAAGGAGATGCAATCAATCAGAAAATGCAGAGAACTCCACAAAACACAGGACTCCACAAAACACACAACTCCACAAAACACACAACTCCACAACACACACAACTCCACAACACACAAAACTCCACAAAACACACAACTCCACAACACACACAACTCCACAACACACAAAACTCCACAAAACACACAACTCCACAAAACACACAACTCCACAAAACACACAACTCCACAACACACACAACTCCACAACACACACAACTCCAAAACACACACAACTCCACAACACACACAACTCCACAACACACACAACTCCACAAAACACACAACTCCACAACACACACAACTCCACAACACACAAAACTCCACAAAACACAGCCCAAATCCATTGCAGCAAACAAGGAGGAGCTGGAGGACCCTCCTGATCCACACGCACCAGCGGCCCGAGGCAGCTCGCTCACCCCTCCACCTTGTGGGGACACAGAGGTGCCATCTATTGACCCGGAGGGGGCCCTTGGCAGACACCGAATCTGCCGGCATCTTGGACTTCAGCCTCCAGAAGGGTGAGAAATCCATGTCTGCTGTTTAGAAGCCACCTCGTCTGTGGTCCTTTGTGACAGCAGCCACACCAAGCAGGGCAGGCGCAGTGGGAGTGCACGTGACCACACACCGTCATTCTCCAGGCTGGGGGCAGGTCCCAGGCCCACCGTATTATCACTGCTTTGGTGTTCTGGGTTGAATTTTGGCCCCCTTCCCCAATTCCTGTTGATGTTCTGACCCCCAGGGCTCCAGAGCGTGACTGTATCTGGAGATGGGGCCTTTACAAAGGTGATGAAGGTGGATTGAGGTCATCTGGGGGCCCTGAGCCAATCTGCCTGGTGTCCTTATAAGAGGAGATGAGGACACAGACACCCACGGAGGGACGGCCCTGTGAGGACGCAGGGAGAAGGCGCCGTCTGCAAGCCCAGGAGAGGCCTCAGGAGGAACCAGCCCTGCTGTGCCTCCATCTCGGACTCCAGCCTCCAGGATGGTGAGAGAACAATATCTGTGGTTTAAGCCCCATCTGAGGCATTTATTAGGGAAGCCTGAGCTGAGAAAGACATTTGACCTATGTTTGAGATTTCCCATGACAAAAAGTATAAAAGTGATGACTCTTGGTTTAAATGTAAACAAGGCCATCCTAATGTTGGCCCGGAACTCTCTGGAAGTCTCTGAGTGAAGGCACCGGTGGTCACAATGCCCAGGCCCAGGCTCTCTGATGTCAGGCAGCTGGCAAACCCCTCCCTCGTCTCTGCCAAGGCCACCAGGGCCAAAAGCAGCCCCAGGCCCCAGCATCGCCCAGCGTTTCACAATCAGTGCTGAACCCAAAGACACGAAGGTCTCCAGAGAACATGTGGTCCCTCTCGTGTGCACTCACACCATCGTGGTGCCCGGCAGGGGAGCTGGTGAGGCGCACCAGGCGCACTCACACCATCGTGGTGCCCGGCAGGGGAGCTGGTGAGGCGCACCAGGTGCACTCACACCATCGTGGTGCCCGGCAGGGGAGCTGGTGAGGCGCACCAGGCGCAGTGATGCTGCAGCCCCTCCGAACCCGCGTGTTGGGGATGTCACACTGCAGTGCCCCAGTCAGCGAGGGGCTCCAATGCACCTGCAACAAGGCGGGGTGGAGGGGAGGCTGCACGAAGGACGGGGCCCGGAGACTCGAAGGACGCGGGGCTGCATCACCCCGCACAGGCGGCCGCGGCAGATGCTCAGTGCCAGCCACTCCCTAGCTCTACGGTTAGCGCAGTGGAGGCAGCTCACAGGAATCCTCCCTCCTGAAGGTGCATCCCGACACTGCTGCTTTAATTCTGGAGAAAAAATTATCCCGACTCCACAGGATATGTGACAGTGCACTTGCAAATCCACGAAAGTACGTTCACTCCTCCCACGGTGAGAGGGCGAGCGCCAGCACACACGGGCGCCTGCTGTCCAGGGGCTGCTGCCACAGCCACATCCTGGGCCGTCTTTGCTTCTCAGACGCTTTCGATTTGTCCATAGAAACAGAGGGAGACTGTGTTCACAGGGGGAGTGTTCAGTCTACCCCATCTCCGGAGGGCACTGAAAAGCACAGACCCAGAGACGCGGAGGAAAGACGCTCCTCTAGAGTGAAGCAGAAGGGAGGGGAGGCACGGGGATGGGGGCTGCAGGCTGCTCCTGGGAGCCCTACGGGTCAGGGCTGATGCCCTTATCCCACAGCACACGACCTGGGAGTCCAGGTGCTCCACAGCCGGGGAAGGAGGGAGGTGCTCAGTGGGAACTGGAAAGGTGGGCTCTGGGGAAGGTGAAACAAAGATTCTGGTAAAACACCTCGCTGCCAAATTAACCTGCGCTGGGCTGGACAGATGGGGAGCGCCTGCCCTTCCGGGGAGCCCTGGGAGGCACTCCTATGTCCGAGAGGGCTCTGCATCCCCCTCCTTTGAGAAATTCCATCAGCTCAAAAGAGGAGGAGAGCAGGTATGTGGAGGGCGGGCACCAGCCTCCTGTCATGACCTGTCCAGGGCACCACGCTGGTGGTGTCCGGGCTCAGCAGGAGACCGCCTCTTGGGGCGCCTCTCTCTGGTGGGTTTTCCACCGAGAGCCCAGGTACGACCTGTGCCGCTCAGAGCAAGGTGCCTCAGAGGGGCTGGAGGGGAGGGAGGCCCTCGCCGAGGCCGGCAGCAGGCATCCCAGGAGCTGAGCACACGGGCTGGGCAATCGGGAAGGCGGCCCCAGGCTGTAGATTTCATCACTAGTGGCAACAGGGCAGGATGCTACCCAGGGTGCCACGGGGGACAGGTGAGTCGGGGGTCACCTGTGCAACAAGCACCTCGAGCCAGTCGAGGGAGAAGCTCCGAGCCACACAGGGCACCAGGGATGGATCCCGAGGTGGTTGAGTTGGTCAGAAGCAGCACAGGGCTGGTGCCTTGTGCCACTGGGTCAACGTTCAATGGCAACCCAAGTATCTTCGAGGCTCCCAGTCCCAGAGGAACACGCAGAAGTGCGTGACTGGGCAGTGAAGTCACGCATTAAGCGGGGCCTGGGTGGGGAGAGGCACAGCACAGTGAGGGGCTGCCAGACCCAGTGCCCGCTGAGCCGGCCTCCAGAACTAGCAGGTGCCCTGACCTGTGGGCTCCCCCAACCCCTGAGGACACTGCAGGCCAGAGCACAATGCGGCCCAGGGCACAGAGTCATCGTTATCGTGGCCACCCTCAGATGCTGAGGGGATGCACCAGAGGCCCGGAGGCCCCAGCCTGTGCCCCAGTCCAGAAACCCAGAGCAGTGGGTGGCAGCCAGCCAGAGCTCATCATGGACAGTGCCGAACAGAAGGAAAGGCCGGTGAGACCCAAAGACGCGGTTTAAGGAACAATACAACACATTAATAGCCAGCCCCAAAACCAGTTAACTCCACACCCAGAACGGAGTGCACACGACACGCTAGAATTTGCTGAGCGAGACGTAGAGATGGGGAAGGCCAGGCCACACTTCACTTCCTGCACGTCACCCAGAAGGTCACCTCACTTGCCAAGGGAAAGGCAGAGAAAATCCTGCCAGGGGATGCGGCCGTGTGCCCCAGGAGCCTGTCCAACCCCAGAGAGCAAAAACACCCACCCACTGTGGGAGCCTTGTACAAGTGGGGAAGCTGAGGCCAGAGGGGGACAGCAGGGCAGCCTTCCCAGGTGGCCGGCAGGTCAGCACACAAGCCACAGCTGCAGGGTGGCTGGAGTCAGGGGCCGCCCTGGGGGAGGTGGGTAAGTGGCAGGGGATCCACAGGCCCGGGACCCCCTCCGCTCTGTGCACTCTCATGCCCTTGGGCGGTGGCCAATACCATCACATTGATGCCCTCAAGCTGCTACTCAGCCCCCTCCAGTGTGCAGGGCCCGCAGGCAACCTACCATCCCACCAGTCGATGTCCCAAACCCAGCCCTACCCGGGCCCACTCCAGCCTTCCCTTCTCAAGGCACCGCCATTCCTACGGCCCACTTTCTCTCTCACCAACTCCTGTTGGTACCCCCTGCAAAATGAACCCAGCACCCACTCCCTCAGACAGCTTCCTAGCCTTCTGCAACTGGGACCACTAAGGACGGCTGGCTCTCCTGCAGGGGAGAGGGGGCCCAAAGCTTCATCGACCCCTATCCGGCAGGGCAGCTGGAGAACAGTGCAGTCCCACTGGGGAGACCAGGGCTCCTCGGGAAGCGAAGGGAACGGCAGCTTCTGGGGCTGTGCAGTCCTTGAAGGCCACCCCGGGGGCCTGGCCTCAGTCATCTCCAGATCCTCCCAAGAGGCCCTGAGGACAGGGGCACAGGCTTCCCGAAGCAGATTAAAGAGGCGAGAGGCAGAAACTGGAAGACCTCGAGGCTGGTGGGGGTGGGCAGGACCCACTACTCAGGGAGCAATCTTGGTTGCTCTTGTTGTTACTTAGGAATTAATAGAAAGCAAGCTATTTGTAACCTGATTTAGATGAGACACAACGCCCAAAAACCGGGAACGAGCAAAGGACTCTGGGCAGTGTGAGGCCCCACGCAGCCTTCACAGACTTTCAGCAGACCCACCTGGGAGCACTTCAGATCCTAGGGCCACCCCCGACACGGGCAGGAGGAAAAAGGTACGTCTAATTTTACTTTGCTTTCTCCTTTTAGAGAAAGAACAACTTTTGAAAGCACAGCAGTTCTCTGAGGCCTCCCGTCGGACGGAGCTGGCACTTCCACCAGCAACCACCACCAGCCCGCCCTCGGCACCTGAGAGCTGGCGGGAGCTTCAGGAATCACCCACTCCCGTCCAGCACCCACAGACACACCCCGAGCAGGAAACGCCCTCCTCTTCTGTCTCCCCAGTCACCAAAACACCTTTATTCATGTAACGTGCCTTCTGGTCCAAACCAAACGCTGCATTCAAATACGGAATCAGCGGTCACGCCCACAATCAATTCTCATAGTTACGACGCCGAACGCAGACGCGAAACGTGAGAAACTGGCATCGCGAACCACTGCTGTGGGCTCTCTCTCCACAAACAACCGCTCTTAGCTTTGCAGGTACGGCCCACACCCCAGGCGCTGCAGACCCCAGGTGAGACCTGCAGGAGGCGGGAAGGGCTGCCAGGAGCGCAGGCCACATCACGGGGACAGTTTCATCGGGAGGAATATTTGATGTTTAGCGGGTATTCCCGTTTCTGTTTGCGTCATTTGCTCATTTGTATAAATGTATATACATCTTTTGCCAAATTTATGTTGGGTTTCTTTTCTTTTTCTCACCCCTGTGAACACCCATTGTCTCCTTGACCTTAAATTTCGGTGAGGTCGCACTCTGGAGCTTTTCACCCCCACCCCGTGCGACTACAGGAGGATCTGCGCCTCCCCGCAGGAACCCCTCTCCCCCAGAACCCATGCTGACTGCTATTTATAAAGCTGTTTCTTCTTCGCTCTCCCACTCAAATCTAAAATTAAATATAGCTTTTCTAAAACTGAACTATTTTTCCTTTCAAAGCCTCAACCAGCCACACCGCCTCCTGCCGCTGTCATCTCTACTCCACCGTCCTCACCAGAATCCTCGGCACGTCGCCTACCCGAGGCTCTCGCCTGTGAGATGACAGTGTGTTCAGTGATTCCCTCTGAATTTGCAAATCGGTCCTGCAGTCCCACAGCACAGCGGTTCCCCTAGACCACTCTATTTACCATTTTCAACCCACTCCAGTCCATGGGCGTCTTACGAGGATGCTGCAGTGTTGAATGGGATCAAAGCCAGTCTGGTCTTGGTCATGCCCTAAACCATGACACCCTGTGACTGGAGAACCCCCATCAACACCCAACCAGCTCCCCTGCGAGCCAGCTTCCGGGATACAGGGAAGGCCCCGGGACCGCTGGCACCAGCTACGTATGGCCCACGCCTTCACCTGGAATCTTCCTCCCGTCAGGGGGCTCTGCTGTCTGGACTAAGGGCTCCCTGAAGCCCTGGCACACACCCATGATGCCAGCACAGGGCACAGTGCTCACGCCCTGGTGCTGTTGGTAAGTAACTAGTAAAAAGGTGTGTGAAAGAAAACACGTTTACTCATTCTGCAGACACTTCCTGAGCACCTGCGATGTGCACTCTGGACAAACGGTGTCCAGGTACAGGGAGAACGAGACCGACAGAGACCGCAGCACCGCCTGGCTCAGACGGCACACGCAGGCGTCCAGGTGTGGGCCTGTGGGAAAAGGGCGTGGGGTGGGGGTGCAAGCTCAGCTAAGAAATCAGGAGTAGAGAGTACAGAGTCCCATGGAGGAAGGGCCCAGGCAGGGTGGTTATGTGAGCATCACAGCCGATGCCCCAGTTCCTGCTTCAAGATGACCGATGGCAGGCAGGTGCCGGAGCCGCTCCTCTGGTCCCCAGGCTGGCCTCCCGGTCCTGCCCACACGCTCTCCTGGACAGTCCTCATGCCTCCTCACCCGCAAAGCTCTGCACAAATCCCCCTTCCCTGAAGTTTTTGGGACTCCCAGCCAGAGTTCTGTCCCTCTGGTCCCTACATATGAGGTCCCCCATGTCCAACCTGCAGCCCCACACTCTAGAGGTGAGATTCCACCACAATCCAGGCTGCAGGCTGGGAGGCCCTTCCATCGCTGCCTGGTCACCCCGAGGACTCAGCTCCTGCAGGGCCTGGCTCACAGCAGCTGCTCGCAAGAAGAACACAGGAGGAAAGGGAGCAGAAACTCTGAGACGTGTAAGCTTCTGGGCTGCACACGTTCCACTGTGGGAACAGGCTAAGCTCCAAAAGCAGAAACTGGCTGCAGATTCCTATTTGGAGGCTGCAGGGACTCAGTTACACTTGACCTATTTCCACAGGCTCTCACCCGTGGGGCAGGACACCTGTGATTACATTTCCTTGGAAGGCAGCTTTCAAGGTATCAAGCTCCCACGTGCAGAAACGGGCCCTGGAGGCGGGAGCCCCAGGAGCAGTGGAGAAGCTCCAATGAGAACGGGGCCAGAAGGGCAGCCCAAGAGCAGGACCCCCACCACCAGCAGCTGGGGAGAGGCTGGAGATGCCAGGGCCCTCCTGGGAGGTACCAGCTTTGTCCTCGAGGCCAAGGGGAGGAGAAGCACAGGAGATGCTGAGGACAAGGAGCCTGGCACAGGCCAGGCACAGGGAGGGCCCAGCCTCATCTGCCCATTGAGCAATGTCCAAAAACAACAGGGTCAAAATGCCAGCACTGCAGCCACAGCAGCACGAGGGGCCATCGCAGGTGCACGGGTCTCACAGCTTCACAAAGCAGAGCCATGCCAAGCACTCGCTGTGAAAGGCAGCCTATTTCTTAAGTACTGTTCCTTCAACAGGTCATTCCTGAGCCCCAGCCTGTGTCCCAGGACACTGGGGGTCTGCTCCACACTGGGGGACTCAAAGTCCAGACGGGGCCCACAGGTGGTAAGGTGAACCAAAGGCCCACACCCTGACTCCCAAGGTGCACATTTTGCACATTTCAATTCCGAGGTTGGGAAAGGATCTTACAACACGGCCAGGCCGAGGTTTGCAGCAGCATTTCGCTCTGTTGGTATCCGAGGACCTCGGGGGCTGGGGACCATGGGGGTGCTGCAGATAGTGACACATCGTGGGGGGCTCAGGAGAAGCAGGCTCCTGGGACCATTCCAACAAAAAGGTCCACCTGCGTGCTCCGCCAGGACCCCGCCTTCCATGTCCAGCCAAAACAGGACCGTCACACATACCTCAGAACTGCACCTCCCTCAGGGGACCCTTCCCCAAGGCAGCACGCTTCCCATTCAGCCCAGGCCCTGAGACAGACCCTCAGGAGCTGTGGCCCAGGGAAACGCCAATCTCCCCGGATCTCCCGCATGGTCTGAGTAAAAAGAATCCTGAAATTCAAGATCCGAGGCATTTCTAGCTGCTCACATTTGTTTAACAAACATCTCCAGATAGCCCTGATGCTTTCTGCCTGTAATGAGGCCCTCGTGGAGAGCACCTCCCAAGCCCCCTGTGGTGGGAGCCCCACCCCCAACACATCCTGCATCAGGGGATCCTGCTGCAAGAGTCCCCAGTGTGCCTGGCCCATCGTACTCCGAACTGCCCACAGATATGGGGAGCCCCCCCAGCACATCCTGGCCCAAGCCCGCAAAAACTGCAGGAGCCCCCAGCCTGCCCTGTACACCCTGCCCCACACGACCTGCAGATACAGGGACCCCCCAGAACATCTTGGCCCAACCCCCTGGCCTGCCCTGTATACCCTGCCCTGCACTATCTACAGATACTGGGACCCTCCCCCACCTCCCAGTGCCGCCCTCCCAGAACATCCTGGCCCAAGTCCCGCCCCCTTAGCTGCAGGAGCCCCCGGCCTGCCCTGTACACCCTGCTCCACACTACAGGCAGATACAGGGGGCCCCCATGGAACATCCTGGTTTACCCCCACTTCCCCGAGTTGCAGGAGTGCCTCTGTCCCCACAATTCTGGGTCTGTGCCACCATCTCCAGGGAGCCCACCAAGCACATCCTGGCCCTGTCCCCGGCTGTGGGAGACCCTCCACCCAGGACATCCTGCTCCCCCCAGCTGCAGGGAGCCCCTGGCCCACCAGTAATGTCTGTGTGGCAAGGCTGAACCCTGGTGCTGGCCAGCGGGTAGAACGGGAGTGGGCAGGGGAGTAGGCCCTGGCAAGTATGTCCATTCCTCTGAGTGCAGGGAGGGACAGAGGTGACCAGCCTGATGTGCAGCTCTGGACAGAGCGGGAGGGCTGCTGGGGGCCGGAGGCCACTGCCCGGTGGCAGTTGTGGGAGAGGCAGAAATGACCCGGATCGCTCTAAGGTGAGGGAGAGGAGAGCCCACTCTTTACAGAGACCTCCCCACAGGCACGGGCGCCACGTGGTCCAGGGGCCACTGACTGGGCAAAGACAACCTGGCACAGGGACAGGTCGGGTCTAGTCTGGGATGTGCTGAGCTTGGTGGAGGCACGGGACCCATGAGGATGTCACAGTGATGACTCACATAGCACAGAGGTGACCATGACCCTGCCCTGATGGGGGCAATGACTTGCTGCTGCAGAAAGGTGGATCTGACCCCTGCGGGGTAGCCTAGGAGAGCAAAGGGACTCCACCCTAAGGAGCCCAGGCATGCCATGTCCGATCCACGCCTGCCCAGCCTGGTGGCATCCCCGCTGTCTGTGCTTGGACACCAGCCCTCCCCGGCTCCAGGGCCCTGGCCCTCCAGTACCTTGGCCCAGCCTTGGTTCTACCCCAAGGATTTAAAAACATTTAGAACTGGGAGACTGTATTCTTTCCTTCCTTTTTTTTTTTTTTAAAGCTTGTATGTGGCAAATACCTTCTTTTAAGAGGAAATAACTCACTCCTCTGGCTCTAAGAGGGAAGTGTGAAATTCAAGAGTAAAATCAAGGTTTGGAAAACGTTGCTGTCCCCAGGTACCAGCCCCATCCCGGCAGTGCCTCCCCACACAGGGGATGAGGGGACAGGGGACGAGGTTGGAGGGCCACCAACCAAGCAGAGGAAAGACCGCACAGAGGAAAGCTGGGAGCTGACTGTGGTATAAGCTCAAGAATAGCCCTCACCTTTTTTTTTTTTTTTTTTTTTTTTTTGAGACGGAGTCTCGCTTTGTCGCCCAGGCTGGAGTGCAGTGGCCGGATCTCAGCTCACTGCAAGCTCCGCCTCCCGGGTTCACGCCATTCTCCTGCCTCAGCCTCCCGAGTAGCTGGGACTACAGGCGCCCACCACCTCGCCCGGCTAGTTTTTTGTATTTTTAGTAGAGACGGGGTTTCACCATATTAGCCAGGATGGTCTCGATCTCCTGACCTCGTGATCCGCCCGTCTCGGCCTCCCAAAGTGCTGGGATTACAGGCTTGAGCCACCGCGCCCGGCCAGCCCTCACCTTTAACACACTAAGCTCACGCTGCTGGAACACGGCTGAGAAGCCAGGGATGCGCTGGTTTTAATACAACAAGTATCCCTCAGGGTTGCAGAAGGACGTGGGTTTCAGAGGGACAAACACTGATCACATTAGAAAATAGTGTTATTTCCAAACACAAGCCTAGCATCATGCTTTTTTCCCGGGCTCATTTTCAAAATGATTTACACCTAGACTGAAGGTTTACACTGGCAATGCTGGAAACAGTAACTGGGAATGGTAAGCATGCCCCAGCACCCACAGGAGGCCCACAGGACTCGGAGGCGATGGTGGTGGCCCCGGCCATTCTGAGAACCATGGTGCTTTTGTCATGGGCCCCAGCACCCACAGGAGGCCCACAGGACTCGGAGGCGATGGTGGTGGCCCCTGGCCATTCTGAGAACCATGGTACTTTTGTCATGGGCCGCGTGGGGATGAGGGCCCTGGAAACAGGAAGAGGAAGGTCAGAAGGGCTCCTCCTGCGGTCTCTGTGTCAGAGGCAGGGACATGGCTCAGCAAGGCGGGTGACCTCGTGGAAGCCTAGCTTGGACACGCCCAACCAATCATGCCCAAGCAGCACAGCCCAGGGCGCCTTCTTAGACAAGAGCGGTGAGAGGGAGCCACGTTCTCCACTGCCTGGGCCCTCCCAGCACTCGAGGGCGCTCTGCCCGTGCGGGCACAGGAGGCACCGGGCATGGGCCAGACACCCAGCAAGTGTGGTAGTCGAGTCCCACACCCGGTTCCTGCAGCAGGTCTCCTGAGTGGCCACTTTTTCAGGCACAAAATCCTAACATTTTTATACAAGAAACAAATAATTCAACTGCAAAAAAATACCAATGTTAGGAAGAAATGATTTAAATGAAATGGAAGCAAGTCATGATCGCAGCTTGACATTTTCTACAGACTACAGTTCATATAGGAACAGTGGGGACATGTGAAATTCAAGAGTAAAATCAAGGTTTGGAAAAGGCCGCTGTTCCCAGACAGGAGCCTCCACCCCTGCCAGTGCCTCCCCACACAGGGGACGAGGGGACGAGGGGACGAGGTTGGAGGGCTCAAGAGAGCTGCATCCGGAACACTCTGAACACAGTTGTGGGCCGCCTGCCGCCTCTTATTAAAGAAACTGGACATCAGAGAGGAAGCGTTTGCGAAGTTTGGTGACGGCTCACACAGACTAACGCACAAGTGAACCGCGGGGCTGACGGACGCCTCAGGGTTCCCACCCCACTCAGAGCACAGCCCTACAGCCTCTCTCAAGCCTACCCACTCCTGAACCTGGGTCCCACAGGGCGGGGGATGCGCTGTGGCCCCATGCATGGGATGAAGGGCTTGGGCTGGGTGACTGGCTGGACACCTTCCAGAGAAAAGGCAATGCGTGCTTTAAAGCGGGGAAAAAAAAAAACACAGCTGCAAAAAAAGAGAAAAATATAAGACAGAGCTGATGTCTTACCCCAGGTTTTTTGTCCCTGGCATAGTAAAAACTTAAAATGCACCTGCTGCGGCCAGCACCGACCACAGCTGTGAACAGCAAGCAGAGATAGGAGCAGAACCCACGTGGCCCCGTGTTCCAGTGCGAGGAAGGAGCGGGCCCCCAGCGCCGACAATGACAGGGGGCCAGCTCCAGGCAAGAGGCCAGCATCATTGTGAAATGTATAAAAACATGTGCTCCTTTAGAGTTCCGGAGCCACAACCACAGGCAGCAAAGCAGGCGCCCTGGGTGTCATCTCCTGTCTGGGAATGGGAAGGTGCCACCTCACTTGTCTGAGAAGGGAACCGTGCCTGCAGGAAGTGCGCAGAGCAGGGCACATGCGTGGGGGAAGAAAGCACCTCCCATGGCTCACGCCAGCCTCGCGTGGAAGAAAGCACCTCCCGTGGCTCACGCCAGCCTCGCGTGGAAGAAAGCACCTCCCGTGGCTCACGCCAGCCTCGCGTGGAAGAAAGCACCTCCCGTGGCTCACGCCAGCCTAGTGTGGAAGAAAGCACCTCCCGTGGCTCACGCCAGCCTCGCATGGAAGAAAGCACCTCCCGTGGCTCACGCCAGCCTCGTGTGGAAGAAAGCACCTCCCGTGGCTCACGCCAGCCTCGCGTGGAAGAAAGCACCTCCATGTCTCACGCCAGCCTCGCGTCCTGAAACAGATCCAGAAGCTGCAGAGTTTTAAAAGTTGGCACAGATGAGTGCTGACAATATAAAGATAAAGGACTCTTTCTCACGATGAAACAGGAGTGCAAAGACAGGATCCATTTAAGACGAGCTTTGGGCCACGATCATGGGCTTCCGTGTGAAACTGATGGTGCTTTGCTGTCAGCTGTAAAACGAAACTATGTGTGTGCGTTTGTGTGTATGTGGGTATGCTTATGTGGATGTCTGTGTACACTTGCATGTATATGCGTGTGTATGCACTCACATGTATGTGTGTATGCGTGTGTGTACACACATATTCTCATACACATACTCATATTAGAAATCCAAGTTTTAGGACAGAATACTATAAAAAATGAAGAGTAAAGTCTTTTCCAATTTCGAATCCCCTTTCCCATTCTGCAAAGTTAACCACAACTGTTTCATGAGTGCATCATTCAGCAAATTAGACAGGATTACAGGAACGCTCTCGATGACTTTGAGAAAAAAAGCCAGTTTCCTAAGGTCGGGCTCCTTGTGAGGTCAGGGCAGGCATCCACGCTAAGACAGCCCATGCTGCCCTCCCTGCCTGGGAGACGGCATAGCACCTGGGCTTCTGTGTCCTCACCTGTGCTTCCTGGGGCGAAGGATGACACTGACCAGAGGTGAGGATACGGGAAAATGATACATGGGCCTCTACTGGGCCAGAACAGTTGGCACCATCACACCCAGGTCATCAGAAGGCAGCTGGGGGCCATGGGCCTGGCACCGTCTCCAAGGCCTCTGAGGCATCCAGGGAGGGAACAGGCCCTGTCCAGCCCTGGCCTTCTCCACCCTCCCCAAGGGACAGGCACTCTCCTGCACATCCTCCACAGGGTGTGGCTGCCCTGTGCTCCCGCCGGGTACGCTGCCCAGGGCTCCTTGGGCCACCCCACCCCTCCACACCCACTGCCCAGCACTGGAGCTGAGCCAAGAGCTGGTCTTACTGAATCCAGGCAGGCAGCACCCGGGGACCCCATGGGCAGCAGGAGCAGCTCAGAGAAGCTTGAGGAACCTCCATCCCTGTGCATGTGTGCCTGGAGGGCACCACAGGTCAAGAACACACGACAAACACAGCCATCCACATGAGGAACCTGGCAAGGTGTGCGGGCACATGATTTCCTGCTTGGGAGTGGCCACGCTGGACTCAGGAGCGAGGATGAGAGGGCAGAGTCCTGCTCCTGAGTTTGTTTAAAAAAATCACAACTCAGGCATTTGTATAAAAATATGGAGAAAAAGATGGCCCACTTTTGGGTAAATTCCATGCAGGGCCACCAGGCAGGGAGGGGCAAAATCTGTCCCTGGACTCAACCCTCATCATAATCCTCTCTGTGGATTAGCCAGCGTGGGCAGGCGGGCACCCAGCAGCCTCCTCCACTCTGAGACAGCGACGCACGTCCAAGGGCTCTGCCACAAGGTGCACAGGAAGGCGTTATGCTTTCCAGAATGTAAGTTCTTGCCGACTCTGGTTCTGAGCAGCAGAAGACTTCAGAAATGGGGAAAATGCATCAGAACCAGGGTGGGAAATACTCATACCCACAGCCTCCAAGGAAAGTACCGAGAAAACCCTGGGTGATAGACAACCACTCACGACTCCAAAACAATACATGAATGTGTGACTACAAAGAACTTCAGCTGAATTCACCGAGATCCTACAATATACTATTCACTGCTCTCTGCTAAATCTATATCCTTGCTTTAGCCCAGGGATTAAAACATTGCACGCATTACAGACCCTGATGGCTTTGATACCTCTTTTCAGATCTTAATGTGCTGTTTTCTGTCCAAAGAGGTAGTTAAGCTCCTCATTAAATCTGTAGTTAAATGACAGATGGGCTGGCTGGGGAGGTGTCCCTGCATGGTGTTAATCCGAAGCACACAGCAGCCCCTCCCAGGTGGCAAATGCTCACAGGTAAATGCAGGTAGTCACTGGTTTATCTCAACTGGGAACTTAGCTGGGTTCCTGAGGGTTCTTGAGTATGTCAGCCACTACTGGACCCATTTCTTTCTTTGGGGAAGAAGGCTCTCTTGGCTTAAAAGATAGGCTATTTCACTCTGTGGAAACTTCACAAGAATATATTACATAAAAGTAAAAGCTTTGCAAAGCAATACTTGGTGAAAAGCAAAATGTTTCAAGAACATTTACAAACTATACCCTCGAGCCACACATTGCAGACATCCAGCAGAAACAACTGGATGTACAAACACACCCAGTTACTCAGATGGGGCCTCTGAAGTGACAACGAAGCAAAACCCCTTCTTCTCAGAGGCCCCAACACCTAAAGCCAGGATCTCTGCCTGGCTTCGGCTCAAGGGAGAACAGCTGCCCGAAGCCTTCAATCTTGGGACCAGGAGCCTCTCGATGACCCCCTGCCCAAGAGCCACTGGGAGCAGCTTGCACCCTGAGGTCTCGGGGAGGAAAGCAGGCCCAGGGGCTGGGCACTCTGGCTCTGTCCTGACATCTGTACCTACCCATGAGAGTCTCTGCCCTGCTTCTCGCCAGGGCAGTGGGTGCACACTTTTGGACAGAACACACCTCAACCGGGGGGCTGCAACTAGGACAGGGATGACAAAGTCGCTTCTGGGGACCTCCAGGGAGGAGGGGCTTGATGTTTCCCCCAGGGAGTCAGGAGGGAGCAGGAAAGGCAGGAAGAGAGAACATGCCTGATGCAGGCAGAGCTGGGGCAGGAGCAGGGCTGGGAAAGCCCTGGAAACCACAGCAGGGGTTCACATTTCATCGGGGCGTCAGGGCTGAGGGCTTCCGAGCAGCAGAGTGCAGGAGGAAAAAGCCTGCTGGGAGTGATCCAGGTAGAGAGCCTGGTGGCTGGGTGGGGGTGAGGACTGAAGAGGAGGAATGGTTGAGCGGCACAAAATGAGCGACCGTGTCCCAAGCCCTCCTTTGAGGGGCACAGCACACGGCAGCTGACAGCATGTGGCAGAGGGAGGGCCAGGCAGAGCGGTGGCCGAGGGGTCTGCACGGCCCCAGCCCCAGAGTCCAGCTGCGACACACACGGAGCCGGGGGAGCGGGGGGCGGGGGGGAGCGGCAAAGGGCCTGGGAGCCAAGCTGGGGATGACCTCACCCTGTGGGTCACCAGGAGGGGCGGCACCATCGGGCTCTCTTGCTCCCCGTCCCCTTCCATACCCTGAGGACCAGCCGCATCAAGGAGCTTTGACCTAAAGCAGGCGTCCTGGGAAAATAACAACCTCAAACTGGCGTCAGTAACTTTTCACTTTAGTGTTCTTTCAGATAAAGTACTTTATGCATGAACACATGTCCATCTTCCCGGAAACTGTATTCTCACAATTGGAAGTGTGCTCCCTATAAACCGGACAGCCCCATAGGCCCTGAAGCGGTGCTTGCTTGTAGGAATTATTCTGGAGTCAAAAGTAAGGTCCTCTTGAGAATGGATCTCAGGCAACTGCAAACCCAGCTGGTAGCCAGGTAGCGGGAAAAGCCAGGCTAAGCCAGCACATCTCCGGCGCAGTTTCCCGCAGCGAGCGGCCCCCTCCCCACGACGCCCCCGGGTCTCCCCTCACCACTGTCCGATCGCAAGATCTCAGCAAACCGTTCCCTCCCACGTGGCAGCCCAGGCTGCATAAAGTTGATTCTGGTCACAGACCAGCCCCGAGAAAGCATCCCTTACAACAGGAGCGAAGCATGCACCCCAGAAGGCAACGTGCGGCCGTAGAGCAGGGGGACCCGTGCGCCTACAGGGGACCCGCACCGCCTGCGCGCCCCGTCCCGGGCACCACCAGGCCCAGCACACGAGGCTCACCCAGCGCCGCGGTCCCCTCCCGCCCGCGGGCCGCGTCCAGGGAAAGCCGCTCCGGAGTCCCCGGGCTGCGCGCAGGGCCTGCCAGGGCGGGCGGGGCCCGGACCAGGGACGAGCGCGGGGACCGGCGATGCAGGTCCAGGCTCCCGCGGGGGCCGAGGTTGGGATTCTGGGAGGCAGAGAAAGGGTTGCGGGCCCGGTTCAAGGTGCGGGGGCCTGGGGGGAGGAGCAGGACGCGGGGCGGGGATCGGAAGCGGGGACCCCGAGGAAGGCGTTGAGGGACCAGGATGCGCGTGCGGGCGGCGGGAAGCCGGCGCAGGGACCGAGGCATCGGGTGCGGGCAGCGGGGACGCGGGCTGAGGGGCGGCCGCGGGGAGAGAAGGCGCCGCCGCTCGCAGGGCCGCGCCGCGCCCCAGGCCCCCTCCCCGGCCCCTCCTCCGCCGCGCCTCCCTGGTCCCCGCATCCCTGGCGTCCGCGCCGGCTCCTGGGGCCGCGCGCCCGGGGCACCCACCTGGGCCTTCTGCAGGGCGCTGAGGCGCAGCTCGTGCACGAAGGGGTTCCGCCCCGGGGGCGCCAGCAGCCGAGCATCGCCGGCCCCTGCGCTGGAGGCAGGGGCGGCCCGGGGTCTGCATCCCCGCAACCTCATGGCCTCGCCGTCCCGCCGCGAGCGCAGCCGATCTGCCTGGGGCGCCGAGCGGGGCCGCGGCTGGCTGGGCGCGGGTCTCTGGGCGCGAGCCGAGGATGCGCGGCGGCTAAAGCGGGCCGGGCGCGCAGGCGCGGGAGGTGACGTGGGCGGGGCGGGGGCGCCGGCCGGGGCGGGGCCGGGGCGGGGCGTTCCTGGAAGCCTCGCCTCCCGCCGGCCGGCAGGGGCGGCACCAGCGTGAGTTTAGCGCACGGGAGGCTCCTCTGGGGTCGGTGGGAGGCCTGGGCCGTGGGAGGCCGCGGGCGCCTCCTGCAGCCACTGGAGCACAGGGATCCCCGGCGGGGTCTGCGCCGGGAGAAAGGGAGGTCTTCGGGGCCCGCGAGGCTGCCACGTCGTCCCCTTCCGCCGCTCGGCCCGCCTGCTCGCGGGGACGGAGGAAGGGGCGGGCACGCGTCCAGCTTGCGCGCAAGGCGGGCCAGGCCCTGGGTGCCGAGCCCCGGGCTGTTCCGGCCAAGGCCCCGCCATTCTTCTTATTCGTCGTGCTCCTAGCTCGCACCGGCGACCCTGGAAGCTGCCCCGGGCTGAGGGAGGTTCTTCCAGCCGCGCCTCAGCCCTGGCGACTCCCGCCTGGGGGCCACTCGACCTTAGGACCCCTCAGAACTGAGGAACCCCCAGACCTCAGGACCCCTCAGATCTCAGGACCCCTCAGGCCTCAGGACCCCTCCGACCTCAGGACCTCCCAGGCCTCAGGCCCCGCAGGGATGGCCCAGGCAGGAGGTGCACACAGGGGCCCTGACTGTCCGTGCTGGTTCTGCGGGGACTGCGATGGGATCCCAGCCCTTTCCACCCATAGCTCCTCTGGCGCGGGCATTGCCTCTGGTGGTCGGGAGCCTTGTGAGGAGCCCCAGGGTGGGGCCCATAGTTAGCCAGGGCGAGAGTGGGATGGGCTCCTGCCTCCGGGTGAACACGCATGGATTTAAGAACCCACGCAGGCGTTCGGTCACAGTGCTCACGGCTTCCTCACCCCGGCTGGCACTGTTGGTTCCTGCACGGCCACTGGACCTCACCCAGACAGAGCCGGTTTGGGTCACCTGGCCAAACCCCAAGGGTCCTGGCTCCTGGGGATGTCACTGCTGTGCAGGCCTCAGCGGGGCCCCATCCTCAGCAGATGCCAGGGAGTGCCCCGATCCCTCCGATGACCCTGCCTGCGCCCTTGTGGACCTCATAGTGCAGTGGGCAGGCAGAGACCCTTCTGTGTCTGAGACCTGGGTGAGGGCCAGGGGTCTGTGCCATCCACGTAACATGCAGAGAGAAGGCCCTGGCAGGCCAGACCCGCTGCATGGCCTTGTTCCTGCCCCGTAAGAGTCCCAGCCTATGCCTAGCAGCAGCACCTGTCCCAAGTGCCACACCCACAGAGATGGGGTGAGCTCTGTGGCCCTGCCACCAGCGTTGCACCCACCTCCTGGGCTTTTAGTGGCCACTTGCTCTGATCCCCAAAACCAGAACCCGGCACCCAAGGCCACGCAAGGCTCCTCACAGAACTGATCATCAAGAAAGCCCAGGACACAAAGCCTGCCAGCCACAGGGCAGCACCTGCACCCCAGCGATCCAGACGGCCCCACATGCTGCCTGAGTGCTCTGGAGAGGAGGGGCCCTAGGGTGTCCCAGTCCTGGGATGAGAGCAGCCTCAGGACCAGGCTTGGAGAGCCATGAAAGTGGGGTCCTTCCAGAAGCACAGGCCAGAAAGTGGTGTGTGGTGGAGGGGAAGCCTGCTGGAGATGGTGCGGAGCCAGATTCAATGGGGAGAGCTGCCAGAGAGTCATGGCTGTGTCCCCAGAAGAAGCACAAGTCCTAACCCACAGCACCTGTGGCCTCGACCTTATTTGGAAAGAGAGTCTTTGCACATGATCAGGTTAAGAGGAAGTCATTAGGGTGGGCCCTAGTCTGAAATGGCTTGTGTCCCTATGAAGAGGGAGATTCGGACTCAGAGACAGACACAGAGAGAGCTCCACGGGAAGGCCAGGGTTCTGCTGCTACAGGCAAGCAGCTCCCAGGAGCTGGACAGCCCTGGAGCAGGTCCTCTCTAGTGTCCTTAGATGGAGCCTGGCCGTGGGGCACCATGATCGCAGGCTTCTGACCTCCAGACTGGGAGAGAATAAATTTTTTCTGCTTTAACCTGCAGAGTGCAAAGTGAGTCGGACCCCAGGGAAGGAGGTGGGGAGACTGGGGGAAGAACCTCATACTGCCCCACAATCTAAGCAGGGTCGGCAGGCTGTCCTTGAGCCAAGGTCAGTGGAAAGAGGAGTCCCTCTCCCAGCAGAGGTCTTTGGTGGAGCCGCTATGGGTAGCGTGGCCTTGGTGTAGAAGCTTAGTGGATCCTTGGGTCACTGAGGCACCATTTGGAGGAGGCCCAGAGGCCCAGCTCTGGGGTCAGTACACAAGAGGGCACAGCTGGGAGGGTGGGTGAGACAGGGCCAAGGGCAGAGCAGAGCAGGGGGCAGGACTGGGGCACACTCTTCCTCATCAAGCAGAACCCAAGGAGGCCCCAGAGAGCAGCCAAGGAGCAGAGGCCCCCAGAAGGGCTGAGTCCACAGAACTGCCCCTTCCAGGAGGACTGGCCAGGAGAGACCTGGGAAGGCCAGCCAGTGGTAGTAGCAAGCAGTGGAGACCACCACCTTGCAGGGTGCTGTGGAGTGGACAGGAGTTACAGAGCTTCTTTCCCAGCTACTCGAGAAAGGAGGAAGCATGAAGGGCAGGAGGAGGAAGGTGGAGGCTTGGCGGGAGGCTGGGATCCAGGGCAGCAGCTCAAGGAAGGGGCCCAGGACATGTTCCTGGGTGGGAGGCAACAGGCCAGCCTCACAGGAGATGTTGAAAACCCCTATGAGAGGGGGTGTGATGGGCCCATCTCAGTCAGGAAGGAGCCAGCGCTCAGGGGAAGGAAGGGCCTGGGGTCTGGAGTGGGGACTTCTTTGCTGCTGCAGCTGGAAAGGGGTGGGATGGTCCACAGGGTATGTGCCCAGGGGGTGGGGAGCTGGGGCACTCTTGTGTGCAGGAGTCAGTTTTCTCCTGGGGACTGTGAGGGGTGGAGAGGCGGGCCTGATTATGGGGAAATCAGTGCAAGCCTGGAGGAGCAGCAAGGAAATTCCTCAGCCCACACCGGTCCTTCACACTTAGGCTTTGGTTCTTCTGTGTAATGGAATGTTCTTAAGACCTGGAGGGTTCTGGAAGCTTGATTAAGAGAAGCTCGTCTTGGGCAGGGAGGTATAAGCAGTTTTCTCACTGTAGCAGGGGAAAAATGAGTTTATCGTCAGGACTTAGTTTTGGGAAAACTACCCTAAGGGTCCTTTAACTACAAAGGAGTCCCCACTGTGGTTCCCAGGAACCTCCTGGAAGCCCCCTAGAGCTCCCTGGGGCTGGTAACCACACCCTGAGGCTTCTGGCTCTGGTTTTGTTTCTGTTTTAAGAGTGTAGATTCACGGAGAGGTGTTTCCTACACTCCAAGTGCATTGAGAACATGAGGTACCTGCTTGTTCTGGTGAGGCTGGGTATTTTTGTGTTGTTGGTTTAATTTTTGAATTTTAGAGTTATCTCTAGGACAGAAAGAGATGTTCTCCTTCATTTTCTACTAACATCTTTTTTCAGTTCTGCCTTTCATGGTTGTATTTTAATCCATTTGAAGGTTTTTTTTCTCTGCATGGAGACCCGATATTCTCAACACCAGGTATCAATCACGGACTGCCTCTTGTGGGTCCACTTCCAGCATGAACAGAAGGGTTCCTGAGGCTCCTTCTGGCTGCCCCATCTCACCCACCGGTCTGTGTACTCATTTACTCCCGTGGTGGCATCTGGCTGCTTCAGTGACTACACCTTTCAACCGTGTGCAGAGGGGGTTCCTTCCTGTTGGCGCTTCTTCCCAAGAATTGTAGTAGGAATTCAGGGAATTTTATTTTTCCATCCAAATTTTGGAAGCAGTTGTCCCCATTGCTAAAAATTCCCACTGGAAGCTTCCTTTTGAATCACATTAATTGTACAGGGTACTTCAGTAAGAATGTTACTTCATTCTTAATGTTCATTCTCCCCGTTCCATAAGAAGGTTACTTCAGTAAGAGCTGGTTGGCCCTGGGAGGGGCCCTCTGAGGACCAGCAAGGCTCCAAGGTTTCAAAGCACTAGAAAATACAAAAAACGTTGTTTTAAATGGATGACGTGGCATGGACACTTTACAATTTTGAGAATTGTGTTTCACCAACATGGTTATTCCACCATTTATTTAGATCTTCTTTCATGCCCTTTGACAGCATTTAAAATTTTTCTACATAAAGATTCTATATTTTTGTTAATTCCTTGATGCTTCCTACTTCTGCAGTGGTATAATAATCATTTCAAAAATTACTCTTGGGGGCCGGGCGCGGTGGCTCAAGCCTGTAATCCCAGCACTTTGGGAGGCCGAGGCGGGTGGATCACGAGGTCAGGAGATCGAGACTATCCTGGCTAACACGGTGGAACCCCGTCTCTACTAAAAATACAAAAAAAAAAAAACTAGCCGGGCGTGGTGGCGGGCGCCTGTAGTCTCAGCTACTTGGGAGGCTGAGGTGGGAGAATGGCGTGAACCCGGGAGGCGGAGCTTGCAGTGAGCCGAGATCACGCCACTGCACTCCAGCCTGGGAGACACAGCGAGACTCCGTCTCAAAAAAAAAAAAAAAAAAAAAAAAATTACTCTTGGGCCAGGCGTGGTGGTTCATGCCTATAATCTCAGCACTTTGGAAGGTTGAGGTGGGCAGATCATCTGAGGTCAGGAGTTCGAAACCAGCCTGGCCAACACGGCAAAACCCCTTCTCTACTAAAAATATGACAATTAGCCAGGTGTGGTGGCACTCCTGTAGTCCCAGCTACTTGGGAGGCTGAGGCAGGAGGATTGCTTGAACCTGGGAGACAGAGATTGCAGTGAGCCAAGATCACGCCACTGTGCCCCAGCCTGGGCAAGAACAGAGCGAGACTCTGTCTCAAAAAAAAAATTACTCTTGACACTATGGATTATATGGAGAACCACTATTGATTGTGTTGGACTTGTAGAGGTTGTATGAAGACAGACCCCAGGGTACAAGAGGATCTGTGGATGTTCCAGCTGAGGAGTGCACAGCCCCAGAGTGAGGGACCCCATCATGTACAGTGGATGGACTTCCTAGAGAACCCAGAATCACGACAAACAGAACATTGTGGTGGTTTTCAGTCACTGAGATGAGTTTGTTAAGCAGTGATAGTGTCTTTCAAAGAGCTGATATTTTAAATTTTGATGAAGTTCAATTTATCAGTGTTTTCTTTTAGGGATCATGTTTTTGGTATCCTCTTTTATAAATATTTACCTGTATCAAGGTCATTAAGATTTTCTTATTTCAGAAGTTTTATAGTTATAGCTTTACCATGTAGTTCTGTATTCCATTTCAAGTTGACATTTGTACATGGCATAAAGTAAAGTAGAGGCAGAAGCTTTTTTAGTTTCAAATTTTTTCGTCTGAGTATTCAACTGTTTCAGCACCATTTGTTGAAGAGAATATTCTTTCTCCATTGAATTACCTTGACAACTTTGTAAAAAAATTAAGTGGCCATGTATGTATAGTTGAGTCTATTCCTGGACTCCATATTTTGTTCCATTGATCTATACATCTGCAACTGCCAACATCACACTATCCTGATTACTAAAGTTTTATATTAAGTCTTGAAATTAGACTGCACTGCCCTGGAGTGCAGTGGCCCGATCTCGGCTCACTGCAGCCTCTGCCTCCTGAGTTCAAGCGATTCTCCTGTCTCAGCCTTCCGAGTAGCTGGGACTACGGGCATGTACCACCACACCCAGCTAATTTTGTATTTTTAGCAGAGATGGGGTTTTACTATGTTGGCCAGGCTGATCTCGAACTCTTGACCTCAGGTAATCCACCCGCCTTGGCCTCCCAAAGTGCTGGGATTACAGGTGTGAGCCACCATGCCTGGCCAAAATTTTAGAATCATTTTGTCAACAAACTGAAGTATCCAGGAACAAATGAACAAAAGGTTGGTGGGATTTTTAATGAGATTGTGTTGAATCTATTGATCAATTTGGGAAAATTGCCATCTTAGCAATTTTGAGTTATCCATCCATGAGCATGGTATAGAGCTCGTTTATTTAGATTTTCTTTAATTTCCCTCAGCAATGTTTCATTATTTTCACTACATAGGTCTTACATAGGTTTTTCTAATTCTGTTCCTATTTCATGTTTTGATGCTGTTGTAAATGATACTGCTTCTTAATTTCAATTTCCAGAAGTTTGTTGCTCGTATATAGAAATACAGCTGATTTTGTATATTTACTTTGTATGCATTAACCTCGCTAAATTCATTTATTAGTTCTAGTGACTTTTTTTGTAGATTCTTTAGGATTTTCCCCATTTCACGATCATAATACCTGTGAATAAGGAGCTTTATTTCTTCCTTCACCAGCAACACGTATGCCTTTTGTTGTTTGCATTTCCTCTTGTTCCACTGACTGTGACATCCTCTACAGAATGTTGGACAGAGTGCTGAGACTGGGCATCTTGTCTTGTTAACAATCTTGGGGATTGTTAGTACCCAGTGCCCAGTCTTGAGGTGAGCTGTGGGTTTTCACAGATGCCCTGAAAAAGGATGAGGGTGTTCCTTTCTATTCCTAGTTTACTGAGTAGTTTTTATCGTTTTGGCCAAAAATCTTGCTTGTGTCTATTGAGATTGTCTTAAAATTTTCTTCTTAATCCTGTGAATATGGTGAATTAAATTGGTTCATATTCCAATTTTAAACCAACCTTGTTTTTCTGGATAGGCCTCACTTAACCATACTACACGACTGACTTATATATTACTGAATTTAAGTTGATAAATTTATGTTAAAGATGTTTGTGTCTGTGTTCATGAGAAATATTGACTGTAGTTTCCTTTTCTTCTAATGTCTTTGCCTGACTTTCTAATGAGGATAATACTGTCTTTCAAACATGAGTTAGGAAGTATTCCAAATTCTCTATTTCTAAATAAAGAGTGAGTAGGGTTGGTATTATATCTTCCTTAAATGTTTGTTAGAGTTCATCAATGAAGCTATCTGTAATGAGAGTTTTCTTTTTCAGAAAGATTTAAAGATTATGAATTTGAATGCTTCATTAGATATGGTGTTATTCATCTTTCTATTTCTTCCATCTAAAAACCTAAGTTTTTTTAGTAATTTAGATATTTTTTAGTAAATTAGAATTTGTCCATTTTATCTAAGTTGTTGATTTATTGGCATACAATTGTTTATCATAATCCCTTTTATCCTTTTAACATCTATAGGATCTAGACTGATGTCCCTTGTTCACATTTATAATATTGGTAATTTGTGTCTTCTTCCTTTTTCTTAATCACTTTGGCTAGAGGTGTATTTTGTTATTGATCTTTAGAAATAACTGCCTTTTGAATTCATTGATTTTTTTCATATTACTTTTCTGTTTTCTATTTTTGTTGATTTCTGTCTTTATCTTTATTATGTTCTTTTCTCTCCTTCTTTTGGGTTTAATTTGCTCGTTTGTTCCTACTTTCTTTTTTTTTTTTTTTTTTTTTTTTTTTTTTTTTTTTTTTTTGAGACGGAGTCTCGCTCTGTCGCCGGGGCTGGAGCGCAGTGGCCGGATCTCAGCTCACTGCAAGCTCCGCCTCCCGGGTTTACGCCATTCTCCTGCCTCAGCCTCCTGTGTAGCTGGGACTACAGGCGCCCGCCACCTCGCCCGGCTAGTTTTTTGTATTTTTTTAGTAGAGACGGGGTTTCACCGTGTTCGCCAGGATGGTCTCGATCTCCTGACCTCGTGATCCGCCCGTCTCGGCCTCCCAAAGTGCTGGGATTACAGGCTTGAGCCACCGCGCCCGGCCACCTACTTTCTTAAGTTGGAAGTATAGACCATTGATTTTAGACCTGCCTCATGTAATACCACAAATTTCCTTCTAAGTTCTGCCATATCTGCATTCCACAAATGTTGGCAAGCTGATTTTTCATTTTCAGTCAGTTTTCAATGTACTTTCTTTTTTCCCATGTGGCTTCTTCTTTGATTCATGTGGCTTTTTTGTTATGTGTTAATTTCCAAATATTTGGAGAATTTCCAGTTAATTTTTATTACAATTTATTTGTGGTCACGGCTGTGGGCCCGGCTAGTTTTTTTTTTTTGTATTTTTAATAGAGACGGGGTTTCACCGTGTTAGCCAGGATGGTCTCGATCTCCTGACCTCGTGATCCGCCCGTCTCGGCCTCCCAAAGTGCTGGGATTACAGGCTTGAGCCACCGCGCCCGGCCAGTGAGCTGAGCTTCTTTGATTTATGGGTTTATACTTTTAATAAAATTTAGAAAACTTATAGTCATTATTTCCTTTTTATCATGACTTTATTGAATTATAATTGATATATAATAAACCATATAAATTTAAAGTGGACATTTTGCTGTTTTTATATATACACAAACATGTATATACACACACACACACAGACACACACACACATCCTATGAAATTGCCACTGTATTTAAGATAGGAAACATATTTATTATTCCCAAAAGCTTTTTCACTCCCTTTTGTAATCCCTACATCCCACCCCTACACATTTCATCCTCAGGCAACCCCTGTTCTACTTTCTGTTGCTGTAAGTTAGTTTGCATTTTCTGAAATTTTATATAAATAAAAGCATACCGTTTCTTCTTTGGTTCCAATTATTTCACTCAGCATAACTATTTGAGGTTCACCTTTTTTTTGTTTTTGTCAATCATTTATTTGTTTTTATTGCTGAATAGTATTCCATTGCATAGATATTTGTTTATCCATTCTCCTGTTGATAAATATTTGGGTTGTTTCTAGTTTGGAACTATTACAAACAAAGAGGCTGTGAGCATTTGAGTACAAGTCTTGGTATGGATGTGTGGTTTTCATTTCTGTTGGATAAATACTTACCAGTGGGAAGCTGGGTGATACATTTTGAAAGAAATGGTCAAACTCTTGTCCACAGTGGTTGGACCATATTATATCCCCCAACCCAGACTGTGAATGAGCGTTTCAGTTCTTACATATTTTTGCCTACACTTAGTATGGTAAGACTTTTAAGTTTAGGCATCCTAATACATATGCAGTGGTGTCTCATTGTGATTTTAATTTGCTTTCCCTTTGAATAATGACCTAAAACATCTGTGCATGTGCTCATTTCTTGTCCATAAATCTCCTGGATGATGTGTTCAAATATTTTTCTCATTACAGTATTTTTGTTTTATTATTAATGGGTCTAGAGAGTTTTTATATATTGTGAATACAATTTCTTTACAGGATATATGACTTGCAAACATTTTGTACCATTCTGTGGCTGCTTTTTCATTCTTTTAACAATATTTCTCAAAGAGAAGTTTTTAATTTTTATGTTCAATTTACCTTTTTAAAAAACAATCATGCTTTTGATGTTATATCTAAAAATATCTTTGCTTAATTCAAGGTTATGAATAGTTTCCCTTGTTTTCTTCAAGAAGTTTTATAGTTTATATTTTATAATTAGGTCTGTAAACCATTGTGAGCTAACTTTTACATGGTATGAGGTATAGATACAAGTTTTTTTTTTTTATTTTTTTACCTACGGATGTAGAATTCTTCTATATCATTTATTATAAGACTATCCCTTCTCCACTGAATTGCCTTTGCAGCTTGGTGAAAAATTGATTGACCACATCTGTGTGTTTCTGTTTCTGGGCTGTCTATTCATTGCACTGACCTATTTATTCATTTGGATGCAAGTCTTGACTACTGTAATTTTATAACATGTCTTAAGATCCAGTGACATTAGTCCTTAAACTTAGTTTTTCTTTTTGAAAGTTGTTCCAAATTTTTGAGGTCCTTTCCATTTCCATATGAATCTTAGAATCAGTTTGTCAATTACTACAGAAAAATTCTGCAATTTTGAGATTATGTCAGCACCATACACAAATTTTGGGAGAAATAACATCTTGACAATATTGAGTCTTTTGACTCACTATCATGGTACATCTCTCAGTTCATCTCGGCTTTCTTTAATTTCTCTCAACAATGTTTTGTAGTTTCCAATGTGTAAATCTTACCCATCTTTTGTCAGATTTATCATTAAATATTTAATATTTTAAATGGTACTTAAAAATTTTTGTGAACTTGTGGAGAACGTATGTTCTATATCTGTCGGGTGTAGTGTTTTATAAATGTCAGTTAGCTCAAGATTGTGGATAATGATGTCATGTCTTCTACTTTTAACTGATATTTTTGTCTGATTGTCTTTACTGATGTGTTGTTCATATTGTGATATGGTTTACTTCTCCTTCTAATTCTTTTTTCTTTTTACCTGTACTTTTGGTGATTTGAAGCTCTGTTATTAGGTACACACATATTTAATTATGTCTTTCTGATGAGTTGAGCCTTTTAACATTATGAAATATCTCTATTTCTGGTAATACACTTTGTTTTGAACTTGATTTTTTCCTGATATTAATAAACACACTCCAGTCTTAGTTTTGCCTGGTACCTTTATTATCAACCCATTTGTGATTTGTGTCTTTATATTTAATATGGATCTTTTGTGGACAGTATATAGTTTTTTTCTTGATTTTTCATTCTTTCTTTTTTTTTTTTTTTTTTTTTTTTGAGACGGAGTCTCACGCTGTTGCCCAGGCTGGAGTGCAGTGGCGCGATCTCGGCTCACTGCAAGCTCCGCCTCCCGGGTTCCCGCCATTCTCCTGCCTCAGCCTCCTGAGTAGCTGGGACTACAGGCGCCCGCCACCGCGCCCGGCTAATTTTTTGTATTTTTAGTAGAGACGGGGTTTCACTGTGGTCTCGATCTCCTGACCTTGTGATCCGCCCGCCTCGGCCTCCCAAAGTGCTGGGATTACAGGCTTGAGCCACCGCGCCCGGCCGATTTTTCATTCTTTCTCTATCAGCCCTTTTACCCCCATTCTTCACAGAACACTTTTAATGTGCCTTATGTCTACATTGATTACCTACCCTATAACAGAATATAATAATTTTTGCTTTTAACAGCCCTATGTATTTTAAAGAAATTAATAGTAAATTAATAATCACTTGATTTACTATTTCTGAAGTTCTTTTTTTTTTTTTTTTTTTTTTTTTTTTGAGACTGAGTCTGGCTCTGTTGCCCAGGCTGGAGTGCAGTGGCCCGATCTCAGCTCACTGCAAGCTCTGCCTCCCGGGTTTACGCCATTCTCCTGCCTCAGCCTCCCGAGTAGCTGGGACCACAGGCACCCGCCACTTCGCCCGGCTAGTTTTTTTGTATTTTTTAGTAGAGATGGGGTTTCACCGTGTTAGCCAGGATGGTCTCGATCTCCTGACCTCGTGATCCGCCCGTCTCGGCCTCCCAAAGTGCTGGGATTACAGGCTTGAGCCACCGCGCCCGGCCTATTTCTGAAGTTCTTTATTCCTTTCTGAAGTTCCCTGTTTCCATAAGATATAATATATGTTCATCCGGAAGAATCTCCTTTAACGTTCCTTACAGTACCTGTCTGCTGCACACGAATAGTTCTTTAAATCTTAATTTTTAAATCTTTGTTTTGCTTTCACTATTTTAATGATTTTAGAAATCTAGGCTGACAGTTTATTTTCATTCTGCCCTTTAAAAATCCTGTTGCCCTGTCTTCTGACATCTGAAAATGCTGGTGATAAATCGGCAGTGATTTAAATCTTCGTCTTGTGTGTGTCATGCGTCATTTTTACCCGGCTGCCCTCTCCTTTTATCTTGATCTTTGGTCTTCGGCAGCTTGATGTTAATCTTCCTAATTGTGGTTTTCTTAGAGTGTATCCTGCTTGTAGGTTTTCTGAGATCCTTGAATCTGAAAGTGTATACACTACATTTGGGGAATTATCTGCTACTAATTCTCTTTAGATTTTTTTTTTCTGCTACTTTTTTTTTTCTCATTTCTTCTTCTGGAGCTCCCATTACAGATATATAAGCCTTTTGATACCGTCCCATAGGTTCCTGAGGTTCTGTTCATTTTTTTAAAAATTTCTCTCTTTCTTCTTTATATTGGGCAATTTTGAATGATCTGTCATCCATTTTAATTCATTTGTCATTGCCATTCTGCTGTTAAGCCAACCCGGTAAATTTGTATTTTCAGATATTGTGTTTTTCAATGTTAGTTTTTCACTGGGTTCTTTTTCATAGTTTCTTTTTCTCTGCTAATATTCCCCATCTTTTTATTTATTGTGAGTATGTTTTCTTTGCTCTAAGCATAGCTGGAATGGCTGACTTAGAGCCCGCATCTGCTGTCTCCACACTGGCTCGTCAGGGCTTAGCTTGGTTGGTCATCCTTTTCTTTGAGACTGGGTCACATTTCCCTGTTCTTCACGTGGGACGTAGGAGGCTCGGGGGTGCTCGTTCTCTCAGTGAATGCTGGTGGTTTCCCTTTAGTGCTGTTTAGTTGGGTCTGACTCGCATGTGAACTCTGTCTCCTGGGTGGCAGCCTCTGTTTTGGTTCAGTTCAGTCCTTGGCTGAGCTGCTTTGGGTCACTCCACACCTGGTGACCCTGCTGTTAACCAGTGATGTGACACGGATAGAGCTTATGCACAGAATTTGGGGTTCTTCTTCACGTCTTTTCTCTTTTTAAGGCTCCCCTTACCCTTTAGTGGATCTTCTGTCATAGTATTAGCCACTCTATGTGGTTTTAACCTCTGGCTCAAAGCTACAAAATAGGACGGTTCCCTGTGTATATCTCTTCTTACAAGGTTTACCTCCCATCCACAATTTACCAGCTTTTGTTCATTCTCCAAGACAGGTTATCGAAACGTAAAAAAGAAAAAAAAAAAAATCTCAGGAGTCTTGTCTCATAGCAGCTTACATGGACATACCCAAAGCGGAAAACTCCAAACTTATATTTTTAAAAATACTGAACTGTTCTCTCTCCAGATATCTTAATGTACTTCAGAAATTTTTTAAAAACGGAATCAACTGTCACTCTCACTTTCACTTTTATTTCTCATCTATGATAAATTTCCATTTAAATGTAGTTGAAATCCACCCCGCTAAACTATTCCATAGGAAATAATATGGGTACAATTATTGTAATTGCCTACAATTTAGGCTTTTTCTGAGTTCCAGAAAGGCTACAAATAAAATGTTTGCTCAGACGTTTACTTCGTACCTAAAATAAGAAGGATGTGGTCCATCTGGTCCCTGTGGCCCTGTTTGTGGTAGGGCTGGTGTCAGTATTCCAGCGTCAGCAGTGACCTGGGTACTTTCACGTGAATTATCTTCTTGTTCATTAACTCCATCAGGTGGTGTTAACCCCAGTTTTCAGAGGAGGACGTTGAATCTCTGCAGGTTGCACAACACAGCCTAAGGTATCAGAGGAGGCCAGGAACAGCACTGAGGTTGGAAGCCAGATTTATGCCTTGAAATCCTGCGCCCGTCCCACCACAGGGACTACCTCGCAAACTTCCGGGTTCGAAATCCCTTGGTTTCATTCACTGTATGACAGTTGTAGATAGAAATTTAAAAAATGGAAAAGGTTGCCACAGAACCCTCCTAATTTAATAACATCTGTAACTCGAGTCTTCTCTTCTGAGCTGGGGTCGGAAGATGGCTCTTCCCCCGGGATGGAACTTGTGGAAGGGCCGGAAGATGGCTCTTTCCCCCCGGATGGAGCTTGTGGAAGGGCCGGAAGATGGCTCTTTCCCCCCGGATGGAGCTTGTGGAAGGGCCGGAAGATGGCTCTTCCCCCGGGATGGAGCTTGTGGAAGGGACACAACTGCAGTTCTGGGGTCTGCCTCTGAGTGAACCACAGGGTTGGGGGATTCTGTAGTTTGTAGTTTGCTAATGTTTGGGTTGAACTAATGACAGAATTTTACCTTGGCCAGTGTACTCGCTTCTTAGGGCTGTAGGAACAAATTACCACAAAGTGGGTGTCTTAAAACAACAGAAATGTGTCGTCTCACAGTTCCGGAGGTCAGAAGTCTGAGATCAAGGTGTGGGCAGGGCTGGTTTCTTTTTTTTTTTTTTTTTTTTTTTTTTTGAGACGGAGTCTCGCTCTGCCGCCCAGGCTGGAGTGCAGTGGCCGGATCTCAGCTCACTGCAAGCTCCGCCTCCCGGGTTCACGCCATTCTCCGGCCTCAGCCTCCCGAGTAGCTGGGACTACAGGCGCCCGCCACCTCGCCCGGCTAGTTTTTTGTATTTCTTAGTAGAGACGGGGTTTCACCGTGTTAGCCAGTATGGTCTGGATCTCCTGACCTCGTGATCCGCCCGTCTCGGCCTCCCAAAGTGCTGGGATTACAGGCTTGAGCCACTGCGCCCGGCCTGGTTTCTTGAGAGCTCTAAGGGACGGTCTGACCCAGGCCTCTCCCATCTCCTGCCCCTGCCTCACTGCCCTGCTGCCTGAGTTCACTTGGTTGTTCTCCTGTGTCTGTGTCTACAGTTGTCCTCTTCCTTTTCAGACGAGGACCCCAGTCATGGGATTTAAGGCCCACCTTAAATCCAGGATGATCTCATCTCGAGATGCCCCTCCTAGTTACATCTACAAAGACCCTGTTTCCAAATAAGGTCACATGCACAGGTACCAGAAGTTAGGACTTGGACACATCTTTTTGGGGCCACTCCCCAACTCTACAGCCATTCAATCTCGTACAATTTGGGCAAAATCCGTGACAGATGTTAGAGATGAAGTGTGGTCCCTGCTGGCTGCCCGTGTCCCCTTTGCCGTCCGCTCCTCCTCGCTGTGAAGGTCAGTGATAAGGCTCCCTTCTCGTGGCACTGGGGAGTTCTGATGGTGCTCCAGGGCCTTTGCTACCATCACCTGGGCACTCACGTTGCCCACACAGCAGGCCTCGCTGTGAAACCGTTTCTCCTCGGACTTCAGGTGGAGAGGCTGCTGTGGTCTCTCCAGGCCACACAGGGCCACACAGGGTCACACAGGGCCACATAGGGTCACACAGGGATACACAGGTTACACAGGGCCACATGGGGCCACACAGGGCCACACAGGGTCACACAGAGCTACACAGCGTCATACAGAGCTACACAGGGTCACACAGGGTCACACAGAGCTACACGGGGCCACACAGAGCCACCCAGCGTCACACAGAGCTACACGGGCCTCACAAGCCCATGTGGGAAGAACCCGCCAGGAGGCATTTCAGCCGGGCAGGGCAAGCAGGCTTAGGGTTGACTCACTGGATTAGTCTGTGGTTCCACGGGGTCCAGGGCACATGTAGAAGCTGCCCCCTGCTGTCCAACACCGGGCCCTGGGGTGGGCAGGGCAGGTGGGGAGCGGGAGGCAAGGGCACCCTGGCCTGTTTGGGTTCCACATGGAAAGTGATGTGGGTTGTCTGTGTCCCCACCCAAATCTCACCTTGAATTGTCATAATCCCCACACGTCAAGGGTGGGGCCAGGTGGAGATACCGAGTCATGGGGATGGCCTCCCCCATACTGTTCTCATGGTAGTGAATAAGTCTCACGAGATCTGATGGTTTTATGAATGGGAGTTCCCCTGTACAAGCTCTCTTGTCTGCCACCATGTGAGATGTGATTTTGCTCCTCATTCACCTTCCGCCATGGTTGTGAGGCCTCCTCAGCCATGTGGACCTGTGAGTCAATTAAACCTCTTTCCTGTGTAAATTACCCAGGCTTGGGCCTGTCTTTATTAGCACGTGAGAACAGACTAATATGGAAAGTGTGCTTACAGGTAAGCGGCTTCCTGACTCCAGGTGCTGGCCAGGCCTGGGAGAGGTGATGGCTCCAGGGTCAGCAAAGCTCCAGAGTCAAACCTCGGAACATAAAGACGACTGGGACCCATTCCCTTCTCGCCGCACCAGCACCTCCTGCCTGGGGAATCTCTGGCTTCCTGGCTGGCCCTGGCTGTGCCCCGATTTTTCATCTTTGTGGCCAGGGGATCCTTCCAGACATCAGTGGGTGGATGGGCTTCCTTGCCTGGGGCCACCAGTGGCACCCACCTCTCCAGCAGGGAGATGCCTCTGGGCCTGGCTGCCACTGTGGCCCCTCATTCCTGACCCCTCTGCCTCATCCCTACCCTTCCTGAGGGTCCTCCCTGCCCCCCCAGGCAGCCGTGCTCTGACCAGTGGGCTCTTGCCCCTGCTGTTCCTGCAGCCACTTCTTTTGGGTCTTGACCCAAAAGTCCGGCAGACAAGCCCTGGGCCCTGCTGTGTGCACAGCTCTTGTGAGCCCACGCACTCTGCCTGCATCTTAGAGGAGGTTTCATTGCTTGGTATACAGTGGTTTCCAAGGCACCTCAGTGAGTGAGTTAGACCCTTTTATAGTCAGGGAAACTGAGGCACAAGAGACTGACCCGGATCATAGCCAGGACCAGTGAAGGAAGGTGGTGACCTCCTTTCCAGTCTTTGGGGTCTTTCTTCTGGGCACTCGTCCAGCGTCCCTGGTGGAGTCTGCCCTGCGACCGTCCATTTCTGCAGGTGATTTCTCGAAGGAGGCTCTGGTTCGTAACACTTGGTTCCCAGAAGAAACCGTTTTTCTCAACGGCGGGACATTTGGCATCAAATAAGGACTTAGATACTTGACGTTGTTTTTATATCCTATTGGGAAATTTTGACCTCATTTACTATATTGTGATAAGCATTTAAAGCATGTGGTAGTAATTGTGGCCGCAGGGCCAGGATGCTGAAGCTGATTCTGTGGAGATGCAGCTCTTGGGGTCCCAAGTCATATTAAAAAACACTTGTGTAATGAACACAGTATCTCCCTCAGTGGCTGCGTCTGTCCCATTTTCTTTGACGTAAAATATGTGATGCTCTGTGGGAACATGAGCTGGAATGATTATCTCGTCAGTGGGTCTTTGTGAAAACTAAAAAGATTTTGAAATCTAGAGGCGCGCAGCTTTTTTCAGCATTTGAATGCATCTTTCTTCACACTTTGGGTTTGCAGAACAAATGTTTGCATGTAATTTTGCTTCCCAAAATGTCAAAAATAGCACAAATATGAAAACAAGGATTCTCAAAGAGTGATCTTTTATGGAAAGACTGCTTACAGTAACTCGTCCCAGTTGGCTTTGAAAAACGCTGGTTGGAATTATCTTCACACACTTGGGGACAGGGAGTGTAAGGGAAACCCCTGCCTCACTGTCTCAGGAACACTGTGATGAGGGCCTCTTCCTTTCCTGGCCCCCCACAAGCCCCAGCATCTGTTGATCGAATGAGGAAGGTGTATCTCCTTTTTTAAAATCATGTGTAATTTTATATTGTCAAAAACATAAGCATGGCTAATTGTATGATCTCTTGTGTCATTTGTAAGGAATTCAGCATAAAAAAATATTTTCTCAGCTGGGTGCAGTGGCTCATGCCTGTCATCCCAGCACTTTGGGAGGCCAAGGCGGGCAGAACTCAGGAGTTCGAGACCAGCCTGACCAACATGGTGAAACCCCTGTCACTACTAAAAATACGAAAATCAGCCAGGCGCAGTGGCACGCACCTGTAATCCCAGCTACTCAGGAGGCTGAGGCAGGAGAATCACTTGAACCCGGGAGGCGGAAGTTGCAGTGAGCCCAGATCTCACCATTGCACTCCAGCCTGGGAGACAGAGCAAGACTGTCTCAAATATATATACACACACACACGTATGTATATATGTATATACACACATATATATAATATACACACATATGTGTGTATATATACATATATATAATTTTTTTTTCTCAGAGTTGCAAAGACAGAGACCTCCTCTGGTTGGGAGGAGGGCAGGTTCCGAAAGGAGGAACTTTGCTGTGGGGAGGAGTCAGTGGCCAGGCCCCACAGAGTCTGACGGCCTCTCCTGGCATCTGGCCTTACCTCCTTCCTAATGATACAACCTGCATGTTTTAGCTGGACATGTGGCTACCCAGGGTGAAGAAAGACTGCATTCCCAACCTAGGTGTGGTTGTTCATTGGATATGATCCCAAGATTGTGGAGCTTCTGGGAAGTGCCCTTGAGTAACTTCCTGTTGGCTGGAAGGTGGCCGTGTTGGCTGGAGCTACAGCATCCATCTTGGGCTATAAAACAACTTCAGGAAGGGAAATCAGGCCAGCAGCAACTGGGGAGAAGGAGTGTGCGTCCTGGAACCTAGGAAGGGCCCTCTCAGTTCTGGACTGGCTACCTCTGGCCTTACTGAATGGGAGAGAGGAATGAATGGGAGGGGGGAATGAATGGGAGGGGGAATGAATGGGAGGGAGGAAGGAAGTTCTAACTCATTTAGGTGATTATTGTTTTGGACATTTCTGCTACTTGCAAGTACAGCTGATTCTAATGGACTTGCTGGCTCCTGGAGACGCTTGGACTGAAAAAGCAAAACCAAGGCCAATGACATCTATCTTTGCATATTGAAACAGATTTAGAAAACCCTTTCGAATCCTTCTGAGTACTTTTATTTGCTGCTCCCTCTCAACCTCAATTTTGTTTCTCATCCCACTTTCTATTGGACTTTTTGACCTGGCCCTTTGCCCTCCCTTCCCTTTGCCCTCCCTTCCTGCACGCTGCTGAGCTGTGGCTCTCTCGGTGGTGCCCGAGGACTCCTGCCCTCCCAGCCCCACCTCCCCTGCGCTCGCCTTAGCCCTTCCTCCCCACTGAACCCCCATGCCTTGCTGTCTGCTGACTGTGGGGTGCTGCCTCACACTCCAGAGCCCACCTCCTCCTCAGGTCACCACTTGGCATCTGACACCCCCGGAACCGTATTCACCTTCTCTGCAGCTCCAGAGCCCAGCAGAGCTCTGTGCCATGGCAGGAGAGCAGGAGGCATTTCCTCAGAATGCTGCCTTTGGCTCTGATTCCCAAGACATTTTGGTTGTATAATATTCATTGTCTGAGAAAAGAAAGAAAAGAGACTCATTTGGAGAATTTAAAAAAATTATTCTAGAAAGATTTCATTTAATAAATCCTCATTCTCATTAGTATCTAAGTAGCCATTTTACTGTCCTAAATAGATGCCAGGGCAGGAACCAGGGTGCAGAGGGCTCTGGCCCTGGCAGCACACTGGGCCTCACATCACTGCAGGTGAGCCTAGAGGCTTCAGGGAGAAGCCTGGCCCCTTCTATCTGCCCCCTTCTCTTGAGAAGAAGTAGCTCCTTCCTGCCTGGGAGTCCCAGGAGATCTTCGAGGAGGGGACATTTGAGAAGGATGGGGGAAGAGGCCCAGGAGAAAAGCAGGGAGCAAGGAGGGAAACCCATCATCAGCTCTGGCCAGGGCCAGGCTGGATGTGTACCACGTCTGAGCACGTGGAGGGGGGTTGAATGTATAAGAGGATGCCCTCTCCCTGCTTCCCTCCTTCCCTGTCCCCTTCTATCTCCCCTCTTCTCCGTGAGCAGGCACCAGCTCCTCAGAAGGGCCTCTCAGTTGGATGATGATGCATTCCCCACTCATGCCCGGAAGTAAGCGGGCACAGCCGCTGCGGATGAGTTGGCAGTGGAACCATGAGTGTTCCTGCATGTAGCCTGCACCTGCACGCACACTGGCACACACGGGCATCTATACACACACTTGCCCCTGTGTGCACAGACCTGCACCTGCAAACACACCTGCACACACGGGCACCTACACACACTTGCCCCTGTGTGCACATACCTGCATCTGCACCCACACCTCCAAACACACCTGCACACACATGTGCACCTCTACACACACTTGGCCTGTGAACACACACCTGCATCTGCACACACACCTGCACAGGCACCTACACACACCTGCACCTATACACACATTTGCCTCGGTGAACACACAACTGCACTTGCACACACACCTGCACACACACGTGCACCTGTACATACACGTCCCTGTGCACACACACCCAGACCTGTATACATACTTGCCCCTGGGCACTCACACCTGCACACACACCTGTACCTGTGCACACACCTGCACACATACCTACACACACACCTGCATCTATACACACACTTTCCCCTGTGTACACACACCTGCACCTGCACTCACACCTGCACACACACCTGTTCCTCTATCCCCAGCTGTCTACATCACCCCACATGTTCACTCTCACCGAAGCGGGAGCAGCCCACAGGGTTTGCTCATTAAGTGCTTCTTGCTTGAGCAAACCGGGAAGTCATCTTGAGCGGAAGCACCTGGTCTCTGGTAACAGATGCCGAGAATCACCTGATTTGACCCTTCAACAGTGAGATGACTGTCATAACAGAACCCTTGTGCGTATTTTCAATATGAGTTGATAAGGCCAAGAGCTCTTACTGGATCGGAGGTTTATTTCATAAGCCACTTGATTTTAAAGACTCAGCAAAGAGGACATATTTCTTAGTACACTGAGTAAGACATTAACATCTGTGTTTGAGGGAGGACATGTGGGCCAGGAGTTTGCAAACATAATTGGTTTGCGGTCCTCGACTCCTTCGAGTGTTTGTGTCAGTAGGATTGAAACAGCGTATATTTACCTTTATTAGTGTGTTTTTAGAATGATCTTCTTTTAGAAAATGCATCGATAACCCAGAATGAACATATTTTTGCGGTGATATTCTTTGAGCTGAAAATGAAATATTTGCTTCTACACCATTTAGTTGTGCCAGTTGCCTTTGATTTAGCGGACCGTTTCGCTCTGGCTAAGTTGCTCTTTCAGACAGACGTTTGTATGGGCAACGTTTTCCAGCAATGTTTTTAGCAATTCTCCGTTTCTCCATGTTCACGTTTCAAGGACTGTCTTAGACACCCATTTGCAGCCAACAGTGATCCCTCCGCTGGGACAAACGCAGCAAGTCAGGCGCTTCTGTTGAGGAAGTTACTCGTCGTGACACGGGAAGGCAGCGACACAGGGAGTGACACAGGGAGTGACAGGGCTCTGAGCTCTGTCCTGTGATCTTGGGAAGTGACTCGGCTTTTCTGCTTCACTTTCCATCCTCTGCAAAGCAGGGGCGAGGTGGAACTTACCTGTAGGACCGAGGAGTCCGGAGGGAGCGCAGCTGTCCAGAGACAGGGCCTGGCTTACAGTGAGTGCTTACTTGGTGCTGCTGATGTCTCAGCACGTGCTTCATGTTCCGTTCTGGAGTTAATCGTCTTCCATGAACACGGGGGACATTTTGGGGTGGTCAAGGGTGTACAGCACCAGATCCAGGTGGAGTTTTCCAGGTGGAGTTTGAGCTGATGTGACCGGGTAGCTGGAAAATGTTGATTATTTTATGAGGATGAAGAACCAGCCACACTTTTTGCGGTGTTGGATCTCAGATTGCAAACTGCGTTTTGCGAAAAGCCGGGCGTTTCAGCTTCAGCTACTGATTAAATTACCACAAAAAAGCACTGCCAATTTAGGGTATTTCAGTAGAACGAGTACTTCTGATTTCTAGAGGAAGAGACAGCAAATTCTGTCTTGGACAAGTCAGCACCTTCTCTTGCAGCAAATTATTTCTTCTACTTTCACAGCTGATTCAGAATTCGATGGGCCCAACGATGTGTCCTCAGTTCTTCATTTTGACAGTCTGGGCTTGTTACTACTCAAAGCACACGGGTATTTCCCTGGACATACATCCCTCGTCCATCTGCCCAGCGACAGGGCTTCAATGTATCGACGTGCACACATCGGGCACTAGAACCGGAGGCTGTCCACTCTGCTCTGTGGCTCCCCCTGCCCTTCAGGATCTCCCGGGAGACAGTGACACCGTAGGGTGTGGGACAGGCACCAGGACCCTGCAGCCAGAAAGGCCCGGGTTCAAACCCCCGTGCTGTTTTTACCACTGGGATAACTTTGGAAAGGGATTTCCACTTCTAAGCCTTGGTGTCCCCTCTGTAGAAAGGGGTTAATAGGAAGACCTGTCTTCAGGGCTATTGGAATAGCATCGTGTAGAACGTGCTTACTCACCAGCCACTGTTTTTTTTTTGTTTGTTTTTGTTTTTTTTGAGACGGAGTCTCGCTGTGTCGCCCAGGCTGGAGTGCAGTGGCCGGATCTCAGCTCACTGCAAGCTCTGCCTCCCGGGTTTTTACGCCATTCTCCTGCCTCAGCCTCCCGAGTAGCTGGGACTACAGGCGCCCGCCACCTCGCCCGGCTAGTTTTTTGTATTTTTTAGTAGAGACGGGGTTTCACCGTGTTAGCCAGGATGGTCTCGAACTCCTGACCTCGTGATCCGCCCGTCTCGGCCTCCCAAAGTGCTGGGATTACAGGCTTGAGCCACCGCGCCCGGCCGTTCACCAGCCACTGTTATCGTTAGCACCGTACGTGTGAGTCTCCTCTGACCTAAACATAAAACTCTGGTCTTTTTCCCTCATTGTGCCAGCCAAAGGGAATGTACTCTTCACCACCCATCAGGTTTGGAGCCGCGGCTTCTTTTTGTCCAGGAGTCTGCTTGGTGCTTGTGGCTGAGTTCCTCCAACGTCCTTGTCAACACGGCCTCCTGACAGTGGTTCTCTCCAGAAACCAAGTGCATTGGCGTTCTGCTGTCTTTTTCTTATTAACCATGAAATCAGAGAATGTTTCAGCAGTTGATATCATGTTGGTATTATGTCTTTAAAAGCGATGCTTACTTTTTTTTTTTTTTTGAGGTGGACTTTTGCTCTTGTTGCCCAGGCTGGAATGCAATGGGGTGATCTCCGCTCACCGCAACCTCCGCCTCCTGGGTTCAAGTGGTTCTCCTGCCTCAGCCTCCCTAGTAGCTGGGATTACAGGTGCATGCCACAATGCCCGTCTAATTTTGTATTTTTAGTAGAGATCGGGTTTCTCCATGTTGGCCAGGCTGGTCTCGAACTCCCGACCTCAGGTGACCCGCCTGCCTCGGCCTCCCAAAGTGCTGGGATTACAGGCGTGAGCCCCTGCGCCCAACCAGAGATGCTTACTTTTATTAGAACACGTTAGCTGGCGTCTGAGTGTCACAGGGATGCAGTGTGACAGCCAGCCCGGGTAGCTGGCGTCTGAGTGTTGCAGGGATGCTGCGTGACGGCCACAGCCCGGGTAGCTGGCATCTGAGTGTTGCAGGGATGCGGCGTGACGGCCACAGCCCGGGTAGCTGGCATCTGAGTGTTGCAGGGATGCGGTGTAGCTGGCGTCTGAGTGTCGCAGGGATGCGGTGTGATGGCCACAGCCTGGGTAGCTGGCGTCTGAGTGTCGCAGGGATGCGGTGTAGCTGGTGTCTGAGTGTCGCAGGGATGCGGTGTAGCTGGCGTCTGAGTGTCACAGGGATGCGGTGTGACGGCCACAGCCCGGGTAGCTGGCGTCTGAGTGTCGCAGGGATGCGGTGTGACGGCCAGCCTGGGGCTTGAGTCACAGCTCAGCTCTGCTTCTCGATTCTCATTCCGTCCGTGTTCTCTGGCGTCCTGCGGGAGAGGCTGTTGCTGGATGTTGTCTCTTCTTTAGTAGCTGTCACAAGAGATTCATGAAAAAAGCGAGTAGGTAAATGGCCCAACTATCTCACTGACCAGTAGCCCTAGGAGATAAGCTGGGGTGGCTGGGGGCACAGGATCCTCTAAAGGAGACCCCAGGGACCCAGACGCATGTGTATAAAATCAGCCAACCACAAATCAATCTGTAATAGGCAAGAAGGTCTAAGGAAATGTTCTCTTTTCCTTTTTTAAGAAGAACGCTGGGAAAGCCATGCACATGGCAAAACAGTGATGGAAGGGCTGATAAGCGGCAGGATCAGGGGGACTGATAAGTGGTGTGATCGGAGGGGTTGATAAACGGTACCATCGGAGGGGCTGATAAACACTGCACAATGTTGCTTGTTGTTCTGCGTTGTCGCTGTTTCTCAGAAAGTGCCCTCAGACAGTGACACTCAGAGCCCTCTTCACTGCAGGCCACAGGCGTCTCCCTGGAGAACTGCGGAGGGGCCTCCACAGCACAGACCCTGCCTGTGTCATGGGCATAGAGAAGAATCCACGCAGGTTTCCCAACGGGCAGGATCCTGATGAGGGGCCGGTTCTTCTGAAGCAGGAGCAGCTGACTGTGTAGGGAGACTGCTGACCGTCCTGCCCCGTTGTCTTCCGCAGCCACGGTTGCCTTGAGCAGGCATAAAGAAGAAATACCTGTGAAAATGGGACTCCTTGCGCAAGAACCCACATTTGCAAATGGAGCAGGTCCACCCCAGAAGGGTGCTGAGCAAGTTTAGATGTCTGGGACTGGCCGGTCCTGCTGTCCGAGGGGTCCTTTCTCAGGGCCAGGCTCAGTGGGGAGAGGACGCCGGGCGAGCTGCCTGCACAGTGGGCCGGTGCAGCCCCCAAGCGGACAGCCTGCCGTTGGAACCAAGAGTCATTTAATTTGTTTAAAGCCCAAGTGTAAAGAGACACGGCGACTTTAATGCTGAGGGGCCCAGAGTTCTTCAGAAGATGCATCCAGAAACAATTTCCTTCCTTAAAACTGAATTCTGCCTTACGATAGGAAACTCGGTAAAATCCGTGAGCAGAAGACTTGCAAACTTTTCCTCTCGACATCTTTGCAATGGCCGTTTCTCCTCTTGGTCCACCTCTCAAGCTGCACTGCACACGATAACGTTTCTAACGCTCCAACTTAATCTTTTTCTCGGAATCTTTTCATTTGCTGATATTTTGGTTTCCTGTTTTTTCTCAGTAATAAAGTTTCTAATGAGAAGGTTCAGCAGAGAATGGGCCGTGCGGCCGTGCTCCTATCTCCCTGGCGTTGCCGGCTCTGTCAGTTGGCTGTGGAGCCCCCGGCATCTTCCGCGACCCACTCCTTTCTTGTATACTTGGGTCACGGTTGGTTCTGGGTCATCAGACTGTTCTGTCACTGCTGTGAGCATCATGATGGGCCCTGGTAGACTTCCCTCCAGATCCCCCCGGCTGCCTCCATCTGTCCAGCAAACATGGGAGGGCTGCTAGGGGAAGCAGGCAGGAGTGAGGCCACGGATCAGGAGGAGACGCAGCCCCGAGAAGGAAGAAGAGGAGGGTGTCACTTGAGAGGGCCCAAAGAGTCTGCCCTGCCAGGGCCCTGAGTTCAAGGGGCATCTTGCGTGCAGGAAAGGAAGTGCCTGCTGCTCCCTAGGGCACTTGGTGGCATCCACAGAGGCTGCGGTGACAGCAAACAGCCAGGCGGCCAGGGAGGCCCCTGCGGTGACAGCCCCAGGTCACAGGGTCAGAAGCGGCCCACCAACACCTGGGGCCTGGCAGCCCGGCTCCTGGTCCTCCCTGGTGTAGATGATCGACCCACATGGCAAGACCAGGAGCGTTCCAGGGTCCCGTGGACATGCGTGATGTGCCACAGGCCTGTACAGTGTCCCGCCCACTGGCCAAGCACCTGGCATTGCCACTTGGAGTTGAAGAAGGGCAGCCTCACCTGGGAGAGGCGTTCCTTGAATCCCGCATCTGACACGAGGATTCCAGAAGCATCTTCCCAAGCAGAGCATCTTTCCTAGCTACGTCAGAGGAAACACCATCCCCTCCCTCCTCACCCAAGAGTCCTAAGAGGGGTCGTCTTCAGGCATCAGGGCTTCCCCTTCGCCGGCCTTCCAAAATGTTCTCCAGGACTCCCCTTCTCCAAAGTTTCCAGAATGTTCTCCGGGGCTCCCCATTCTCTACGTCATCTAGAATGTTCTCCAGGGCTCCCCCTTCTCTGGGTCATTCAGAACGTTCTCCAGGGCACAGCGGGGACGAAGGAGCTCCCACCTTGGCCCAGGAGCCCAAGTGTTGCCCCAGCCTGGGGGGCAACCCCCTCCCCTGGGTGGGCTTTTGGGCTGCCTCAGGACATGTGGGTTGCCTCATTTCCTCCCCTGCCCCCAGGCCCCCTGGCCCACTTGCCGATGTGGACTCTCCACGCTCTTTGACCCCAAGGAAAAAGGTCAAATGCCATGTTCTCTGCTGCCTTCTTGAGGGACACTTCAGATCTGGCTGAGGGAACCATGCCAGGTGAGGTCAAAGGGCATGACTTCTTCTAAGGCAGAAAATCCACCTGTGGAGGGTGCAGGTGTGGTGTCAGCCCTGAGTGAGCTGCCTGCAAAGCAGAGACCTTCCCCAGCTTCCAGTGCCAACAAAACCACACTGCACAGCCACTGGGAGGTGAGGCCAGGCTGGGCTCCACGACCTCTGTCCGTCCGTGGACAGCAGCACACCCCAGCCCAGGATGAGATGCAGGGAGGACGCAGCCCCAGCGCAGGTCGCCGTGGGATCTGCCAGGTCTCGGCAGGTCAGTGACAGCCCCGGGCAGAGTCTTCCTCCCGGGTGATGCAGCTTTGAAACACCTGCCTTCAGCCGCCGTCTCTTTCCTCATTCTGCATAAATATTCAATTCGTATCAATTTAGCATTGGTGATTATGCACCATTTCTCTTAAAGAAAACCCCTGGCGTTTTCTAAGGCCCAGGCGCTGTGAAATGTGGACCAGAGTGGGAGTGGATCACGGGGAGCTGCCACCTTCGCCCAGAGTCCCTGCGGCTTTCAAGGATGACGGCCCAGGGCGTGTTCTGCAGAGGCGGGAGGAGACAGTTTCTGAGGGCGGCAGGGCAGGGCAGGGCGCTGATGGAGCCTGCTAGTCTCAGCCATGGACCCGTGGGGTCGCCTTCCTGAGGCTAGCACCTCCGCTCTCCAGCCACATGGCCACAGGCCGGCTGCTGAATCCTTGGGTCCTTGGTGTTCTCATTTGGAAAATGGGGCATAAGAGCTGCTTTGTGGGATCATGGGAATGTCAGAAGCCCCCGCCCAGTGTGTGGCACTAAGTATGTGGGGGGCTTTCTCCCTCTGCTCCTGGGCCTGAGTGCCGTCAGGAGTGTGACCCGCACCCCGTCCGTTCTGTCCCACATCCTCCACCCCTAGCTACGGTGGTGGTCATCCTGTCCCCGTGGGCTCAAGATGGCCTTGGGTTTGCATTTAACCTGAGTGTGCCTCTTCCCAGGTAAGAACACAGCTACACAGAAAACGCCGGCTCCTGGAGAGGACCTTCGGCCTCTGACCTCTGCTCTGTTCCTGCCCCAGGGCCTTTGCCCCTACAGCCCCTCCCACAGAAGGTTCTCAAGGCTCGTGGACTCCCACTGTCCTTGCTAAGACCAGCTCTGGCTCCACCCACCCTGTAGGCTCCCTGCCTTTTCCTTGGGGTCGAGCTGTTTCTGTCCCCACTAGAAATGGGCCCTGTGTAGGCAGGGATGGGGGCTCAGTGGGTACATGGCGTGGTCATCCCTCCGCAAATGTCAATGGAGGCAATGAGCTCAGTGTTAATAACATGAGTTCTTTCTTTAGAAGTCTGCACGACAGCCCCATCTTGTGCCTCTTCCTTACCAGCTGGAACGGGAGTCTCATCGCTGCACCCAGGAGAACAAACATCATGAGAACTGGGGCTGAGGAGCACAGCTGGGGGTGGACACGCAGCACAGTCACCGCCCAGGTCATGGTGGGCTGTGGCCCTGGGAGCAAAGATTCCCTCTGCAAAGCCATCCAGGCTGTCCTTGCCCAGCCCCAGGCCCTCTCGTTCACTTGTTTGCGGCGCCCACTGTGCCTGTCTGTCTGCCTCCCCTGCTAGAGAGCAATCCCCCTGAGGGCAGGGCCCGGCCGTTAGGAGATACTCATCCAGTGCCACTGAATGTCGGGTTAGAAAGTGAACGAATCTGTCTGGGTGATACGGAGCTTTGGCAATAGAAACGGCCATGGTCGCACAACATTGTGAATGCCACTGACGGGTAACTCAAAGACGGCTCAAATGGCAAATTTTATGTTATACATATTTGATATTCCATAGTTCATAAAAACCCAAAGGAAGGTGTGACTCAATGTGAAAAGTGTAAATCTTAAAGTTAAAAACTAGAAGGTTTTCTTAATGCCTGAGATATAAAAGGATTTCTTAATAACTAAAAGCATAGAGCAAAACGTTGGCAAATTTAAACAACGCAACATTGTTAAAGTCACCGTAAACCAATGGAAAATAAAAACTGTGAACTGGACAAACAATAGTTACAGTGAATATAACTGGAAAAGGATTGGCATCCATAGACTAAAGAAGTTCCGGCTCAAGCCTGTAATCCCAGCACTTTGGGAGGCCGAGACGGACGGATCACGAAGTCAGGAGATCGAGACCATCCTGGCTAACCCGGTGAAACCCCGTCTCTACTAAAAAAATACAAAAAACTAGCCGGGCGAGGTGGCGGGCGCCTGTAGTCCCAGCTACTCGGGAGGCTGAGGCAGGAGAATGGCGTAAACCCGGGAGGCGGAGCTTGCAGTGAGCTGAGATCCAGCCACTGCACTCCAGCCTGGGCGACAGAGCGAGACTCCGTCTCAAAAAAAAAAAAAAAAAAAAGAAGTTCCTCATAGCTATAGGAAAGCAAAGCACCAAAAAACAGGCACAGCTCATGAACAGGAGACTTGCTGAGAGGAGACCCACTGGGCCACGGAGACAGGGCACCCGCCGTGCTGGAGATGGCTGGGGTACCAAAGCTGCAGTGGGCGCCTGGCCTGGAGCTGCCTGGGGTACCGGAGCTGCAGCGGGTGCCCCGCTGGGGATGGATGCACCTCTCTCCCCTCCACTGAGGAAGGAAGCAGGTCTGACCAGGCCTAGAGCCGCTGACTGCCGGGCAGTCACGCTGAATACAGAGACTGGAAGCTCTTCTCAGGAAGGCAATTTGCAAATCTCCAGCAAAGGAAGCTGCGAGGCTGAGATTCGGGAACAACACTTGCAGGGATATGCCCTGGAGAAACTGACACTGAGAAGAATTTTTATTTTGGAATTGTGAGAAACTGAAAATGCCCATCTGCAAGGAGAGTGATAAACGAAGTGGAAGAAGCGATAAGAGTTTTGGACAGTAGTACACGGAACACTCAGTCGAGCTGATGCATAACCACGACTGCCCGCACCTGCTCCTGTTAGCAGCATCACCGTGCAGCCCAAGCCAGACAACGGGATGGGGATCGTTTAGAGGCCCTGCAGTAACCGTGCTGTGCGACCAGAGAGGAGAGACACGGTTCTGGGGGACTTTGAAGGCAGCGCTTTTCATGGAGGGCTCTGGATCTTCGTAAGAGACGGAGTAGAGATGGCAGAGAAAACACCACTTGGAAAGAAGGAGCAATAGCAGATAGACCCTGTGTGGCTGAGCCTGGGGACACGGTGCACAGAACGGGAACGGGGTGACCTGGGGGGGCCCTCAAGGTCTCACATGCCAGGTTGTGTGGGACTCGGGAGCGGGACTGAGAGGGGTGAGGTGCTAAGATACTTCACAAGCGTTCATTTATGACTTTAAGGCCGGGCGCGGTGGCTCAAGCCTGTAATCCCAGCACTTTGGGAGGCCGAGGCGGGTGGACCACAAGGTCAGGAGATCGAGACCATCCTGGCTAACATGATGAAACCCCGTCTCTACTAAAAATACAAAAAACTAGCCGGGCGTGGTGGCGGGCGCCTGTAGTCCCAGCTACTTGGAGGCTGAGGCGGGAGAATGGCGTGAACCCGGGAGGTGGAGCTTGCAGTGAGCCGATATCGCGCCACTGCACTCCAGCCTGGGCGACAGAGCGAGACTCCGTCTCAAAAAAAAAAAAAAAAAAAAAAAAAAAAAAAGATTATACATTTATGACTTTAAGTTTTACCCATTTAGCTTTATTTGACAATTAAATGATGGTTTTGTATTTTTATTTTAATTTTGCTTTGTTCAATTCTATTTTAAATTTCAAAGTAAAACAGTTTTCCTAATAATAAGTCATTTTACTGCTAACAGCATTGATAGGCATCTGGTTTTAGCTTCAGTTCGCAGCCAGCCCTTTCACTTTCAGAGTGAGGCTTCAGTTCACTGGTGTGGCTGTGTCTGGCAGCGTCAGCACCTCTGTGACAGGCAGCCTTTCTCCGGGCTTAGAGTGTCAGCGAAGGGATTATTTCAGGCCCACACTTGGCACGGAGAGTTCTCGGGCAAATGCACTTTTGAAGAGTTAGATTTGATCTCAATTATTCCATTTGGCTTTGTGAAAGGAGAGGGAGGGAAAACAGTTTACCCAGCTTCTGGCTCTGTCATATTTTCATTTTAAATCTAAAGGCAATGATGCTGGCAGGCAGCCAGTTCTCGGCGTGGACTGACACTTCAGCTACTCTGGGAAAAGCAACCTCATTCAAACAAGCCAGAGCCTTGGGAGCGGCCGCCCCACTTTCCCGCCGGGCTGCGCTGTGATGCTGACCCTGCCCGACACACAGATCCCTTGTGCCCTGCTGGACGCTGGCCCGGTGGCCGTGGCCTATAGAGCGGTCTCCTCGGTGCATGAAGCCAGCACAGCCCTGGAAATCGCATGCAACAAAAAGCCTCTCTTCCACCAGACGAGCTCTGAGCAGAGCGGGCCCCGCGGAGGCCTGCCCGCGAGGGACTCACAGATGGGCGCCCGGAGAAAGCAAGCTTTCATTAAGTCAGCCCAGGGGTGGGGGGCGCAGACGGCACCGCTGGGCTTGGCTGGGGAAAGAGGCGCCCTGAACCTGGAGGAACTTCAAGAGTTTACAGGACGCTCAGGAGCCTCCTTGTCTCTGCCTTTTCTTCACGTCCTAAAGTGCACGGAGCTGGTCTTTAGTTTTCAGGCAGTGAGCGTTGGCCCAGGCGGGCTCTCCTCTGCCAAAGAAGGTCCTGAGAGGACCCTGACGACTTAAGAGTCCCCACCGCTTAGAGCACCCACCACTTAGAGCTCCCACCACTACAGCCCCCACCACTTAGAGCCCCCCGTTCCTTTGGATTTGGGGGAATTGCCCCCTCCAGTTCCCAGTCTTTGTGGCTCTGTAATCTGAGACGTCCGGATGGTCCTTTGGTAGAAAAGCCCAGCCCTGTGCTTTCCCCTGCAGCCCATTGATGGGGGAAGAGGGGTCCCACAAGGCTCTGGTGGGCCTGGAAGCTGGGCCTGCTGAGCCACAGGGGCTATTCTGATCACCTCCTTCCTCTCTACCCTATCGGTGAGGGGGACCCGCTGTCCTCAATAGCACCAGATGCCTGAGTGCCTGGCACCCAACCCTGCACAGCCGAGAGCGACAGCAGGCCATGGTCACAGGTGCTGATGCGCTGGTGGAAGGCAGCCCACTCCACTCGGGGACAGGGTGAGCCCTCAGGGGCTGCATGGCCTTGCAGTGACCGCCCGCAGGGTGAGGGGACCCTGGCTCTGTGGGGCATGGGGCAGGGTGTGGGGAGAATCCTGTGGGCTGGTGGGATCTGAAGCCCAGTGGGCTGAGGACCGGGTGGATGCTGCTGGTCCCATTGGTGGAGGAACTGGCAGGGTGGGAAGCCTTTCCCCCTGGGGGGCACATCCTATGAGGACAGCAGCTCCCAGGAGGCCTCCAGAGGCAGGGAGGCCTTTCAGCGTGAGAATCTCACTGGCCACAGGTGCTGCTCAAATGAACGCTCTGAAAGTCCCAGCAGGTACAGCACAGGTCTCAGTGCTGGAAACTGCTGTGCTGGGGGGGGAGAAGGGGTGGCCCCAAGGGCAGCCAAGGGCTTTGTGGGGGCACCTGGGGCCCAGGGGCACAGGAAGGGCCATGCCCACATCCAGTGCCCCCAGGTGTAACCCCGCTCCTCATGGCCTGAAAGGTTTTATGCATGGGTGGGTTTTAATTGGATGTCTGGAAGCAGGTCCGGATGGGTTTTAATTGGATGTCTGGAAGCAGGTCCGGATGGGTTTTAATTGGATGTCTGGAAGCAGGTCCAGTTGTGTCTGAGCTTGGTAAGGAGAGGCAGGGTGACAGGGAGGCACATCTTGGAGGTGACGTTCCTGATGCAAGGTCTTTGCCAAACAGAAACTCCACAGGCCTGACCACATCTGACCAGGGCACAGGGCAGCCGAGGCCAAGGGATGGGTCCTAGTTTGGGGTCACTGCGTGTCCTTGATCAAGGCGTTGGGTGCTCAGCACCTCATCTTCCTTCTCTGCAAGGTGAGGGGCTTGGTCCCCCCCACACCCCAGTGCATTTACGAATTTTAACTGTTCTACAAGGCTACGGCCAACATGTGTGCATCGAGGCTCAGCCTGAAGGCAACACGCGGGGAGCCTGGCGGGCTGAGGCCATGCCGTGCCGGGAGGCGTCCCTGTGCCGCGCTCATTAAGTTGTGATGGTGACTTGTTAGCAGCTTGTTCTACTTCAAGATACTTCACTACACAAAGATTTTCAGCTATAAGACAGATTGAGGTGAAAACAGATTTTTCTAAGAACAGGGATTCTTCTGTTTTGCAGAAATGACCCTCAGCTTCAAAGCTTCGTTTTTTAATGAGTGCATCCTTTAGGCATTTGGCACGTCCGGGCTCCAAATCCTTGTGTTCATCCTGTGGACTTTGCAAAACGCACGGTGCCTCATGCCTCCTTCTGAACCTGGTCTGGTGTTAGCAGTGAGGAGGGCAGTGTCTCAGGCCCCCACGGGCTGAAGATGTTCTCCGAGATGTCCCTCAGCCCACAGAGACAGAGACGCACCTGGAACCTCCAAGCCACGGGTCTTGTCTGCAGCTGGGCCGGGTGGGCTGCGCCTGCCAAGAGAGCCTCCAGGGTGGGTGCTGGCTGGCCGGGCGCCCTCCTCACACTCGAGGGCAGGCCAACTTGAGAGGACCCGTGTCTGCATGCAGCGCCGTCTCTGCCCCCAGCAGCTGAGTGCCACCTGCTGAGCTAATATTTGCTGAGCCATCGAGTCATGGATTCCTTCCTGACAGCCTCGCTCAAGTGTTTATCGGCTCAAGGTTGCCCTCGTCTCCCCACCTCCCTCTGCAAACACCATTCAACTGCCAGCAGTGCCCTTGATGCCCCGTGTCCAGCTCCTCCGAGTGTGGCTTCCTGGCTCAGAGTTCCCCAACGTACGGCATTCCTTGTGGTGAACCACAGGGCTGGCCCAGGCTTTCTAGATGTCGGAGGAGGCGAAGATGCCACGTCCAGCAGGAAGTGCTGCACAGTGGCAGCCGCGTGTCAGAACGGCAGCTGTGGGGGGCTGTGGAGCAGGGGGCCGCCAGTGGGTTATTTACGATGAGCTCTGCAACTGTGCCCGTGCCTGTTTTTTTTTTTTCTTTAATGGAATGAAGCAAACACAAGAGTGCCATGTCCCTACAAGGACACAGTAGGGGTCTGGGTGATTTAGGGCCCTGGTGAATTAACACCCTCCAGGACACGAAGCCCTGTTTTCTGCACCATTTCACTGATGAGAAGCTTGAGGCTGAGAGAGGCCACCGGGGCAATCCGAGGGGAGGCCGGATCAGTGCTGAGCCCTGCGGGCCTCACTTCCCAGGCCACAGCCTCCCTCACTGTCTCTCCACACCCAGCCGAGGCCCTGGGTCCACCCCACATCCGAGTCATGCTCCAGGAAGGGGTCAGTGCCGATCTAGAGCCTGGCGACAGAGGTCCTGGCCCGAGGCCTCCGGGAAGGAGGGTATCTCCAGCTTGCTGCCCACTGGCTGACAGCGGGCCAGGGCATGACTCCCATGCGCACTCAAGTGCCGTTCTGCCTCTGTGCTCCATGAACACAGGTGCCCTGAGCGCCTCCCGAGTGCCATGTGCAGAGCAGGCGGTGCCATGGGGCCCACTGCCGTCCACAGGGCTTGAGGAGGATGGGTGCCTCCCAGATGCCCTGTCCGGGCCTGCACCCCTGTGCCAGGCTGAGGAGGCTGTGTGCCTCTTTGGGAGATGCCTGGGAGGTCACGAGCCCAGCCTGTGGGTGACCCAGAGCCAGTGACTGACAGTGGTGGGTGCGACGGCCACCCTGGCCTCCCCGGGACCAGCACTGGGGTGCGGGTCACCGCCCAGAGGCCCCGGGCACCAGCTGACAGGGACCCCTCCTGACGCCTGGTACTGCTCGCCTCGCCCCTCGCCCTCAGGTTTCTCCTGCAGGAATCCCCACGGGAGTGCTGGCTGCTGACGGACAGAGCTTCCCTCATGGGGGGCTACAGGGTGAGGAGGGCTTTGCATGGTGGAGGCGGCAGAGGGAACGGTGCTGTGAAGGTGCTGGCAGAGTGAGAACAGGTCCACCGGGCGGGGGGCATCGGAATAAGTGGATGAAAAACCGATACGATACAATACAGTCCTTTAAATTATGCATCTGCAGCACTTTTATGACATGGAATCGTCTTAAGAAAATACCAGGTGACAATGAAGGACGCAGAACTGTGCGACCTCAACCCCGAGTAGACGCAAACACGGAGGAAAGCCCCAGAAGGCCGGTGGCCATGGTTTTCAGCTTCTTCCTTTCTCTCGCTGCCTCTTCCAGTTTTGTAGGGTTAGCACGCATTGCTTTCATAAAAAAAAAAAAGTGTGACGTAGAAGGTTCGACTTCTTGAAATGTTGAACTCTGGGTAACTGTTTGACTCTAAACTTGTTTCTGGAAATGATTTTCCTGTTTCTCATGAACTGCTCAGGTGGGCAGAGGCCACTTACAGTTGGCAAATGGCAGAGAGCCCAGGCGTGGAGCTGTGGCCAGGCTGGTAACGGGGAAGTTCCTCCGACTCCTGGCGAGGTTGTTCCCAGTGCATTTCCGGGCACGCCCACCTCCCTGAGTTGTTGAAACCTCTGTGCCTCCCCCTCAGGTGAAGCCCACACTGCACTCCCCTGTCAGCTCAGGTCCTGTGGTTTTTACCTGGGGTGAGCAGGGCCCAGCCCACCGCGTGGGTGAGAATTCGGTGAATTCCCTGTGTGCGGGTTTCTGCGTGCCCCACGTGCGTGCACCAGGGCCAGGTGCTGTTTCACTCACAGCCAGGAGCTCTGTGGCCCTGGATGGTAAAAGTGTGTTTCTCCCCAGGGCCTGACTCTGCCTTGAGATGCTGCCTTCCTCTAGGGGCCCCTTGGAGTCCCTGGCTGGGTCCCTGTGTCCAGCTGTGGATGACAGAGCTGGGGGCTCAGCAGACAAGTGGGGGCGTGGTGGGGTGGCAGAGAGTGCCAGGGAGCGTGGCATCCTTGCCCTATCCTCCCAGGCAGGAGCGGTCATGTGGTCATGTCTGAGTGCCGGGGCACAGAAGCCATTGGCCCTGTGACGTGGGAGGGAGTTGGCGTGGCCAGCACGCTGCCTTGTTGCTGCACTGGCGCCCAAAGCATGGCTCCTGATCGGTGTAATAAATGCCAGCTGCCATGGGGAAATGTCTCTCCAAGTGTGTGCTTTGCTACACCCAAGAACAAGCCACTTTCTCAGACAAAAGGAGCATATCCCAAGCGTTTCAGCAGTAATTGGTCTCACGTCTACTCCTATCACATCTGCAGTGACTTCCTTCACGGAAGGCTGGAATCCCTCAAAGTCATCCATGAGGATGGGACTGAACCTCTTCCAAACGCCTGTTCATGTTGACACTTTGAACTCCTCCCATGAATCATGAATGTTCTTAGTGGCATCTAGAATAGTGAATCCTTTCCAGAAGGTTTACAATTTACTTTCCCCAAATCCATCAGAGGAATCACTAACTATGGCAGATACAGCCTTAGAAAATGTATTTCTTAAATTATAGGGCTTGAAAGTTGAAACGAGTTCTTGGGCTGTGCAATGGGTGTTGTGTTAGCAGGCATGGAAACAACATTTATCTCCTTGTTCATTTCTATCAGAGCTCTTGGGTGACCAGGTGCATTGTCGGTGAGCAGTAATATTTTGAAAGGAATCTTTTTTTCTGAGCAGTAGTTCTCAAGAGTGGGCTTAACATAGTCAGTAAATCATGCTGTAAATAGACTTGCTGACATCCAGGTTTTCTCATTGCATCTGTAGAGCAAGGCAGAGTAGACTGAGCATGATTTTAGGGGCCCTGGGATGTTTAGAATGGTCCATAAGCATCGGCTTCTAGTCAAAGTCACCACTGCACCAGCTCCTAACAAGAGCATCAGCCTGTCCTTTGAAACTCTGAAGCCGGGCACTGACTTCTCCTCTCTAGCTAGGAAAGTCCTAGATGGCGTCTTCTTCCAACAGAAGGCTGTTCCATCTACATTGAAAATCTGTTGTTAAGCGCAGCCACCTTCATCAATGATCTTAGCCAGATCTTCTGGCTGCGGAAGGTAACTTGCTGCAGCTTCTCCATCGGCACCTGCCGCGTCACCTTGCGTTTTTATGTTATGGAGACCGCTTCTTTTTTTTTTTTTTTTTTTTTTTTTTGAGACGGAGTCTCGCTCTCTCTCCCAGGCTGGAGTGCAGTGGTGCGATCTCCACTTACTGCAAGCTCCGCCTCCCAGGTTCACGCCATTCTCCTGCCTCAGCCTCCCGTGTGGCTGGGACTACAGGCGCCCGCCACCTCGCCCGGCTAATTTTTGTATTTTTAGTAGAGACGGGGTTTCACCGTGTTAGTCAGGATGGTCTCGATCTCCTGACCTCGTGATCCGCCCATCTCGGCCTCCCAAAGTGCTGGGATTACAGGCGTCAGCCACCGCGCCCGGCCGGAGACCGCTTCTTTCCTTAAACGTCACACACCCACTGCTGCCAGCTTCCACTCTTCCTCTGCAGCTTCCTCACCTCTCTCAGCCTTCACAGAACTGAAGAAAGTTAGGGCCCTGCTCCGGACCAGGGTTTGGCTTAAGGGAATGGTGTTGCTGTTTTGATTGTCTATCCAGAACACAAAAGCTTTCTTGTATTAGCAACAAGGCTGGTTCACTTCCCATCATCCATGCACTCTCTAGAACAGCACTTGTGACCTCCCTTAAGAACTTTGCCTTTGTCTTTGCTACTTGTCTCACTGGTGCAAGCCTCACTTAGCTTTCAGCCTGTCGCAGCTTTCAACATGCCTTATGCTAAGTTTAATCTTTTCTGGGTTTTGATTGAAAGTGAGATGTGGTGGCTCTTCCTTTTACCTGAGCACTCTGCAGTCACGGTAGGGTTACTAACTGGGTTAATCTCAGTATTGTTGTGTGTCAGGGAACAGGAAAGCTTGGGAAGAGGGAGAGAGGTGGGGGAACGGCTGATGGCGGGCAGTCAGGACACACCAAACATTTATTAAGTTTGTGTCTTGTATGGGTGCAGTTCATAGCACCCCAAACAATTACATTGGTACACTGAAGACCCCCGATCACAGATTGCCCCTACATAGATAATAATAATGAAAACGTTTGAAATGTGGCAAGAATCACCAAAATGTGACCCAGAGCCATGAAGGCAGCACATGCTGCTGGGAAAACGGCGCCCATGGAATTGGTCCACGCGGGTTGCCACAAACCTGCGATTTGTAGAAAAAGCAACATCCAGGCCGGGCGCAGTGGCTCAAGCCTGTAATCCCAGCACTTTGGGAGGCCGAGACGGGTGGATCACGAGGTCAGGAGATCGAGACCATCCTGGCGAACATGGTGAAACCCCGTCTCTGCTAAAAAATAAAAAAAAAAAACTAGCCGGGTGAGGTGGCGGCGCCTGTAGTCCCAGCTACTCGGGAGGCTGAGGCAGGAGAATGGCGGGAACCCGGGAGGCAGAGCTTGCAGTGAGCTGAGATCTGGCCACTGCACTCCAGGCCAGGAGACAGAGCAAGACTCCGTCTCAAAAAAAAAAAAAAAAAAAAAAAAGCAACATCCATGGAGCAAAATCAAGCAAAACACCACAAAACAAAGCACGCCTGTAGCGCACTCTACAGATCTACATTTTAAATACATAGATCTATATAATTTATATAATATTTATATCTATGTAGTATATATTAGATACGCAATATTGATTACACAGAGCTACATGTAGATCTCTAAATTATATACATAGCCAAAATTTTAAAACATATAAGAATTACTCTTTATAATGGCTGAAGACATAAACGTCTCCTCCTTTTCTATCTATGAATCTGGAATCTGACAGATAAACCCACCCTAACAAGCTTTCGTCATGTGATGGGCCTGGCTTCACCAAATCCACGTCTTACGTAACACTTACTGCCCACAGGACTTTCCTAGTGACAGTTAGCTGCCCTTCGAGTGGGCTGGCACCAGATGGAAACTGGACACAAGCTTTCGTGAGGGATCGTGCGCAGTTCCTGAGCTTTGTGTTACCAGACACTCGCTCATCTCAGACACTCGCTCATCTCAGACACTCGCTCATCTCAGACACTCGCTCATCTCAGACACTCGCTCATCTCAGATGAGGGTCGAACTGAAATTTCATTACAGAAACCACCAGTCACCACTGCTGAGGTTCAGAAGGAGTCCACCTGGTAAGGAAGGAGACCACTACTACTCCTACTGCCCTCCTCCCCCCACCTTGCCTAGTTCACAAGACAGGAGGAAAGAGAGAAAGCAAAAAGTCAGAAAGAAACAAAAGTAAGATAAGTAACCAGACAACCTTGGCACCACCACCTGGCCCTAGGAGTTTAAAAATAATAATAACATCAACCCCTGACTAAAACTACTTGTGTTATCTGTAAATTCCAGACATCGTATGAAAAAGCACATGTAGCCGCTAGTCACATTCCCCACGCCTGCTCATTTATCGCAACCTTTTCACATGGACCCCTCAGAGTTGTAAGGCTTTAAAAAGGCCAAGAATTTCTTTTTCAGGGAGCTCGGCTCTTAAGACGCAAGTCTGCTGACGTTCCCGGCCGAATAAACCTCTTCCTTCTTTAAGCCGGTGTCTGAGGAGTTTTGTCTGTGGCTCGTCCTGCCACACTGGCATGGCGTTTTCTGGATCCATGAAATGCGAATTCAGTGAGTCAACTTTCAGGGTAACAGGATTTTAAGACATCTTCATTTATGTAAGAGAAATCTTATTCACTAACGTTCCATTCTCAGTTACTGTGTTCATTGTAAATGAGTCTTGTACAGTCAGTCACTACAGCATCGCAAAAACATTGGCGTCTGGTTTTCTCACTGATAAATATGCACGAAAGTCGTCTGTTTCAAAGATGCAGACAAAGATACAATGTTCCCTAATCCAGATTACATGTTAGCCTGATTGATGGATTATCACTAATTAGATTTTATTCTTAGTTTTGTTACACGCCAATTTATCTCAATGAAAAACAAACTCAACTAAATACTGTGCTTTACTTGCTCTCTTGGATAATAAGAATGTGGAGGGAAGGGTGAGGTTGCAGCAATGTGGGGATAAGGGAAAGGTGGTGGACAGACCTGGAGCTGGCAGAGGAGGAAGAGGAGGAGGAGGAAGTGAGAGAGGCCCCTCATCTTCCCTGGTGTCCTGCACGCGGCCTCAACTGTCAGCTCCTGTGGTCTGGGTGGATCCTGGGTGCACAGAGAGCCTGGGACAGAGGTCCTGGGGACAGAAGGTCCTTGTTTCAGAGGATCCAGGGTGAGTCTGCGGCAAGTTTGCAGCAGCTCACTCAGCACGATGGGGAACGGCAGGGCTGGCTCCCTTTCTCGGGTTGCAGCTTTTCCAGGTCATGACACTGGCCCACTGAGCACAGTTCACACAGAGGAGCGGCCAAGGCTCCAGGAACATGGCTGGGCACTGAGTCATTCTGTGTTTGGGAAAATATCTTTCTTTTCACAAGGAATGTGGTATACATGCACACACACACCCCCACCCCCAGCAATACATGTGTGTTAATCTGCTTGTGCTGCTGTAATGAAATGCTTCTTGCTGGGTAATTGATGAAGAACAGGTTTTTTTCTTGCACAGTTCTGGGGGCTGGGAAGTCCCATATCAAGGCACCAGCCTTAATCCACCCTCCACCCGCATGACCTAAGCTCCTCCCAAAGGCCCCACCCGCAACACTGTTGTACTGGGTATTAAGGTTCCAACACATGGATTTCGGGGGACCACTCAGACCACAGCAACATTCATACACACAAACTCCTACCCTTGAAAATTAAAAACCTTGGCCGGGCGCGGTGGCTCAAGCCTGCAATCCCAGCACTTTGGGAGGCCGAGATGGGTGGATCACGAGGTCAGGAGATCGAGACCATCCTGGCTAACACGGTGAAACCCCGTCTCTACTAAAAAATACAAAAAAAAAACTAGCCGGGCGAGGTGGCGGGCGCCTGTAGTCCCAGCTACTCGGGAGGCTGAGGCAGGAGAATGGCGTGAACCCGGGAGGCGGAGCTTGCAGTGAGCCGAGATCTGGCCATTGCACTCCAGCCTGGGTGACACAGCAAGACTCCGTCTCAAAAAAAAAAAAAAAAGAAAATTAAAAACCTCACATTGAACTTACGCCCCGAATCCTCTCTGCTCCAGACTCCACTCAGCTCAGCCTCAGCCCCAGGACTTCTCGCTCCCGGGGAGTTCAGTTCCCCTCCTCGCCCAGAATGGGCTGGGTTGCTTCAGGGCCTCCACGTGCTCGGCCATCACCACGCTTTAAGGAGTCTCCAGAGGTAGCAGGATGCATCGTGCCACTGGTCATGCAGGTTTCACCCTCCCCAGCCCCTAGAGCAGCGGCCCTAAACCACACTCTGTGCCGACCGCAGGCCCGGTGAGCACAGAACACAGGCAGCTCTCGGGACGAGAAGGAGGCTTTCTGGAAATGTCTCCCTGGCTGAGCCTGGTCAAGCGGCTGCCAGCCCATGCCAGGCAGCTTCCAGGGCCCAGGAACTGAGGCTGCATCTGGGACTCCTCCCGTCAGGAGGCTGATGCGGCCCCGCCTGCTGGCTGGCCACGTGCAGGAGGTCTCTGGGGGCTGCTGCCTCGTGTCTCTGCCCCTGCTTTTCTGGAGGACAGGCCCTAGACGGGCTCCTGAGATGTGGCCGCCGCTGCCCCCCTCACCCACCAGAGAGGACAGGCCCTAGACAGGCTCCTGAGATGTGGCCGCCGCTGCTGCCCCCCTCACCCACCGGAAGCTCACGGTCTGGAGCTCACCCAGAATCCTTGGGTGGTCTTCACCCACAGCCTGTAGAAAAGCCACATGGATTCAAGGCCAGGCCTCTGCACTGTGTCCTCTGTCCCCGAAGGCGGAGGGGACTTGGAGCCGGCTCCAGCATGGCCATCCCAGCTGTGCCCCGGGGCCGCCTTCTCACATCCAGTTGAGGGCCTGGCACCCCCAGCAAGAGCTACACAAAGAGCCCCTCTGGCCAGCCCTGCCCCCCACCTTTCCTTGTGGAGGGTCCTCAAGTCCAAGGTCCTCAGGGGTTTGCTAAGGCCTGTCGGGGGCCCTGCTCTGCAGAAGCAGCCTCCTCCTGTGGACAAGGCTAAAGGCACCCACAAATGCCAGAAAGCAGCAGACCCTGCAGGCCACAGAAGCCACGAGCCAGGGCAGCTGCAGGCACTCACCTGGTGACAGGAACCCTGATCCACCGGCATCTGAGATTCTCCTCCACACCTCCCCCCGTCCTCCTCATCTCCACCCATCCTCACCTCCCCCCGTCCTCCTCGCCTCCCCTATGTCCTCACCTCACCCCTCCTCCTTACCTTCCCTATGTCCTCCTCACCTCCCCTCCATCGTCCTCACCTCCCCTATGTCCTCCTCACCTCTCTCTGTCTTCTTCACCTTCCCTGTCCTCCTCACCTCCCCTCATCCTCCTCACCTCCCCCCATCCTCCTCACCTCCCCTATGTCCTCCTCGCCTCCCCTATGTCCTCCTCACCTCCCCCCATCCTCACCTCCCCCATGTCACCTTCCCCTTCACCGTGCCCCCGTCCTCCTCCCCTCCCCCATGTCCTCACCTCCCCCCATTCTCCTCACCTTCCCCCTAACTGCGCCCCCTGTCCTACTCACCTCCTCCCATCCTCCTCACCTCCCCATGTCCTCCTCACCTCCCCCCGTCCTCACCTCACCTCCCCTATGTCCTCCTCACCTTCCCCCCAACTGCAACCCCCATCCTCCTCCCCTCCCCTCCATTGTCCTTACTTCTCCCCCATCCTCTGGGCTGTGACTTTCCACCCTCCGGGTCCTGGCCCAGTGTCTGGCCTCCCAGCGAGGGGCGAGGTTGAGAGAGGCTGACTGGCATCTCAGACATGAGTCAGCCCATTCAGTCCCTTTTCCAGGGGCCACACTGAGTCGGCCCATTTGGTTCCTTTCCCAGGGGCCACACTCGAAGTCCCAAGAGCCTTGATGTGTTGCAGTGACCGCCTGCTGCTAGGGCTGACTGGCTTGTGACCCCGGCACCTGGACGCCTGTCTCAGATCCAGCCCATCCTGCCCACCACATTTTCTCGACAAACCCTTGTCTCCAAGGAGACAGTGGCCACTGGTCCCTGAGTTTCTCAGGGAGTTAGGCCTGCCCTTGGGATCTGGAGGCCCCTGCAGCATGGGAGGAGGGGTCACCCCCAGTGTCACAAGGGAGGGAGCTTAGCAGGCAGGGGAGAACCTCGCAGAGGCTCGGAGCTGGGATGGGACGGGCGACGTGTGGCTCTTCACAGGCGACTGTGGCTGTTTGTTCATTTCAGAATATCCCTTAAGCAACTCTCCCCAGCAGGTGAATTATAAAATCAACACAGTGCTTTGAAGAAATCCCTAAAAGGACGACATGAAAGTGCTGTTTATTTATTTATTTATTTTATTTTATTTTTTGAGACGGAGTCTGGCTCTGTCGCCCAGGCTGGAGTGCAGTGGCTGGATCTCAGCTCACTGCAAGCTCCGCCTCCCGGGTTCAGGCCATTCTCCTGCCTCAGCCTCCCGAGTAGCTGGGACTACAGGCGCCCGCCACCTTGCCTGGCTAGTTTTTTGTATTTTTTAGTAGGGAAGGGGTTTCACTGTGTTAGCCAGGATGGTCTCGATCTCCTGACCTAGTGATCCTCCCGTCTCGGCCTCCCAAAGTGCTGGGATTACAGGCTTGAGCCACCGCACCCGGCCAAGTGTTGTTTATTTTAATCAATTCCGCTAAATCTGTGGATGGATAGAGGCCATGCTTTAAGACAATCTCCAGCAAATTAAGGCGAACAGTTCTGCAGAAGAATGAAGATCATGCCTAGAGTATACCTCCGAGGTCCTGGGAGTCCTGGGCACAGGCGGGACCCAGAGGACAAGGGTAAGTCCATCCACAGGCGGGTCTGGGCGCTGGTGAACCTCAGAGAGTGCAGGCGGTTCCCAGTGTCGTCTGGATTTCCAGGCTTTACTTTGCATCTTGCCTCCCTCTGGCCCTCTTGCTCCCAGTCTGGCTCTGGCTGCCCCTCCATGCAGCGCCGCCCTCTGTCCAAGGCTCTGAGTGGGGCTACCTGGAAGAGGAGCCCAAGGCCTCCTCACCCCTCCCAGAGCTGGCAGCTGGGGGTTCCATCCAACATCGCCCCATGGGCATCCTGCCTTCCTCCACCTGGTGAAAGTTCTGTGGGAGGCGCCCTCCATCCTGCCAGGCATTTATCATACCATGCTCTGGGCAATGCTTTTGTTAAATAAGATAACGTGAGCCCTCCCCAAGTTACCTGTCCTGCAGGGTGCAGGGTGGCAACTCACGCCCAGAGGAGTGACCTTCACCGGCTTGTGCTGGATCAGCAGGTGACTGTGCAGGACATCCGATTGTGCAGCTTAGAGCCAGAGCCGCTGTGCAGGGTGCTACCCCCAAGCCATCCCAGCGCATCCCGGCGTGGGGCAGGGTCACAGCTGGATTAAGGGGAAGGTGAAGTGGGGTCAGCGTCCTGCTCCCTGGACACACAGTGGGGGGCTGCTCCTGGGCATGGCTTTGGGGTGGGAGGGGCAGCTGGTTACACACACTGGCCAGGGGAGGACCCCTCTTCGCTTCCACACCTCACGCCCCCTCCCTGGTTTCTCTGCTTTTGCTTCCTGACCTGTGTCCCCCCAGCACACACCTATCAGCTGGAGGGCAGAGGAGCCCTCTCCCCAGTAAGGACTCACCCAGGCCGAGCAGCCCAGGTGGACAAGGTTGCCATGAGCCGGGGCTTTCCTGAGTCCAGTCCAGTCCCCCTTCGGGGTATGTCAGCCTGGTGGGCAGAGCTCTATGCCCTTGAGGCTCACCAGGTTGGGAGGCTGGACAGGTGAGGACACCCCGGTGCCATGTGGCTGAGCAGACGTGGCAGGCAGAGCGAGGACAGAGGGAGGGACACATGCTAGTGCCAGAAGGAGGCTGCCCACGGCCAAGTGGCCAACACTGGTCTTCCCAGCCAGCACGGAGAGTGCCAGAGGCATCGGATGGCCCCTGGGGAACATAACTGGCCAGACGATGGGCTGGAGCCAGGGAAGGCCTGGGCGCCTGCCAGACCACCCTGGAGATTCCCATCATTGTGGCCTCCATTGCTGCATACTGGGCCCTGAGAGTGCCACACCCATGGCCATGGGCAGCCCCGGTGGATGGTGAGGGGCAGCCCACACTGTGGGCCCACGTCCCCTGTCCTGGAGGCAGCAAAAATGTGCCGGGACCCACCTCAGGGTAGGCTGTGGGGGGCATGGGGTCAGGATTTTAGATGCACCTGGCCTCCAGACACACAATTTGGGGAATTCCTCTCGCTCACTGGTTTGTGTGGCTGGGCAGTTTGTCTGTGTCTTGCTGTGTGGGATGGGACCAAGAACCATGAGCACCAACTCAGTCAGCGGGCCACCTCCCTGGAGCTGGCGGTGCAGACCCTGCGCATCCTGCCCAGAAGGCACCAACTGTTGTGATGCCCAGAGCCCCGTTCAGGAGGCCTCTCCACCTTTCTCTCGGGCTCCCTGGGCAGTGCAGCCTGACTCTGAAGGGGACTGCAGGCACGGCTTTCCCAGCACCCACAGCCCAGCTCATTTTCCCCACCTGGGTGATGCAAGGTGTGTGTGGCTCTGTCTTTTTTGGAAGCTTTGGTGCTGGCCGATTCAGCTCGTCATAAAAGGCTTGAAACACTGGCTTGGGACAGCATCTGTGGACCTCCCCTCGGACTAAAATAGCAACTTGGGGGTTTAGCCCTGTCCCATCGATCCCCAGGGCTGCATGTTCTCCATTCTTCCAATGGGGGTCTAGGGGGTTAGAGATTATTCGTTTGGTGGGTTACAGGGACTGGGATCTAGGGGATTAAAGATTATTCGTTTGGTGGGTCAGAGGGATCGGGATCTAGGGGGTTAGAGATTATTCGTTTGGTGGATCAGAGGGACCGGGATCTAGGGGGCTAGAGATTACTCGTTTGGTGGGTTACGGGGACCGGGATCTAGGGGGTTAGAGATTACTCGTTTGGTGGGTTACGGGGACCGGGATCTAGGGGGTTAGAGATTACTCGTTTGGTGGGTTACGGGGACCGGGATCTAGGGGGTTAGAGATTACTCGTTTGGTGGGTTACGGGGACCGGGATCTAGGGGGTTAGAGATTACTCGTTTGGTGGGTTACGGGGACCGGGATCTAGGGGGTTAGAGATTACTCGTTTGGTGGGTTACGGGGACCGGGATCTAGGGGGTTAGAGATTACTCGTTTGGTGGGTTACGGGGACCGGGATCTAGGGGGTTAGAGATTATTCGTTTACGGGGACTGGGATCTAGGGCGTTAGAGATTATTCGTTTGGTGGGTTACGGGGACCGGGATCTAGGGCGTTAGAGATTATTCGTTTGGTGGGTTACGGGGACCGGGATCTAGGAGAGATTGGTTGCCCTTTTTTGAAGGTGAACTGGGTCCTTTTTGTCCTGTTTTTAAGTAGCCTAAATAACACATGGCCAATAGGCACAATTTTCACAGACCCTTAACTTATGACAAACATATTTATTTTTTACTGTGTAGCTCTTTTCCTAGTTAAGGGAACTACATTTTAATTCTAGCTTGTTACCATTAATGGCTGCACAAACATCAAATTTTAAAGTTACTTGTTTGGGAATTTCTTTTTCTTCTGTTCTAGTTATTATTTTACTTGTATCACCAAGGAAAGGACCAGTTTTTAATTTTATTTTAAAAATGGTGGTTGCAGGGGGCTTGGATGGAATTTAACACACATCAGATTGGTCATTTCCTGGGCTACTGAGTGGTGTTATACAAGCATGTTCCTTTTAACGTTCCTGTACATTTATAATAACTATAGAATGAAGGGAGACAGCCCCTCCACGCCTGTAGGTATTTCTCATCAGGCGGGATGAGAGACTGAGAAAAGAAATAAGACACAGAGACAAAGTATAGAGAAAGAACAGTGAGCCCAGGGGACCGGCACTCAGTGTACGGAGGACCCGCACCGGCCCCGGTCTCTGAGTTCCCTCAGTATTTATTGATTACTATTTTCACTATCTCAGCAAGAGGAACGCAGCAGGAGAGCAGGGTGACAGTGGGGAGAAGGTCAGCAAGAAAACATGTGAGCAAAGGAATCTGTGTCACAAATAAGTTCAAGGGAAGGTACTATGCCTGGATGTGCACATAGGCCAGATTTATGCTTCTCTCCACCCAAGTATCTCAGTGGAGTAAAGAGTAACAGAGCAGCCTTGCTGCCAACATGTCTCACCTCCCGCCACAGGGTGGTTTTTTAATCTCAGAACTGAACAGATGTACAATCAGGTTTTATACCAAGACATTCCGTTCCCAGAGGCAGGCAGGAGAGAGGCCTTCCTCTTTTACTAATCCTCCTCAGCATAGACCCTCCACGGGTGTCAGGTTGGGGGACGGTCAGGCCTTTCCCATCCCACGAGGCCATATCTCAGGCTATCTCAGTGGGGAGAAGCCGTGGACGATACCCAGCTTTCCAGGGCAGAGGTCCCTGCAGCTTTCCACAGTGCATTGTGTCCCTGGTTTATCGAGAATGGAGAATGGCGATGACTTTTCCCAAGCACACTGCCTGTAAACATATTGTTCACAAGGCACATCCTGCACAGCCCTAGATCCTTAAACCTTGACTCCATACAACACATGTTCCTGTGAGCTCAAGGTTGGGGCAAAGTTACAGAATAACAGCATCTCAGGGCAAAACAATTGTTCAGGGTACAGATCAGAATGGAGTTCTTATGTCTTCCTTTTCTACGTAGACACAGTGACAGTTTGATCTCTCTTTTTTTTCCCTACGTTTACAAACGCCACAGTGAAGAAGTTTGTTGTAAACACATTCAGACTGTGAAAAGAACTCTGTGCGTAAAGTCCTTTCATTTCTTTGCCAGAGTTTTTTTGAGGCAGATTCTAGAATTGCTGAGTCAAACGGCAAATGCCACATACTTTCGTTAGACGCTGCCAAATCCTCTTCCACGAGGCTGCAACGTTCTGCATTCCACAGTGAGGTATGAGAGTCCTTGTACCCCACAGCTTCATAAACAAAGCATGATGGCAAACCTGCACGGTTACCAATCACACAGGTAAGAAATTTCATCCTAGTGTCACCTTTTTTTTTGGTTCGCATTTTTATTACCAGCTTTTTTTTGGTGTAATGCACAGAAGGTAATGAACACATTCTACCTGCAAGCTTCTTCCTGTGCCTTTGGAATCTGCTCCTGCCAGTCTGCAGGAGCCACGGATCTGCTTTCCGTCACACGGGAGGCATTCTCGACACCCTCTGTACACAGCACGCACTTTTTTATTTGGCTTCTCTTACGCAGCATAGTGACTTTCAGATTTATTCAAGCTGCTGCATGTGCCAACAGTCCACTCCTTCCTAGTGCTGAGGCCCCATCACATAAGCACAACTGTTTCCTCTGCGTGATGTGTTATTCTCTGGCTGTGCACTGCCAAAAAAGATATCATTAAAAAAAAATCTAAATATAATGTAAAACCTGCCTTGCCTTAGGAAAGTTTTTCTGGCAGCGGCTCACACCTATAATCCCAATACTCTGGGAGGCTGAGGCAGGAGGACTGCTTGAGCCCAGGAGTTTGAGCTCAGCCTGGGCGAGATGGTGAAACCCCATCTCTGTAAAAAAAATATAAAAATTAGCCAGGCATAGTGGCTCACACCTGTAGTCTCAGCTCCTTGGGAGGCGGAGGCTGGAGGATTGCTGGAGCCCGGGAAGTGGAGGTTGTAGTGAGCTGAGATCACACCACTGCACTCCAGCCTGGGCAGCATGGCAAGACTCTGTCTCTACCAAGAAAAAAACAAAAAATTAATAGAAGGACAAACAAAAGGTTTTTCTTACCAAAAATACACTTTAAGGAACAAATTTATCATATTAAGTGGGTGCAAAATTGTGGCTTTTACCACTGAAAGTAATGGCCAAAACTGCAATTAATACTATTTTCTAATGACAAACTTGGAAATAATTGTCATTGTTCTCTAAAAAGAACAGCCTAAAAATAAAGCAGCAGCCCATTTACTTCTATGCCAGTTCTTTTAGTATTTGGTTATTTAAACTGGCGGTCCCTAACCAGTAGATTTACGGCCTGGGAACTTAAAGGTATTTGCCGCAGTCTTTTCCGATAACAAATTCAACAATGTTCCACATGCGCAACAGGGGACTGTAAATGGCGGCAGATCCCTAGAGGGGAACAGAGCGACGAAATGACCCTGTGCCAGATTCTCAGTGCTTTACAAAAATGCTCCCGTCATGAAAAGTGGGAGAACCCTTGTCTATACCGAGACACTGTATGTTTAAACTACCTACTTCCAGTTCAAAGTAAATATTTACATAGGTTGAACATCCCTAATGCAAAAATCTGAAATTCTCCAAAATCTGAAGCTTTCTAAGCACCAACATGACATTCAAAAGAAATGTGCTATGGAGTCAGATCTTCTGATTGGGATGCTCAGACAGTAAGTATCATGCAGATATTCCAAAGTCTGAACAAGCCTGAAATCCGAAACACTTCTGGTCCCAAGGATTTCAGAGGAGGAATTGTATATTAAAAATGCACACACAGGAAAAGGTAGGCACATACACAAAGAAATTTAAACCATAATGGGTCGTCTCTGGTTGTGAGCTCTTATTTCAATCTCTTTGTACTTTCTGAAATGAGTATGTATTTCTTGAAAAATCACTAAAACTGGCTGAGTGTGTTGGTTCATGCCTGTTGGGGAGGTCAAGACAGGTGGATCACTAGAGTTCAAGACTAGCCTAGGCAATGTGGCAAAACCCCGTCTCTACAAAACATACAAAAATTAGCCAGGCATGGTGGCGTGTGCCTGGGAGGCTGAGGTGGGAGGATCACCTGAGCCAGGGGGAGGTTGAGGCTGCAGTGAGACAAGATCGACCCACCACATTTCAGCCTGGGCAACAGAGATGAGACTGTCTCAGAAAAACAAAAAACCCGAACCCGGAAACATTAAAAATAGACTTGTGCTAAGCGAGTGAGGTGTGATTTCTATATACGATCAGGAAATGGCCTTCATGATAAATTCTGAAAATGACCTACTGCCTGAATTACAGACACACTAGATGATAGTGAGAGTCCACAGGTAACTTCCACAGACACAGATAAGTGATTATACGACTATCTCTTACAAGCTACGAAAAGCTTAAGGGTAAAAGCTTTCTATCTTCATTATTTCTGAATCTTAATGCCCAGCGGAAATGCCACATAGGTGAACTGTGCTTGTGTGGAACAAGGCTGCAACCCCCCTACCACACCCTTGGCTGGCTGTTCCCAGGACACTGCTCACCACAACCCCTCTGCTTACCCCAACCCCTCCTCAATTTCTGCCCTTCCCTTCTCTGCTTGCTCAGTGCCCAGGGGATGCTAAGCGCTGCACCACATCCCCTCGGCTCCCCTGCAGATGCTTCCAGCTGGGCCAGCCCAAGGGAGGAGAGGGGAGGGGTCTCTTCTGGGCTCCCTTGGCTTGGGACTGGTTTCTGGTAGTGGCTGTGTGTCCCCACCCCACAGACGCTGACTTTCTCCCTAAGTCCACAATCCTCATCTCCTCCCCGCTCACCAGGCCTTGGACACTTGCTCCTGCCCAGTGACTTCCATCTGGCCCACACCACGGAGCAGCCCTACCTTAAGGCTCCTCTGAACCACTTGCAGGCGCTGGATTCTGTTTCCAGCCAGAAGGCTGACTGCTGTCAGAGTGCCTTTTTCAGTGGTGCCTCAAATCTGTCAGGAGTTGATTTAAATCTGGCCTGCTCCTCCGCGTTCACCATCAGCAAGGTCGGCCCGCGAACCTGGGCAGGGCCGTGCGCATTTTGGGCTGTGGTGAGAACGAGCTCCACACTGACCTTCCCAGTGCTGACGTCCACATAGGACAGGGTGTGCTTCCTCCAGTGCTCCTCAAAAGGCTTCTTCTGTTGCCCCTGGATGGGCTTGGAGTAATCGTACTCATCAATCCACACCTGAGGCCAGAAACACCATCACATATCTTATTACTCTAACAGAGCAATACAGAAAAAACACAGCAAACATTAAAATGATCTAAGAGACAGATGCCCTAGAACTCATTCCATTTCCACTTCAGCCCCGGCACCATCAACATGTTCAGAACCCACGGAGGCCACATGGCTGGTCGGGGGGTGTGCAGCCAGCAGTGAGTCCAGAGTAATCCGTGTCCGCACGTTCCCTTAGACACCCTTTATGTACCTAAGAGTTTACCAAATACTTTGTCTTTCTGCTGCATGCGCTGGGAGACTACCTACTACCTCAATCTTTTCTTTCAGCCTGTTTTTATTTAAAAACATTTTTTCTTTTGAGACAGGCTCTCGCAATGTCACCCAGGCTGGAGTGCAGTGGTGTGATCACAGCTTGCTGGAGCCTTGACTTCCCAGGCTCAATCATCCTGCCTCAGCCTCCTGCATGTACCACCACGCCTGGCTAATTTTTTGTGTCGAGACAGGTTTCGCCATGTTGCCCAGGCTGGTCTAGAACTCCAGGCTCAAGTGATCTGCCTGCCTCAGCCTCCCAAATGCTGGGATTACAGGCGTGAGCCACTGCACCTGGCTTCTATTCTAATTAAAACTCATTGTGACCAACTGAATTTATACTACTGGCCAGGCGCAGTGGCTCACGCCTGTAATCCTAGCACTTTGGGAGGTTGAGGTAGGTGGTTCACTTGAGGTCACGAGTTCAAGACCAGCCCGGCCAACATGGTGAAACCCCAACTCTACTGAAAATACAAAATTAGCCAGGCACGGTGGCGTGCGTCTGTAATCCCAGCTGCTTGGGAGGCTGAGGCAGGAGAATCACTTGAACCCTGGAGGCAGAGCTTGCAGTGAGCTGAGATCGCGCCATTGCATTCCAGCCTGGGGGACAGAGACTCCATCTCAAAAAAATAAAAATAAAAGTGATGAATTTATTATTATTCTGTATTCCGGCAAACACGGATTCATATACTTCGCAGGAAAGACTCTTAATATGTACAAGGAGGCAAGAGCAAGTTCCGAGCAGTGATCACAGCCATCAGCATATTCCAGTGGAGGGTAAATCGGTGAAATTTCATGGTGAATAAAAATGATTTCCCACTCACCGCGCTCAGCGGGCTGGAAAGGTCACCAGCCGCCGCCCACACACGGTCCTGAACCAGCCTGTGTGCCTGCCTTGTGCAGCCTTTGTCCTTTCGCTGATGTGCTTTATCCTGAACTTGCATTTGTGCCCCGAGCTTCCCTTTCCGTGTTTTTTTGCTATCGTATGTGAGAAACTCTTACCAGGCAGAATCCAACACGTGTGCTCTGCACAAAAATCAGTTCACCTGAAGAACAAGTGACCACAGGGCAGGCTCTGTAATACCTTTTCCAAACCACAGGGCAGGTCTGAAACGGTGGCTTACTCGTTATTTAATAAACTGGCATTTCCTCCACAGGGCAGGTCTGAAACGGTGGCTTACTCGTTATTTAATAAACTGGCATTTCCTTCACAGGGCAGGTCTGAAACGGTGGCTTACTCGTTATTTAATAAACTGGCATTTCCTCCACAGGGCAGGTTTGAAACGGTGGCTTAATCGTTATTTAATAAACTGGCATTTATTTCCTGGTCATGCCACTCTGGCTGCACTTCTAAACTTGGCCTTCTAACAGCAAAGCACATTGGCTTGGAGATGCCACTGCTGCCATCAGTGGACGCTGACCCAAAGCAAGGAAAAGGTCACAGTGATCCAGAGGATGGCAGGAACCCAGGGATCAAAGTTACCAGGGGGAAAAAGGCGTTTTTTGGATTTACTTTTGGGGAAATGAAATAAAATGCAGAGAAAATGCAGGGGTGGGGCTGAGTCCCACCAGGTGGGAGGAAAAGGCAGGTGCAGGTGGGTGTGGCGAGAAGGCGCACCTTGTAGTCTTCCCTGGCGTGTGCGCCCCGTGACTCCTTCCGCGCCTCTGCTCCGTAGATGGTCTGCAGCGCACACAGCATCAGGTTCTGCAGCTCCAGGGTCTCCACCAGGTCCGTGTTCCAGACCATTCCTGGGGACACAAAAAATTCCATCAGGGGCAGGCGGGACCCGTCACAGGGGCCTTCTGAGCTGTCAGCCTGGGCCTGCTAGTCCGTGGAGCCACTGGTTGTGGCTTTATGGCTGTGGATCCGCACAGCAAGCATGGAACTAAGTCAGCACTGACGGCACAGACACCAGCCCACCCTACAGAAGGCAGGGCCCAACACTGCACAGAGCCCGCTGTGCTGTCTGCTCACCCCGGTCAAACGTCTTCAGGTGCTTCAGGTCTCCGTAGAGCTTGCTGATTTTCCCACAACCTTCTTGCAACACGCTTCCCACACGGAACACGGCAGCATGATTTTGCATTGACTGTGACACAAAATATTATTGGTAAACTTTTAATTCATAGAAGCAGCCACACCAAGAACTGCTTAACTTTTAGACTTAACTGTTGTTTTGCATTTCATTTAAAAGTTACGTAAATTAAACAGAAAAATTAGGAAATTCAGATGAGTTTATTACTCTGAACTTAAAAATGAAGTTTTGACTAAAGCTTCTGAATACTGTTTCTATTACATACACATCTTAGACCCAGACACATCCTTTCCAGTGGGATACAGCCAGGCTCCAGGACTCCAAGCAGACTGCCTGTGAGGTACCATGTTCCACATGGCTCTGCGGCCAAGCAGGAAACGCTGCCTCCCCACGCCCCTGGCGGGACACCTGACGTGGGGTCTGGTGGTGAACGTGACACAAGCCAGCAGCCCTGTGGTGACACACACTAGGAGGAGCTGAGCAGAGCCCTGGTGATGGTGGGGTTGGAGCCGAAGGTCTTCAGTGAGAGGGAGGGGCGTGGGTGGCTGGGGCCCTTGGCCCATCTGGCTACTGTCTTCTGCCTATTTTGTAGAAGCTTCTTGTACACTGACTTCCTTCATAGTTTTACTGTGACGAGAAACGTGCCATGCAGTGGACCTGAAGTTTACTGTAGGTGTGCTGGCAACTGGGCGTCAGCTTTTGCTTCCTGTGGGACAGACAGATACCACCTCCGTGATCCCTCCTCCTCCTTGCTTCTCCCTCTAACTCTGCTTTGCTCCACTGACCCTAATTGTTTCCTCCTCTACCAATGCACCTTCATGGTTTAATTTGGACATTTCATCTGATTTTCCTTAGACTCATACATAATCATGACACTGCAATGCACATCAACCTAATGGTTTTTCAGGAAGAACAAATGAAAAAAGTTGCATCTCAGAATCTAGTATTACATTCTTTCATGTCCTTTAGCAGCCACGTTTTCATATCCTTTCTTGTATTTCTGGTTACATTATTTCAAGGCATTTTTAATTTTTTGTTTAAAATGTGAATGAGATATTTACTGATGTCTGAGCAGACTACTGCTGGCACATCGCAAAGCTACTGATTTTTAGATACAAATCTCTTATCCAGACACCTTACTGCATTCTTGTTTTGTTTCTGTTAATTTTTCAGTTTATTCTCTGGGAATTTTTTGGAAATTACATCTGTAAATAATAGCAATTGTATTGATTCCTTTTCAATATTTACTGCCGAGATCAACTCGGTTGGGGAGACCCTAACCCAGCAGCACTAGAGGAATTAAAGACACACACACAGAAAATAGCATGTGGAGTGGGAAATCAGGGGTCTCACAGCCTTCAGAGCTGAGAGCCTCAAACAGAGATTTACTCACATATTTATTGACAACAAGCTTATGACTATAAGATTTACTAAAAGTATTCCTTATGGAAAACAAAGGGATGGGTCTGGCTAGTTATCTGCAGCAGGAACATGTCCTTAAGCACAGATTGCTCATGCTACTGTTTGTGGTTTAAGAAACACTTAAGCGGTTTTCTGCCCTGGGTAGGCCAGGCGTTCCTTGCCCTCATTCTGGTAAACCCACAACCTTCCAGCGTGGGCGTCATGGCCATCACGAGCACATCACAGCGCTGCAGAGATTTTGTTTATGGCCAGTTTGGGGGCCAGTTTATGGCCACACTGGGGGACCTGTTCCCAACATGTCCCCCTTCTTTGTTTTGCAAAGCGATAAAAGCAAAGGCTGCTCTGTCACGGTGAGCTACTTCTCGCAGGCGTCAGGATCTGCAACTGCAGACTATACAGACAAACAACACAGATTAAAAGCACAATCAACACTGAAATCACAGAGCTTCCAAGTGGTTTTATCCATTTTAATGGATTACTAGCTGCTAATCTGTCTGCAGCTCCTTCAAGCACTCCAGTTCCTGGCAGTAAGGTCAGGTGTGCCTGGGATGCTTCAACTATTTGTTCTTTTAGTTTTGCAACATCCAAAGACAAGACTGTAGAGTGTCCTTCTAGATGCTTTTTTATTCTTTCCCAAATTCTGATCTTATTAAAAGCTATTAATAGTTTCCACAAATCCTTATGTTTAGCTCCTACAGTGGACCATATCATTTGAGGTTGAGGTGCCACTACATCGCCACAGTTCCAGATAATAGGAACTCTTGCCGTATTTCTTACCATTTCTACCATCTAACCGTTGTGTTCAGACCAGCTGAACACAGTGTGGCCGGGGCACGCAGACTGAGATGTGCAATTCAAGCTACACATCCCCTTAGGGGACCAATAATGATTCCATAGGAATCATTGTGCAGCACCTCTGCCTATTTTGCAAAGCAATCTTCCCAAATAAGCATGTTTTCTCTGAGCGGGTCCAATCCTGTTTACAAATAGGTTTTTGAGGGTGGTATGCCCCAATTATAGGAGATTTATTAAGCATGTGTAACTGTGTCATAGAGTGATTACATCCAGGCACTACTGCCAGCCAAGATTGATAAATATGCCCAATAAGTACAGTTGTTCTCTGTGTCAGCCCTGGCTGAAGGAATACTCACAGCAATGGTGATCACCCCTGTCACAGCTACCATTAAATTACTCATTGTGACTGGCTGTCCCGCTTTCCTCAGGGTTTCTTCCGCCATCTGTAACGGCTTCTTGATCTGTCCTGAGGTGGGTGGCTGTGTTTGACAGGCGTTGCTCGTGACAGTTGGGGTCCTCCTCAGTGTCAGTCTCGACATGGCTGCAACGAGGGGGTCCTCAGGATCCTCCCAGAATCTCTTCCTCAGCATCAGCTCATGATAAGGTTTCAAGTGTCTTGATGGTTCAGTCCTGGAGAAACAGAAGAATAACCTCTACCCCAAGTTACTATTTTACCTATTTCCCAACTTTTGGTTATCAGGTCTCTCCACCAAGCCAGTCGTTCTGCTTCCGTCTTTGCGGCTGGTTTCTGTAGATGCTGTTCAGCTGCTGATAACATCTGGCCTTTAGGCAGGCTCAAAACATTTAAAGTTAATACTGTGATTCAGTTGCATATGGGGTGTCCCGTAGTCCCTGTTTTCCACCCTCTGCTTTTGCAACTGCTGTTTCAGGGAGAGATTCATTCTTTCCACTATGGCTTGTCCTTGAGAATTACATGGGATACCAGTAACGTGTTTAATATTCCATGTAGAGAAAAATGTAGCTAGAGCTTGAGAATTGGGTTCCAATCCTTGAGAATTAACTCCTCCTGTAAAAGATGAGGAATGTACCATTTAGCAAGTTGGGCATCATTGGTAATAGCGTTAGCTTCTTTCTGGGTAATGCTGTATCTGCGTTTGAGACCAGAGGCATTAACGTGGGTTACATTGTGAAAGTGTCTGGCATTAGATATTGCAGTAGCAACTAGGCGATCGGCCATTTGATTCCCTGCAGTCAAAGGTCCTGGAGAGGTGTATGAGCCCTAATGTGAGTGATGTAAAAAGGATGCGTTCTACTCCTAACTGCTGTTTGCAATTGGGTAAATAAAGTCATCAGTTGTTCATCTGTATGAAATCGTAACTGAGAATTTTCAATTAACTGTGTGGAGTGAACCACGTATGAAAAATCAGAAATCACATTAATAGGCATATTAAAAGCAGTCACTACCTCAATTACAGATACAAGCTCCTCTTTTTGAGCTGAAGTATAGGGCATCTGGAAAACCTTACCTTTCGAGCCAGAATAAGAAGCTTTACCATTACTAGACTCATCTGTAAAAACATTCTCAGCACCTTCAATTGGTTTAAATTTAGTTATTTTAGGGAGAATCCAATTAGTTAATTTCAAAAATTGAAAGTTTCATCTTAGGAAAATGATTATCGAGAATACCCACAAAGTCAGCTAAATGGGTTTGCCAAGTAAGACTATTTGCAAAATCTTGCTGTATTTGTGCCTTCATGAGAGGGACAATAATTTTTCCAGGATCATATCCATGTAATTTAACAATCCGAGTTCTCCCATTTCCTATCACAGTAGCGATTTGATCCAAATGAGGGGTCAGAGTCCGTGAATTAGGATGTGGAGGGAAAGCCGCTGTACTCCGCACATCGGGACGCGGGGGGCGGTGGGGGAAGCCGCTCTACGCCGCGGGGGAAAGCCCCTCTACACTGTGGATCAGGGTGCGGGGGGAAAGCCGCTCCACGCCGTGAATTGAGGATGCGGGGGAAAGCCGCTCTACACCGTGGATCAGGACGCGGAGGGAAAAGCCGCTCTACACCGTGGATCAGGATGTGGAGGGAAAGCCGCTCTACAAGATCTTGCTGTTGGACACTAACACCAGCAGGTGAACGCGAGTTGGAAAAATGAGCAAATCGAGAGTCTTCTCTGGATCTATTCTATTTATTTGAGCTTTATGGCCTTGCTTTTCGATTAGCTGCAGCTCTGCCTCAGCTTCTTTTGTTAATTGCCGAGGGCTAGTGTGACTAGGATCTCCTCTAAGGATAGAACATAGATTACTCATGGCATAGGTAGGAATGCCTAGAGCAGATCGTATCCTGTGAATGTCCCCTAGTAATTTTTGAAAGTCATTTAATGTTTTCAATTGATCCCTACATATGGCTACTTTCTGTGGCACAATGGTAGTGTTATTTACTAAGGTCCCCAAGTAGGAGTAAGGAGTAGTAATCTGAATTTTGTCAGGACCTGTAATTAAACCAGCACCAGAAACTGAATTTTGCAAGTGATCATAACATTGGAGTAATATTTCTCAAGTGGGGGAAGCACAAAGTATATCGTCCATATAATGAATAATGTAACACTGTGAAAATTTTTTAAGAGTAGGTTCAATTGCTTGCCCTACATATGTCTGGCAAATTGTTGGACTGTTTAACCTGACTTGTGGCAACACTTTCCAATGAAAACGCTTAGCAGGCTGCAGGTTGTTTATTGCAGGAATTGTAAATGGAAACCATTCACAGTCTTGCTCAGCTAAGGGGATAGTAAAGAAACAGTCTTTTAATAAATCTATGACTATTAAAGGCCAATTTTTTGGAATCATAGCAGGAGAAGGCAATCCTGGCTGTCATGTCCCCATAGGTTGTATAACTGAATTAATGGATCTTAAGTCAGTTAACATTCTCCATTTACCCAATTTTTTTCTTAATTACAAAAACTGGAGAATTACAAGGGGAAAATGTTGGAGCTATGTGTCCCTTTTCTAATTGTTCATTAACTAAGTCCTCTAAAGCCTCCAGTTTCTCTTTACTTAGCGGCCATTGTTCTATTCAAACTGGCTTCTCTGTTAACCATTTTAAAGGTATAGGTTCTGGTGGCTTAACAATGGCTGCCATCAAAAATGATACCCTAAACCTTGGCGGGAACTTTGTCTTCCCGCTTCAAGCAGTTCTTTCAAAGCTTGGAAATGTTTTCCTAGTCCCATACCAGGGACATACCCCATTTCATGTATCATATGCTGACTTTGAGGGCTATGTAATTGTTCTGGAATTAGAACTTGTGCTCCCCACTGTTGTAATAAATCTCTCCCCCATAAATTTATAGGTACAGAAGTTATAATTGGTTGAGTAGTCCCAGGTTGTCCACTGGGCCCTTCACAATGTAAAATATAGCTACTTTGATATACTTCAGGGGCTTTACCAACTCCAACTATGTTAAAGTGAGCAGGTTGAATTGGCCACGCGGA